>NC_135325.1:115979786-116637286 GCF_048772815.1 Callospermophilus lateralis
ACATATATCAAAATATCATGCTCTTTGCTATAAATAGATAGAATTTTTATTTGTCAATATCCCCCCCAACATTGGCTCAAGTTAAATTTATGAAGAAATCGGTGATGGAAACAGTGTTGCATGTAGAGGAACCTGTGTGAAGTCATAGAGGCAAGAGGAACATGGTACCAAAAGTGACTTGCAACAGGTGCAGTGTAGCTACAGTAGAGCACAGAATGGAGGGTAGAGTAATGATGCTCAGGCTGAGGAATGTGGGAGAGTAAAGAATGTTGAAGTTGCAGAGCCAAATAGAAACTAGACAAGGCCCCCATGTGCCCTGCTATGATATATGTACACTATATTATGAAGGTAATGGGGAATCTATAGAAAGCTTTCAAGCATAGAATCAAAAACATTTTTGAGAATCACAGTGTAGAGTACAGTGGAGTGAATATTTGGGATGAGTGAAGAACATGGAAATTGAAGTACAGGAAACCATTTAGGAAGCTAGTGTAGTAATAGAGTAATATAAAAAATAGAATTTTACTTGATCTAGGTTAGTGGTATAGAGAAATAAAAGGAAGGAGATACCAGAGAGACTGAAAATAACAGAATCTACAGGCCCATGACTGAATGGATGTTGTAGGAGTGATAAAGCACAATTATCTCAGATCAGGATGATGCTCAGATATCTGTGCAACTAGGAAGAAATGCAATTAAACATGAGATGAACATGCAATTTATTACCCCAACCATGATAATTTTGAGAGTGATTAAAGGTACTAAAATTACAACGGACAGCAACAGGAAAATTTAGGAATTCAGATCAAGTTTGGATATAAGGTCACTGAAAATTGAAGCAAAACAAGAAATATTGTGAGGAGAATAAGGATTGGGAAAAAGATTGTGAGCCTGCTTGGTATCTCAACCACTGCCTTGGCTTCTGTTCCCTGATTAACCTGTAGTTGTTCAACTAATCAAATATCTCTCATCTCAGGCCTCTCCTTGTGGGGAGGTGGTGTTTTATCCTTCCTCTTCTTTGCTAAGCAGAAAGTTTACAAATACTTGTTTTATTCAGCAAGAAAAACCTCTAGTTATTTTATAACATTCATTAGAGGAAGGAAGATCCATGATTAAGCTATGGAATCATATGGAGAAACAGCAATTTTTGGTAGCCATTTCATTCTTTAGAGTATTTTTGCATTCCTTGTATTTAAAGATCATAATCTAGGATTTTAGTCCTTTATCAGATATTTGGATTGCAGATATTTTCTCCCAATCTGTAGGCGATCTCATGACTATGTTGTTTCCTTCATTGTGCAGTAGCTTTTCAGTTTGATGCAGTCCTATATGTCCATTTTTGCTTTTATTATCTGTGCTTTTGGACTCCTGTCCAAGAAAGCTTGCATAAACAAATGGCATGGAGATTTTCCTGTTTTCTTCAAATAACTTCACAGTTTTTACAGTTTCATGTCTTATGTTTAAGTTTTTCATTTGTTTTGTGTTGCTTTTTGTATTTTAAGTAAAATAAATGTCTATTTTCATTCCTCTGTATGTAAAGACATCAGTTTTTCCAGTACTACTAATTCAAGAGACTGTATTTTCCCATTGTGTGTTCATGACACCTTTGCTGAAGATTTGTTGATTGTAAATACACAGATTGAGTTCTAGGCTTTCTATTCTATTGTATTGGTCATTATTTCATTTTAATGCGGATGTAATGCTGTTTGATTATAATAGATTTATATTTTGAAATCAGGGAGAGTGATACTCTAAGCTTTGTTCATTTTGCTCAAGATTGATCTCACTAATTGGGGTCTTTTCTGATTCCACATGGATTTTAGGGTTATTTTTTTCTATTTTCAAAAATACATAAGGAATTCTAATAACTCATTAGCAAGAAAACAAGTAATCTAATTACAAATGGGCAAAAGATCTGAACAGACATATGAAAACATGCTCAGCATTTCTAATCATCACAGAAATACAAATAAAAACCACAGTGAGTTGTCACTTGCGGTCTGTGATATTATTGATACCTATGGCTATTATTTAAAAAATGACAAGTGATAACAAATGTTTGTGAGGATATGGAAGAAAGAATACACTTTAAAAAAGGAAAATTCTTGTACGCCATTGGTGGTGATGTAAATTAGCAGATCCATGTGAAAAACAGTATGAAGATTCTTCAAAAAAACTAAAAATCAAATTACCAAGTGATCTAGCAATCACTCTTTTAGCTATATATCCAAATGAATAGAAATCAATATGTGGAGGAGATAACTACATTCACACATTTGTTTCAGCCTTGTTTACAATAACCAAGATATGGAAACAGTCTTTCAATTAGCAGATAAATGGATGAAAAATGTGGTATATATACACAATGCAATACTATACAGACTTTAAAAAGAAGGAAATTCTCTTATTTGTAGCAACATAGATGAAACTTGGAGAAAATTATGCTAAAAGAAATAATCCAGGCACAGAGAGACAAATACTATAATGATCATACTTATTTGTGGAATTTTAAAAAGCTGATCTTATAGACTCCAAAGTTGGTTGCCAGAGGCTGGTCAGGAGGGATGAAGAAAGGAAAGAACTTGATAAAAAGCTATAATGCTTCAGTTAGACTGGAGGAAAAAGTTTTATAATCTATAGTACTGCATGGTGACCACAATTAATAATACTATATTGTGTATTTCAAAATTGCTAAATTTTTAACATTCTTATCACCCAAAAAATGATAAATTTATGAGGTGATGGATATATTAATTTGCTTGAAATAATCTTTCTATAATGTATATGTCACAGATCAAAACATTATATCATACCCCATGAATATACATAATTATTGTCAATTAAAATTTAATTAATTAATTAATATTAAAAACAAGATTTCTAATTTCATTGTGGCATGAAGTCTAATGACTAAGGTTTGTTTCTCTAATAATTTAGTTGTTTTGATCAGTAGGAAATTTGCTGATTTCATTTCTGGTTTTTTGTTTTGTTTTGATTTTTTATATAATATTGATAATATTGTTTTAAGAATGTTACATGTGTAATGCTAACTTTAATAGCATTGTGTGAAATTGTTAGTGTTATCCATTGATATCATTACATTTCTTACAAATTCAATAAATATTTTGTACTCAGTATCTTTATCCATTTTCATCTTCCTACTTGTGTTGATGTTCATTTATGTTGAGGAGCTCTTCATCTTGAAATACTGTGCCACAGAAAAATTATGAGTAACCCTCTGAATTACTTCCAGTCAAGTTTACTTCATTTACTTTTGCTATTGTGACTAAATAAGATAATGATATATTTATTTACCTTTTAGGTTTATTCATGTGAGCAAATGGATTTACAATTTGCAAACAAATTTTTCATGCAAATTGATTATGATTTATAATTTTGTAGGAAAAATAACAGGACCTTTACCTTTTCTAGTTGGTCTGTCAATGTTTCTAAACATTACCCATATCTGAACCCAGAGTATGCGCCTTCAAATATTCTCAATTTGGAAAACATATCAACAGATTGCAAATATCTTCAAAATTTCCAATAAAGCAAATTTTAGTTTCTATCTTTCATAAAAATGCACCCAGAAGTTCCAACTTAATGAACATCAATTGATATTATATAATTTTGAATGAAAGAGAAGTAATTGGGGACCAACCATTTTGGAACCAGAGGTAACTTCCGATAGGCCAGAATTGCTAGGACTGTATTTCCCTCCTTGTTCATTTAGCAGATATAGTCTGCCCACAGAAGTATGTGTCCTTGAGAGAAGCAGGTTTCTGTACTTTAACTAAACCCTACAAGCTGTTATTAGTTAAAACTGTTATGTTGTCCATACATACACCCCTAAGCTGGGTTCTATATATATTTCTCTGTTGATTACAATTGCTGGATTGTGTCTCCTTGTTTTGTTTTATATTTTTTGTTTGTTTATTCTTGGATACAAAGAGCTAAAAGTACTCAGGAAGCCATGATAGTTTCTAGTTTTGCAAGACTCTTTTTTATTTCCCCTGACAGGCATGTTTACACTTGGGATGAGGATTTCTAACTCAGCAGATTTCACAGGTGAGGAAAAAAGAACCAAAAAGTCCCCCAGTAAATCATTCAGAGGCATGCTATAAGGGGTGACTACTGTTTCCACCTCTTGATTCTCATACTCAAGAATTCTTCTTTTCTATGTAAAAGTTATATCAATCAGAGCTTAAGTTAAGTTTAATACAAAAAGTGTGTCCCAAAGGTTAGTACTCCAACCTCACAGAATATTACTTCTGAAGAAGAGGTATAATACAAGGACTGGGGATGTAGCTCAGTTGGTAGTGTGCTTCCCTCACATGCACAAGGCCCTGGGTTCAATCCCCAGCACCAGAGAGAGAGAGAGAGAGAGAGAGAGAGAGAGAGAGAGAATTGGGCCTTCAGAAGGCCATTCCAATACTCTGTTAGATTGGTTAGCCTTTTGGTAAGATAGAGTGCCAAAACCAGTGGATCCTATTCTCTTCTATCTCTATTTTTTCAAGTATGTTAAATATGAATGGATGCTGTATTTTTTCAAATGCTTTCTCTGTATCTATTGAGATAATCATGTGATTCTTGTCTTTAAATCTATTTATATGATGAATTATATTTATTGATCTTCATGTGTTGAACTAACCTTGCATCCCTGGGATGGAACCCACTTAATCATGGTGCAGTATTTGTTTAGTATATTTGTGTAAATTATTTGCCAATATTGTCATGGGAACAGTCCTACAACTCCTTCACTGTGAATTTGGTCCCCTTGTCTGATACCATTTTATATAGAATCATATGCTAGTATATAAAAAAGCCATAAGTTTATGATAATGATATTAGTTGAGACTCTGCAGGAAAGGTAAACAAGGAATAAGTGTCTATGTAAGAAACAGATGGAAAGGAGCCAAAGAAGTTACCTTGTCACCATGTGGCCAGTTGATGTCCTTCAGGAATGATTATTACACTAGGGGCTAAAGATTGGTCTTTGTTGCTGACAGTCAGCAGTAGCTAGATAAGTCTTTGTCAGTGAATCTATGCTGGTGAGTTAATGCATAGCATTCCATTTCTGCCACTATTGGCACCCTTTCCATGTGCCCAGCATGTTGGCACTGAACTGGCAGAAGCAGACTGATGTCAATTTTCCAAGTTTATTTTTACTTGTTCTGCTAAGTTCCTCTTCCATGCATCATACTCTCTGATGAGGATTAACATGTAAAACAAACATTTATGCTTCATTATTGCTTATATTTGTTTCTATATGTCTTTACCCAATACATCCTTGCCTCCAAACTTTAGACTGATTTTTTCCCCTTGACCATTTCTAAAACAACAAAATAAATCAGTCATTTTGGAAATGAGAATTGTGAAATGGATCTGTCTTATCCTTCTTGTCCAACATTTCTCATTACCTTTGTGGGGATAACCCAGGAAAATTTATCCCCTACCCTTCTCACAAGGTTAGATCAGTGAGAGAGGAACTAACATCTTTTTAAAAACTCTATAACTAGCTAATGTCCCCAGAACTGCTGGCAGCAGGGGCTCCATTTGGGCTCTGTAATCTCAATGGATGGAAGAAGCCAAAGCACTGTGCCCAGATGACACCAGGTAACTGCCAAAAACAAAGCAGGGATGGATATGTTAATAAACAACATAGTTCCTGTGGTAACCAGATTACCAGATGTGACCTGACATACAGAGGTCTCTGGCTGTGGTTCATTAGTCACAGGGTTCCAGAGAACAAAATCAACAAATGCTTTACTAAGAAGCAAGCTGATTTATATGACTGGATCCTACCAATGGAAATCTAGCTTGAGCCACCAGGATAGAATCATGTAAACTCTTACCTACTTCCCCAATCTGTGTTATTTGCAAATCTAGATTCATGAATGTAGGAGTAGCTTGGCATTGCTAAAGAAGGACGTGCATATGAACTTTCTCCCTATAATCTTTATAGTTCTTTATTGGAGTAACAATGCACTGGGGAAAGGTAAACATTCAGAATTTTAGGCATGACTGGTCATTGGCATGGAGCTAATTTTTTTTTAAACTTTTTAAAATTTTCTAAATTTATATATGACAGTGGAATGCATTACAATTCTTATTACACAAATAGAGCACAATTTTTTCATATCTCTGGTTGTATACATAGTATATTCACACCAATTCATGTCTTCATACCTGTACTTTAGATAATAATGATCATCATGTTCCACCATCATTTCTAATCCCATGCCCCCTCCCTTCCCCTCCAACTCCTCTGCCTATCTAGAGTTCGTCTATTCCTCCCATGCTCCCTCTACCTACCCCACTATGATTCAGCCTCCTTATATCAGAGAAAACATTCAGCATTTTTTGGGGGGGGCATTGGATAACTTCACTTAGCATTATCTTCTCCAACGCCATCCATTTACCTGCAAATGCCATGATTTTATTCTCTTTTATTGCTGAGTAATAATTCATTGTGTATATATGCCACATTTTCTTTATCCATTCATCTACTGAAGGGCATCTAGGTTGGATCCACAGTTTAGCTACTATGAATTGTGCTGCTATCAAATATTGATGTGACTGTGTCCCTGTAGTATGCTATTTTAAGTCCTTTGGTTACAGACTGAGGAGAGGGACAGCTGAGTCAAATGGTGGTTCCATTCCCAGTTTTCCAAGAAATCTCTATACTACTTTATTGGCTGCACCAGTTTGCAGTCCCACCAGCAGTGTATGAGTGTGCCTTTTCCCCCACATCCTCACCAACACTCATGGTTGTTTGTCTTCATAATAGCTGCCATTCTGCCTGGAGTGAGAGGAAATCTTAAGAGTAGTTTTGATTTGCATTTCTCTAATTGCTAGCTATGATGAACATTTTTTTCATATATTTGTTGATTGATTGTATATCATCATCTGAGAAGTGTCTGTTCAGTTCCTTGGCCCATTTATTGATTGGGTTATTTTATTTTTTTTTTTTGTGTGTGTGTGTGTGTGTGTGTGTGTTTAACTTTTTGAATTCTTTATATACCCTAGAGATTAATGCTCTATCTGATGTGTGAGGGGTAAAAATTTGCTCTCAAGATGTAGGCTCTCTATTCACCTCACAGATTGTTTTTTTTGCTGAGAAGAAACTTTTTAGTTTGAGCCCATCCCATTTATTGATTCTTGATTTTAATTCTTGCACCAAAGGTATCTTATTAAGGAAGTTGGGGCCTAATCCCACATAGAAACCCAGAACATAATTACAATTCACTAGCTACTGGGGCTTATGGGGATAAGTTATTCTGGCCATTATCTACTATCATAGTGAGCCCAATAGGACCCAGAATGCACCATGTATATGTGTGTGTGTTTGTGTATGTGTGGGTGCAAACATACTCTATATATTTGGGATCCTATTCCTTGGCTCTCTAAAAATGCTATATTTGATCAATTTTATATGAATGTTATACAGTTTTACCCACCCTAATTTAAATTTTTTTCTAAAATAAATTTACAAAATAATAGTTTGATAGTTTGATCAAGGTGAATTTCAATATATAGATAAATTTAAGTACACTGAATACTTTATAATATGGGATTTTAATAAGGCCAAGTTTTAACTTTCCATTTATTTAAGTACAATTTATTTCCCTCATTAGAGTTACAAAGCTTCATCCAAAAAGATTTTTCACATGTCTAGTAAAGTTAATTCATAGTTATTTTGTCTCCTTGATTGTTTTTGTAAACAATATGTTTTGTTATATTTTCTGATTGTTGTTTTTAGGTAGGACATCTATTTATGTATATTAATTTTGTAATTGAACACATACTTAAATTACTTCTGATGGGTTTTCTGTTGATTATTTTGAGTTTTTCAGCTATAGCATAATCTAATATTCAAATAATGCTAATGCTAATATCATCTCATCATTCCTAATACTTATTCTTGTTAACTCATTGTCTTATATAATTGCATTGTCTGTTTGTTCAGAACAAAGTTAAATGGCAGTGATGAAACAGACATCAATAATAATAACAGTTTTTGCCATATGCTAGATGATATTTTCAGTACTTCATTGGTTCAGTTTACTGAATCCTCAGAATGACCCTATGAGACTATATATATATATATATAATGACCCTATGAGAGTATATTATGACTTTACAGACTGTCCTCATCACTATAACATAATACTACCTCTTTTAGTAATTACTGAAATCAATGACACTAATGTACAGTCTCAACATGTAATCCATATGTCCCTATATATCACCTGGAGTCTTTTTTTTTTTTTTTTTTTTAGTACCAGGCATTGAACTCAGGGGCACTCGACAACTGAGCCACATCCCCAGCCCTATTTTTTTAAATATTTTTTTGAGTTGTAGGTGGATACAATATCTTTATTTCATTTTTATATGGTGCTGAGGATCGAACCCAGTGCCTCCCATGTGCTAGGCAAGTGCTCTACCACTGAGCCACAACCCCAGGCCCTGCCCTATTTTTTATTTTATTTAGAGACAGGGTCTCACTGAGTTGCTTAGTGCCTCACTAAATTGCTGAGGCTGGCTTTGAACTTGTGATCCTACTGTCTCAGCCTCCTCAGCCACTGGGATTACAGGTGTGTGCCATGGCACCAGGCACCTGGAGTCTTAAAATGCATATTTCTAGATCTCTCTTCCAATCATGGTACTCTCAAATATTGGGAGAGTGGCTTACAATCTTACTTTCATCAAGATCCTTAGATGATTGTAATGTATATTAAGCTTTGAGCACAATTATTCTGATAATTGTCTTTGAATCCAAAGGGGAGTTCTGACTTGAATTATTTAGTTTTAAAAAATTATTATTTCTCAAAAGTGGGTCAAGATGGTGGAATAGAAGCAGGATAAAGATCCCAGATTCTCTGAAGTTCAGAAATAAAACAAGAGACTTGAAGAGACTTGGAAATTCTGGTTCCTAGAACAGAAAGCAAGAAAGAATTTATCAGCTCTGAACTTGCACCTGCAGCATCAGGGCAGGTCTTGATAGAGGGTAACAAAGAAAGAGAGTCAAAACTATTAAGTTTTCCTTAGAAACAACAATAACTATAACACAAAGTTATAGTCTGAGCCAGGGAAATATCTGGGTGCAGGTATATAGGTAATCTGGGACTATTCCCTCAGACCCTCTAGAAACCTCTTAGACACCCAGAAATACCACAGAATGGCTAGAGTCACCCAGGTTCATGTCAGAGTTGAGCAGGATGAGGTCTGTGTTGATAGGCACAAAAGCCCAAGTTCTGGGCAGTTTTTGAAGCATGGAGAAAGAAATACATGGCTCCCCAATTCAGTGCAAATACATCTGGTGTGGTCACTACCTCCATGGTCAGAGATACTCAGAGGTTTTGTAGCTAAGGTTTGAGCATTTACTATACCCCCCCCCCCAATACATGGTCTAATCTAAAACTGGAAGGCCCAGTGGGAAATCTCTTCATCTCAAATACATCTGTAAACAGTAGTTTTAGACTCTTTAGTATTAGTGTTTTTATTTTACTGGTATTGTCTTCTTTGTTGATTTTATAATTTTCCAACTATTGTTTCTAACTGCATAGTTTCTTTCATTTTTTAAATTTGTTCTAATTAGTTCATGACAGTAGAATGCATTTTGACACACCAAACATAATGGATGGAGTATAACTTCTCATTCTTCTGGTTGTACATGATATAGAATCACACTGGTCATGTAATCATATATGCACATAGGGTAATTATGTCCGATTCATTCTACTATCGTCACTACCCCCATACCCCTTCCACTCCCTTCACTCCCCTCTGCCTAATCCAGAGTACCTTAGTTCAATTGTTTGTACATTTTAAAATATCATAATGTGTTAATTGAACTTATTTACTCCTTTTTTATTTCTCTTTCATAAACCTCCTCTTTTTTATAGACACTCTCTGTTTTTTCTTCTTTTGTCACTTTTCCCTCCCCCTCCTTGCTTTTATTTATTTTGCTGCTTCTTCTTTAACTTTTCCTTCAATGCTCTATTTAGTTTAATATTAATTTTACTTTTGTTAATATCTACATTTTCATTTTTATTACAGAATATTACTTTCCTTTTTCACTTTCAAACTTATAGAGTTGTAGAGAAAAATTTCAATAAGTTTTTATGATTTATTAGTACGTAGTTTGCTTTCAAATGGTCAGAAGTTACTAGTGATTACAATCTCTTCTCAAAGTGATGCTTGAGACTGATCATAACACCATGAGCATGTTGAGTAAGGGCTTTGATGATAAGATATATTCCTGATCTGGGACACATAGTAAAGAGAAAGCAGCTTATTCTAAACACCATCATATAACAGTGAAAATGATTTCCCGGAAGATGCACAAATCTTGATATAGAAACATAAGAAGCATTATAAAACAAGATAATAAGATACCTCAAAAATTTAATAACCTTCAAATACCCAAACAGAAGGATATCAAAGTGGATAAAATACTAAACAAAGAATTACAAAAGTCAACTGTAAAAATGATCAATGAATTAAAAGGAAACCTAAGGAAGGAACTAAGGGAGAAAATATAGGATATGAACAAGCATTTCAACAAAGAGATAGAGACAATGAAAAAGAACCAAATAGAAATCTTGGAAATAAAAAAAATAAAAAATGGAAGTTTCACCAATCACTACACCAGCAGAAACATAAATATTAGAGCTTGTAAAGACAAGATGGATGCATTTGAACACTCAATAAAAATGAAAAAATAAATAGAAAAAACAACTATAACCATAATATACAAGATCTCTGGGTCAATATTAAAAGTCCAAACTTCAAACTCATAGGTCTTGATGAGGGATAGGAGATACAGAGTAATAGCAGAGAAAACTTATTCACTGAAATAATAGCAGACATTTTCCTGAATGTTAGAGTTTGGATGTGAGGTGTCTCCACATAAGTTAATCCATTAATGAAGAAATAGTCACAGGTGAAATAATCAGATTAGGAGCGCTATAAAGATCAAATTCATATTCTCTCTCTCTCTCTCTCTCTCTCTCTCTCTCTCTCTCTCTTTCTCTCTATCTCATAAACAACCTTATGATGCATTTCAAGAGCAATAACAAAACAATCCCAAGACTAGAAGAAGGAAAGAAAGTTCAGAAATGAAATTAATGAAATAAAAACAAAAAATTATTGAGTCATTGAAACAAAAGAGTTGGTTCTTTGAAAACATAAGCAAGACAAAACATAGTCCAAACAATAAAAATAGAGAGAAAGAAAAACCAAGTTAATAAAATTAGAGATTAAAAGAGAGATAGTGAGACAGAATGAAATCTTTGGGTACTATTTTGAAAAATCATATTCCAACAAATGGCAAAATCTAGAAGAAATACATGAGTTACTAAGACATGGCATACATGACTTACCAAAACTGAACCAAGAGAATATAAAAACCTAAACAGACAAATAACAAGCACTGAGATTGAATCACAAAGCCTCCCCTAAAGGAAAATGCTGGGAAAGGGAGAGGGGGCGGAAGGAAGAGAGAGAGAGAGTCTATAAAAAAGAGAAGAGTGTATGAAAGAGAAAGAAAAATAAATAAATAAATTCAATTAACACATTATGATGTTTTAAAACATACATACAATTGAACTAAGGTACTCTCTATTAGGCAGAGGGGAGTGAAGGGAGGGGAAGAGATATGGGGGTATGAGGATAGTAGAATGAATCGGATATAATTACCCTATGTGCATGGATTCACTGCTAAATTTTTACTAGATCCTTAAAGAAGAACCTTCATCAATGTTCCTCAAAGTTATTCCATGAAATAGACACGAAGGGAATACCTTGAATCTCATTTTACAACTCAAAATGGATCATAGGTGGAGGTACAAGATTAGAAACTTTGCAACTATTTGAAAAAAATATAAGGGAATGTCTTCCTGAATAGGACTTATACAGTTCAGGACATGATAGCAAGAATCAATCAATGGCATGGCGTCGATTGTAAAAGCTTCTGCATAGCAAAGAACACAAGAGGATAGAGATACAGCCTACACAATGGGGAAAAATCTTGACCAGCTACTCTTCTGACAGAGTAATAGCCAGAATACATAAAGGACTCAAAAAAACCCTCAATGCCCCCAAATTGATAACAACACATTCAATAGAGGGGAAAATGAACTTGACAGACACTTCTCAAAACAAGTACAAGTGGCCAAAAACTATATAAAACATGCTAAATATCCTCAGCGATCATGGAAATGCCAATTAAATCTACACTAAAGTAAATAGGCCTTTAGTATGATGTTTGTCTGTGTAGGACTTAGGTTGTATTTAATGCTTGCTATGTCTGTGCCAGAAGCTTTAGATTCCTGTATCATACCTGTTTTATCTCCCCTCTTGACTTTAGTCTTTCCAAAATACTCCTCCTCAGAAAAAAGTATGTGTCTAACACCTATTGCTTCTGTAATCCACTGTTATTATACTGAAACTCTGATGAGATGGTAAATTGGGCATTAGAGGGGAATTCTATAATCTTCTGATACCATATCAGATTTTTGTTGAATCACCAGCAGTATAGATTTTTTCTCCCCTTATCTTTTTTTCCATTTCTTGTATGCAGCAATTCAAAACTATTTCCTTCAGACTTTGACTTTTCTTGCCTATGTTTGTTTGTTTCCCTTTTAGGTGATAGATTGGAAGAGGTTAGAATGGGAAGAATTCTCTTCCCATTCTGTGATAAAGCTCTAGGAAAGTCTTTTCTTTCTGGAGAGTTATTTTTTGGTCTGGAAGAGATTATGGACATATTTCCAACTGATTATGCTTCCTCCAAGAGAATATCTTTCCCAGATATTTATGAAAAGTTGGTGGAATTCTTATAGTGAAAAAGCATATATAAGTGCGGGGAACCCCCTAAGATTGTGGCCTCTGGAAATTTCTCCCTCTTATGCAGGTGCACACTCAGATTCCCATAGTTTGTCAAAGTAAGCATTTAATTACCTTTACAGCTTATGGATTTGAGTGACTTTTTCTCCAGGTAAGCAAATCTTGTGTCCTGTCTTTCTTTCCCTGTCTTTTTAGATTTTGCAGTGACATCTTGTCTTGAGAACTCAGATCTCTGATTTTCCTCTGAAATTTATTGAGTTCAAATGTGTCCAGGTTTTTCTTCACTAAGAACAAGAGTGATGACTTCCACACACTTTACATGTCAGATCTGAAATTGGAATCCTGGTACATTCATTTTTGATGGTCCCAATATTTCCCCAAGAAATGTGTGCTTTTTTAAAAAAGAAATTGTCATTTTTAGATTTGAACAGTTATAATTTTCATTGTTATTTTTATTTTAATCCCTGAATAACTCATTTAAGTCCTTTATTCTCCTCTACTATATTTGGTTATTATAAATATAAATCAAACTGGCCAGTTATAAAATTAATTTGACTTATATGTTAATTAATCTACATTTCAAAAAATGAAGTGATTTGAGATATGTATTGAAATTCTATACAACTTATGATATAAGTACATCATCAAATTCATCCATTCATTAAACTCAGTGAAAAATGATCAATCATGCAGAGAACATTTCTACGTTAGATTATTCTTGAACATTCCTAAATTACATGACAAGTATTCTTTCCACAAAATCTTTACTTCCTCATTGTCTACTTTCCAGAAGTTTCATTAAGAAACTATTGTTGACGATAAATGATATTAATAATAGGACTTTATTACTATGCTAAATCAATTGAAATATTATTTAAGATCATTATTACCAAGTCCATTTAACTATTATCAAAATGAAGCATTAATAGAGTTGTTTAGTTTTTTATGGTAATTTTTTGCTCAATAAATCTTAGCTTTGGTGATCTGTGAAGATATCATACTCAATCAAATGTTATCATTACAATTACCTATAATTGACTTTTGACACATCAGCACCTAAATGTTAAAGGAACATATATTATGGCAATTAATGACATGTGCTTTGTAGTTAGCCAGATTAGAGTTAAAACACAGGACTTTACTTGGTATGTAAAGAAACATATTTTAAATTACCTTACCTCATTTCCCTCACATATTCAGTAGGAATTATACTGCATATCTTTAGTATTGTCATAAATTAAAATTTAACACATAAGGTGCCAAGCACAAAATACATCATCCGAAAATGGTAAACTAAACAAGACTTCTATAACAGCCCTCCAAATATGCTCTCCTCTAATTCTATAACCTGTAAATATGATGAAGTATTACTGTCATGATTGTGTTATGTTATGTGGCACAGTTGAACTTTAGAGTTTGATATTATCTCAGTGGGCCTGATTTAATCATATGGGCCCTTAAAGGCAGAGCAGTTTCTCTGATTGGTCATAGAAAGGTATTCAGCACATACTTGCTGATTGAAGATGGAAGAGGCAAACACTGTGAATGTATTAATGCCACCAAATCATACTTTTGAAAATGGTTAAAATGCTGACTTTTATACTGAGTATCTTACTGCAAAAACTGAAAAAAGAAGACATACAATGAGGCAGGAACATGTTACACTTTATTCAGGGGGAGAAAAGTGATCAACTGAAACCTTCCCTGAGACATTCCAGAATTAGAAGATAGAGACTTTAAAACACCTATTACACATATGTTCAAGTATTTAGAGGGAAAAGATGGCATAAGAAAATTCATGGGGAATCTCAGCAGAGAATTGAGAACTATATAAAAGAACAAATGGAAATTTAATGCTGAAAAGTAGAATCTATGAAATAAAAAGAAAATAACTGTGTAGTAGAAGAAGAATGAAGATTGCAGAAGGATCCATGAAAAAGAAAGCAATATAAATAATAATAGTATTCTAAAGAGCAGAAAACATTGAAAAATAAATGAGACTCAGTGATTTCTAGGACAATAGTCAAGAAATACATAAAACACACACACACACACACACACACACACACACACACACACACACGACCCAATGGAGAGGAGAGAAGGAATGGCTCAGAAAAAAAATGACTTAAACTTTCCCATATTGTTTGAAAAATATAAAACTGCATATCCAAGAATCTCAATGAACACAGACTGGATAAATACAAAGAAAAGTACACTTAGGCACATCATTGTTAAACTTCATAACATGAATGATAAATAGAGACGTTTTCAAAGTAGCCAGAAAAAAATTGCATACAGGGAAACAATGATGTGAACATCGGGTGAATTATCATCACAAATAATGAAGGCCCTAAAGTAATTTCATATTTTAAAGTGCCAAAAAGAAAAGAATAAACCCACCATTCTATATTCAGTACCAACAACCTTTGAAAATGAAGGAAAAAAAAAACATTTAAAAAACCCTGAAATTTGAAAGAAGTTGCCATCAGAAGACATGTATACTTAAGATTCTTCTTTAGGCAGTAGAGAAATGTTATGAAATTGGAATAGCAATGGATTTATATATATATATATATATATATATATATATATATATAAACAAACAAGTTTCTTTTTTTCCT
This sequence comes from Callospermophilus lateralis, assembly GCF_048772815.1. NCBI lineage: Eukaryota > Metazoa > Chordata > Mammalia > Rodentia > Sciuridae > Callospermophilus > Callospermophilus lateralis. Next base: position 115,995,260 of record NC_135325.1, read on the forward strand.
TCTTAATTCTTTAAAAGGCTTGTTAAATAAAAATAATAACAAATAACTTGCTTTCACCACTTATGGAGAAGTAAAATATTGAACAAAAGGCTGGAGAATAAATAGAATTGTACTACTTTATGGTTCTTATATTTTATATCAAGTAGCAATGTTAAGTAGATTATAATGAATTAAGGGAGAATATTGGAATCTGCAGAACAATGATTGAAAAGTAATAAAAAGACATAACTAAAAATTTAGAACCATTAAAATACAATAATAAAATCATTCAATTAATCCAAAAAGATCATTAAGGAAAGTAAGGAGGAGCAGAGGAATACACACACAAAAGAAATAAAAAACAATGAGATAGACTATCCGTTCAGTAGCAGAGCACCTGCCTAACATGAGAAGTCCTAACGTGAGAAGTCCCAGCATGACAAAAAAGAAGGAGGAGAAGAAAAGAGAAGGAAAGAAGAAAATACAAGTAGAAAACCAATAGAAATTGAGAACAAATAGCAAGACAGTAGATTGTCAACTGTAGTAGTCAGACCATTGGGTGCCCCCTCTACATGATTTCCATCATCTGGCATCTATGCCTTTGTATATTTCAAGAATTTTGACTTGTTTCCAACCAATACAACATAGTAAAGTGATGAGATGTCATCCCATGATTAGGTTATATTATAGAAGACTACATCCTAGTAAATTGAAACAAGAAAATTTCCTTGCTGATTTGCCTTTAACTGTTGACAAATGTTTCTCCAAGGGCAAAGACATGCTTATATTATAATAGGAAAAGGTTTAATAGCAGTGATTTAAATTTTCACCTTAAGATTCTGGAAAAAGTAAAGCAAGTTAAATCCAAAATACTTAGAAGGAGGTAAATTATTAACCATACGTAAAAATTTTAAAATGAAACAAAGTAGATAGCATTAGCACATATTTTTAAAAGCAAAAACAAAATAGACAATCCCTTGGAAAGTCTGACCAAGACACACAGAAAAAAATATAAATTATCAACATGAAGAAAAAAGAGCAAGCATCACTACCAATCTTACCCTCTTTAAAAAAATGGTAAGAGAATGTTATGCACAAATTCATGGCAATAAATATGACTGATTAGATAAAGTGAACACAGACCTTGAGAAACACAATTTACCACAACTGAATCAAGATGAAATACAAAATCCAAATATCACTGTATCTAATAAAGATTAAATTAATTAGCAAAAATATTTTCAGGATAACCTCAATTAGTTTTAATGTTGAATACTATAAATTAAGGGAAGAAATCATTTCAATCTTACATAAAATATTTCTGAAGATAGAATGGTTAATATATCACAGTTTGTTTTAGAAGGATAACATAATCCTCATACCCAAATAGGAAAGAAAATTAAAAAGCAAAATCTCTTATGATCATGGTTGCAAAAATCCTTGGTAAGACTATAAAATTCAATAAACAACATCTTGAAAATAATATTTCATGCTCAAGTAGGATTGGACTCAGGAAAGAAATTTTGGTGAAAATTATAAAAGTAGTTGTAATTTGCTATCTTAAAAGAACAAAGGAGAAAAATTATATTGATATTCCAAAAGATGGAGAAGTCATATAAAAATTCAATAATTTGTGATTTAAAAACTTTTAGACAACTATGAATATAATGGAACTTAAGAATGTATGGAAATTCTATAATCTACTTCATATTTAATGACTAAATTTAATATATTCCCTTTGAGATAAAGAAAATGCCAAAATATCTGTTCTCATCACTTCTGTTCAACATTGTAGAAGGGATCCTAGCCAATGCAATATAGCAAGAAACAGAATTGCTAGGCACACAAATTAAACAAAGAAGTAAAATTGTGTTTTTCACAGACAAAATTAGTTACTGCATAGAAAAATCCTAAGAAATCCTGTAATCCTATATAAATATTTACATTTATAGAGTATACATCTATATACCAATATCTACATATTTTAATTCTAGCAGAAAATAATTATTAACAATATAAATTATAACAATTACTCCTCCTACAATGACATCACAGAAGTAAACTAGTAAATCTGGTAGAAGGCATTCAAGAATTCTTGAAAGCTACAAACATTGCTGAGAGAAGAACAAATCAAATAAAAGGAGAAAGAAATCTTGTTTAGGATTGGTAAGGTTTTGCTTATTTTTCAAATTGATATATAATTGTTAAGCTTTTAAATTAAAACCACCTTAAGATTTTTGGTATGATGTGAAATGCCAATTCTAAATTTTATATGGAATTCCTGGACCTAGAGTAATGAGAATATTTAAAAATAATAAAATGTACAAGCTAACATACCCTGATTTAAAGACTTCCTAAAATTAATAATAAAGATAGAATGATTGGGCAAAGGGGAGGGAGTGGTGGGGCCAGGGCATGTAGGCAGGAAAGATGGTGGGATGAGATGGACATTATTACCCTAGATACATGTATGATTGCACATATGGTCCAACTATACATCATGTACAGCCAGAGAAATGAAAAGTTGTGCTGCAGTTATGTACAATAAATCAAATGCATTCTGCTGTCATATATACCTAATTAAAATAAATAAATTAATAAAAAATAGAATGATATTATTCTAAAGGATATAAAGCAAGATTAATTATAAAAGCTGAAAGTGTGGTTTTTCTGGAAGTATTTGTAGGAAAACATCTTTATACACTAGGCAAAGATTTCTTTTTTAAAAAAAATATATTTTAGTTGTAGTTGGACACAATACCTTTATTTTATTTATTTATTTTTATGTGCTGCCGAGGATCAAACCCAGGGCTCCGCTCGTGCTAGGTGAGCACTCTACCACTGAGCCACAGCCCCAGCCCTAAACAAAGATTTCTTAGGGTGCAATGATTTCCATAGGAGAAGAAGTAATGATAAAATGGTGTCCATTAAATTAAGAACTTTTGCTTATCAAAAGGCATAATTAAGAAAATGAGAAAATAATCAATAGAGTAAAAGAATTCAATATATACAATTAATAAAGGACTCAACTGTAATATATAAAGTGTTCTTTAATTAAATAAGAAAAGGCAGACACAATCCAAGATTAAAAAGACAGGATACTCTGAGCAAACACTTCACTCAAAAAGATGTACAAATTGGCAATAAGCTTATGAAAAGTTGCTCAACATCATTAGTCATCAGGGAATGCAAATTCAAAACATAATGAGATACCACTTCACACCCACTAAAAAGGCTAAAATTAAAAAGACTGACAACTCTGAATTTTGGCAAGGATGTGAAGCATCCACATCTTTCATACATTGCTGGTGGGAATGCAGAATGGTACAGTCACTTGGGAAAACAATTTGGCATTTGCCTGTAAAATTAAACATGCACTTTCCACATGATCCTGGAATTCTTCATCACAGTAACTCTCCAAGATCAATGACAGTATCTAATCACAAAATGACTTTTACAAGTATCATTTTTAGTATTTTTATTCACAGTATTAAAAACTGAAAGAAAAACAAATCTCCATCAAGAGAAAAATGGTTAAATATCACATAGTCATATGATTAAATAATGCTCAATAATATAGTCAGAGTTAACTACTTCATGGATGAATCTTGAAAATATCTCTGTTGTGTACAGTAGCTGACAATAAAAGTATGTGTATGATATAGTTTTTTATGGGCTGCAAGAACAGAGTAAACCATAGTGTTAGTCATCAGAGCAGGGATTATGTATGGAGGAAGGATTTCCTAGAAGGGGGCATTAGGGAACTTTCTATGGTGTAAGAAGTATTTTAAAAGTTAACTGTTATTGGTTACACAGGTATACAGGAATGTGCTGGAGTCAGGTTTTACCAGTTTTAAAAGGCCAATTACATGCATCTTTTTATAATCTCCTTTCAATGTCATTGCATCAGTCCACTATGGAGTGAACATTTTCATCATGGAAAATGGCAAATGCTATATAGCATGACTGTAATTTTTAGATAGCTGGTTGACTAGTTCATCACTGAACTGTATAAAGCTGTACAGTAACTATCAAACTCTTCACATTAAGTCTGTGATATTGAATATATAGTGACCACTTACCAACCTGGAATTTCAAAGTGTCCTAAATTCTTTCTACTTTAGAGGTAAAATTGATATCTCTGCCTTTTTGTTCTTACACAGTTTGTTGTGGAGCAAACATTAAGCTTGTACTCAAGCCAGGGTTGTGTTTTGTTCAAGAACAAGAAGTGTGATCATTTATTTTTGAAGATATTTTTTTCTCCTCAGTATACAAGGGTGCATATATACTAGATATTCTGTCTCTTTTAGGTCCTTTTCTGTTTCTTTTAAGTCCTTTTCCCCACCTCCAGTTATATTTTGTCTTGTTCTTCATATATTTGAAAGAAATAGGTTTGCCATCTATAAACCGATATGTAAAACATCTTTGCAACAATATGGCATCATAATTGTGAATGTGTGTGTGCATGTACCCATGCAGGCATGCATACAGACGTGTGTTTTTCTAATTGCACAAAGCAGAATAATTAGAACACATTTAACCAAAATAGTGCTGCTATTATTACTACAAAATCTGAGCACATGACAATTGCACAGCTTTATTTGTTGATTTTTTAAAAAATCAGACACAGTATTTTCCAAAGAATTACAATTTTTTTTTAAAATAGTACCCCTAATTGTACTCAAGCCTGGAAAGAGCTCACATGATTTTATTACTTTGCTAAAATTGTGCTTGGAATTAGTTCGAACAGGACATTCTCTGCAAGTGAATTGTCTATTACTGTTCATTTCAAGTTCAAACCGGACTGAAACAAAGAGATCTACTGTCTTCAAATGAAATGCTTTCAGAAAATAAGTATAGATTGAAATGTACCAAGATGTATTTTCAGTCTTAATCAAAATAAAAGCTTTGGAAAAATATGATGCTTGATAATGGTATTATTTAAGGAATTTCATCTTTCCTATTTTGATGTGCAGGCTTGATTTACTTATTTGAGGCAGATGACACATACAAAATATATATGGAAATAGAGGCCATTTGCTTCTGCTGCATCCTCCAGACCGTGCCTTATCTACATGGCATGTTTCAGCTTAATATGTGTAAGGCTGTTAGAAAACTAGAATGCTTTCATTTTTGGTTGATTGTGTTACTTTCTGTGGTTTTGTACTGGAAAAACCAGTATGGTATTTTTCCTCACCAAAGATTCCATCTAGTAATGCAGTTCCTGTGAATTTGGTATATATCCTATTTTTGAAAAGCAAGTAATTTGTATTTTTTCAGAACTAAACTTGAATCTATGTTCAGCCACTTGCAAGCTGTATAGCAGCGTACAGGTCCATTAACTTCTCTGAGCCTCTGGTTTGGGGATGAGAGAATCATAGTGAGGTTTATATGTGCAACATGCTCCTGAAACATAATAAGTAATCTGCAGTTTTTATAACTCAGTGTTGTCTTAATTAAATCCACTAAGTTATTAGGGCTTCTGGAACATCTAGTATGGCTTGTTTATTTTTCTTCAGTGCCCACAATAGGGTCTGAAACATTTTAAATGCTCAATAAATGTCATGTTAACATGTATGATGCAGATTATAATTTTTTGAAATAACTTTGATATTATGGTGAATTTCAAACATATAAAAGGGGAGAAAGAACCTCTATGTCCCATCACCCAAATTCACCAATTGCCGATTTACAGTCAATTATGTTTTATGTATACTACTTTATATTTGCCCCTTGCTATCTTCTCTGAAACAAATCGAGTTTGTTTTTAATCCTTCCTGAGATAGGTCTCTGCTATCTTTCCCAGCTGGCACACTCAAGAGATACACAGCATTTCAAACCCAGCTTAAGCAAAACAAAATTGTAAAGTGATATCTTCTGCCATAATAATAGAAAGCATTTCCAAAGCTAAGAGAATATATGGATTTCCTGCTGCTATTTTTGTCCCTTAGGGCACATAACTGAGGCTTGATCAGGAAACAAGGGGCTGGTGGTTAGAGTTGAATCTTTCTGAAAATGACACATACAAAACGATGGTTAGTTTTTCTCTTTTGGATTGAAAGGAACTATACATCTGTTTTCCTTGCATTTTCAGAGAGAGAATATGGATTTTGTCCAATAGTATGAGGGCCAAATTAATTTATAGGCATTTGTGGTGGATGAAGTAGCTATTCACCATATAACTGTGAGCTGAGAGGGGATAAGGATGTTTTAGCTATTATCAGTCATTTAATGTAAAAGCAATAAAACCATTTTGAATTAATCCCGATAATTATTACTTACCAAGTTCCCTCTTTCTCATGAAATGTATATTTCTCTTGTTTATTTGGCTCCATTTCTTTTAGTATTAGTGAATAAACTGTTAGTTTTATATAAGAGATCTGAGGAGTAAGAGAATTCATAGTAGCGATATTACCCTAATCATAGGCAATATTCTGACTGTTCCATATATCCTAATCTACCTACTGAAGAGAGAGGGAGGTGTTAATGGTAGTAGCAGCTATATAATGTTTTGGGGAGAAGTTTGACGTTATTTCTTAATGTAATACCATATTTCTTTAAAGGTTATTTGAACTTGCCTTGTGTTATAACAAGAAAAGGGCAGAGTAATTTTTGTGGTTTCAGGATTCATTGTTTTGGGGTGGCATCATTGATTGCATGTTTATTGAGATTATTACAAATAGAAGCTGTGCAGGTATATTTTGGTCTTATTGGCAGGCTGTCTAAGATGCAGCAGCCACCTTCTACCAGCACAGAAAATGAGATGACTTTATAACTTTAGAAATATATTAAAGTGTCTAACTACTCTTTTAAACAATAATATTCATATTAATATTTGCTCCATCATTCAATTATTTATTCAATAAACAGCTATTGCAGATTTACTTTTTACCTGCTCTTATACCAGGCAGTGGGAATATGTACATGAACCAACCACAGTTCTACCCATGAAGAGCATGCAGCCTGATCGAGGAGACAATTACCTATACGGAAAGTTACACGTTTGACAAGAAAAGGACTAAACTGACCTTACTGGGAGGTAATTTGGAAATAATACTTTGGCAGCCAATTAGTAACAAGATATTTACTATCCATGTAGATTGATTTTGAGGAAAACCTGCTCCATATAATTAAAAAAATAAAATGAGACATTGTTAATTAATACTTGACATTTTATAAAGCATTTGAAATGCATAAATCATTGGAATATCACAGTTAGTTCATAAAATATGGAGTAGTATATTTATCTCATTTATCTGCTGCCTTTTACAACAAAACTTTTTGAGCTCTTTGTACTTACTGACTTCCACTTCTCTAATTTTTTCTTAGATTCTTTTTATTTAGCATTTCATCAGCACTAGAGAAGACTGGCTCTTATCAAGTCATCAACAACCTCTCCATAACCAAACAATGTTCAGTCACATCACTTTTTCCTTCTATTTGTAGTTTCTTTATTGGCTTTCAGGAATCATTATGATAGTTCTTTTCCTACCTCTGCAGTTGTTCCTTCTGTCTCCTTTGATACTTTAATCTCGTGTAGATCCAACTCTATTACTTTAGTATGATGCTGGCAACTCTCTGACCTGTCTCCTAAAATTCAAAATTATTTGAAGTTATATATCATATAACTTTCTAACTGAAAGTTCCATTACATTTTTTAATAGACACCTCAAACTTAATGTATATAAAGCAGAAATCTCAATTTGCATCCCCTTCCAAATGTGCAAAAACATCAGTCTCCCTATCTCCTTACATGGCAACTCCATTTTTCTAGTTGCTTTAGTCAAACATTGTAGTTGTATTTGAGTTCTCATGTTCACATATAATTCATTTTAAACCATAACCATTTATTCTTCATTCAACATTTCTTTAACATATTTATTATGTATTTAATAATGCTAAATACTCTTCTGCATACTTGGAATAAGGAAATATTAAAAAAGATAAATGTCCCTGCCTCCATGGAGTTCTTTTTGTGGGAAGTTTACATTTATGTTACTCTAAAATATATTTAGATTCTAATTACTTCTCACCACTTCATCACAACCACCATTATATCTTACCCAGATTATGGAAACAGCTTTCTAACTAATCTCTCTGCTTCTGCCCTTGACTTTCTACAGTCTATTCTGAATAAAGCAGTCAGAGCAATCCTTTAAAAATACAACAAACAGATAACTCCAGTTTTCTCCTCAGAAGCAACAATGTTTTTCCTCTAAACAGTTGCATAGCTCACCCCTTCACTTCCCTTTGTTTCTGTTCAAATTTCCCATATTAGAGATGTCTATCATTGCCACACTACAGAAATAGTGCACAAATGTGTGTGTATATATATATATATATATATATATATATATATATATATATACACACACACACACACACACACACATGCATTTACATCAGTGAATAATTATCATGTTATTTTTATTGAGTTTATAATCTGAGAATATATCAGAATTTTCCATGTCTGTGTATCCTACCTTGCATGCTTGCATATAAGCTCCATGAAAGTAGAGGCTTTACTGTTTTGTTTAATTGAGTTTCTGCCCTCTAGGAGCAATCTTTCTGGTAGGTGAGCTAGTCATATAATTTGTAACAGAATAGGATGGATTTATAGAATTACTCTTTATTATGACTAGGAGATTCATGGAAACTGTCATTTGTTAGATGGCATTGCAACTCAGCATTGTAGGATACTAATCATTTTGAAAGCTAGGAATGATGGAAAAGGGAGTCCAATTAAAAAAACAACTCTCTCTCTCTCTCTCTCTCTCTCTCTCTCTATATATATATATATATATATATATATATATATATATATATATATATATAAAATAAAATATATATAAATATTTTATTTTCAGGGTAGTGAGCTGGAGAGTCATAAATGTGTTAAGTAGTGAAGAACTTAAGAAAACAATCCCGAAAGTGTTAATAAGGTGAGACTTGGAAGGGCCCGGCATGCTTTTATGGTAGTATTTTTTAGGTAAATAAGAAGCTCATTAGATTTTAGAAGGGGAAAGGCATGATTTCATTTGTATAGTAGGAAGATTAATCTAGCAAAAAAGACTTATTTTAAAAGGCAAGGTGCAGGGGCTGGGGTTTTGGCTCAGTGGTAGAGTGCTTGCCTAGCATGCACAAGGCACTGGGTTCGATCCTCAGCACCACATAAAAGTAAAATAAAGATATTGTGTCCACCTAAAAGTTAAGAATAAATATTTTTTTTTAAAAAAAGGCAAGGTACACATGATGAAGCTTTTGAAATATTCTAAGCAAAAAATAAAAAGGACCTGAACTCCTCTGTTCACTGATGGTTGTAGTTGCCTCTGTGGCTAGGGATGGCACATGCTCTTGGGAAAAATTAATCAGAGAGCAGAGAAAGATGAGAAATACATGCTGAACTTCGGGAAAAGTATATATAATGTAATAATTAAAAATATTCACATCTGTATCAATTACAAATCCAAGAGAGAGGAATGGTTAAGTAAATCATAATTTCTCCATTCCTGGAGTTTTGTGAATCCACTTAAAGAAAGTTTATGAAGAATTATTAAGAAGTATTAGGGATATGAAATGTCATTCATTCATATACCCATTAGAGCTATTATGTTTCAGGCACTGTTCTATGAATTGGAGATGGACCAGTGATAAAAAGTAACTACCCTTAAGGCACTCACCTCCTCATTACTCATTCTACGATGATCATTTAGAAAAAAGGATGCAAACTTTCAAATACACATTATTAATATGGACATATACATTATTATTGTTACAGGCTATGTATAATAAAGGATGGAAATGTACCACAATGCTAAAAATAATAAAGCATATTTTCTGCATAACAGAATTATGAACTAATTATTTTATTTTCTAAAATTTACTGAATTCAACCAATACTGATTCTATTATCAATGCATTAGTTTTCTATGGCTGTGTAACTAATTACTCTAAGATTAGTGGCTGAAAAACATACATCTATTATTTCATAATTCTGTGGGATCTGGAGTGCAGATGTGGCTTACCTAGTTCTCCTGCTAGGGGTTTTGCAAAGTTGCAATCAAGAAGTCAGGTGGGCTGCATTACTATTGGGAGGCTCAAATGGGGAAAAATCTAATTCCAAGCTCATTTGGATTGTTGTAAGAATTGATTTCCATGCAAATGTAGAATCCTACGTTCTAACAACAAGAGGCTACTTTTACTTCTGAGAGCCTACTGACAGTTTCTATAGACATTTTCCATGATTATTTGCAAGTGAGCTTCCCCCAAACTGGTTGTTTATCCCAACAAACTAGTGAGGAGAGTCTCTAGAGGAAATGTTATATAAGGTAACATAATCATGGGAGTGGCAATCCATCACATTTGCCGTATTCTTATTAGCAAATAATGGGTCCTGTCCATACTCAATGGGAAGGATGTGAATACCTGAAGGTAAGAGCTTAAGTAATCATGTTTTGGTTTTCTGCTACACTCAGAAATATTAAATATTTAATAAAATTTGACAGTTATTTCAAAATAAATTGTTATTCAACTTTGTAAAAATTTTGCTTATGTAATCAATTGAACTCCAAAATTCAAGGACCTATAAAAATAAGGAATTATGTTTCCCTGTCTTCACATATTTGTTGCAGGTCAAGTGAACTGACTCTTTCACTTGTTTCTTCATTCCAGGATTCATGCTATAAAAGAAGACAGCATCTGGTATATGCAATTCTCTAGTCAAAGGGAAAAACAAGAGAATTGGCAGACACTTTAAATGCCTATTAAAGATTCTTCTTTGACATGGAACACATTGACTTGGCTCATATTTCATCAAAGTATCATGACCAAGTCTGATGGCAGTGGGACAGGAAAGTATCCTGTCTGAAACAGGTGAGCACTAGAAGCCATATGGCAAATGATAGGGATGTATACTTAGAAACATTAAATACTATCTACTACCATTTAATTCTTTCATGAATTCAATTAATAAAATTGCAATCATAATTTTTCAATAAACTTTTATGTAAAGAAGTATTCTGACATATAAATTCAATTGTGTGATCCAAAACTATGAAAATATATTGAGGTTTTATTTTCTTAAGCAAGAAATAGCCTCAAATTTTGTTCATCCCCTTATTGAGTATAACTTGGTATTGCCCCATGACAACTTACTGTGCTATAATGTTACTTTGGGTGATAAATATTAGAATCCTAACTTCATAATAAGATCAGAACAAGATTGTATAATTTTATCTCCAGGAAAGCCATAAAATACTATTTAATGATTTACAAAAGAAAAAGAAATGGAAAGAAACCTACCTCACTGGCTGCCAATTGAATAACCGGTAGGAAGTTTATCATGTCAGAAATGTATTCTAAATAAACTTGGGAGAATACTTTAAGGGTGGCCTATTGGTTTTTAGTTCAATCTAATAAGTTCTTGCTGAGCTTTCCTCACATACCCTAATCTATGCCTGGTCTGTGATATAGGAAGAAGGAGGAATGAAGAAACTGAAGAAGATAAAGTCTAAGGCTTTCAGCTGGACAATGATACAACAAATCTCTGTTTTAGAGCAGAGTTCCTTAAATTTTAATATGCATATAAATCACTTAAGATCTTTGCTAAAATGCTTATTTTGACTCATTAGAACTGGATGGGGACTGAAATTTTGCTTTTCCAACAAGTTTCTTTGCCAACCCAAAGACAATACTTTGAGAAGCAAAGTTTTAAGTAAAACCTTGTCCCCTGTTGGCAAGGAGGATGAATCAAAGGAAAAGAAGACTAAAGGCATCTATATACTCAGATTAAGTGTCCTTTAATTCCAAATGGTCTTTATCACTTCTGATCATTATCTACCCATTTATATAAAACATTTAGATGTTGCCATCAGCTGATTGCTGAGGAGGTCAATTTTAAAGTGTGATTTAGGCTCTGGCTAAGTGCTAAGCTGAAAAAATCAGAAATCTGAAAACAGAGACTGCAAGCCTTCTACCGTACATTTGGATAAGAAAAGAGATATCAGAAACTGAAAAGAAAAAGTCAAAATAGAAGCAAAATCAATCACTTGTGACCTGAAAGCAGCAGAGCTTTAGTCCTGAAGTAGAAACAGCTTCTGAGGAGTAAGACGAAGAGAAATTGGCAAGGAGGTAGGGGAATAAAGGAGTAGATACATAGAATTCAAATATACTCTGATCTAAGAAAACAACTATTGCAATTCTGTGCATTTTTCAGTCCCAAGGAATATGCATAAATTTTGTATGAGACTTTTATGTCTTTGCAAATAATAGTACTCAGTTAGATTGCCTTACTGAAAAGCCTTAACTTCTGGAATTGCTCACTATACAGATATTTCAAAGTCTAATAGGTAGAACACCTTGGTGACTGCTTTGTAGTTGAAAAAACTCATGTACATTGGGGGCGCTGGGACCATTTGACCCTTGCTCTATGTCTACTGCCCATAGCCCAATACTAATATAAAAAGAAAAAAATATGGAAAGTGAAGAATTCTACTTTTGATTTGAAGGGAACTGGGATGCTTAGTTTAACTTGTCTATAGGAGTTATACTAATATTTATAAAAATACATTAAATATTATGTGGGGCATTTTATTTAAATGCATATTGGTCAGCACTAAAAATGAAAAAAGTAAGCTATGACAAGCTGATGTGAAAGTTATCATTTTAATATATTCAGTTTGACATATTTCCATAAAAGCAAGCTGTTCAAAACTGCAGATTTATTGCTCATGTCTCAATGTTGTGTGTCACTGAAATCTGCAGTTTAAAACTCAAGAATAGGAAAGAAGCTGATCATCATTAGGTAATGAGAATGCAGATCAAATTCAAAATTTTCTTCAGGGGCAGGAGGAAAGGGTGGGGATGAGTGCTTACTAATTTCACAGCAGCATGTGCCTGTGTTTCCGATGATGAATTGCTTGCCTGCCAAAGGCATTAGACAAAGTACTTCTTAGAACTAAATTGAAAACAATACACACACACACACACACACACACACACACACACACACACATATTTGCAATGCTAATGTTCAAACCTGTAACTCTTAAGCAGTGTGCAAAAACAAAAGGAAAACTTTTTAGGGAATTTCTACCTATGATTTAGTGCATATTTGTACTTTATTTGCTTTTCTTAAATAAAATCAAGCTATCTAAATGATCACTACCTAACAAAAATTATCCTTTTCCAGGAATTTATAATAATGACTCTGATTTTGAATAGACAGAATTGCTTGTAAGGTAAGATAGAAACTTGATATAATTTTCTGGTTAATTCAGATCAATTAAAATGGTGTTTGAAAACTAAAAACAGAAAAATAAGATGAAGACCAAATTTTTGTAATTCCTTATTGACATTTATTAAATTCATTACATTATTGCTTAACTTAGTTTATGGTTTTTAAGCGGGGATTTGTGTGGTGATCATGAATAACAGCATGCTGCTTTGAAGACAAGTGAGAATGTCAAAGGTTGATCTCCACATATCTTCTTCTACTATGCCAAGAACTGTTTGCAAGATTTGTGAGCAAGTTCTGCTTAGAATAGTTTAGATTCATAGTTTTCAATAAGGGTGGGAGAATAGTGACCTTTTCATAGTACTTGGAACACATTTTTTGTATCTTCAATGATTGGGGTGGTGCTACTACTCTTAGTGGGCAGGAACCACAAGAAAGTAGTAACTTTAAATATCCTATTGGATATCATAATATCTTTTTAGAAATACTTAATTTTTTCAGAGTGGTTAAGGTTCATAGGAAAATTGAGAGGAAGGTATAGATATTTTCCATATAATTCCTGCCCTTCCATGTATAGAATCCAACATTATCAACTTCTCCCATCATAGTGGCACACTTGTTATATTTAATGAACCTACATCAATACATCATCATCACCAAAAGTCCACACATTATTTTTGGATTTACTCACTGCAGCTTCAGCTTCATTCTCACAGCTTTCAAATATTGCCCTCTTGGGGGCTGCCTGCAGGGATTCCAACCCTATTACACTTTGCCTGGACTCCTAAGCCTTCTGTTGACATCTTGTTGGAAACCTCCATAACCTTTTTATTCTAATATCCTGCATTCCTGCAGAAACAACACCATGAGGATTATGGTCTACAGTCAGCTCAAGTAGTAGCTGGGCCTCCTTGAACCATGGCTACAGTGGCCTCTGCATGCCTGGATGGCTGAGCATGATGAATCAAGTCCTTGGGAAATAGCTTTTAAGGTAGCCCTGGTGCTGTCTTAAAGCATCCTGAGATGCACTAATTATGTTTCCTTTTGTTTCTTTAGAAAATATTATCTTCTCTTTAGTGTTGTTAGTCTCTTCAGCAATTATACATTTTGGGGCCCAATTCCATATATGCTGCTTTGCTGGTCAAAATTCAAGTTTTTGAAATCCTTCTTCTCTGCTTTCTGATTCTGGTTATCATAGTAAACCTGGCTAAAAGCTGCCAGCAATATCTGTGCCACTGCCTGAATGTTGAGCTGTCTTGAAATTTCCTCTACCAGATTAGTTCATTACCTTTGAATTCAATCTTGTACAAAGCCTGAGGACATGGACAAAAATGGAAACAATTCTTTGCCAGAATGTAATACAAATGCCTTCTATTCCAGTTCCTAGTAGAGTCCTCATTTCCATCTGAAACGTTGTAAGCACAATATTTACTGTCCACATTTCCCATTAGCATTCTCATCTTCCAAGTTTCTACCAGAATTGCCCATTGACTCTACTTACAACATTGTAAGTCTTCTCCATCATGCATCTCCAAACTTTTCCAAACTTCCTGCAAACCACTTCTAAAGGCTTCTGTACCACATGGTCAGATGGCCCTAGCAATGACCCCACCCTTGGTACCAATTTCTGTGTTAGTCAGCTTTTCACTTGATAAGAGCAACTTGGAAAAGGAAAAGTTTATTTTAGGTTGATGGTTTTAGAGGTTCAGTTCATAGTTGGCTGATGGCACCATTGCTCTGAGCCTGAGGTGAAGTAGAACCTCATGGAGGAAAGGCCTAGCTGGAGGAAGTAGGTCACTAGGGACATGGCCTTGGGGATTAAATCTTGTCCCTGGATCCTTGCGCTCGCTCGCTCTCTCTCTCTCTCTCTCTCTCTCTATCTATCTATCTATCTATCTCCCCCCTCCCTGATGGCATAAACTGAGCAGTTTTCCTCCACCACACCATGTTTTGCTTTGCCTTAGACCCAGAGCAATGGAGTCAGCTGACCATGCACTGAACTTCTGAAACTGTGATCCAAAATAAACTTTTCCTGTAAGTTGTTCTTGTTAGGTATTTTGGTCATAGAGATGCAAAAGACTGATAAACCAAGTATCCTTTTCAGATGACTTCTTTCTCTTAACAATGTATTTAATACTTTTTGTTGTTACATCCTCACCAGCATTTGGTGTTTTCAGTGTTTTGGATTTTGGCCATTCAAAAAGGTGTGTAGTGGTGTCTTTTTGTTGTTTTAATATGTATTTCGCTGATAACATATGGAATTGAACATATTTTCACATGCTTATTTGCCATCTGCATGTCTACATTAGCAAGGTATTTATTCATGACTTCAGCCCATTTTTTTTCAATCAGGTTGTTAATTTTCTTATTACTGAGTTTTAAGTTCTTGCATATTTTATATAACAGTCCTTTACCAAATATATCTTTTGCAAATATTTTTCCATGTTCTGTCACTTGTTTTCTCATTCTCTCAACATTGTCTCTTGCAGAGGAGAGAGTTTTGATTTTAATGAAATCTAGCTTGTCATGCCTTTTCCTATTGACTGGGGATTCATTTCCTAAAAAAGTAATCACCAAATTCAACCATTATCTAGATTTTCTTCAGTGTTTTCTTGTAGGATTTTTATGGTCTTTCCTTTTGCATTTAGTTCTAGAATTCATTTTGTGTCAATTTTTGTGCATAATTTTTCATAATTATTCAAATTTAGAAATTATCTTCACATTTATAAATACTAAACATTGTTGAATGAGTTTAATATATGCTAAAACTTCCAGGAATGCAACTTATCTGTAAATTAAGGAAAGGTAATATTTACTAAAAGGTCTATCCACTATTTCAGAAAATTATATCCCCAATAACATTATCTTGGATTCGCCAGTGCAACACAACTGCATTATTCTTTATTTAAGCTATTACTTTCTCAGTGATTGTAGATGAAGGTGCAAGCTTGCAGCACTTCGTGTTCATTTATTTTTCTTCTATTACAGTCATTTCATAGCATGTGCATATGAACGTATATGATATGTGTTTTAAAATAATTTTCTTTTTTCTGTTTTACAGTTAGGACATTACACTAATGTTTCAAAATCATTTATTTATTCAACAGTATGTGCTGAATAGTCAATACATACTAGACATTGTTCTACACATTTAGGGCATGCAATTGAATGAAACAGATCTTTGTGCTCATTCTAGTGGTGAAGGGAGACATACCATAGAAAGTAGATATCAAGAATGAATTAAAATAAAAATATGTCAGAAAATAATGAGTGTTATGGGAAAAAGAAAAGAAACAGCAGGATAAGAGTTTCAAAGAATGTGATATTTAGGGAGAAGGCCAATATGTGAATTCTAAATAAATAGTTTCTTGCAAGGCTTTATTGAAAAGTGACATTCATGAAAGGCTTAAATGAGGTCTGGTATTGCAGATAGTTTAAAACTGGATATATATTATTTCTTCTATGTTTTATTTATAAGCAAACTTTTCTCTTCTTCTCTCATCCTTAGTGATTTCTTCTCCCTTTCTCTCTTCTTTTTGTTTTTCATTGTTTTAAGTCTTACACTGGCTGCTATCAGCCATCTTGGGCATTGCTTAGATTTGTGAGAATTAAAATAGCTTTACATCAATTAAATCTGCTGATGGTTTTGAGAACACTGATCTTTATTGTGATCACATGAATTCAGGCTCTAAGATGTATGATGGCAAAATCATAGACTGTCCTCAAAAGGCTTGTCATGAGTTATATTTAGCTTCAACTGTAGTGCTGAAAAAGAAAACTTCCCTACTATAGTTAACTGGATGGTGGAATAATTTCTAAATTCTATTACACACACACACACACACACACACACACACACACACACAGCTATGTAGATATCAACCAATTGCTCCAAGATTTTATTTTGTTCTTAAATGATCTTGTTCAGCATTTTTTCTCCTGGGATCCAAAAAGTTAAATAAAACAGAAACCTAGCAGAAAATTTATATTTTAGACATATGAAAGGAGTCCCAAAGTAATCAGTAGAAACACATAATTGAGATTGGTATTTTCAATATCAGAGGAATTTGGAGCTGGCTATATCCACAAAATTTAAAGAATTTGTGCTGGGTTTTTGGCAGTAAAGATTATGCTACACACAAGAAGCAGTATTCCAAAGTGATCCTGTTATTGTTTGCTTCAATTTGTGAGTGTTCAGCCAAAAATAACACCCCTCATTTTTTTCTAAAAGAGTTGTTTTTGTCAAATCAATCATGCTTAAAAGAAAAAGAGTGGAATGGTGAATGGTTTATAATAAACATGAAGCTGCCTGTGCAATCATCCTTCTCTGAAAATTAATGAGGGGTGTTTGCTAGGAATAGGAAGAGTTGCCTCTTACCCACGGAAAATTTATGTGTGGTTGACAAGCAAATATGAAAGCTACTGCCCTTGGCCAAGAATAAGGCATTTGTCTAGGTGAATTTAGTAATTTATTTAAAATCTCTGAATCTCAGTTTCCTTATCTGTAAAATAGGAATTATAGTTTCACCAGATTACAAAAGAAGTTTTTGAGAGGACAAAGGGAGAATGTATCTATATGTACTTCAAAGATTTATGTTGCTTCATAAATATGACTTATTATTGTGTGAACTTATAAGTTCTTGAACCGAAAATAGGTAAAAACATTTTTTGCACTGGTTCCATTTATTATCTTGGATATATTTTTGCTATGACTTTATGATGAATTGTCAACAGACATAAACATAACACCAAGGTTAGTTTTCCTTTTCATATGACTACTGCAAGTCACTTTCATGGAATGTTGGCTTTTCAATTATATACTCCTTTTCTAGTAATTGTAATTAAAATACTTGTAACATGTTACTGGAATTGTTGTTCTTTTTTCCTAGCATGGTTTGCATAATATTATCCAGAATAGATGCTTATTTTATGTGAAATAACACATAACAAACCTTAATATTCATATGGAATTTGAAATTAGTGCCATGCTACCCCATTATTACAGATGTTGGCAGTCAATACTCAGATAACATCTCAATTGATATTCTGGCTCAAAAGTCAAAGCCTTGGGTCATTTCCCCAAGTTCCTCAGCTGTCAAATTTATTCATCATCTCTCCACGATTTACAAGGAAGTAGATGTCTCAGAAGGTCTATCTTCAGACTCACCATGAAATATGCTGTTCATATCTCATAGCCTTCCATGGGAGAGGAAAAGAAAGTTGCCGCTTCCATTCTTTGTTTTGTGTATTACCATCTTTTCTTTTACTTTAGTACTGTTCACTTGATGGTGTGAGAGTTGTTGGCCTTCCTTGAGGATATATGTTCCCAAGTAAGATTCCAACCACACATATACTCTATTTAAATCCCAATTCGTATAACAGCATATTATGCTTTTCCTTGTTTTTCAATCTCTTCTGATGTAAGGTTGGATCCTGAACCATACAGATTTTATCAGTTATCAAGACCAACTTTAGAGCATGAAACGTTTTCAAATCCAGCATAGAACAGATTTTTGCCTATGGGGGTCTATTAAAATTAACCTTCCTCTGCCATTCAATTGAAGGGGACACAGCTATCCTTTAATTGGACCAGATGTTCTGAAGTAGCAATAAAAGTTCTAGCTAAACAGAGTGATTTAAAGAACAAAAGAAAATTTGAGTCTCTCCACTGCCAATTCAATTAAAAGATGCTGCATTTCTATTTGAGAAGAATTTGTCAGCTGTGCAAAAGAATGATTGTAATGCTATGACAAACCAAAAGACATTTTTGTCCAAAATTATATGTGCACCATATACGGGCATATGCTCCTCTGTATTAGATTGTGGAAAGCCTCAAATTGTTAGGCATGAAAATGACATGGTGAGATTAAAAGCTTTTTCTGAACTTGTGATTGTGCTCAAAACACAGAGAAGCTCCCTAATTCTCTGGTGAGTTTTTATTACTCAACTCAGTCAACATGTCACATGATGGATGCTGGGAATTTTGAAAAGCCTAAGTATAGTAAAAAGTCTTCCAGTTTGAAGCAAAGGCCCTTAAACCAGGCACTTTGATCTGAGGCTCCTCAAAATTGGTGGTGTGCACTTAGGCTTGGTGAATTGTTGACAGCTATTGATTGCCAATTTGAGAGGGGTGCAATTAGTGCAATTTGTCAAACCCTGTGTAATCTAAAGTGGAAATCTGAAATATGGAATGCAAAAGATAGGTACTGTTGGTCTGTCTTCTGGAATTTCTTCTTAAAATTTATATAAGTCTGGAAAACACAGACATTAAGGAGGGGGAAACCACCTGTCATCAGTTACCTTTGACATTTACCATTATGTTTGAATGTGGCTAATTTAGGCAACTTAAGATTCAATTTATGCCCAGTTTAACCCAGGTCTAGGGACTGTAAAGCATGTAGTCCCATTGTGTTTGAGTGTTGTCTTTGTTTTGCCAATTAAGCTAAGAAGACATTACACTTGTACATCTTACTACAAAAATGATTTTAAAGTAAGTTATTAATCCAGTCTTCACATATGAGAAAATTTAGCCATATTTTCTACATGTTGATATAGTTTGAATAATAATTAGCAACATGTTGCATAGTTGAAGTGTTTATTGTATCACAATATGTATTTCAATTAATAATATGGGCATACATATCATTTTCTTATACTAGGAAAAGAATTTCTGATTCGAGTTTAAATACTCAAATATCATCTCCTTATGCTTCATAATATAAGCATCAATTATACAATCAATTGGCAACATACAAATGGATCTAGTTTCCTTTTTTTTTTCTTTTGTACTGGGGATTGAACCCAAGGGTGCTCTATCTCTCAGCTACATCTCCAGTCCTTTTTATTTTGAGATAGGGTCTTGCTAAGTTTGCTGAGGCTAGCTTTTAACATGCAATTCTCCCTACTTAGTCTCATGAATATCTGGCATGTGCTACCATGCCCAACCTAATTTCATATTTTTGTTTGTGTTTACTATAGCTAATATTCACATGACATTTTATAAAGCAGTGGCACACATGTTGACTTATCATACTCTCATAATTTTTCTCTGAGGATTGAATGGTGGACATTATCAGACTAATTTTAAAAGAGGTATACCAATTCCTGCATTATCTGTACTGTGTACTGATTCTACAAATGTATTTATAGAAGAATCAATTTATAAATTGTCATTGAGAACCTAATATTGTAAATATTTAGAATTCTAAATGTTCAAAACATTACACATGTATTGACAAGGAAAGCAATTAATTAAAGCTGCATAACACTTTAGCTACAATACTATTGACTCTTCCTGGCATTGATTAATGAAGTATGTCATCACCCCTCAAAATATCCATTGCAAATAGTTTGAGTCATAATGCTGACCACTGGAACATGGGTAATGTCCTGTTGTGAGTTGGCTCCAAAAAGTCACTGCCCTTCTGAATAATTTTGCCAACTCTGCTCAGATTTTTTTTAATTGCTATTTACTCTGCTATTCAACACTTTAGTGGTTGGGGATGGGGTGGGGAAATAGAAGTTCCACCTTAACCATTTGCACATTTAGGTGGTTGTTCTCCCTGCAGATTTTTCTAACAATTTGAGCTACTGGGCCTTCAATGGTCAATTTTGAAATAATGGCTATTTATCTTTTAAAATCACCCAAAATCTGATTATTAAAAGCTAAATTAAAAATGTTGGTGACTGGGGCTGGGCTGGTAGAGTGCTCGCCTAGCATACACGGGGCACTGGGTTTGACCCTCAGCACCACATAAATATAAAATAAAGATATTGTATCCACCTAAAACTTAAAAATAAATATTTAAAAAATGTTGGTGACTTTTTTCCCTTGGGATTGTATTTATATTACATATGGTTGCATGGTTTGGAATTAGTCTTTTTTTCTGGCTTTGTGTATGAGCATTTTTGAATATTGTTATATCTATTCATGACCATATATGACATAAGATCAGTTAGAAAATACAATAGAGAAGTATTCCATTAATAAGCAATGCAAAATATATAAAATTTAATCCAATATAAAGTATGCCATCTTTTAATCAAAAAACAGAGACCTTTACAATGAGACTGAAAGAAATTTAAGTAAGTAGACTGGAATGACATTTGACAGGGTACCAATAAGAAATATGAGACAGGCTCATCTGGGATTTCAAAGATAATTTAATGAAAGAACAATTCAGAATTGTGCACTAGGTTAAGTAAATGGTGAGGTATCTATGGATTAGTAAAAGTGTGAACCCATTACCACCTCAATATTTGAAAAGGGAAAGGGATAAGAACTTCTTGTATGAAAGGTTGCTTTAGTGGGAGAGGTGAGGAAGGACGGATGTGGTCCTGGACAAGGGGAATTTAGCCATTTCCACAAACATGGCACTGAAACAGGTGGGAGCTAGGAGGAAAAAAGATTTTGTTCTCCAATATTTTTTTCATCCGTTCTCTTTGACTGAATCCAATCAGAAGCCTGAGTATAGGAAGCCTGAATCATGCAGTGTCCTGGTGGAAAATAATGTAGGAAAGAGTAGTAGATAGGGGTAGGGGTGGCACAAACAAGAGAGATGTATAACTCAGTTATTTTAAAGATTTTAATTTTAATTATATATCAACTTTGTTTAGAAATTTAACCATGCTCAATCAAAGAACCAATGCAATTCTATTCAGGAAGTTGTTGCCTGTGCCTATTGATGGAGTATCCCTCCCACCTTTTTTAGCAGTTGCAAAGTTTCTGATATTATATTTATGTCTTTGATACATTTTGGATTGATTTTTGTACTGGATGAGGTATAGGGATTTAGTTACATTCTGCTATGTGTGGTTATCCAGTTGTCCCAGTATCACTTTTTTAAAAGGCTGTAATTTCACCATTGTATGTTTTTGGCACACTTATCAAGAACCAGTTGACTCTAGGTATGTGGGTTTGTCTCAGTGTCTTCTATCTATTCCATTGCTCTATGTGTCTGTTTTATGTCATTACCATATTGATTTATTTTTTGTTATGGCTCTGTAGTATGATTTACAGTTCTTTATACTCAAGATTGCTTTGATTTATTCTGGATCTTTTGTTCTTCCGTGTGAATTTTAATATTGCTTATTGTAGTTCTGTGAAGGGTGTTATTAGTATTTTTATGGGGATTATATTGAATCTGTAGATTGCTTTAGTTAATATAGCCATTTTAACAATGTTACTTCTGCCTATCCATGAGCATAAGAGATCTTTCCACATTCTACTGCCTTCTTTTTTTTTTTTTTGAGTGTTTGTGTGTGTGTGTGTGTGTATGTGTGTGTGTGTGTGAGTTCTGTACTTTTCCGTATAGAGGCCTTTTACATCTTTCATTGGATTTATTGATACATATTTTATTTGAGGCAATTTGAATAGAATTGTTTTCTGATTTCTTTCCTTCTCAGTGGGTTCATTCTTGGTGTATTGATTTTTTATCCTATTTGCTCAATTTTTAAAAATCTGATCTAGATGTCTTCTGATGGCTCAGGAAATAATAGCCAGAATATTAAATGAGATGGCTATTTTAACAATAGTAATTCTGTCTATCCATGAGCACAAAGATTTCTTTCTACCTTCTAGAGTCTTCTTCAATTTTTTAGTGTGTGTTCTGTAATTTTCAAATTTAAAAGCTCCTATACACAAAAGAAATAATAAAGAGAGACCCTACAGAATGGGAGAAACTCTTTGCCAGCTATTCTTCTCACAGAATATTAATACCCAGAATATATAAAGAACTCAAAAAACTTTAACACCAAAAAATAAATAACCCAATTAATAAATGTACAAATTGACTAGACAAATACTTCTTAAAAGAAATACAAATGGCCATCAAATATATGAAACATATTCAACATCATTAGCCATCAGGAAAATGGAAATTAAATCTATATTGAGATTCTATTTATTCAGGATCATAATAATCAAAAATACAAATAGCAATAAATATTGGTGAAGATTCAGGGGAAATGGAACACTTATACACTGTTGGTAGGAATGTAAATTATTACATCCAGTATGGAAATCAGTATGAAGAGTCCTCAAAAAGTTAAAAATAGAACTGCCATACAATACAGCTATACCACTCAGTGTTTATCCAAAAGAATTAAAGACAGCATTCATTATAGATACATTCATACCCATGTTTGTCCCCACACAGTTCACAGTAGCCAAGTTATGGAACTAGCTTAGGTGTCCATCCATAGATGAATGCATAAAGAAAACGTGGCATATATACACAATGGAGTTCTACTCAACTATAAAGAAGAATGAAATTATGTCACTTGTGGAAAAATGGGTGGAACTGTGAATGTTACTTAAAATAGTGTTATGTGAAATGGATGCTAAATGAAATAAGCCAGACTCAGTAAGTCAAGTGTCTTATGTTTTCTCTCATGTAGATGCTCTTGGGAACAAAATATTAGAAAAGGATCTCATGGAAATAGAAGGACGGAGAATA
Organism: Callospermophilus lateralis; assembly: GCF_048772815.1. Taxonomy (NCBI): domain Eukaryota; kingdom Metazoa; phylum Chordata; class Mammalia; order Rodentia; family Sciuridae; genus Callospermophilus; species Callospermophilus lateralis. The sequence continues at coordinate 116,018,930 of NC_135325.1, forward strand.
TTGGGGGAGAAGAAAGGCATCAGGGGGAGGGAATGGCAGGATAAGGGGAGGTTTTGAAGAGTAAAATTTGTCCATTTATGGAGTATGAATGTATATGAACACAGAATATGCCACAGTGAAACCCACTATTCTGTATAACAAATATGAGCAATGAAAAAGTTCTGATGGACAAAATGCTTTAGGGGAAAGGAAAGGACTGAACAAAAATTTTTCCAAAGTTTATTTCTAAGGAATATAAATGTCCAAAAAATTATTGAGGCAGTAAAAAACAAACTGTATTAACAGGGGTATAGATGAAAAATGCATTATAGAACAAGTCTGTTCTAAAAAAGATTGGAACAGAGAAGAAAATCCATATACATGTCTTTATGAAGAATATTTGTCATTTGCTAGGCGTATAGGTAAGTGCTGAGCATGCAACTGTGACACAGACAGAGTTCCTGCCCTTGTGGTGTATTAAGGTCTGCATATCAGGGAAAGATTAATAGGAAAAGGAGAGGAATACACAATTGTGAAGAATAACTGTGTGTGGCAAATAAACATATGAAAAGGGTAATCATAGAAAAGGTTGCTGAACAATTGAGTATAGTACAATATAAACTTTATTTTAAAATTTTTATCTCCTTTGGCCCAGCAAATATTCCTCAGATAATGTATATGGACCAGTCAGAACACAGTCAGGAAAACAAAGCTAGGGAATTAGTAAGAAAGGCATTGAAATAGATGAAAAGACAAATAGGACAATGAAATAAACAGGACAGAAGTCTTGGTGCAGCCTAGGCCACTGTTGGGAACTGGAGTCAAAGGTGGAAGTTGTGCAGTGGATGCTGGAAATGTAGGAAACCACCTGAAGTGGACAGTAAGAAATGGAGGAGTGGCCTGCTTTCTCCTTTCTTTCCACTCTCCAAGTTCCTCTCATATCTCCTGTTAGCTGAAACTGTCTGGAAGCCAGTTGGCAAGTGAGTCTGGAAAATGCAGTTTTCAGGGATTATACTTCTCTCCACACCTCAGACTCCCCTATGCTGTATACAGACCTGAGCAGAGGAAAGGTGAGAAATGGATGTGAGGACAAATGAAAAGTGACTAGCAGTACTTGTTATGAAAGTAATTAAGGAATTTTTCTAAAGTGTAGATACTAGAATTAGTTGATCTTTTTTAATAATGAGGAAAAAATGTGATGCTATAAAGTTATATTTTAGCCAATTTAAAGTGGCTAGAAAACTAATCGATCAAAAAGAGTACATGAATTTGGTGCATATATATGTGTACATGTGTATGAGTGCATGTATTATAATTATAATAATATGGAAGAGTGGAGAAAATGAGGTAGTCAGGATGTATAGTCATCAGATTACTCACACAGGCTCTTTTTAGGTGGGATTATATGGAAATTTCATTTTTTCTTTTTGCTTTTCCACATTGTCCAAATAAGATCAAAAGAATATTACCTTTATTATGAGAAAATGTAAAATAATTACTGCTTTATAAAATATTTTATTTGCTTTACATTATTAATTTTTGTGAATTTATATAATATAAATTGTTATATATGTTTACTTTTATAAAAATCTATATCAATTAGTTGCTTACTTTTCATTGGGCATTTCAGGTGATTCCAGTGCATTAGTGTTTTAACAATATCCTTTCACAAATCAAGTTAATGTTTACGTGAATGTTTGTAGACAGATTTATGTTCCCAACATCCTCCCAATTAAAGGAATTCTTGTGAAATTTATGGCATGATTTTTCTTCTTATTTGATAACACAATTTAGACCATAATACTTAACTATGGCAATGCATTTTAGTCATCTGGGTAACTTTTCCAAGATACCATTGCCTACAATATATCAATTAAACTCAGAATTGCTGGAGATTGAATCTTAGAATTTGGTGTGTATAATATCTACTATGCATAATATATAGTTCTTTTTCTTTCTCTTTCCAATGCTGGGGATTGAATATAGTGCCTTGTGCACGCTAGGCAAGTACACTAATACTGAGCTACATGCCCAGACATATAATTCAGTATATTTAAAAAATTACCTAGAAGACTCTATAGGCAATTGAGGAGAGGTGCCCTGCTTCAAGCTTGCAACTAGGTGAGAATTAAATTTCTTTTAAACTTCAGGGCAATACTTATCCTGAAAAAGAATTTAATTCCCCCCAAATAGATGTCACTAGCCAAATTAAATTGAAGACATTCATTGATACAATGACAATTGCCTAGTCATGAAGCAGAAGAGAGATTTGAGGGACTATTTAAATTTGTCCAGGCAGGTTAAAGATCAATGAATTAAAATAATTATGGTGGGTCCAAGAAGACCCAGTGTGTCAGGAAAAGCCTGAATGTTAAATGTTGATTAAATAGTGATTTAATAAGATCCTCCCTCCTTTTATTAAAAACACTACCCATGGTTTCTGGTCTAAAGAGCTTATTTGAATAAAAGCTGAGCTGTGTTTCATGGTTCCTGGATCTTGTTCTGTAAGTAATTAACTTACTTAAAGAACCAGTTCCTGGTTAGGTAACTCCATAGTCAAAGAACTGAATGCCTTGAATCTTTGGGGAAGCAACCATGGTTTGGATGTGCGGTGTCCCCCAAAAGCTCCTGTATGAGACAATGCAAGAAGATTTAGAGGTGAAATGATTGGGTTAGGAGAGCCTTAACCTAATCAGTGCATTTATCCCCTGATGGGATTAGCTGAGTGGTAACTGAAGGCAGGTGGGGTGTGGCTAGAGGAGGCGAGCATTGGGGGTGTGGCTTTGGGGTATATATTTGTATCTGACAACTAGAGTCTCCGTTTCCTGATCAGCGAGAGCTGCTTCTCTCTGCCACTCTCTTCTATCATGATGTTTTGCCTCACCTCCAGCCCCAGGGAATGAAGCCTGCTGCCTATGGACTGAGATCTCCGAAACTGTGAGTTTTCCTTCTCTAAATTTGTTCTTTTCAGGTCTTCTAGTCACAGCACCAAAAAAAGCTGACTAAAACAAAATTTCTTAAGAATATAGCTCTTAATTCCTCTGGGAATCACTTTATATAATCTCTAAGTCATCTTAAATGTTTTTAACCTTGTGCAACCCCTTTCCGGGATCTTTTCATCTAGCATGTTTGATGGTTATTTGTATCACAGAGGGCCCTAATGATCTCAAAGCATGAGTACTTAATCTCATTAATTTAACTTTTATAAAATGGTTTCATTTTTATTAAAATTTGATCATAAATACAAAATGAAAATATTCCTTTCTCCCATTGTCTTTCTCCCATCGTCACATAAAATAATTCCCATAGATAACTGTAGCTAGCACATTCAGTTTTCATAGGAAAAGGTGTGAATCATTACCCACTTTCAATTTGAATTGTTAGAATTCTTAAGACTTTACGACACTATTTTTATTCCTACTCTATTGCTCTCACAAGTATTAATGGCTTGTTTGCCTATACACAACATCTACTCATATAACAACTTGCCTCACCCTATATATTTATCTTCATCTCCCCAACAAGACATGTTATGTACTAGAAAAAATAGACTTTGAAAGTCCACAGCTTTCACTGAATTCCAGATCCATCTCCTGAATGTGTAAAATTAGTAAAGATAGTTAACCTTTCAGAACCTCAGCATTCTCATTTGTGAAATAGGCATGACTCTTGGGTTTTCATGAGCTTTTTAAATAATTTTATGCATGTAAAGCATTGTGTACCATATGTGAAATATAGAAGGTGCTCCAAAGTTGATCAGTTTCTACCCAGTACCCAGTACTGGCTGAAGAGACTTATCCAGAGATAGTCAGAGCCTGGGGGAGAAGGACATATACTGGGCAGGCTTCCTTAATTCTGAATTGACTTTGCCACAACAGACTAATATTTTTTATGATGTTTCCTGATCTCTTTCCTTTATATAAAAGTGACATATTTTCTTAGTTGGATTTTGAACTTTTTCAAATTAGGGGCTCTCTTTCTTCTTTAGTATCCTCCAGATTCATTGGAATTGTGACAAGCTTCCAATAAATGCATACTAAATGCTTGCCTATATTGAAAAAATGTAATTAAAAGGGTAGTAGTGGATTTTAAATCAATTTATTACAACTTCATTTCACAAATGAGCTCTCTGAAGCTCAGTGAAGAAATGGTTTGCCCAACGTTGCACAGTTAGTAAGGGGCACAGCCAGCATTTAAACTCAGATCTCTCTTCTTCCCTTGACAGTGCTTCTTTATTTAACAGGTTTTTTTTCTTAATAGGATCAAGTCAGTTTTTGAAATTGTAGATGAGCATCATGTGTCAGTATTTTGGAGGATAAATCATTCAGTAGCATCCTTTATCTAGATCAGTGGTTCTAGATAAATCAGAAGCACATGGAAGACTTGCTAAAACACAGAATGTGGGGTCCCCTCTCCAGATTTCTTTGTAATATATCTAGGTGGGGCCCAAGATGTCATTTCTAGCAAATTCCCAGGTGATGGCAGTGCTTCTGGTCAGGGACTACATTTAAAAAAAAAAGAGCTAGAGTCATTATGGATTTTTTTTCCCTTTCGTCTTGAATCCATAGTTGATCCAAGAGGGCATTGTTGAATCTGTGCTTTCTATAATGCACAAAAACACAACACGAGAGTACATGGAACTTGCCATAAAAGCATTTTTGTTCTGTTCAAAAGAGGATTATCAATTGAGCATTACCATGAAATGTGGTTGATTTGAAGCTGTATAGGACCCCGTGTCTGTCCTCAAGATGGCCCTGTAACCTCATACAAAGAAAAGCGATCCCTTCCATGAAGGCTGGGAATGAATTGGGATTTAAGAAATGGTGGATTGATGAAACAAAAATATAATTATAAATGTGCCCCATAAGTAATATTGAATAGTTTGTTAATTCCCAGCACATTTCTAACAACTTTGGGAAATACAAGTAACTTCTGAAATGTTAAATATTTTTAATACAATTCTGTGCTTTAATAGAACATGTGGTATATTTTTTCTAATTTATTTTTCATCTGAGCTATTATTAATTACATTGGTGTTTGAGGCCTGAGGAAATAATTAACAATTTTTGTAAGTGGGAAAAGACATTCTATATGCTGGAATTTGTGCCAATTCATTTGGCAGAAGTGGAAATAATTCCAAACATGGGGAACCCAATGACTAATACATAAAGCAAGTTAGTTATTTTAGCCAGGATTCTTTTGGCTTTCTTTCAGACATTCAAAATAAAGGTCAGTGAACCTGAGAGGCTTGTACATGTGAGCTTTAGTGAGTTCTGATTCCCGTGAAACTGTATGCAAAAATGTCTGGGCCCAAATTTGCCCTTTTATATCCTGGAACAGGAGGTCTATACCTTTCTTCAAATTCTCAAATTCTCAGCATCACATAAAAATAAAGAAATGAAATAAAGGCATTCTATCCATCTACAATAACAAAAAACAAAACAAAAAAGAATAGAATCATTTCATGAAAGGCTTGTTTTTCCTCTCTGAGCTTTATGAAATAATATACCCCAGTCCAAGTCATCAACATTGGGAATTCTTAGGGTCAAGCAATCTTGAGAAAGGGGCCCTAATCCATTCAAGACAAAGGATTTACTACAAGTCTTCTATTTTGCTATCCTATGTAAAATGAGGGCTACTAAAAAATTAGTAAATATGCAATAAAACTGGACTGTTATATAGTTTTTCTTTCTGGAAAAACTTAAGGTATTATCTACTGAAATCTCAGAAAAACTTTTCCAAACGAAACCCACAGGAAAAAAATAGCTAGTCAAACTGAAATTCCTTGTTGCCTTCTACAGTCTGATTTGATGGTCTAAGCTGTCATCTTTAAAAGTCACATAAACATGCCCTTTATTGGCTGAAATTGAAGAGTCCTGAATTATGATATTTGAATTATGTTATTTCCAAATGGCAAAGAAAAGTGTTCAATCAGGTTGTCAAATCTAATTTTGGGTGAGTTTTATCTTCACTGCTGTTTTAAAATGGTAGAGTTATATAGCTCCCAATGAAAGGTGATTTTCAGATGAAAAGAATTTTCCTTTTGAGTCTGGTACATAATAGGCAGGTATATGTGGATTAGAATGGCAGTATAATTTAATGGAAAGGTCACAACATTTGGAGAAAAGGCACGTGGAATTAAGTCTCTGAGTGACCTTGAGAAAGTTCCTTATATTTATTTCTAGGCTCTTAGAAGAATCAACTGAAATAAAGCACGTGAGAGTATTTGCAACATATCAAGTTTTTTTAAGAGAGAGAATTTTTTAATATTTATTTTTTAGTTTTTGGTGGACACAACATCTTCATTTTATTTTTATGTTCACTGAGGATCAAACCCAGTGCCCCACCAGGGAAGCACGCTACCTCTTGAGCCACATACCCAGCCCCATATCAAGTTTTAAATCATTTAGTATAGGTCTGCATTTTCAATGGTGATTAGTGACTATGTATTTGTAAATTAATGAGAGTCCAGAAAGAAAATGTCTTCAACATGTAGCAAATGTCCAGAGACATGTTAACTGGAGATTAAAATGATCCATACCATCCCCAACAGCAGAGCTCAAATGCCAAACATTTGTAATCCACTGAAGTTATTGGCTGAATCCATGGTGTGAAGCTGTTAGGTTCTAATGGATACAGAAAATAATAAAAACATAATTATCCAATGTATCTACCCTTCTTGGAAGGCATAGATGTTCTCTATCATACTCCAGGGGCTTTTTCCAGATGTCTTACTCCCATGTATTTAAGGAGATCAGAATTAATGTTAGATGCTATAAGAACGAAAGATTCAAGATGGTCTAATTTTTTCTTCCTAAATAGGGAGACTATTGTTAAAAACCTGAGACCCTCTGTTAAATTTGTTCAACAATTATTTTTAAGGGCCTACTCTATTTATGTTCTTGGAGCATATAACACATAAACAAACAAAATATTCTGTTTGTTAAACTATATGTAAGTGTGTGACAAAATGACTAATAAAAATAAAAATAATACTAGTAAGAAAAGGACACAAGAGTTCTGCATGTATCTATTGAGAGTGGTAAGGTTTAGACAGGTATAAGGGAAGAAGAACCACACAAATATTCATTCCAGGATATTCACTTAGAATCACAGATCTGCATCTAACTTGACCAGGGAGTTTTCTATATGCTGTGGTTACTAATTATCTATATAGACTAAAATTTACTTGACAATGTGATGAGGAAGATTTAAGTGAACCATGTAATCAACAAGCAACTCACCTAGATGAGGATGCAGTTGATAAAAAGGATCCGGTTGTTTTATGGGTATGGCTTTCTTTCTCCTAATTATTTTCCTCTGCTTCCCTCATTTTACTTGTAGTAAATCCGTTGTCTTGAATGGATTAGGGCCCCTTTCTCAAGATTGCTTGACCCTAAGAATTCCCAATGTTGATGACTTGGACTGGGGTATATTATTTCATAAAGCTCAGAGAGGAAAAACAAGCCTTTCATGAAATGATTCTATTCTTTTTTGTTTTGTTTTTTGTTGTTGTAGATGGATAAAATTCCTTTATTTTATTTCTTTATTTTTATGTGATGCTGAGGATCAAACCCAGTGTCTCACACATGCTAGCCAAGCACTCTACCACTGAGCTACAGCCCCAGCTGATTGTATCCTATTTATATGGCTTGTCTTTCTGTCAGGAATGTCTTTCTTTTTATCTTGTAATGCCTAAATATCTCTCAGAGCTCCTGTTGGATTCATTTCCTTAATGAAACTTTCCTGGATTCTTGAAAACAGTATTAACCCTTTCCTTCCCATCCCCCATAACCCCTTGGCAATCATTCATCTAATTTCTCACTCTATGGATTTTCCTGTTGTGGTTGTTTCATGTCAATGGAGTCATGGGGGAAAGGTATGACCTTTCATGTCTGAGAAGCCAGGTTTTATTTCACTACTAGATATATGTCTTTTCCCTTATCTATGTTTCTCTACATTATAGATGCCCACTATGTATGTGATGGATAAATGAAATGAATGGTTACAGAGAAAAATACCAATCAGGCTACCTATTTACCACTTGACCTAGTTATTTATCATTTGATTTATCTGTATGAGAGATTATTTTAAGGCTTTTACACATGTCACTCTGGGAGACTGCAGCTTAGTGGTAGCTAAATAGAATGGAAGGTGAAGAGAAGCACAGGTTTGTGATCAGCTTTTCAGGTTCCATGCTATTTCAAATTAGCACCTGCAACTGATTTAGTCATTATTACATTTTTAGGATAAATACAGAGGGGATTAGGTGACTGGAGTGAAGCTGGCCTGCTATACTGTGTATGAATGGATTGTTATCAATTTGGTTGCCAGGATTAGAGGAGTGGGCTCCTAAAGGGGAAATGAATGCAGTTCTTCCCCAGTAACCAATTTCCTCTAATATGTGAGTTATCACTTAGAAAGAAACTGATTCTGGGGCATTGGCTTCTATGGGCTGCCAAGAAGATTGGAGCTGCAATTCCTTGTTTGAAGCCAGTCTGATTTGTTATTAGAGTGTCAATTATTTTTGGACTCACAATGTGGGAGATCACTTTTGACACTGCTTGAAAAGCAGTCAAACACATGACATTTAATCTATAACAACTGACCTGTTTGTTTATAACTAAGAAAATTCCAGATAATTCTTAATTATCCATGTTTCTGTAGAAATTCATGTTAATTTTATATTGCCTGCATGCAGTGTGTCTCAGGAAGCTTTTTAAGTTATGCCTCTATTTTATTGGAAATTAAATTATACCTTTACTGATATGACAACAGAATATTAATCCATTTAAACTCTTGATCATCTGCTCTTTGGGGCACCATTTCAAATCCTGCTGTTCTCATTTTGTTTTACGATACTAAGAAAGGGAAATTTGCTTCTAGTTACATTTATTTCCAGGGAAAACATTAATGAAAATTCTAGATCATAATTTTAAATGACTTTCTATTGTTTATGTATAAATTTGGGGAACAGGATAATAATCATCACAGTTTTAAGCATGTTTACTTGATTGTTTATGCCTATGTATACCTCTATACATACAGACAGGCCTTCCATTTATTTTAATTCAAACTTTTATGTTGAGGTGATTATAAACTCACATGTAATTATAAGAAATATTACATATGGAACCAGTATGCCTTTCACATGCATTCCCACATATCTTGAAAAACTATTGTATATCTTGCAATATTGTAGAACAATATCATGACTAGGATTCTGACATCAGTAAAGCCAAGACACTGAACAATTTCATCATCACCGCAAGGATCCCTTCTGCTGCCTTTTTATAGCCACAGCCACCTCTCTCCAACCTTCATCCCTATCCCTGGGCAACTATTAATCTGTTCTCTATATCTATAATTTGGCATTTCAAGATTGTTATATAAAGGCAGTTACACAGTATGTAACCTTTTGGAATTGTCTTTTTTCACTCATCCCAATTCTCTGGAGATTCATCCAAATTATTGTACATAAAATTATCTTTTTAAATTGCATATACTTAAGGTGACCAACATGATGTTTTATATGCATATGCACAATGAAATGATTATTATGACTAAGAAAATTAGCACATCTCATATAATTACCAGTTTTTGAGGTGATAATGCTTGAAATCTATTCTCTTAGCTTACTTCCAGTGTAAAGTGTAGTATTATTAACTAATCATCATATTGTACATTAGCACTGTAAACTTCTTTGTCCTGTATTACTGCAACTTTGTCCCCTTTGACCTGTATCTTCTCATTTCCTATACCTTTCTGTCCCTGATACCAACCATTATACTCTGTTTGTATGTATTTGACTTTTTAAAGTGGGATCCAAATAACACTTATTTTGCAGGAAAAAATGAGGCAATTTGAAATCTGCAGGCCTCAATTTCATTGATTTTTTTTTTCAGAATTTCTTCATTATAAACAAATTTCTAAAATGGAAATTTAGCAATTCTTTTAACATATGTGTCTAATCTCTGTGTCCAGCCTTTTGCCTTGTGACACTTATTCTGGGAACATAAACTCTTCAAGGACATAGACCATGCTGTGCTTACCCATCAATATTGATTTTCTGTTGCAGACTGCACTTACCATAAAATCAAGAAACTACAAAAATAATCTGAGGGTTTGAAAAGTGGCAAGTTGTGCTTCCTGTCGTGGTTGACACTCAGAAAAGAAACTATTAAGGGCCATTTATCATGTGTAATTTTCTATTGAGACTATAAAAATAGATTCAAAGGTTTGAGTTTGATATATGAATTAAAACAAGAGGTAAAAATGTAGACTATACTGTTTTAAAGTCAATCAAAAGGTTTTGTTGTCAAACAGATATTATGTAGATCTTTCAAATTTGATAGATTCACTTGTTATTTTCTCTGTGTGTATTAGACACATCATACCTTGGTTAGCAATGAAAATTCATATTAATTTCTTGGAATACTATGTAAAAGGAAATGGTCATGTAACATTAAATAGCTTTGGAATTTTTTAAGGCCAGTATTTTGGGGTGAATTCTCCAAGTACACATTGCACAATGGTATAGTGGAACAAACAGGCAGTTTAACTGCCTTAGATTTGAATCCCATATCCGTAGATATTAACTGTCTGACAGTGGCAAGATACCCCCAAACCTCATTGGGGACATTATTAATATTTATCCTTCTCTATCATTAGCTCCATTTATTCGCTCTTTTTCAAAGCAAAACTTCTTGAAAGATTTTTTCTAAAACTTTATTCACTTTACCTTTCTTTGTCTAGCATCCTAGTGAGGTTTCTCTTACCAAGTTCACCAGTAACCTCAAAGTTTTAGCTTGGCAATCAGCCTGTCTAGAGCAGAATTAGGGCCAGATACATGGAGGGGCTTCTTTTTACTTCAAAAACTGAGAAGCCTATTGGAAAAATATTTTTCCACTAGAGATAGCTGGATTTTCAAAGTTTGTCCATTGTCATCTTGGGAGAGGAAATAAGGAGATAAGGGAAACATTCTAAGAATATCACATTTACTACTCAGATTGTCCTCAAGCCTAGCTCTTAAAGACATTAGCCCTGGAATCTGAGGCTCATCATAATATATGAGATTCAGGATGATGATAATAATACTTTAAAACTGTGCCACTCAAATCGATGTAGGATGTGAAGTGTACAAATTGGTGCTATTTTGTAGTATAATATACAAATGCTAGAATGTAAGACCTGTATGGGCAAGATGAAGTACTGTCTCCTTTGGGGTGGTTTTGAAGCACAGCATATTGCAGATACTGAAACAGAGAGCACATACATCAGTGTGAGTCAGAAGCAGGCCAGGCTTCTTCTAGAGGACAAAATACATCATTTCTAGGTACACGGTCAACAATTTGGTAGCTTCAACATAGCCTTGCATTTGTGACAAGGTAATGAGTAACACAGAGAAAAATGTTTATGGTAACCAAGCACACAGCAGATTCATTCCTTAACATCTAGAACTATTTGTGAGGAATTTGGGAATAAGAAAAGATGACACTGATTTTTTTTTTTAACTTGGAATGGAATGTATTTTCCTTCCCCTGACTTCAAACCACCACAGTATCTAACCATCTTCTTCATTGAAAACATTGTGTTCACACTGCCTTTTTTATGTTTCAGGATCACACTAAGCATTTTCGTATCCCATGACCTTGAAATTTCAGTTAATATGACTGGGAAACTCTTCTGGCCATCTCCTTGTCATTCACATCTTACTCAAATGCCACTTCTACAGACAGGCCTAAATTAAATGCCCAATCTAAAGTCCTTTATTTCTTGCAGGTTCATACTGCAATTAATATCTCTCTCTCTCTCTCTCTCTCTCTCTCTCTATATATATATATATATATATATATATATATATATGTACACGCTATATTTTTTTCCAGGAACTTTTACCAATTTTGTATGTGAATTAGTATGTGCTATAATGTAGCATATAAATATCTGAGTCATATTTTATCTACTATCTAGTCATATACTCTATATATAGTATAATTATGGAGCAGACTATACTTATAGCAAGTATCATTGTTTAAATAATGCTAAGAGAATGGGAGTGAGGGTTTACCATGTATCTGTGAATTCCACTGTGGTATGCGCACCTTTGGTTTCAAGATTTATACAGGGCACTCCTATCTGGCTTCTGCCTAACTTTCCTGACAGACTGAACAATAAGCTCTTCTAGTCCACTTCCTTTGGTTTTTCCAGTATGCTATTTCTCTTTATGGAACATTATCAGTTCCTTGTCTTCATGACCCCTCTGATTGACAATTTGAGTCATCTTTCAGCTTGTAGCTTGCATATCATATTTCTGAAAAACATGGATTACACACACAAGAACATTTCCTGAATGCATGACATGCAAATATAGAGCTTGTTTGGATGCCTAATCTCAGGAGGAGGTGATTATAGCTCACCTATCTGGGTTAGCTTACTTTTCATGACCTTTATGACTATGCCTATGTCTACTAGACTTGTCAAAGGCTTCATTTTCTTTTGACCTTAATTATCCTGTAAAGTCCCATGTGGGTCCCTCTTCCTGTGGTGTCAGATTCATTGTCCAAATGTGAGAATAGAATGACTTTCTCCAAACACAGAAATGACTGATATCGGTGATATCAATGGCATCACTTGTTCTCTGACCTCTGCTTATCACATCTTTACATCTGCACATTCCACATTACATCTGCATATTCCTATTTCACCAATAGGACACTAACTGATGAACAGAGATGGCCCTTTCTCATTTTAGTGGAAAAAGAAGAGATTGCTTATCTGCCCTCTGGAGGAACCTCTGTCTTCTCTGGAATTCGAAACATATCTTTTCATGTTTTATTTCCTGATGTCTTTCTTGCAGTGAAGGTGGAATCAAAGGGACATTCTGACTAAGGAATTGCAACTGTAGCTGAAGGCTCCATGAGCCTTCAGCATTATGAGAGCACAAGAATTAACCCACTATGTAATCCCTGGAGCCAGACAAATTAGTATAATCAATCACCTTTGATGTAGTAGAACCCTGATGTGGAATTGAGAATTGATTGGCCATGGTTTGAATTGTTCTACTAAGCCAAATGGCCTACAAAGAATGCTTCCTTGAGGGGCATCATTATCTTTAGATAATCTCTAGACAGTTGCTGAACACCCATTGGTGATATTCATGGTAATGATGGTAGTGGTGATGATAATGACAACAATGATGTTGATAATTAACATTTAATGGTCACTAAAATGTAAGCTCCACATAACTGGAAACAATGTCTAGTGCATAATAAACAGCAAATTTTGTATTTTGTATATTTGAGGAGTATAATTTATTTAGATATATTTATCCACAGTTACATTGTTATCAGTTAAGCAAGTTAACACAACCATACTTTCACAGTTACCCTTATTTTGTGATAAGAACACCTAAAATTTACTCTTTTAGCAAAAAATACCAAATCAATACAACATCATAAATTATGGTAGTTATGATTTGCATTATATTTCTTTTTTATTTATTTATTTTTATTTGTTTTAATTACTTACATATGACAGTACAATGATCTTGACATATCATACATTTGAATCAAATGGGGTATAATTTCTCATTTTTCTGGTTGTACAGGTTGCAGAATCACATTGGTCATACAGTCACATATATACATACAGCAATAATAATGTCTATCCTATCCTTCCTTCCTATCCCCCCTTCCTCTTTGCATTATATTTCTAGACATGTTAATTCTATGAACCTGCAACATGGCATCCTTGGACCTCCTCATTTCCTCCAAATCTCTACCCCCAATGACCACTATTTAATTTTTTGTCTTTGTGCATTCAAATTTTTCTTTTTAAGATTTTACAGTGTAAATGAGATTATGCATTATTTTATCTTTCTGTATCTGGCTTATTTCACTTACCTTAGTATTCTCCAAATCCACCTATGCTATGAGAAATGTCACTTTTAAAGCTGAATAATATTCCATTTTATGTATATATATACCACAGTTTCTTTATCCATTAACCTGTCAATGAATGTATCAGAAAGTTCCATATGTTGGCTACTGTGAATAATGCTACAGTGGACATGGGAGGGCAGACATCTTTATGTAGTTATAATTTCAATTCCTTTGAGTATATATTCAGAAGGGGGATTGCTGGATCTTATAGTAATCATATTTTTAATTTCTTTAGCAATTTCTGTACTGTTTTATATACTGGATGCACAAATTTCTACATTCCCACCAACAATGGAATGAGAATTTATTTTTCTCCTTATCCTGATCAACTTGTATTATTTTTTGTCTTTCTGAAAACAGCAGTCCTAACAGATTTGAAATATTTCATTGTGGTTTAAATTTGCATTTCCCTGAAGATCAGTGATATTGAGCATCTTTATATATATCTGTTGGCCATTTTAATGTCATCTTTAGAGAAATGTCTATCTGGGTCTTACTTCAATTTTAATTGACTTATTTGTTCTTTTTCATTAAGTGCTTTGAGTTCCTTACATATTTGGGGTATAATTTCTCATTAGATGTATAATTTGTAATTTTTTCTCTCCTTCTAAAGACTTCCTTTGCATTTTATTTATTGCTTGCTGTACATAACCTTTTTAGTTTAATGTAGTCTTACTTATTTATTTTTGTTTTGTAGCCAAGTCAAGGATTTTTCCCTCTGTTTTCTCTAGAAATGTTATGATTTCAAATACTACATTTTTATATTTTATCTATTCCATATGGTATAAGATAAAGGTCTAATTTCATTCTATTGAGTGTGAAAATGCTCTTTTCACAGATTATCTTTTTTTCTATTATGTCTTCCTAGTTTCCTGTTGAAAACTTAATTGACTATATATATTAAGTATATTTCTGGCCTTATATTGTGTTTCATTAATCTATGTGTCTATTTTTATGCCAGTATAATACTGTATTGATTATTAAAGCTTTGTAAAATTAATTTGAAATTGAAGTGTAATGTTTCCAACTTTTTTTTCATTCTCAGATTCACTTTGGTTATTTGGGTCTTTTGTGGTTTTACACAAATTTTAGAATTAGTTTTTTCAATTTATGTGACAAATGCCATTGGAATTTTGGTAGCCATTGGGTTGAATCTGTATATTGCTTTGGGTAATATGGACACTTATAATATCAATTCTTCCAATCCATCAATACAAGATATCTTTTCATTAGTTTGTCATTTTTACTTTTAACAAGATTTCACTGTTTTCTGTGTACAGATATTTCACCTCCTTGGCTAAATTTGTTCCTAAGCTATTAATTTTGGTGCTATTGTAAGTAGGATTGTTTTCTTGATTTATTTTTTGGACAGGTCATTGTTATCAACAAATCATTTTAATGAATAAATGGGTATTCACTGTGTATTAATCCTTTACTAAATGCCTTCTAAACACTTCTTAAGAAATATTCATAAGAACCTCATGAAATGATATATCTTCTTTGTGAAGAGGGACACTAAAGCCTAAGGATGTTAAGTAGCTTTTCCAAGATCTTACAGCTAATAAGTGATGAAAATGGAATTCAAACCCTGGCAATAGAACTTCATACCCTTAACTTTAGTTATTTGGAGATTGATATATTTTGCATCCATAAAATGCAAATAAAGTGGATAATTCATTTTAAAAAGGTTTCTGGTTTTAGCCTAAAATGCTTATGTATGACTATGTATTTTGCAAACTATGGAATTAACATTTACTAGGAAGGGTGAGTAACCTTCTGACAGTTGCAGGAAAAGCTTTATAATCTCTTTTCAGGTTAAATTGTCTGCCTCTCAGAAGGATAAAATATCTTCCTCAGGAAATTCAAATTCCTTCAGAATGTTTTTTGTGTTCTCTTATGAGAGCAGTTTGAACTGTGTTTCTTGTGACCAACTAAAATGAACATATTAATAATAATTAGTTCAGATTATAAAGGTGTCATAATGGCTCTGAAATTACATGTCTGTGTTTTATGTTTTTTGCATGAATTATTATTTAGTATGTTCTCCCCTACCTTAGACTTTTAATCATTGTTTAATCTGTGAATTGTTAACATGATGCTTGTATGTGAAATCTGCACCATTGGGGAAGGCTCTGTACTATAGTAATTGAAAGTACAGGTTTGGAGATCAGAATATCAATCCTTTTTCTGTCCCTTACTACTGACATAGGCAAATCATTTCATTTCATCTCTCTGATGGTCAATTTTCTTTTACTTTTTCTTTTTGCCACACTGAGGCTTAAACCCAGTTCCTCACACATACTAGGCAAGTACTTTACCACTGAGCTACAACCTTACATCCCTTGCCCTTTTTTACTTTTATTTATATTTTGAGCCAGGGTCTTGCTATGTTGCTGAGGCTGGCCTCAAAAATGCAATCTTCCTGCCTCCGTTTCTCGAGTAGCTGGAATTACAGGTGTGTGTCACCATGCCTGGCTTGATGCTCTATCTTCTTGTCTGCAGAATAGGAATGATAATAATATCTCCTGTTCAGAGTCACAAGCTTAAAATGAAACAAATATATGAACTGCTTGAAAAGTTTGGATGTGTGGTGAGAGCTCAATCATCAGTCCCTGAAACTCTTTTCTCACTAAAATTCCAAGGAATATGAGTATTTAAAATTTAAAACATGGTATGTTCACATCCATTCTCTTGTATATTTGTTTGAAAGCAAATCAGTAACAGCATAATAGAAAGTGCATCATCTATTAAGCCAGAAGATCAGGATTCAAGTCTTTGTTCTATATTTTAATGTGATTTTTAATTTTTTTTATTTTTTTAAATTAATTTTTATTGTTGGTTGTTCAAAACATAATCCCTTAAAAACAAATGCCAAATGTCTTCTTTGATATAAGGAAAGTAACTAAGAACAGAGTAGGGACGAAGAGCATGAGAAGAAGATTAATGTGATTTTTTTTAAAACTTGATGCTGGACCTAAATGTCTCATCAGTTTTCCATTTTCCCTGCTAAGATACAAAATGACATGTTTGGGCATATGGTTTGATTTTTTAAAAAATCTTTAAATGTTAATTTATTTAACATACCTCCTAGAAGAGCTAAATGTTTGGGAAAACTTGAAACTCACATGTAATGGTAATTTTTAATGATGCCTCACCCACAGTTTGCTAAGAGAGTTTTCATGTGAGATACAAGATAAATATATAAGCAAGTACTGTTATAATCATATCTTTTTTCTCTCTTCAAATTTTAGTTAGGTCAGGGAGGAAATCTATTTAGGCATCTGTATTTATTGTGAAAGTGATAAACCTAACAGGATGTCAATTCTACTTTGTTCTCAACTGATGGTTACAGAAAATGTGGCAATTAACTGGCAATATAAAAGAGCTGCATTCAGAACATACATTAAGAAATAGCATCTTAAAATCATAGTTGCCAAGTATTCACCAGAAAATTGGCTCAGAGGAACAGTAATTGAAAAGAATTATTTTAAGGATGTATATCCCATTTATTGGTCAAGATATACTAAAAAAGGTGCTGTGATTAGATTAAACCAGAACTAATTACCTGACAAACATTTTTCTAAACCTTTCATAGAACTCTTTCCACAAAATGTCCATTTTGCAGTTTCACCTTATAGATGGGGCATCAAAGAAACAACCCTTTGAAATTCTTTATTTCATCTATTGTGAGGATATTCATTACATTACAATGCAATACAAGGCAATATATGTGTGAAGACCCTTGAGGAATTCTCATCTGATCTCTTTTTAAAATGTTCTTGTTCTTTTAGTTTACACATGATAATAGAGTATAATTTGACTTATTTATACAAACGTGAAGTAACTCTTATTCTAATTTGGATCCCAGTCTTGTGGTTGTACATGATGTAGAGATTCACTGTGGCATATTAGTACATGTACATAGGAAAGTTAACTCGCATTCATTCTACTGTGTTTCCTTTTTCCATCTACCCTCCCTTCCCTTCATTCCCCTTTGTCTAATCCAATGAAATTCTATTCTCTTCTGTCCTTCCCTTGTTGTGATTTAGCATCCACATATCAGAAAGAACATTCTAATTTTGGTTTGGGGGTATTGGCTTACTTCATTTAGCATAATAGTCTCCAGACCCATCCATTCACCTGCAAAATCATTAAATCATTCCTCTTTAAGACTGAGTAATAATATGGGACTGGGGATGTGGCTCAAGTGGTAACGTGCTCGCCTGGAATGCCTGTGGCCTGGGTTCGATCCTCAACACCACATACAAGCAAGGATGTTGTGTCCACTGAAAACTAAAAAATAAATGTTGAAAAGTTCTCTCTCTCTCTCCTCTCTCTCTCTCTACTCTCTCTCTAAAAAAAGACTGAGTAATATCCCATTGTGTCTATATACCACAGTTTCTTTATCCATTCATCTGTTGAAGGGTAGCTAAGTTGGTTCCATAGATTAGCTATTATGAATTGAGCTGCTATAAACATTAATGTGGCTGCATCACTGTAGTATGCTGATTTTAAGTCCTTTGGGTATAGTCCTTAAGACTAAGGAGTGAAATAGCTGAGGCCAATGATGGTCCTATTCCAAGTTTTTTGAGGAATCCTCATACTGGTTTCCAGAGTGGTTGTACCAATTTGCAGTGTGACTAGCAATATATGATTTTGCCTTTTCCCCATATCCTTAGCAATATTTATTGTTGCTTGTATTAGTTTCTTTTAATTTGTTCTAATTAGTTATACATGACAACAGAATGCATTTCAATTCATTGTACACAAATGGAGCACAAATTTACATTTCTCTGGTTGTACTCGATGTAGAGTCATATTGTATGTGCAGTCATACATGTACCTAGGGTAATGATGTCCATCTTATTCCACCATCTTTCCTAATCCCATGTCCCCTCCCCTCTCCTTCCTCTCCTTTGCCCTTTCAAAGTTCCTCCATTCTTCCCATGACCCCCTCCATTATGGATCAGCATGCACTTATCTGAGAGAATATTTGGCATTTGGCATGATATTCTCCAATTCCATCCATTTACCTGCAAATGCCAACTTTGTTCTCTTTTAATGCTGAGTGATATTCCATTGTTACTTTATCCATTCATCTATTTAAGGGCATCAAGGTTGGTTCCACATTTTAGCTATTGTGAATTTTGCTCCTATGAACATTGATGTGGCTACGTCCCTATAGTATGCTTATTTTAAGTCCTTTGGGTATAAACCAAGGAGTGGGATATCTGGGTCAAATGGTAGTTCCATTCCAAGTTTTCTAAGCAGTCTCTATGCTGCTTTCCAGAGAAGTTGCACCCATTTTCAGTGCCACCAGCAATGTATGAGTGTACCTCTTTCCCCACATCCTCACATACACTTATTATTATTTGTATTCTTGATAATTCCCATTCTGATTGGAGTGAGATGGAATCTCAGTGTACTTTTAGTTTGCATTTCTCTAATTGCTAGAGATGTTGAGCATTTTTTTCATATATTTGTTGATTGATTGTATTTCTTCTTCTGTGAAGTGCCTGTTTAGTCCCTTTGCCCATCTATTGATTGGGTTATTATTTTTTTTTGGTGTTAAGTTTTTTGAGATCTTTATATATCCTTGAGATTAATGCTATATCTGAGGTGCAGGTGGCAAAGATTTTCTCCTATAATGTAGACTCTTTGCACTCTTGATGATTTCCTTTCCTGTGAAGAAACTTTTCAGTTTGATACCATCCCATTTATTAATTCTTGATTTTACTTCTTGTGCTTTAGAATTCTTGTTGCATAAGTGGGTTTCTAAGCCAACATGATGGAGATTTGTTCCTACATTTTCTTCTAGCAGGTGCCATGTTTTTGGTCTAATTTCTAGGTCTTTGATCCACTTTGAGTTAACAGTTAGATTTCATTCTGCTACATATGGATTTCCAGTCTTCCCAGCACCATTTTTGGAGATGTTATTTTTTCTCCAATGTGTGTTGATGACACCTTACTCTAGTATAACTGTATTTATGTGGGTTCATTTATGTGTCTTCAATTCTTTTCCATTGTTCTTTATGTCTGTTTTTGTGCCAATACCATGCTGTTTTTGTTAATATATCTCTGTAGTAAATTCAGGGACTGGTACTGTGATGCCTTCTGTTTTAGTTTTCTTGCAAAGGTTTGGTTTGGCTATTCTTTGCCTATTCTCTTTCCAAATTAATTTCTTTATTGCTTTTTCTATTTTATGAATAATTCATTGGAGTTTTAGTAGGAATTGCATTAAATCTGTATAGCACTTTTGGTAGTATGGCCATTTTGATATTATTAATTCTGCCCATCCAAGAACATGGGAAATAAGGTCTTCTTTAATTTCTTTCTTTAGTGTTCTGTAGTTTTCATCTTAGAGTTCTTTCACTTTTTGTTATTTTGATTGCCAAATATTTTATTTTTTGAGGTTACTGTGAATAGGATAGTTTCCCTAATTTCTCTTTTAGTTGATTAGTTATTGGTATATAGGAATGCAGTTGATTTAGGGGTACTAATTTTATATCCTGTTACTTTGCTGAATTAGTTTATGAGTTGTAGAAGTTTTCTGGTAGATAATCTCATCAGCAAATAGGAATACTTTGAGCTCTTCTTTTACTACTTGTATCCCTTTAATTTCTTTCTTTTACTTAAAACTCTGGCAAGAGTTTCAAGGTCTATGCTAAGTAGAACTGTTGAAAGAGGGCATCTCTGTCTTGTTCTAGTTTTTAGAGGGAATGCTTTCAGTTTTTCTCCATTTAGAATGATGTTGGTCTTGTGTGTAGTATAGATAGTTTTACGATGTTGAGGTATGTTCCTTCTATTCCTTGTTTTTCTTGTGTTTTGAACATGAAGCTGTGCTGTATTTTGTCAAATGCTTTCTCTGCATCTATTGAGATAATCATGTGATTTGTCTTTATGTCTATAGGTTTGGTGTTACATTTATTTTTTTCTATATGTTGAAACAGACTTGCATCCCTGTAATGAAAGCCACTTGGCCATGATGCACTATCTTTTTAATGTGTTTTTTTTGTATGAGATTTGCCAGTATTTTATTGCGGATTTTTGCATCTATATTCACCAGGGATATTGGCGTAAAGTTTTGTTACCTTGATGTCTCTTTGTCTGGTATTAGAATCAGGGTGATATAGATTCATAGAATGAGTTTGGAAGGGTTCCCTCTTTTTCTTTTCCATGCAGTGGTTTCAGAGGGATTATTGTTACTTCTTCTTTTGAAGGTATGGTAGAACTCAGCTGAGAATTCATCCAGTTCTGGACTTCTCTTTGTTGGTAGGCTTTTGATGGCATCTTCAATTTCACTACTTGAAATTGATTTGTTTAAATTTTCAGTCATCCTGGTTCAGTTTAGGTAGGTCACATGTCTCTAGAAATTTGTCAATGTCTTTAAAATTTTCTACTTAATTGAGTATAATTTTCAAATTAGTTTCTGATTATCCTCTGTATTTCAGTGGTGTCTATGATTATATTTCCTTTTTATCATGAATTTTAGAAATATGAGGTTTTTTCTTTGTTTCATCAATTTTGTTTTGATTTATGTTTGTTTCAATTTCATTGATTTTGACTCTGATTTCAATAATTTCCTGTCTTCTACTGCTTTTAGTGATGATTTGTTCTTCTTTTTCCAGTGTCTTGAGATGTAATGTTAGGTTATATATTTGGAGACTTTCTATATTCTTTTTTAATGAATGAGCTTAATGCTATGAACTTTCCTCTTAAAACTGCCTTTATAATGTCTCAGAGATTTTGATATGTTGTGTTGTTATTCTCATTTTTCTCTAAGTAATTTTTAATTTTTATTATTTTTATTTTTATTTCTTCTGGTGTCCATTGATCATTCAGTAATATATTACTGAGTCTCCAGGTGTTAGAGTAGCTTCTACTTTTATTACATCATTGATTTATAATTCCATTCCATTACGATCTGATAGAATGCAAAGTATTATCTCTACTCTTTTGATTTGCTAAGCATTGCTTTGTGGCCTAAGATGTGGTCTATTTTAGAAAATGTTCCCTGTGCTACTGAGAAGAAAGTGTATTCAGTCATTGATGGAAGAAATATCTTACAAATGTCTGTTAAGTTTAAGATATTAATTATATTTTTTAGTTCTATATCTTCTTTATTTAGTTTGCATTTGGAGGATCTATCTAGTGATGAGAGGAGTGTGTTAAAGTCATCCAGTATTATTGTGTTGTGGTCTATTTGATTATTGAATTTGAGAAGGGTTTTTCTGATGTACATAGATGTGCCATTTTGGGGCATAAATATTTACAATTGTTATATCTTGATGTATAATTCTCTTAGGTAGTATGAAGTGTCCATCTTGGTGCCTTCTGGTTAACTTCGGTTTGAAGTACACTTTATATGAAGATAGAAACCCCTGTTTGCTTAGAAGATCCATGTGAAATGTTTTTTTCTTATTTTTTTACCTTCAGTTTGTGGATGTCTTTGCCTATGAGGCAAGTCTCTTGGAGACAGCACATTGTTGTTTCTATTTTTTAATCCATTCTGCCACTCTATGTCTGTTTGATCGATGCATTTAGGTCATTCACATTAAATGTTATTATTGAGAAATAATTTTTATTCCCTGTCATTTTCATTTATTTCTGGTTTTTAATTTGAATTAATTTCTCCTATGATTGACTGTTCTAGTGTAGTTCTCCCTTTGCTGGTTTTTAATTTTATTTTTCATTTGCTCTTCCTGAAATATCTTATCAAGTATGTTTTTTAGTATAGGTTTTCTAGTAGTGAATTCTTTTTACTTTTATTTATCATGGAAGGTTTTTATTTTACCATAAAATCTGAAGCTTAATTTTGCCAAAAATATAAAATAGATGCCAACTGAGAATACTTTCAGGGCTTGGCATATATTATTCCAAGGCCTCCTAGCTTTTATGGTCTGGGGTGAAAACTCAGCTGAGATTCGGATTGGTTTCTGTCTAAATTTAACCTGTTTTCTCCTATAGCAACCTTTAAAATTTTATATTTATTCTGTATGTTAGGAATTTTCATAATGATATACCTGGATGCAGATATGTTGTAATTTTGTATATTTAGAGTCCTATAAGTTTGTATTTGATTTTCCATTTAATTATTAAGATTTGAGAAATTTCCTAATATTATTTCATCAAAAAGATTGTGCATTCCTTTGGTTTGTATCTCTGAGCCTTCATGTGTCCTGATAAATCTTAAATTTGTTCTTTTCATGTTATCTCATATTTCTTAAAAGTTCTGTTCTTATTCTCTTAAATCTTTTATCCATTGTCAACTTTATTTTCCAGATTATATGTTTTGTCTTTATTTCCTGAAACTGTATCTTCAAAGTGATGTAGTTTGCTGGTGATGCTTTCCATTGAGCCTTTAATTTAGTTTATCGATTCCTTCATTTTAAGAATTTTTGGTTGATTCTTCTTCAGTATTTTTGGTTGATTTTTCTTCAGAATTTTTATCTCCTTATTGAAGTGGTCTTTCACATCTTCAAATTTCTCTCTGGTTTCATACATTACATTGAGGTAAAAAACTCTCAGATAATTTTAACTATGAACTTTCTGAATTCCTTCTCTGATATTTCCTCCACTATGATATCATTGGATTTTGTAAATGAGGTATTTTTACTTGTTTGGGATGGTTTGCTGCCTTGCTTTTTATGTTTTTTTGTCTGTCTACTCATTTATCAGTAAGAATATGAGGTGGCAGAGTTTCTGCCATATGAATTTATAGTGTTCCTGAAGGTTTCTAGTACCTCAAGTTTTAGGGTGAGACAAATAATAACAAACAATGCAATAAATACTCAGAAATAAAGTAAATATTTAGATCCCATTTTGGCATCTACAATGTTAATTGGCACTAGTTATAGAGATGGTATGGTAGGTAATTGCCAACAGTAGATGTATTATGCTTACAAAATGATTTGCTATTTCAAAAAAGGGAGAATGTAGAAGAGATGTGGGATGTAATTATTGAGAGGGGGCATCAGAGTGAGTAGCAGTACAGAATTAAAGGAAGAGTAAAAAACAATAGAATTTAGCTGTTTGTGAAATAAAAGAGAGGAAGAGAATCAAGGGAAATAAATAGGAGAGATACAATATAATTGGAAGTAATAAAACAATATAATACAAAAACAAGGTATACTAATCAAAAGCCCTAGTATTCAAAAGATTCAAGAAAATAACTTCAAGAAATGCTAGAAATGAGAAGCCTGAGACAAATATGTATATGTACAAATGTCCGTGGATCATTCAGCACACAAAAGCTTTTTTAAAAAATATTTTTTAGTTGTAGATGGACACAAATTATTATTTAATTTATTTATTTCTTAATGTGTTGTTGAGGATCGAACCCAGTGCCTCACACACCTGAGGCAAGTGCTCAATCACTGAGCTACAACCCCAGCCCCACACAAAAACTTTTTAAAAAAGGGTTCTTGATGGAAGATTAAGGAATTGTTTCCATTGTGATAGTAAAAAAACAAGTGTATAATATTATATGTTGATTGTCAGTTCTGAATTATGTTTCTGTTTTTCTTAGGTGTGTATTGCACTTAAAAGTTGTAGTGGGGGCTGCCAGTTACTTCTTTTTGTGGGGATAATCAGGTTATATTCACAGCTTCACTTCTGAGTGCTGTGAGATAGGATGGGTTGGAGGATGTTGTCTGTTCCACTCACAGCGAGGGTTTGCAGAGGAGCCAGTCCTTCACCCATCTCTGCTTCCCAAGGCTCCCATATCCCAGGCTTTGTGACACACACACATTTCTTAATATGATCCTTAACTCATTTTATCCCTCTATTCCTCTCTTATTTTACTTATGCTTTTAACATATGCTTTCCTATATTTTATTTTTCTTCCAGAATGCTTAAATTATTTCTTGATCAAGGTGAGATATAGGTAAATATTACATATATTTTTAACTTTGAGTAAGAGACATAAACTCTCTGAAGACAGTTTACCATATTGATGTATAACATAGGCTCTGGAATCACAAATATGTTTGTAAGTCTGGCTCATTCACTTATTAGTTGGGTGATCTTGGGATAACTATTTAACCTCTGTCTCAGTGTCTGCTCTTTAAAGTAGAGATGATAAGTATAGTACCATTACAATCTAAGAACTTTTTCTCATTAGTAGACTGTGATATAAATATTTATTTAAGTATGAAAATATAAGTAGTAAATACTTGATATGGATAGGTTTGGGAATCTTGTTGATTGTATGGTGCTTTCCATACACATATACATAGTACACACATGAACACAGTTTCAGCTACAAATGCAAATTTCATGAAAACAGGAACCTTACCTAACTCAAGAAACTACAATCAGCTTCTAGCAATTTTAATAGTGTTTGTCATGGAATAGACTTTTAATAACTTTCTAATGAATAATTAATCATTTCTGGTTCCTATACCCTGAGTTTGTTATTCCAGGGTTTCCTGGGGGTTGTTAGAACTATTTGCTTAGAGATCTCTCTTAAATGCTGAAGGATGCTCTCATTAAATGGTCGGAGGCTTTGGTATGAGACATAGAAAGATTTAAATATGAGCTCTACTATTTACAGGCATGTATAAGTTATCTATCCTCTCTGAGATTCAATTTATGCATGTGAAAACTTAAGAAGATAAAGAAGTTATTTGTCCCAAAAGATTTCTGTGAGGTTTGACTAAGAAGAACTATTCAAAGGATCCAAACTAGTGTCTTGGATATACAGTTGGCACTCAATAGATATCAGGTTTTTTTCTTTCCTTTTAATAGATTAATATTTCTTCCTCTTTTTAATCTTATTTTTCCTGTCAACAACATACTGGGAAGACTTTTTTTTTCTATAGGCAGTTTAATTTGTTTGAGAGAATGGTGAAAGTAATTGTATTGGAGTTTTCATTAAGCACTGTTTGTTCACATTGAGTGTCTGAAAGTAAATTGTAAATGCATATAAATAGTTTTTGATAGGTAACAGGTTGACTGTTTAAAATTATCTCTAGTGAGTTTATAAAGGTGATTTCTAAGTAATAACAAAATTTGTTTACATCAACTACATTATCCACAAATGTCTGTAGGTTGAATGGATCCAGTAAAGAAGATGGAGTCAGTGGAAACTCTGCATTGCCTTTGACAAAATAATTTTAGATTCATTTAATATATTTCTAAAATTAAAATTGGGCGATTTTCTGCTCAAAGAAGTAGCTAATTTTTATCTAAAGAATGGAATGTGCTATTGTAATTTTCAGAGGTGTCCCTTATGGGTGAATTGTGTCCTTTCTCAAATTCATATGTATTGAGCTCCAGCAGCTCAGAATGTAACCTTAATTGGAGACATGATTTTTAAAGAGGTTATCAAGTTAAAGTGATTTTATGAGGATGGCCCCTCCCTTAGTTTAATTGGCATGCTTTCAAGAAGGGAAAATTTGGAGATAGGGCATACCTAGAGAAAGTCTGGTTAACATGAAGACATTATCTACATGCCAAGGAGAGACACCAGCTGGGACAGAGCTTCACTTCACAGTCCTCACAGGGAATCAATTCTGCCAATACCTTGATTTTAGATTTTTGGAATTGTGTCTCAATGAATTTCTATTAAGTTACCCAGTGTGGTAATTTGTTATGGCAGTGCTAGAAAATGAACACAGTATATTTAATTCCTATTTTCTCTGTGATAGGATTTGTATTTTGTATAACACAAATTCTAGACTATTCTAAGTAATTTTTGCTTTCTTCAAACTTTCCTTAGTGGCTTTTGTCACCCATCCTGCTGATGCTAAGGTAACACTATTGATATCCCATGCAGATTACATTTTCTGGCCAGTGAATCTATCTTTTATTTGCTTTGGATATTGGTTGATAATGACTCACAGGTGACCCTTTTCCAGAATATTGTACACAGCTCACTTGGAATCAGCGTGTCCTACAGGATACACAGCCCCTGTCCCCAGGATTGGACATAGATCTGAATCAGTGATTGACTGACATAGGGTACAAAAGCCTGGCCCCCTTTCCTCAAGACAGGACTAATTCTGGTGGAATCTGATTCAAGGGCTTCTTCATAGTGTTAGATGGGAAACACTAGTTTCCAGATAAACCACATTCTTGCTAAGTTTTCTTCTCTTTTCATCATCTTGTTTCCTTCCTCTCTCTTCTCCTGAGAATAGCAATTTCTCTCCCATAAATCACTTGAACAAGAACTCTTACCTCAGATTCTGTTACTTGGGAACTCCATTCCAGACACAGCATCAATTCCAAACACTTCTGACATTTTAAAAGTTGTCTTTGTAATCTTCACCAAATTTCTAGGTTATTATGCCTTATGGTTAGTTTAACTTTGGAAAATAATAATAATAATAATACCCACTTATAATCAAATACGGGAAATAGGAAGTGTAAAAAACTTGAATGACACTGTTACTTTAATGTTAACATGAAAAAATGTTGGCTATAATATAATGAGTCTGATTTTTAGAATGAATATTAAACTAGGAAGTTTAGCTTCTAACTTATATGCCAGGACGTTGATGTATGTTGTAAACCAAGTTACTTGTTCCACCTCATGTCTATATTATTCCATGCTATTAACTTTCCATTTCTAAAGGTATTTTTAAAAGTGTATAAAAATGATATTATCGTAATAGAACACCACAAACTTCTTTCCCAACATATTAGAGGAGAAATTCTCCATGTAAGAAGGTGACAGACACTAACATATACCTCTAGAAAAACTCCATTCCTATCAATCAGAATGAAACTCGTTACTTGGTTTTACACACAAAGTTCTCCTGATCCTTAAATTTCAAAACATATAAGATAAGCAGTTACTTTCCTTAAGCATTGGTAGTAGTTTTCAAATAGCCTTCAATGTTTGACAACAGATATGAATTAAACAATATGTGATTTTATCACATTTTGAGATCTTTTTGAAGGAAAAATGTGCATGTTTTGCTTATATTGGTATATTCCTTTTATTATTGCTCACATACACTGTTCATTTCAGTATACTAATGTTACACAAATTCAATCAAGGAGTCTTCATAGTTGACAAGCCTTCATCTCCTCTTAGAGTTGTCCAGTGTTGTTGGTCCCTCTGCCAACAAGTTTGTACCATGAGAGCCCAGTCTCTAGCCATTACTATTTAGAACAGAAAAAGCCATCGGACTTCCAAGTATGGATAGAGAAATTCTAATTTGGTCTGGATGACTAAGAAGAAGGGTTAAAAATAACTTGAAATTTGCGTAATGGTCATGTGTATCATGTAGACCAAGCTTTAGGGCTTCCTGAGGCCACATTGTGTTTTACTGTTAGTTTCTATGAAACTTCTCTTACATCTTATGCAGTGGGACTTAACTATTTGCATATATATATATATATATATATATATATATATATTTTTTTTTTCCTCTTTTGGAGCAAAGAAAAATTATTGTAAGTTATATTTACAGTAGCAGATGGGCGTGGAAGATTTGAAGAAAGTCACTACCTATTTTTCCATATCAGGATCCTATCAGTTATATGGAGTGCTCTCCCTACATTTTCCATTTTTGCTTAACTGCTCTGGACTTTGTTATTTTGTACCTGAAATTCATAATTAATAAGCAATGCCTCTTGCCAGAAACTTTAGTCAACCTTCCTTTCTACTCAGACATCTTTGATATAGGAGAGGTATTGATTAGCAAGACAGCACAGTTTACATAATTTAGAGTTATTATTTACAAATAACTCTAGGTGGTAAAAAATTCTTCATATTTTCCTATCATTAAGCTGTATGATA
Organism: Callospermophilus lateralis; assembly: GCF_048772815.1. Lineage (NCBI taxonomy): Eukaryota > Metazoa > Chordata > Mammalia > Rodentia > Sciuridae > Callospermophilus > Callospermophilus lateralis. Next base: position 116,047,601 of record NC_135325.1, read on the forward strand.
ACATCTGACATCATTTTCTTTGGTGGGGGGATACCAGGGATTGAACACAGGGACTCTTAACTACTGAGGAACATATGTCCCCAGAGCTTTTTAATTTTTTGTTGTTGTTATTTTGAGACAGGATTTTACTAAGTTGCTTAGGGCCTCACTATGTTGCTGAAGCTGGCCTCAAACCTGTGACCTTCCTGCCTCAGCCTCCTGAGCCCCTGGGATTACAGGCATGTGCTATTGCACCTGATTCTATAACATCATTTTTTGACTGGTTCTCTCTTCAGATTTATATAGAATAAGCATACTGTCTTGTTGGTTTAATCATTCCTTTAGGTTTTAAAATCAATTGTTCGTCCCCACCAAGTTTTCTCTCTGGTCTGCATATCCCATGTTACCTCATTGCTTGTTCATATCACAGCATTTATGAAATTTTCACTCTCTTAAATATAATCATCTACCTTACCTTCATATCCATATATTTGCCTATGCTTTAATATTCATCTTCTGAAATATAGTGTTGCAAATTAATATGTAAAATCTCATTTCTTAGTGTTTTTTTCCTTTGCAGGGGAAAATTTCACATGTTTTTCAAATGGTTAATGGATATGTACAAGATTTTGCTGAATTTTTAACATTCTCCTTAAATTCACACTATTAATGTGTACCTACATTTTCATACATATTTTGTCATACACCCAGACAATTACTGCACTCATTTCAAATATGAAAATTGATGTGTCTTAAAATTAGCTGTTTGAAAAATGTAATTCTTTATGTTTACCCTCCTGGCAGTGAGAAATAACATATTGGATAATATCTTGATGAGAGTATATCTAGATGGTATTTCCGTTTCCCTTAAATTATTTCTCTAACTATAGGTATTCATCCTGAAAAATGACTGGGATAGTGTAATTTGTGTATCTTGTTTTTTCCCCCAAGGGGAAATGAACAAATCAATATATCTGTGTAGCAGACACAATTGTGGGAATAATTTCCTATAAAAAAAATGAATGATGCTGATGTCAGTTTTCATGCTGATCCATCCAAGGGCTTTTATTTATAGAAACCTCAGTAGTTTTAATGGGGCCATGGTATAAAATGTGGCTCTTCAATCCACAGAGTAATTATATTGTCAAGTGACATTTTTGATCCTGGATAACTAAATAAAAGGCCCATTGTTCAATTTGTTTCTAAACCAGGAGATGAAAACCTTTCAAAGATGAAGCAGGGGGTTCCATTTAGTTGTTGTTGTTGCAAAACAAATTATTCCTTTTGTTATTGGAGAACTAGACAGTGAACGCTTTGAGGTCAGAAATTAGACCTTCTTTCTCTTTCTCCTTTTAGTAACTGACACTGTGCATGGTACAGAGCAACTACACAAGTGAGGTTTGCTCTTCAAGTGGATGAACAAATGAATAAGTACTGTGTTTTGCCATTAGTGTAAAGACCAGATAATGTCCTGCATGTTGTAAGTGTTGGAGTAAGACCTGAGGGTTATGGTACCACAGACAAACCTCCTCTGTAAAAGAGAATTGAATGTGTACCACAAAAAGCAAATATTCTGGGAGCTGTCACAAGAAAAACTTATTGGGGGGGGTATTAAAAAGTCTGCTGAGGGCTGAGGGTGTAGCTCAGTTGTAGAATTCATTTCTAGCATGCCTTAAGGCCCAGGGTCCAATCCCAGGGTGTACATGTGCGCACACACACATATACACACACACCTCCACATATACACACACACACCCATACACCATGAGACCCTAGGGGAGGATCCTGTAGATAAAGCTTATAAATTCTAAGTATTTGCTAAAGAATGACTCTTGGTCCACACAAAATCAAAAGCATGACTTGGTTAATTCAATAATGGGAAATATTCAGTAATTTAAACAAACAATTAGTTAAAGCTAGGGGGAAGCCAAACACAGGAGAAAGAACACATAAGGTATTAAATAGTCTTAATTTGGATCTTAGATCTCATACTATATAACTATATAACTGCTACACAATCACCCCTACGCCAGTTTCTGTTTCCTCATTTACAATGGTTGGGATGGGTTTAGTTGATTTCCAAAGGTCCAGCCATCTCCAAAATGCTCTGATTCTATCTTGCCTATTTAATGGACCACATTGACTAGTCAATTGAATTGTTATTGAATGTAGATACATTCTGAGAGACAGAGCAAGGCAGTCAAGAATGCAGTGATAGAGAAAACACAAATATCTGCTCCTGCATATTGTGAAGAAATGTTTTAAGAGTGTGAAAACACCTCTTTTGACCTATATAAGATTGAGTTTGCACACTTGCACAATTCCTCCATGTACAAATGTTTCACTTTAAACAAAGCACCAAAAGGTGACATTGCTTTGGATGTTTCCTTTGGTATATTGTACATTTCATAAAGGTAATTGTCACTTGTGATTTCTAATATCAGAAATGTATAAAGGCATCAAAATTAATAAATATGAAATCAATAAAGACCTTGACTGTTTTAAACAAATTTAGACAGTTTTTACTATTGTGAATAAATATTATTTTTCATTTTCAATTAATTTTATTTTACCAGTTTGATAAATATGACCTCTGAGAAAACTGAAGCTTAAAATAAAATATTAACAACCCCCACTGTGAAATATTTATTTTAGTTAGTCTTGATTCTTGATAGCAATCAACTGTTTCTTCTCCATTGACTGGACTGATGTAAGTCAATGATTTGGAGCAATTCTGCCTGTGCATTTCTATTCAAGGCAAAGCTTTCCTGGAACAAATGTTGCTTAACATAATTGCTAAGATTTTATAAGCGTCTTCTGTTAAGGATTGCAGGTCCAGTAATGTCCACTAATAGCATTTAATTAAATGATTTGATTAAAAATAATGAATCATTGTATTCTGTTCTTAGAAGATGTAATTTTTAGGGAATTTTGAAATTATTGTGGGAAAAGCAGTGAAGAAGAGCTCCAGGGAAAATATCACAATGACTCCATAATTGAACTTTCCACCATCATTAAGAAACAAAGTTAATAAAATATAGCAATTATAGACAGGCACAGTGGTACATTCCTATAATCCCAAAGGTTTGGGAGGCTGAGACAGGAGGATTGTGAGTTCAAAGCCAGCCCCAGCATCTTAGGTCGTCCTAAGCAACTCAGCGAGACCCTGTCTCAAAATAAAAAATATAAACATAGCTGTGGATGTGGTTCAATGGTTATGTAGCCCTGGGTTTAATCCCTGGTACAAAAAAAATGTACTTATGAATATTTGAGGGAAATCATTATGAACTAAGAAAAGAATAGCTATGATTAGTTTCTTTACATGGTCACTTTTTTTTAAACAACATAGTTTAGTGTGGGGGACGGGCATGGTTTCTAAGACCTAACTCTTCAACCCAGTCTTCCTGATGAGTCAGCAAAATTCCAAGTTTTTTTTTTTCCTCTTGAATAATTTAGAGTTTGAAGAAACAATTAGTTGTAAGTTATCTTCATTTCACTGTTTTGATTAGGATAGATTAGAAATGGCTACTGAGGAAGAATAGGAAAAATGTGGACAATGTAAAACTGAACAAAGTGCTAGAAACTCTGGACCTATGCAACTGACCTGACTAAAGAGATGATTGGAACCTCAGAAGAGTTCACTGTGAATAAGATATGCTGTTTTGTTGCTGAGTAAAATTCCATTGTGTATATATGCCACAGTTTGTTGATCCATTCACCTATTGAAGGGCATCTAGGTTGGTTCCACAGTCTAGCTATTGTGAATTGTGCTTCTGTAAACATTGATGTGCCTGTGTCCCTGTAGTATGCTGTTTTTAAGTCCTTTGGATATAGATCGAGGAAAAATTATAATGCATTCCGCTGTCATGTATTTAAAAAATAAAATCAATTAAATATAAAACATATATGCTCACAATTACATAAAGTGACTCCTAAACAACTAAAAAAGTGAACTTTAAACAAGATAGGGTCAAAAAGTGACAAGCCTTGAATTCTACCAAAGAGCATGCCACTTTCGCCTCAGCTGTAGTCTTTGTTCTCATTTTCTCACCACACTCTCATAGTACAGAAAACTTGGTAAGAAACTCAATTTCCAAATTAAAGTTTAAAAGGATAAAAATGTAGGCTGAGGAAAGGAATGAAAACTCAAGAAAGGAATAAACACGGGGACAAGATAAAAATCTAACTCTAATATTACCTATGAGGGACTCCAAGATGGCGGAGTAGAGGAGAACCCGTTACTGGCATGACTCCTAGTGCGTGGTTGGACATTTTCCCTCACAGGAGCTCTCATTCACAAATTTAAACTTCATGGAGTGTGTGACAGGATTTTAAACAGCTGTTTGTTTCAAGACCAGCCCAGGGCATGGGGAAACCGGAGTCGCTCTTTGCCGCAGAAGCCCGCCAGCAGCACGGAGCTGAAACCCACCACAGATGGGCAGAGTTTGAGCCCTGCAGAGTTCTGGCAGCGCAGAGACACAGGGTTACCAATCCTTTAGGGCTGGAGCGGGTCAGACTGTGACCTGCATCACCACAGGGCACAGGTGGACATACCATAGGAACAGAACAGCCCAGCTCCCTCCACCTCACTGGACACCCTGGCACAGAAAGGGGTGGTCACCATCTTGGAAATCTACCTCACCAACTTTTGGTGAATGTACCTGACAGTATGATGGGCATCTGAACAGGTGTGTGGTTCCCAGCCCCCTACACACAGCTGTGATAACTCAAAGCCTTTCTCCCCAGCCTTTGGTGGGCGTGGGTATCAGAGGGAATATGACAGAACAGGTTGCCGGTCTCCAACTCCCCCTCTCCAAGCTGTGATGACTTGGTGACTACCCAATACAGAGATAGCACTCAGTTGATCAGGAGCGAGGGGCGGCCAGGGTGTTGCATGCCCACAGTGAACCCAGGGCTGTGGACAAGAGACCTATCGATGGAGGCCTGGTGGGCAGAAGAAGTGAGGAGGATAGAGACCGGGAGCAACCCAAAGACCCGGATTGCAGAGGCACCCCGCAGGGGATGGGGAGCCACCTCACAAGGATTGATTCCCCCACCCTGAGGGCAGTGACTCAACCTGGAATGCACAAGGCCACCTACGGGAGGAGAAGAAAACAGAATTCTAAGAGTGCATTTTTTTCTTTTTCTTTCTTTCCTTTTTTCTTTTCATCTTTTTCTTCTCTCTTTTCCTCTTTTTTCATTCTTTTCTCACTCTTCCCCCTTTTTCTTCTTCTTTTATTTTTACTTTTCTTCCTCCTTCTCTTCCTCTCTCAACCTCCCAAGTGTCATCACTATTTCTACTATGTGTAATTTACTAAATGCAAATAGGTATTTGTTTCTATGCTTCTTATTGTCCTCCCACGTACTTAACTACCCTAAAAGACCTCCTGTCTATTCTCCTGCTAATAATGCCCTTCATTAGAGTTCTCCTCCAAAGTAGTTAAGATACATTAACCCCATACCCTCACATCTTTCCCCCTTAACCTAAAGTCCTACGCCCGACCATCAGTTCTCTATATGCCACCAGAAACTGTATGCCTTTTATGAAGCTAATGAATATAGTTCAAATTATAATTGGGTCCAACATCTATAGACATAGAGACTAACTATAAATGTATTAACAACAAAAACTACCTCATAGATGATGTATACTTGATATTGGGAACTGTTTACATTTTCTTCCATCACAAAGGACAGATCTAGGAACTATACAAGAGCAATACAAATCTATAGGGGAAAAACAATAACACAACAGTCACACAGAGCTGGAAAGAAACGTGAGCAACATGAAAAGACAAGGAAAGAAAGGACCACAAACAATGCAGGACAATACAACACTACAAGAGATAACATCTACAGCAGAAAGAATGTCAGATAAAGATTTCAGTATATACATGGTTCAGATGATCTGGAGTCTCAAAGAAGACTTTATACAGCAAATGCAAACAATGAAAGATCACTTTGACAATGAATTACATAAACAAATCCAAGAAACAAACAAAAAAAAAAACACAATAATCCTGGAAATGAAGGAAATAACAAACCAAATTAAAAACTCAAATGAGAGTATCACAAGAAGAGTAGAACACTTAGAAAACAGAACATCAGATAACAAAGACAAAGTATATTATCTCAAAAAGAATGTAGACAGCACAAAGAAACTGATAAGAAACCACAAGCAGAACATCCAAGAAATTTGGGATAGCATAAAGAGACCAAATTTAAGAGTTATTGGGATAGAGGAAGGCATAGAGGTCCAAACCAAGGAAATGAGCAATCTGTTCAATGAAATAATTTTAGAAAACTTTCCAGACATGAAGAAAGAAACGGAAACCCAAATCCTAGAAGCCTACAGGATGCCAAATGTACAAAACCACAAGAGATCCACACCAAGACACATTGTAATGAAAACGCCCAACATACAGAACAAGGAGAGAATTTTTTTGTTTAGAGAGAGAGGGAGAGAGAGAAAGAGAGAGAGAGAGAGAGAGAGAGAGAGAGAGAGAGGGGGAATATTTATTTTTCAGTTTTTGGTGGACACCACATCTTTTTTATTTTTTATTTTATGTGGTGCTGAGGATTGAACTCAGTGCCCTGCACATTCCAGGCAAGCATGTTACCACTTGAGCCACATCCCCAGCCCCAAGGAGAGAATTTTAAAGCCATAAGAGAAAGGAAGCAGATTACATTTAGGGTAAACCAATTAGGTTAACAGTTAATCTTGGCAAAACATTACATGAAGAGGAAATGCAAAATGACAATGAAAACCTACAGTGGGAGGTAGTACACTAAAGGAAAAACTAATCAAAGAGGAAAAACAAATCAAGTTAAGTGACAAAAATAAACAAACATGGCTGGAAGCACAACCCATATCTTAATAGTAACCCTAAAGTTAATGGCTTAAACTCACCAATCCAAAGACATAGGCTAGTAGACTGGATTAAAAAAAAAAAGATTCAACATTATGCTGCCTACAGGAGACTCATCTGATAGGAAAAGACATACACAGACTGAAGATGAAAGGTTGGGAAAAATCATACCACTCACATGGTCCTCAGAAGCAAGCAGGGGTGTCCATACTTGTATCAAATAAAATAGACTTCAAGCCAAAGTTAATCAAAAGGGATAAAGAAAGACACTACATACTGCTCAAGGGAAACATTCACCAAAAAGACATAACAATCATTAATATATATGCCCCAAACAATGATGCAGCTCTGTTCATCAAACAAACTCTTGTCAAGTTCAAGAGTCAATTAGACCACAACACAATAATCATGGGTGATTTTGACACATCTCTGTCACCACTGGACAGATCTTCCAAACAAAAGTTGATTAAAGAAACTATAGAACTCAATAACACAATGAATAACTTAGACTTAATTGACATATATAGAACATATCAAGCAACATCAAGCAGCTATACTTTTTTCTCAGTAGCACATGGATCCTTCTCAAAAATAGACCATATATTCTGCCACAGGGAAATTCTTAGCAAACACAATGGAGTAAAGATATTACCATGCAGTTTATCTGATTATAATGGAAGGAAATTGGAAATCAACGATAAAATAAGGAAGAAAAATGCCTACATCACATGAAGAATGAACAATATGCTACTGAATGAATAATGGGTTACAGAAGACATCAAAGAGGAAATTTAAAAATTCTTATATGTAAATGAAAACACAGACACAACATATTGAAATCTCTGGGACACTATGAAAACAGTACTAAGAGGTAAATTAATTGCATGGAGTTCATTACTTAAAAGAAGAAAAAGCCAACAAATAAGTGACCTCACATTACATCTCAAAGCCCTAGAAAAAGAAGAGAAAATCAGCATCAAATGCAGTAGAAGGCAATAAATAATTAAAATCAGAGATGAAATTGAAACAAAAGAAATAATTGAAAGAATTGACAAAACTAAAAGTTGGTTCTTTGAAAAAATAAACAAGATTGACAGACCCTTAGCCATGCTAATGAAGAGAAGAAGAGAGAGAACTCAAATTACTAACATACGGGATGAAAAAGGCAATATCACAACAAACACTACAGAAATACAGAAGATAATTAGAAATTATTTTGAAACCTTATACTCAAGTCATATGATCTTCCCTGATTGAGTCAGGAAGATATACACAACTTAAACAAGCCAATATCAAGTGAGGAAACAGAAGAAGCCATCAAAAGACTACCAACCAAGAAAAGCCCAGGACTGGATGGAGATACAGTCAAGTTTTACAAGAACTTTAAAGAAGAACTAATACCAATACTCTTCAATATATTTCAGGAAATAGAAAAAGAGGGAGTACTTCCAAATTCATTCTATAAGGCCAACATCACCCTGTTTCCAAAACCAGTCAAAGACACTTCAAAGAAAGAAAAACTTCAGATCAATATCTCTAATGAATATAGATGCAAAAATCCTCAATAAAATTCTTGCAAATCGGATACAAAAACACATCAAAAAGATCGTGCACCATGATCAAGTGGGATTCATCCCCAGGATGCAAGGTTGGTTCAATAAATGGAAATCAATAAATGTAATTGATCACATCAATAGACTTAAAGATAAGAACCATATGGTCATCTTGATAGATCCAGAAAAAAACACTTGACAAAATACAGCACCCCTTTATCTTCAAAACACAAGAAGAAGTAGGGATAATAGGAACTTACCTCAACATTGTAAAAGCTATCTACACTAAGCCTCAGGCCAGCATCACTCTACATGGAGAAAAATTGAAGGCATTCCCTCTAAAATCTGGAAAAAGACAGGAATGCCCTCTCTCACCACTTCTATTCAACATAGTTGTTGAAACACTGGCCAGAGCAATTAGACAGATGATAGAAATTAAAGAATAACTATAGGAAAAGAAGAACTTAAACTAGCACTATTTGCTAGTGATATGATTCTATACCTAGAAGATCCCAAAAAACTCTACCAAGAAACTTCTAGAGCTAGTAAATAAATTCAGCAAATTGGCAGGATATAAAATCAACACCCATAAATCAAAGGCATTCCTATATATCAGTGACAAATCGGCTGAAAAGCAAATGAGGAAAACTACCCCATTCACAATATTCTAAAAAAAAAAATATGTGGGAATCAACAAAAGAAGTGAAAGATCTATACAATGAAAACTACAGAACTCTAAAGAAAGAAATAGAAAAAGACCTTAGGAGATTGAAAGATATATCTTGCTCATGGATAGGTAGAATTAATATTATTAAAATGATCATATTACCAAAAGCAGGTTCAATGCAATTTCAATCAGGTTCAATGCAATTCCAATCAGAATCCCACTGGCATTCCTCATAGAAATAGAAAAAGCAATTCATGAAATTCATCTGGAAAAATAGGAGACACAGAATAGCTAAAGCAATTCTAAGCAGGAAGAATGAAACAGGTGGTATCACTACACCAGACCTTAAACTATACTACAGAGCAATAGTAACAAAATCAGCATGGTACTGGTACCAAAATAATCTGGTAGAACAATGGTACAGAATAGAGGACACAGAGACTAACCCACAAAATTATAATTACCTTATATTAGACAAAGGTGCCAAAGCATGCACTGGAGAAAGGATAGCTTCTTCAACAAATGGTGCTAGGAAAACTGGAAATTCATATGCAACAAAATGAAATTAAACCCCTTTATCTCACCATGCACAAAACTTATGGATCAAGGACCTAGGAATTAAACCAGAGAGTCTGTGTCTAATAGAAGAAAAAGTAGGCCCTAATCTCCATCATGTAGGGCTAGGCCTATAGCACAAGAATTAAAATGAAGAATCAACAAATGGGATGGATTCAAACTAAAAAGTTTTTTCTTAGAAAGAGAAACAAATAATATGTGAGGTGAATAGGGAGCTTACATTCTGGGAGCAAATTTTTACTTCTCACACATCAGATAGAGCTCTAATCTCTAGGCTATATAAAGAGCTCAACAAGATAAGCACCAAAATAACAAATAATCCAATCAATAAATGGGCCAAGGATCTGAACAGACATTTCTCAGAAGAGGATATGCAATCAACCTACAAATATACGAAAAAATGCTCACCATCTCTAGCAATCAGAGAAATGCAAATTAAAACTACTCTAAGATACCATCTCACTCCAGTCAGAATGGCAGCCATTATGAAGTCAAACAACAACAAGTGCTGGTGAGGAGGTGGAGAAAAAGGTACACTCATACACTGCTGGTGGAACTGCAAATTAGTGCAGCCAATTTGGAAAGCAGTATGGAGATTCCTTGGAACCACCATTTGACCCAGCTATTCCTGTTCTTAGACTATACCCAAAGGACCTAAAAACAGCATACTACAAGGACACAGCCACATCAATGTTTATAGCAACATAATTCACAATAGCTAAACTGTGGAGCCAACTAGATGTCCTTCAATGGATGAATGGATTAAAAAATGTGGCATTTATACACAATGGAATATTACTCAGCACTAAAAAAATAATAAGATCATGGCATTTGCAGGGAAATGGATGGCATTTGAGCAGATTATGCTAAGTGAAGTTAACCAATCCCCCCCCCAAAAAAAACAAATTCCAAATATCTTCTCTGATATAAGGGGGGGGGGTGACTCAAAATGGGGAAGAGAAGAAGAGCATGAGAAGAAGATTATCTCTACATAGGGAAAAGGGGTGGGAGGGAAAGGGAGGGAGAAGGGGAATTGCATGGATGGTGGAAGGAGACCCTCATCATTATACAAAATATATGTATGAAGATGTGAATTTGGTGTCAACATATCTTGTATACAGAGATGTGATAAATTGTGGTATAAAGGTGTATTAAGAACTGTAATGCAAATAATAATAATAATAATAATAATAATAAAGCTCATGTAAAATAAATAAATAAATAAAAATTTAAAAGAAATAATATTACCTATGAATAAAAATGTTGAAAATAAATCAGAGGACAATGGTGTCAACATACTGTGTGATAGAAACTCCCCTGTACAGACAAAAATAAACAGAAATAATGGGGCTGGCATGTAAACAAAGTAAAAAATGGAAGAATTTTCTAGAAGCAGTTCACATTTTAGAAAGAAATTAATATGAATTTGAATCTGGAAAAAGAACAGTTAAAATATTAAACATAATAGTAAATGATACTACTATCCCAGAGAAAAAGCTTGATGTAATATCAAAGAATGCAGATGGCATAAGAAAAATAATCCTGGTTAATAAATGAGCCAATAGATTAAGAGTGCAAAGATGATATTTCTATGTAATTCATATATATTAACAAAATTTCTCTGAAATGAGAAAATGATATATTCAGCAGCATCCATTCCAAATATGCCTATCGATTATCTCCAACATGGCAGACCCTGTGCAGAAGCTGAAGTGGTGACTAGTCAAAATCCCTGCATTCATGATTTTTACCTTTTGTTGAGGGGAACACACAATTAAGAGTAAACATAGAAACAATAGAATTTCAGACCTGTAGACAGAAACACAATGTTAAAGAAAATTTTCATATAGGATGTCTGAAGATTTTATTTAAAGATTTAACTTAGTTTAGTTTCTGAATATCTAGGGTTAAAAAATCATAATTCTTTTGGCATTTAGGCTAGAAAACCAAATCACCTTGAGCAGGAAAAAAAACACATCTGGTTGCATTCTGTGTTTTCCAACATGATTCTAATGGCAAAAGTTCAAATTTACCTCTAAATTTTCAAGGGAGAGAATGAAGACTCAAATAGTAATATTACAGAAAGTATTCAAGTATCAGGGTATCAGGCAGAGATGCTAAAATATTGAAAAGCCTAAGAGAATAAAGCATCCCAAAGCTCTCTAATAATGAGAAATCAAACAAAAACTGATGAAGCATTCTATAGCTAAGATAATAAAGAATGGAAAACCTGGGTCAATTATATTTGAATGTATTGAAACATAGAACCAATAGTAAATGAAATGTGGAAATTATAGTGATGAAACGGGACATATATATTAGAAATTTTGACAACATAACATTAATGACATCATTCACGAAATTTGGGAGGTAAGGAGCCAGGGAGACAGGAGAAAATGGAGAGAGTTAATGCCCTCCTCTTTCACAATGAACAGCTAATTAAATGTTCAATATTAATTAAAACTAATAATGACTACAGTTTTCTCATGTTATGATCTATTTCATTCCTCTTTGACTAATGTTTTAAGGTATACTATCTCTTGAGATAAAGAAGCATGCATCTAAACTGAAACATTTTCTAATTTTATTTTCATTCCTCTTTTAGTCTGATTTTCTTTAATAAAAAATACTAATCATTTGTGTGACATATGTATACATTGTGGAGTAATCAAATAAAAGCAATTAGCATATGCATCATGCCACATAATTATCACCTTGTACTAGTTAACTAAACTATCCCCTTTCCTATCCATTCCCTCCTGCCCACCTCTTGCAGCCTTGTATAACAACCATTCTCTACTTCTCCAAGATCAGCTTTGGTTGATTCCATGTATGAGATCATATTGTATTTGTATGAGCTCTGTGCTTGTCTTATTACATATTTTAGGTAACACAATGTCCTCTAGGTTCATTGATGTTGCCCCAAATGACAGCATTTTCTATTATTTTTTTATGGTTGAATATCATTTCATTGTGTGTGTGTGTGTGTGTGTGTGTGTGTGTGTGTGTGTGTGAGAGAGAGAGAGAGAGAGAGAGAGAGAGATTGTTTAATCCATTCATCTGTGAGAGACACATGGTTTCTATATCTTGACTATTGTGAATAATGATGCAGTGAATTTGGGAGTGCAGATGTGATTTGACATACTGTTTTCAATTTGGGGGGTATATATTCAGTACTGGGATTACTGGATTATAGGGTATTTCTATCATCTGCATACTATTTTCCAAAATGGCTATACCAATCTACAATGCTGCCAATAGTATATAAATTCAATTTTTCCATTTCCTTGCCAACACTTATCTTTCATCATTTTGATTATAGTCAATGTATCAGGTGTGAGATAAGACCTCATCATACTTTCAATTTATATTTCTCTGATGATTAGAGTTGTCTTATTTTTAGAAAAGTATACTCAAAGGGTATTTAAGCCCTTTGCCCTCTTTTTCTTTTTTGTTGATACTGGGATATAATGCAGGGCCTCATTTGTGTTAGGTAAGCACTCCAATGCTTGCCTACATCCCCCAGCCCCTGCCCTTTTTATAAGAAGATTGTTTTGTTACTGAATAATTTTGAGTTCCTTGTATATTTTGGAAATTAGTCCCTGATCTGATATATGATTTACAAACATTTTATTCAAATTTATATGTTGTCTGTGTTAATTATTTACTTTGATATGCATAGTTTTATGTGTGATACAATCTCCTTTGCTCATTTTTTCTTTTATTGCTTTGGCTTTTTGGTATTCTACCCCTGAAATCTTTGCCAGGACTAATATTATGAAGCATTTCCCCTATGTCTTTTTCTAATACTATACTATTGTAGTTTCAGGACTTATATTTAAGTCTTTAATTCATTTTGAGTTGATTCTTATATAAGACATAAGTGTCCATTTTTGTTCTTTATGTTTGTGAATAGTCAGTTTTTTCTAACATCATTTATCCAAGAGATTGTCTTTTTCCCAATGTGTGTTCTTGGCACCCTTATAGGAAATTAATTTATTGTACATATGTGGGTTTATTTCTTGGTTCTCTCTCCTGTTCTGTTAGTTCACATATCTGTTTTTAATGTATGTGTCATGTTGTTTTAAGTACTATATCTTTGTAATATATTTTTAATTCATGTAGTGTGAGCCCTTCAGATTTGTACTTTTTAGTCATGATTGCCTTGGTTATTTGAAGTCTTTTGTGATTCCATGTGAATTTTAGGACTTTTTTCCCATTTTTGAGAAAAAATAACATTGAAATTTTGATAGGGATTGCATTTAATCTATAAATGAAATCTATAAATTGCATTTAATCTATAAATGGCTCTGTGGACATTTTAACAATATTAGTTCTTGTAATTGCTTATTTTTGTCTTTAATTTTTTGTCAATATTTCATAATTTTTCAACATATGGATCTTTCAGTTCCTTGGTAAAATTTACTTTTAAGTACTTTTTAAAAGATGTTATTGTATTTTAGCAGTGCTGGGAATGAAACCCAGGGCCTCACACATGCTAGGCAAGTGCTCTACATCAGAACTTCTTTCCCAGACCATATGCTTTTGTAAATGGAATTTTTTTCTTTTGCAGGATTCATCATTAGTATATAAAAAACACTACGTATTTTTGTATGATGATTTTTGTATTCTGTAACATTGCTGAATTTGTTCATCAGTTCTAACATATTTGTGGTGGAGTCTTTAGTATTTTGTATAATTATACTCATAAAATAGAATAAAATACAATTAAGTTGTGTGTGCATACATGTATTCCATTCCTTAGAATCTGTAGAGTCAACTGCATGTTAAGCATCCGTAGATCATTCAACCGTGGATGAAAAACATTAGAAAAAAATTGAATCTGTATTGAAAATATGCAGGTTGTTTTCTTGTCCCTAAATAATATAGTTTTAATGACTACTTACATAGTTTTTACATTGTATTATTTATTAGAATTAATATAGAGTTGAAGTATACAGGGCATGCATAGGTTATATGCAAACACTATGCTATATTATGTAAGGAACTGGAGTATCTTTTGTGTTTCCTGGAGTCAATCATCAGTGGATATGGAGGGATGACTGTATATGATTTCCTCTTTCCCTATATTTATGTTTCTATCCGAATGTAGATGAATTGAAAGATATTTGGAATAATGTGTTCCCATTGCCAATGTTAGTTGTTTGCAAATTAGGATTTGGAGAATTTTTTTCTTTTGCTAAAAAAATAGAATAATAAGCATTTTACATTCCAAAGGGAATTACTATACCATGTTTACATAAATATTAAATTGACTCTTCCTTTTTAAAAAAATAATGTAAAATAAGTATAAGCATGATCTTCAAGTTGAAGGGGCATCAAATGAATGTAGATCCAAGGTCAAGTTTCAGAGCAGTCTCTACTGAGCAATGTGACCTTACACATTAACTCCATGGAAATTAGTCTTCACATTTGTAACGGGGTTTGTTCAGCTCTAACATTAATACAACTTCATGGAACTTGCCAGTAGTTTATTTAGTCTGAGTTTCTCTCCCCCTAGCCCCAAGTAAAAACAGCATGAGAGAAGTCAGGCAGTTGATTTTGGAATGCAATGAACCCAGACAACATAAATGAGAGTCCAATGAGGGAAAAATGAAAAGAAGGGAAAACTAATACAAATGTATGATATGGCCCTAGTTATGGCTATGTGCAGTTGGGGTGTCATCTCACTAGAATGTTCTTAGGTTTTGTTTAGAGTACATCTCATAATTTTTTACCCAAATGACAGAAAAGGGGGAATTTAATCACTACCGTTTCAGACAGTGCCCTGGCCAAGTGTTATCCCTCAGGTGAAATTGGTATGTAAAATTCAGGACACCTCATTAAGTTTGAATTTCAGATAAACAACATTATTTAAAAGTATAAGTATGTCCAAAGTATTATGCGGACATGTCCCACAAAATAGTGACTAAAAACCCACTAAGCAATTATTCATGGTTGTCCTAAAATTCAAATTTAAATCAGAATAGTATGTTTTTATTTCTGAAACATAGCAATTCAATTCAGATGGTATCCCTCTTGCATTTCCATTTGTATATGTGTGAGTGCAGAGGTCTTGCACTGTGGCATTAGAGAAACACCACTCTAGAACATAAGAACATGGTTCAGGTTCAGGGGCAACCAAGAGGAAATGCAACCAGATTTTATAAACCTGTACAAACTCACTGTTCCAGCAGCATTGGAGTGACAGGTTAAAAAGAAGTGACATAGGGCAAAAGATGTATCTGTAGAAATTAGACAAAATATTTTATAATCTATATATTATGAAGGAAGATGTGAAATTATATCATTATCATCGGTTTGTTTACTATTTGGTTGCATTGGTAAAGATCAAGTTATTCAAATTATGGGTTTTCTATAAATAACTATAGACTAATTGCATTAAGAAAGCATTAAAACAGAAAATCTCAAATTACTTTTGGCTTTCAGATAAGGGCTTCCAGTGTACTTGCTTTTTCAAAAAGATTTTACATGAGCAGTTGATTTGACTATTTGGTTCAAAGCAATTTGCAGTGATGAGGCATGGTATATTTTTCTGCTTACCAGGCAGTCACTCTGAGCATCATAGCTTTTACTTGGGGTAGTATGATTGTTTGAAGAAGCTTCACAGTATGCCTAGGATATAAGAGTTTTCAGTAGATAATAAGACCCCTACCTTGTAGCTGTTTTTTTCTTTGGCATTCTTCACTTTCCAATGAGCACTTTTACCATTGTACAAATTTAATATTATTTTATTCAGTTTTTGAGAAGAGAAATTATTGTTCTTTTCCTAAAAATACACAACAGTCACTGTATAATTTTCAGAATGACCCCAAATTGTCTCTGAACTCACTATATTCTTCTACTAAATCCATTATTTTCTTAAAGTATATGACTTTTAGATCCCTGCAGAAGAACACCTTTACTGTTTGACCTAAGAAGTCATTCTGCCAGAAAAGCTGACATTCCCTTTCTTTTCCTTTGCAATGTTTGTGCGTAGTTCCTTTAGGGACTTCACCTCCCTAATCCCCAGTGCTTTCTCTCTTCTACAGAAGTCTGTGTGTGACTTTTTACCATCATGTTCTTAAAGCTCTCCTTTGTCCACTACTTGCAAAGCCCTATGTTAGGTTTTGGAGTGTAAGTGGCATTGGATAGTAAGAACATGTCTTTCTTTCCAATCAGGAAATTATTCTCAGTAGCTGAGCTGAATCAACTACACATTCATTATGTGTATTTAAAATTCAAACCTAATTTCATAGATAACATAGAAAATATTCATTGTAGAAGCTAAAAGAATTCCAATTATTACAGAGCATCTGTCTTGAGCCAATAGTCTTTGCAATGTAGATATTGCCAGTAAAATGTCTTTTATAGACACTGTTACACATTTCTGCATTGATTGCTATTTAATCGTCAAAGAATTATGCCCCCCAAAGCAATTTGTTTTAGCTGGAGAGCATTGGCCTTTGGTGCAATAATTATGCCATTTCATCATAAAGAATCTATTTGATACAATTTTTAAACTAGTATGTCCATTATTTATGACAGCTTATTACCATGTCCTATCAGCTTGTTTTCAATGATGAAATTGGGATGTATTTTGTAACTAGATGGATGTCAGGCTACAAGAGAAAGCCCACGTGCAACCATATTCCATATTGCTTAGCATCCTGCAATTCATTAATGCCCATTAATGCACGAGTATTCTGGAAATGAATGGAGAGCTAGTGCGTAATGGCACATTTTATAAATCACTGCTGTGAAAACTAAATGAGCACTTTAAAATAGCTCAGTAGATATTTGGAGACCAAATTCATAATACCAGGATGGTTCTGTGCCCTGGGAACACAGCTGGCTGAGATATGGCTATTCTTCTCATGTAGCACATGGAGCGTGCATACCTTAGGTGCATCGTTTACCCATATCCCCTGCCTGGCTGTTTCCTGGAATCTTTAATTCAAGACAGAGAAAAATGGCAGACTCTAGCTGACTGTTAGCCATCCATTCCTGACATGGCAGTTTTACTTTTTATCTTACATTTTTATCACATTCTTTTCTTTCTCCTCTTGTTGGCTACTTTGTAAAATATCACTATTAATATTCTTAATATGTTTGAAAATTGTAAATATTGTATACACACCATTCTTTACCATTTTAAATCTTAGCACCACAGCCTGAGCATATATTCAGATACTTAAATATTCTCCCAAAGCAAGAATTTGAGCAGTTTTCTACTATTCCATAATATTTATATTCCATGTCATTTTTCCATTTTTTGGAGCAAGCTCTTAAAAGCATTGTGTACAAGTAAAGAGGTATACCTATGTTTAGAATTTTTTATGTAATTTACAAATTTCCTCTCATAAACATTTTGCCTATATTCACCTGAGCAAAAAGTCATTAGAAGCATGTAACCTTCTGTAGTCTCACCAAACAAAACAATGTTTTAAAAAGCCATGAGTTTCAGAATAAAATCAACTTCCTACCAACCAACAATGTATTGTACAATTTCACTTATTCCAAAAGCCTTCCAAAGAGACATCATTGTAATCATCTTAGTCCCGCATTGTAAACTCAGTCTTGCTACTGAACCTCTGTAATCATGTTTAGCATATCTAAAAACATCACAGCAAAATCTGTCTTATGATATTAGTTGATGGATCACAAAGATATTCTCTGGGATCTTCCTCTTGTTCTCCAGCTTAGTTGGTAGGGCCCCTGGAAGTCTGACAGGGTTGTGCTGGGAATTGCTATACCACATAAAGTTTCAGCAAAATTCACTCCATGATCTGTGAAATATTGACTAAATGCCTACTTTATGATAAGATATGGAGATATTAGAATGAGTCACAGTCTCCTTACACAATTTCCCTTAGAGAACTAACTGTCTAGTGGAAAGTAAAAATTGGTCACAGTAATAGAAGGTAGGAAAGAGAACCTCTACATAAATACTTGGGAGTTCTTGGGGTGAGGTTGAGGAGACTCATTCCTGATATGCTTCATGCCTAAACTCCCTTTATATATTTTAAGTGTATATAATGCTAAATATATATAATGTAACCAGATCTTTATCTGCAATACTTTTAGCTTGGCTCCTCCTTCTTCAAGTAGATTATCTGTGAGAGAGTCAATCATTAATAATTTGTACTTTCCAAAAGCCATTGATTGATAACACAGGTAAAAGGAGTCTTGCCTTGGCCTTTGCCAAAGTATCCATTTATTGTTAAGAGTCGCCATACTAAATATCTTCTGCCTTGATGAATAATTCATTGCAAAATATAGTGTTTATTTTTAAAAGTGAAATTATTTTGCTGAGACTAAATCAGTGTGGTTGTATTATTATAGTAGATCAATACTTCAACAAAATCAGTCAATAATACTGGCCAAAGAGAAAGCTCTGTGCTTATGTCTGGAAACATTTGGGAAAATTGATGTTTAAACTTTTGCTCTTAGTTTTTTTTTTTCTTTTTGATTAATTATTTTTATTAGTTCTTTTTAGTTGTACATAAACTTTTAGCTTTAAGACACAAAATTATACCAGCAAAGAATTTAGGCACTCTGTTGACATTTCAATTATCTATTTATCAAAATGTATCGATACATACATCTTGAGCAACTACTATGTACTGTGTTTTAGTCATTAGAGAGTCCATATTGAATAAGATGAGCAAAGAACCTACACCCATGGAGTTTAAATGACAGTAAAGAGATATATATGGCCATCAAACTAGGAGATTAAATATACAAATGAATAAAGGGTGAACCATATTATATGGAAATAGATATTGATGTACAACATGCAGCAGTGTTCCTGGAAATATGTAATAGAGAGCCTGGGAAGCCAGCCAACTATAAGTTACACTTGGATTAAGTTAGACTTCTATTTCTAGTAGCAATCCAGGATGATAAGCAGTAACTTTTGTAACAATTATTTACAAGTGGCCAGAACTTGACTAAAATTGAATAGTTTCTATTTTTGTCCCCATTTTCAATTTAAGAAGAAATCAGAGAAAGCCAAATATGCACCCATAACCAATTGATAGGATGCCCTGTTTCTGTCCTAGTTAGCCTTTCTCCAGCTTCCCCATATCAATGATCTCCAATCAGGGCAATCCTGAAATAATTTCTTTCTTTTTTTTTCTCCAATATAAAGCTTTACAATTTATCTGGCTGCCTTTGAGTCTCTGCCAAAATACTAAGAGCTGACTCCCATGATACAGCAACATGTGAACAAATAGCCTTTACTTTTCTAATATGGTTGGTTTTCATTAATTCCATTAAAAAGTAAGTGAACAATATGATTTCCAGTGGTAACTCCATTGAAGAAAACACATATGAATGGTGTCATCAAAGGTAAAGGAGTGAGGCTGGGGATAACTTAAAGTGGGTAGTCAGGGAGTGATTTGTTGAGGTGGGGTTTGAGCTAATATGAATGAGAATAATGAAGGAGCTTTGTAAAAATGTGTCACAGAGATGGTAGAGGTAGCAGCATGTTCTAACACCATGCAGCAGGGGCAAGTTGGCATGTTTAAGGAGCCAAAAGAAGGCCAGTGTTGCCATAACATGGTGAATGAGGAAAGCAATTCATAGAGCAATATAAGGAGATAATGGCATAGAAGCTTATAAGGACCTGGTTATGGAGGGCTTTCTGGCTCCTTAATGACTTTACATTTTTACAGTTAGAACTCTGGGAAGTCATTCATGTATTTTAAATATGATAAGAATATTATTTGACTTACATTTTAAAAACATCATTCAAGCCATGTGTGGAGGCAACATGGAAACAAGGAGATCATTTGGGAGACTCATGATGATCCAGGAGAGAGATGGCAATGGTAACTTGGACTGGTACAGTACCAGAAGAATAGAAAAAAGTGGTAGCATTTAGGATATATTTTGGAGATAAGAACTGACAGACTTGCCAACAAATGGAATGTTCAGGGTGAGAGACATGAATCAAGACTCAGTGCTAGATTTTTTGTTCATTTTCCTTTTTGTGTTTGTTTAGCTTGATCTACTGGGTGTATCATTTATGAAGATACCAAAAACTAGGCATGAAGTCAATTTTAGCAGCTGGCAGTGTGGTGGCAGGATAAGGATTGCTAATCTCGTCATATTAAGTTTAAGATATTATTAGAAATCTGAGGAGAGAATTCAATAAAACAGTTCACAGGAAAATGGATGGCTCTGGAGAGTATCATGTTAAGTGAAATAAGCCAAACTCAGAAAGGCAATTGTCATCTGATTTCTTTCATAAGTGGAAGCTAGAGGGCAAAGTAGAGAAAAAAAAGTGATGTCATAAAAGTAGAAGGGAGGATATCGAAGTAGAGGAAGGGGATAAGTGGGAGGGAGGAGAGGTGGTGAAGGGAAATAACAGGGAGTGAAACTAATCATGTTATATTATTCAGAAAATATAGTTATATTAAACATGCAATATGTTATATGCATGTATGAATATGCCAAACAAAACTCACTAGTCTATATTTAATATGAACCAATAAACAACAACAGTTTAGAACTTATTAAAGGTCTCATGGCTGTAAAAGGTGGGTTCTGCCACCTAGTGGATGTGGGACTTTGGGCAAGTTATTTCACCCCTCTGAGACTCTTTTTCCTCATTGGTCAAGTAGAGTTAATGAGAATGTAGCTTTATGGGGAGATTATTAGATTTACATGATGAATTTCACAATTTCTTTCTTTGATTTTGTTTAGCAGTTACCGGAAACATTTCCAAGATTTTCTCAATAGGTTAAGTGCAATTCCTAGTATTTAGTGGTATTGTGAATTTTTATATTTTTGTGAGGTAGAGAAAACTTGCAGCATGGGCTACACTTTTTAAGCCTTTGATGATTTGTTTTATTTGTTTATTTGTTTTTTATTGTGGTATTGGGGATCAGACCCAGGGCCTCAAGCATGTGAGGCACTAAGCCACATCCCCAATCCTATTTTGTATTTTATTTAGAGACAGGGTCTCACTGAGTTGCTTAGCCCTTGCTTTTACTGAGGCTGGCTTTGAACTTGTGATGCTCCTGTCTCAGCCTCCAGAGCCACTGTGATTACAGGCATGTGCCACTGTTCCTGGCAAATCATAAAACTATTATCCTCTGTCCAAGGGCAGAGTTGCACAAGACAAACTGACTAGTTGGGTAAAAGTGTTCATCTAAGATTTCTTGCTAATTCCAACATTTTACTGTGATCTGTGTCATTTTGACCATTTAATCCCACAGCTATGAATGCTAGGAGCATTGAAGACAACCTTTCCCAAAGGGGAAGCTTTTGTACAATCATCTCCTTTTGGATGTAGTAAATTTCTCATTACAGCATTCTCATTAATGGAATAGAATATAATATGAATTATTTGATAAAAATAGATAATATGTACTGATCATTTCAGGTGCTATGCAAAGCAGTTCACATGTATTTCCTCAATTAATCCAACTCTTTGAGATAGAAATTATTATAATGCTCATTTTCCATGAGAAAATTGAAGTTTTGGAACATTTAGTGATTAGTCCAAAATCACTAAGTTGTTTGGTTTTGGCCACATTGGCAAATGATGGGAGTAGAAGAGGTCCTAAGAACAGGAAGAGCTAGGGAGAATCAGTCAGTGGGAAAACTAGGATTGTAAAATTACCCGGAGTTTGAGAATAAAGTAAAGAAATTGATGATTCTCTGTATAGCATTGTAATAGTTCAGGATTCAAATTCTAGATTTATGACTTCAAGTGCAATATTTCCTAAACTGCTGCATACCATCTTCAAGAAGTTTACAAATTATGTTTTCTCTCTTTATAGTGAAGTTACTTGATTTCTGTGGCTGGTTTGGGAAACTACCTTTCATTTGAAACATTTGTTCTATTTTAAATTATATTTGGCATTTTGAAAAATGTTGGATCTGGGATGGGGTTGTAGCTCAGTTGGTAGAGTGCTTGCCTAGAATGTGTGAGGTGCTGGGTTCAATCCCCAGCACCACATATAAATAAATAAAGGTATTGTGTTCATGTAGTATAAAAATATTTTTTAAAAATATTGGATTCATATTACAACCTTTTTGAAAACAAAAGAATGTTGCCTGCATGATGAAGAAGTACCTCACATAAACATCTTTGTGCATACTTGTGCACACACATTCAAAGGGTTGGATCCTCCAGTTTAGAGGAGTCACTTTTCTTAAACCTGGATTAATTTTTCTTTAACATTTTAATTTGAAAAGCCAAAATGAAATTTGAGGACTATGAATTTGGGACTCAGGAACAGTACCTGAATAATTTTAGCAGCTGGGCTGTAATTTTTGCCTTTCTCCAAAACTTATTTGTTCTCCATGCCAGTGAGTTAATTCTAATTTTCATTATTTCCAGCCTTCTGATCAAGGTCCTCACACAACTCAAGATTGTATGTTTATAATTCCCTGTTTAAATGAATGTCATTCTGTTCACATGATTGCTTTGATCATTTCTTAAAGGTTTTTAGTATATTTCCCACAGAGACCCTTTCACCAAAGGGGTGGAGGCCTTGCTAAATGTCTAAATAATATTTTACCTCTGTCATGACAAGCTGTCAGTTCTTGTGTTGATGTCTCTATTTTATCTTTTCCCTTCTCCTAGGAAACACTGGTACACTTTAATTTCCTCTTATGAAACATTTGAGAAAGGGGTGTGACAGATATCATTTTGGACTTCAGGGTGGACAAAAAAATGTTTAGAAAATAGTAGGTAACTGTATTTTGGTGTTGTATCAGAAGGTTGAAAGTAAATGAAAAAATGTGAAACAATTCCTCAAGGAGAGCAGTTTTCAAAAGCTCAGCAGGGTAGTGGTAGACCTGCCCAACAAGAAGTGGTAAAGACAATCTTTTAGGTTGAAATAAAATGATACTAGGCAATAACTTCAGGTTATACAAAAAATAAGGATATTTGGTAAAAAGTAACTACATAGGTAAATATAAAATCCTTTTTTCCTACTCTTACATTTGTCTGTTCCCCAACACAAGTCTATATCAGGTTGCTTAGCATTTCACTTTTGTAGTTTAGTCTTTGTTTAATTCTTAGAAATTTTAAGTAGTAAACAATATTTAGTTCAGTTTGACTGCAAACCTATTTATATGCTTTTCTCTTTTACATATTAGGGAATATTTAAAACAAATTAAAAATGATAATAATAGAAAACATTTATATAGTCCTTTATTTTTGTTGAGAGTGGTTTTAAATTCTGCACATGTATTAACTTTTCAAATTATCAGAACAACCTTATAAGACATGTGCTACTACAAATGAGGGAAATGAGTATCAGAGAATGAGAAAGAGAACACACACCAATTAATCATGCAGCAGATATTTGACCCCTGTTATCTAGTTCCAAGGCTCACAATTTTAATTCTTATACTACACTGCCTGTTAAAAAATACATATATGAGTCCAAATTGAAGACTTATATAACACATTTATTACAGATATATACACACAGGGATATGCAAATATTTAAGTATATCTGCTACATATCCACTTTCTTTTTTGTTATTTTTTTGAATTAGTTGCTCATGACAATACAATGACCTTGAAATTTCATACATTTGAATCACATGGGGTATAATTTCTCATTTTTCTGAGTGTACAGGTTACAGAATCACATTGGTCATGCAGTCACATATATACATACAGCAATACTAGTGTCTATTTTATTCTGCTGCCCTTCCTATCCCCCCTTCCCCTCCCCTCCCCTCCCCTCCCCTCCCCTCCCCTCCCATCACTTCTCTCTACCCAATCTAATGTGACGCATTTCTTTTTTTTTTCCCTCACATCATCTTACATGATTTTGTATAACGATGAGGGTCTCCTTCCATCTTCTGTGTAATTCCCCTTCTCCCTCCTTTTCCCTTCCACCTTTCTTCCCTATTTAGTGGTAATCTTCTTCTCATGCTCTTCACTTTCTTGAAGCAACAAAATATTACCAATGCAGTAGATGCCCCGTCTCTTTACTATCGAAATATCTACTCTCTCTTGTTAGAATTCAGAAGTTGACATGTATCTCTCCCACAAATAATTTTACCCAATATATATATATATATATATATATATATATATATATATACTTATAAACAACACATAGTACTTTTATGCATTCAGAAGTTTCCTGTTTGAAATAATGCTGCAACAAAGAGCCACTCAATGTGTCCTTGTGCACATGTTCTTAGTTTGAACAACTCCATGTTACTATACTTGCTTGTGTTGCTTATGCTTTCAGGTTTGATCCAAAAATTCTTGTTGCCTGTACCAATACCTTGAAGTGTTTCTTCCTTCTGCTGTAAGTTTCATAGTTTCAGGTCTTACATTTAAGTCTCATGCAATCCATTTGGGGGTGTTTTTTTTTTTCTTTTCCTATCATGAGAGGGGTTAAGTTTAAATTTTTTGCATGTGACTATTTACTTTTCTCAGCACCATTTATTGAGGAGGTTGTGGTTTCACCATTTTCTGCTTTGAACACTTACATTGTCAAGGATCAATTGGGGGCTGGGGTTGTAGCTCAGTTGGCAGAATGCGTGCCTAGCATGTGGGAGGCACTGGGTTCGATCCTTAGCACCACATAAAAATAAATAAAGGTATTATGTCCATCTACAACTTAAAATATTTTTTAAAAAGAATCAGTTGGGGACTCTATTTGGTTCCATTTAGGTCTGCTTTTATGCCAATATTTGTTTAAATTTCTGTAAATTTGTAGTATATATAGAAGTCAGATAATGTAATAGACCAGTTTTTTGTTTATTTATTCATTGGTACTGGGGATTGAACCCAGGGGTGCTTAACCACTGAACCACATCCCCAGCCCCTTATTCTATTTTATTTAGAGACAGTCTCGCTGAGTTGCTTAGGGTCTTGCTAAGTTGCTGAAGCTGGCTTTGAACTCTCCATCCTCCTGCCTCAGGCTCCAGAGCTTTTGGGATTACAGGCATGTGCCATTGCACCCGGCCAGCTTTTATTTATTTATTTATTTTAAAATCTAATGTTACTTTGGCTATTGGAGGTCTTTTGTGCTCTGATAAGAATTTTACCATTACTTTTCTAGGTCTATGAAGAATATTTTTGGTATTATGATAGGGGTTATATTGAATCTGTAAATTTTTTTAGTAGTGTGGACATTTAACAATTTTCTTCTAATCCATGAACATGAAAGTCTTTACATTTATGTGTGCATGTCCCTCTTCTATTTATTTCATTAGGGTGTTATAATTTCCATTGTAGAGGTCTTTCAATTCCTCAGACTTTTTCCTGGGTATTGAAGAATGTTTTGTAGTTATTGTAAATTGGATTCCTTTCATGATTTCTTTTTCAGAAATGACATTGGTATATAAAAATGCCACTGATTTTTGTATCTTGCTTTTGTACCCTGAAACTTCTCTGAATGTGTTTATCAGTTATGATCATCTTTTAATGGAACCTTTAGGTTTTTCTTTTTAATTCTCTTTTTTTTAATTTTTGTGCTTCTGAGCAGGTTTTTCCTATATGTAGTATCATATCATCTTCAAACAGGGATAATTTGACTTTCTTTCCTTATTCTTATTTGGCATAGTACTGCAAGTCTTAGCCAGAGCAATTAGGCAAACGAAAAAAAGACTTATAAATTGAAACTGATTCTTATGCATGGTGAGAAGGCCATTTTGTATTTTTTCTCATTTAGATAACCAATTTCACCAATGCCATTAATGGAGCTCATTCATTTACTGTTAATATTTGATGCCATCCTTTTCTTATAGAAAGTGGTAATGTACATATTTCTGGGCCCCCATATTTCATTTTTGTATTTGTTCATTCATTCATTTACAAACATCAAATGACTGCTATTTCCCAGATTAATTCTTATTTTTTGGGGATATGTCACTAAACAAAATAGGAAAAATTCTTCTTATAATTTTCCCCACCCCATCCCAGGAATTAAAACTATATCATACACATATAAAAAAAGTATATCACATAATGTGCAAAAGTTTTTTCAGTATGTATAGATACTACACCTTTACATAAGAATTTTTTTAAAAGCTGGTTAATTTTTACAAAATACCTGGCAATTTTAGATTGAAATTGCATTAATTCTATGAATAAATTTGGGGAGAGTTCTTCTTTGTATTCAGAGTTTTAGGAACATGGTGTATATCTTTATTAATTTAGGTCTTTAATTTCTCTAGTAATGTCTTCTAGTTTTTGAAAACTAATTTTACACATTTTTTGTCAAATATATCCCTATATATCTCACATTTATTATACTATTATAAATGCTACTAGTTTTTAAATTTCCATTTCTGTGTTCCAACTATGTAGAAATAAGGTTGATTTTGTATATTGCTCTTGTGTCAGGTAAGCCTGCTGACCTGATTTCTTATTTATAGTGATAGTTATAGTAGCTTTTTATAGATGTCATCAGATTTTCTTCGTAGATCACCATGCTTTCATAAATAAAGTCGGATTCCCTTCTTCCTTTCCAATCTGGAAGTATTTTGGTCCCTTTTCTTGCTTTATGGCACTGACAAGAACCTTCAACACCATGTTGAATGTGGAAGTGGTCATAGTGACCATTTTTTCCTTGTTCCTCATCTTAGTGGGACTATATTCAAAATTTCACCATTAGATTTGATATTATCAAAAGGATTAGGAAGTTTACACCTATCCTAGGTTGCTGCAGGTTATTTTTGGAGTTGATTTTAGATTTTGTCATTTTTTTCTACATTTATAGACATGAGAATATATTTTTTTTCTTTTTAGTCTATATTTTTATTAATTTGATTTTGAATTTTGTGCCAACCTTGCATTCTTGAAAAGAAACATATATAATAATTTTATAATGACATTTATATATTTTTAACTCAGTTTGCTAAAATCTTATGAATAATTTTCATATCAAATTATGTAGAGATATTGGTTTGTAGCTTCCTTATTACTTTTTCTAGGCATTGGTGTCAGAACAATGTTGGCTTAATAGCATGTTTTGGTGAGTATTTTCTTCTCTTCAATTTTCTGGAAGAGTTTGTGTGGAATTGGTAATACGTGTTTGGCAGAACTAAGTGGTAAAGTTATGTGTTTCAGTATGTATAGAGTTTTATTTCTGGGAGTGTTTTAAACTACAAATTCAATTAATTTTTGTAACAGTTGTAAAGCTATTCACATTATTCATTTATTCTTAGTTAAGGTTTCTTATGTCTTGTTAGGAATTTGTCTCATTTAAATTGTCTAATATACTAGCTTAACATTGTTAATGATATTCTGTTATTACCCTTTTAATATTTGTTAAAGATGTAGGATGTTGGGTTTCTCATTTCTAACATTAAGTTGTGCCTTCTTTCTCTTGTTATTTCTCTCTCTCTTTCTCTCTTTTTCTATAATGATCTGACTGTGAGTTCAATAGTTTCATTGATCTTAAAGCAACAGCTTTTTTTTCTGTTTTTCATTGATTTAGTCTATTGTTTTTCTATTTTCTGTTCTATTGATGTCTACTCTAGACTTTATTATTTCCTTTTCTGCTTACTTTGGATTTGATTTAGTCTTCTATTTCTTAGGGTGAGAACTAAGACCATTGATTTATTCATTTATTATGATATAGACATTTAGTTCTATACTTGTTTCCCTAAGTACTGCTTTAGAAGCTTTCAACATATTTTGATTTGTTGTGTTTTCATTCAATTCAAACTAATTTCTAGTTTCGTTTCCAATCTGGTTAATGTCAATAGGAATTATTCCCAGTCTTTGTGACTGCCAGGTACGATTTCTCTATTCAGATGTTTTTCTCTCCAGTCTCAAGGAATTTCTTCACACATATGCACTTAGAACAAGTTGCTGAATACTCACGATGGAACCTCTGCATGTTTCCAGAGTTCTGTGTGTGTGAGGCTCTCCCTTTTCCAGCACTCTGTCTTGCAAACTCTATTCTCCCTTGTCTCCCAGAGCACTCAGTTCTTTCTTCTATAAGAGCCTCTCAATCTCTGCCTGGCTTCCTATTTTCTTTACTATGGCCCCCAAATGTCTCTTAAGATAGTAAGTTGGAGCAATAGATATGCTTCGTCTGATTCTCATCACTCAGGTTAATACTCTTTATTGCTTGATACTCATTTTTTTTTCAAACCATTGTTTCATTTTGTTAGTTTTGTTGTTGCTACTGCTTTAGACAGGAGGGTAAATATAGTCACCTTTATTTCATTTTGTCTAGAGGAGGAAATCTGCTTCACCTATATTTTAATTTAATTTTCTCTACAACTGCATGAAATAGTTGCTATTACTATTCTATTGTACAAATAAAAAAATCAAAACACACATAAGATTAAAAACTGTGTCCCAAATCACGCAGGAATTAAGTGGGAGAACTAGGATTTGAAACTGGGTAGTCTGGCTCCAGTATATATAGCCTTGTTCAATATACTTGTTCTCAAAGTCCTGATAATAGAAGGACATGTACATTCAAACTTATTCTTCATAATTTCTTTACCTCAGCCCTTTATTTTCAAGACAAATTTTAGCATTTACTTTTCAAATTTCTAGCACACAATTTTCCTTGTCCTCCTCTTACTGTTTCGTTTTCTTCTTCATCCTTTTCTTCTAATTATATTGGATTTGCCTTTAGATGTAGTTTAATTTAGGCTTTGTAGCACTATTGAATTGAGTCTTTCATGAACAAGTAATATTTCTTCTTTTATGTTCTTCATTAAAATTTTACATCTCTTATACCAAAATATTGCATGTTTTAGTTAGGCTTAATATAAATGAGTTTGTGTTTTGCTACTGCTGTTATATTAATATGATATATATATATATATATATATATATATATATATATATATATATATACACACTAATAATATAGGGTACATTTCATATCATTTTATAGGAGAGGTTTCTTTTTTAAAGATTTTTCTTAACCTTTCACTTGTTAGTAAAATGTATCTGCAAAATTATTTAGTACTTGGGTTTTAATCTATTGACTTTGTTTTTAAAACAAAGTTCTCTTTAGATTTTCCATTTCTTCTCATATCCGTTTTGGTAGAATTTGTCCTTTTTGTCTATTTTGGCATAGAAATATTCATGGTAGTTTTTATTTTTCTTAAGTTGCTGTTTAACCTCTACTTAAATGTTCTTATGGATTCTTAAGTTGTTTAGCTTCCTCTCATATTCTTTTGATCAGTCATGATAGATTTGTTTATTTTATTAGTCTGTTTACAGCTTTTACATTTATTTATCTTTTATGTGAACTTTTGTTTTTCTATAATATCAATTTCTAGTCTTATACTTCTAAATTAATATTTTACTTTCTATTAACTTCAATATGTTTATACTGTTGTTTTCTTTGACAATCCTTATTTGGTTTCTAATCATATTAATTTTCTTCCTTTCTTCCAAGATAAGCACTTAAGTATGTAAGTTTCCTTCTAAGCACCACTTTATCACATTACATAAATTCATTGCAAAGTATTTAATAGTTATGTAGTGTTTTAATCAAGATTAACTTCAATTTATTCTAATATACATGATTGCTTATTTGACTCATTTTGGAAATGTGTTATTAAAATTTTCACATACATGACCTTTTATATTTTTATTTAAATTTTTTATTTGTACATGGTAGTTTACTTTTTGTTTTATTGAATTTGATCTTTCTATGTGTTCTGAAAATGTTTTCTCTTTTAAAAATATTAAATTTCTTGAAATTTGCTTTGTGCCCCATTATTTGACCACTTTTCAAGTATTCTGTACGCCCTTAAAAACAATGCTAATTCTTTCAATCACGGGTTGCAGTGTTCTACATATGTCCCCTGAGCACAATTTATTAGTCATTACTGTCCATATCTTTTCTGTTCTAATTACTTCAATATAGTAAGTATTGAAACAGATAAATCACCATCTCTGGTGATTATGAATTTATTATCATTTGATGATACTGTAAACATTCAATTTATATGTTTTGAGAGAGTGATGTTAGATGTAGAGGAACTTAATTTTTATGTATATTTTATTGAATTATTTATTTTATCAGCTAGTATTTTATAAAGTGATAATTTTATTTTGGCTGAGATTTTCCTGGTGTAATTTTCCATTATTTCTTCTTTCTTTGTTTCTATGTTATGTGTATGTATGTATGTATATATGTTTTATATACATATCTTATAAACAGTGTGTGACATGATTTATTTATTTAACAATACTGAAAAAGTCTGTCTTTTAACTAATGATTTTATCAGTTATAATTCTTGTTACATTTACAATCTTACTTTTTCTACTTATCCTTTAATATAAACTTTATTTTTCTCCTATTCCAGACTTCTATAGTGTTGACTGAATTACATACATAGTTTTTTTTAGGATTTACTGATAAATACTTAACACATATACTAATGAAATCTGAAGTTATCAATGTGCCTACCCACCTCCAGAAGAATAAAGATTATAGAATTTTTCAAAACTAAATACTTTCATCCAAGTTATATGTTATTTATGAATATTTTATCCCAATCTTTGAGAATAATCTGTGTTGCATGTACATCTTTCATTCCTTTCTATATCTGGATATCCTTCAATTGTTCAATGCTTTATTGAGTCAATAGTTGATGAACATTTGTGTTGTGTCCAGGTTTTGGTGATGAATAATCAATGTTCATGTGCATATTTTCTGAGTTCTACTCATTTTTGTTGATTTACATAATGACTTTCATGCCAATAACATACTGTTCTTCTTTTTGTAGCTTTATAGTAACTTTTGAAATCAGATGGTATGAGGCCACCAACTTTGTTATTTATCAAAAGGATTTTGTCCTGATAATTTTTATTTCCATATATATTTTAGAATGTGGTCAACAGCTTAAATGTAAAAACTTACTGGTTTGACATTGAATCTGTAGATAATTCTGAGAAGAATTGATATTTCAGAAATATTGAATCTTCTGATGAATTAGCAAAATGTTTTGTTCAGTCTTCTTTATCATTCCAAAATGTGGTTTCCTCTGTTGGTTTTGTATGGTTTTTGTGTGAGGGTAATTGTTGCTTTATAGAATGGCTTGTGAAATGTTCTTTCCTTTTTATTTCTGGAAAAATTTTTGTAGAATTGTTCCTATGTTTGTTAAATTCACTAGTGAAGTTATCTGGACCTGGAGTTTTTGTTGTGAGAAAGTTATAAACTAGAAATTTAATGTTTTCAGTAAATAGAGTGATATAAACATTCTTCTTCTTTTTTTTCAAGTCTGTTTTTTTTTGAGAGAGAGAATTTTAATATTTATTTTTCAGTTTTCGGCAGATACAACATCTTTATTTATTTGTATGTGGTGCTGAGGATCGAACCCAGTGATGCGCACATGCCAGGTGAGCCACATTCCCAGTCCAACATTATTCTTCTTGAGTGAAATTTGCATTTTCAAGGAATTTTTTATTTTAATCTAAGTTTACAATTTATTATCATAGTATTTTTCTTAAAATTCATCCTTAACTTTAAGTACATGTGGATTCTATATATTCTTGACATTGTTGATTTAAATATTTTCTCCATTGCTCTAATCAGTTTGAGTAGAAAATATTATGTTAACATTTACAAAGAATTATTTTTTTATTTCACTGATTTTTTTTTTGTATTTTTTAAAAATCTTGGCTTGGAGACATAGCTCTGTGGTAGAGCACTTGTTCTCAGTTTGATCCCCCCAAAACAATAACTGTTATTTCCTTGCACATACCTCAGGTTTAATTTGTTACCATTTTTTTCTAGTTTCTTATGACAGAATCTTAAAATATTCATTTGAGAATTTCTACTTTTTAAATATTTTAATTTAAAAATATTTAGCTGCATCTTGAAAATGTGATGTTGCATTTTAATTTTTATTCAATTCAAAATGCCCCTTAATTTTCCTGTAGACTTCTTTTATATCCAAGAAAGTTGTATACATTAGTGAATATTCATGTGTCCTGTGAAGCAGTGTGTATTTAAGAGTGTTCTATAAATATCAATTAGGCTAATTAGGTTGAAAATACTGTTTGTAAATTTTAAGTCTTACTGATTTTTATGTCTACAATTTCTGTCCATTAGATAAAGAAGTGTATTTAAGTTTCCATCTATAATTAAAGCAATTTTTCCTTTCACTTCTGTTAGTTTTTGCTCCATGTATTTTGAAACTCGATTATTGAATATGTACTTAGGGTTGATAATGTCTTGATAATTAATCAACTCTTCTCTCTTTGTAAAATTTCCTTCTTTATCCCTGATATTAACCATTGTTTTGACCTCTACTGGGCAGATATTGATAGGTTCTCTTCAGATCTCTACTGTGTGCATAAAATAAAATACCTTTTTCTCCCCCATACATTTATTTTTGACATGTCTGTGATTTTGCTTATATTGGGGTTTCTTATATACAACATGCAGTTTGGTATTTTTAAAAGTCCAGTCTGATATTCTCTTATTTTTCACTGTGGTAATTGGACATATTGTTGAATATAAATTTATCATGTTGATATTTGTTCCACATTTGTCCATCTGTTCTCGCCATTTTTTCTTCTTCCTCTCTTATTTTGGATTGATTAAGAATATTCTTATTCTATTACACTATTGATTTGGGTTATTAACTCTTTGCTTTATGATAAACTTCTTTATCACATAATATGTTTGTTATGGTTTAATTATTAGATATCTCCCCAAAAGCTCGTGTGTGAGACAAGGCAAAAAGGTTTAGAAGTGAAATGATTGGGTTATGAGAGCCTTAGCCTATTCAATACATCAAATTTCTAATAGGGATTAGTTGTGTGGTAACTATACACAGATATGTCATGGCTAGAAGAAGTAAGCCACTGGGTGTGTGTGCATTTGGGGTTTATATTTTGTCCTTGGTGAACAGAGCACTCTCTATTTCCTGGTGCCATGTGTTGAGAGGCTTTCCTCTGCCCTAGTCTTCTGCCATGATATTCTGCCTCGCCTGGGGCTCAAAAGTATGGAGTCAAAGAACCATAGACTGAACCTCTGAAACCATGATTCAAAATAAACTTTTCCTCCACTGTGTTGTTCTTGTTGGGTCTTTTGGTTATAGGAACATAAAGCTGATTAAAACAATGTTATATATGAGAACCTTAAAATAACTGTGAAAGAAAGAACAGAGTAGATACTTACAAACTCCCATCTCTCCACAAAAACACTAAACACTAAACATAAGCAGAAACCACTAGAACCAACATTGTCCTGACTATAGAAAACAGTTCAAAGTTTATAGCAATTGATTGAATGATGAAACCAGAAAAATTAACTTCAAAGTAGGAAGAAAGCTTGGTGATTCCTTTTCACTTGCCTTTGCTGTCCCTTCCTATCTTGTAAACAGTCTTAAGATGGAAGTTCATATTTAGAGTGCAAGATTTTGGTCTCTAGTTCCAGATGACATGAATTATATCTTATTTGCAAAAAAAAGAGATATGATTATGTCATGTTTTAACTTGTCTTGAGGATACCTGAAGGACGAACATAAGGCACTCATCTCACTTTCACCTAACTTAGAAATCACTCAGAGTGAAAATGTGTTGGGCTTAACTTGAAAACATTGTAGGATAAATGAAAAATTCACAGCTACCTGGGGGAAAATATTATGCTTGAATAATATAATAGGCCACCAAAAAACCTGAGAGGAAAAACCATGGAGAGAGATTCTTTTAGAACATTGGACATTCAAAAGTGACAGCACACGTTGGGGAATTTAAATACCTGCATCTATGCCCAGGACAATATACATCCATTGAAGAGACCTGTGAGTACATTAATATTTCACCTTTGGCTTACTTCTAAGCTCATTGCAAGCAAAAAGTGGAGGCCTATGAAAAATTGAAAAGAGCCTGGCTAAATATTAAAGGATTATCTCAACACAGAGCCAATTTGAAAAGGCTGACAAAAGAATATTTTCTTCTAACTCTTGATAGTCAAGGAATTTGGTAACAAAATACTATAAATAGTGAACATAAGCTAAAGGGAGAAAAACATCAATGACTATACACATCAAGAAATATTGTCTTTACAGCTTCTGCACAGTAAAAGAAACAGCTAGATATTTGAAGAAAGAACCTAGAGAATGGGAGAAAAATCTTTGATACTCTTCTGAAAGTATTAACATCTAGAATATATAAAGAATACCCTTAAAAAAAACCTTTACTCCAAAAAATCAGATAACCCAATTAATAAATGGACAAATTAATAAAACACTTTTCAAAAGAAGAACTACAAACGGCCAACAAATTTATGAAAAAGTGTTCAACATCATTAGCAGTTAAGGAAACGCAAATTGAAACTACATTAAGATTTCATCTTACTCCAGTCAGAATGGTAATTATCAAGAATATAAACAATAATAAATGCTGGACATGATGTGGAGAAAAAGGAACACATTTAAACTGTTGGATGAGATTGTAAATTAGTACAACCAGTAGGAAATAAGAATGGAGGATCCTCAAAAGAATAAGTATAGAACACCTATATGACCCAGCTATACCACTCCTCAGTGTTTATCCTGAAGAATCAAAGTCATTATACTTCAGTGATATGTATCCATGTTTATAGCAGCACAATTCACAATAGCCAAATTATGGAAGCAACCTAGATGCCCTCAAGAGATGAATAGGTAAAGAAAGTGTAGTATATACACAGAGTGGAGTTTTATTTAGCCATAAAGAAAATGAAATTATTATATCATTTGAAGGAAAATTGATGGAACTATAGACCATTATGTTAAGCAAAATAAGTCAAACTCAGAAGGTTAATGGTTGTATGTTTTCTCTTATATGTGGAAGTTAGGAAAAAGGAAAAGAAAGAGGGTGGTGGATCTTGTGAAAATCAAAGAAAGATCAGTAAAGGGAAGAGATCAAGGGGTGGCAGAGAAGGAGGGAAGAAATGCTGGGGATTGATATTGGCCAAATTATATTGTTATATTGTGTGCATGTATGAATACGTAATAATAAATCCCATCAGTGTACCAATAAAGAATGTGGAAAACATAAATATTGTCTTTATAAAAAGTTTGGAAATTCACTAAATGGATGATTACAGTCTTCAACAGTTAAGAACAGAAAACTGTCATGTGTAACTAAAAAGAAGCAATAAAAAATAGTCAATAAATCATAAGGCCAAATACTTTATTTTATGGAGTTACTACATCATAATATTTAAATATCTGGTTTTCCACAAAAGAAAGAACAGTACATAGAAACAAGAAGTCATAGTCCTTTCAATGGAAAGACTATTTGACAGAAGTCATCCTTGAGGTAGCTTAGAAAGTGGAATTAGCAAGCACAGGGATTAAATAAATTCTTTTAAAAATATACTCAAGTAACTAAAACAAACCAGGAAAACAATGTATGAACAAAATTATAATATCAAAGAAAATATAAGAATTATTAAAAAAATGACCAAGTGAACATTCTGGAGCTTAAAAGTATAGTACCTGAAATGAAAACTTTACCAAAGGGGTTAAGCAGCATATTTGGCAGGCAGAAGAAAAAAAACATTGAACTTGAAGACTGAACAGTTGAAATTCTCCTGTCTGTGGAGCACAAAGAAAAAAAGAATGAAGAAGAGTTAACAGAGCCTGAGGGACCAGTGAGACACTATCAAGTAAACCATAATACCAATTATTATAGCTCTAGAAGGAAAAAATAAATATTAAAGAGGCAGAAAGAATATTTGATGACATAATGGCTGAAATCTTCTTATACCAGAAAAGACATGAGTCTGAAAATTCAAGAATACCAATAAACTCTAAATAGGATAACATCAAAGAGATCTATAATGAAATACATTATAATCAAGCTTTTGAAATCCTTGAAAACAATCTTGAAAAACAAAAGAGAAAAGAATTGTCACATACAAGGGATCATTTGCAAAATTAACTGTCAGATTTTCAACATAAATCATGGAGGCCATGAGGCTGTCAGATAACATATTTTAAATGTTCAGAAAAAAAAAGAAAAATACCTTTTAACTGAGAATTGTGTACCAGGAAAAACTCTTTAAAAAATTATGAAGTTGAGACATTCCAAGATGAACAAAGCCAAAGAAGTTTATTACCAGTAGACGTTCCCTAGATGAAATGAGAGAGGCAATCTTTCAAGTTAAAATAAAAGACACTGGGCTGGGGATGTGGTTCAAGTGGTAGAGTGCTCACCTGACATGCATGCGGCCCAGGTTCAATCCTCAGCACCACATACAAACAAAGATGTTGTGTCCGCCGAAAACTAAAAAATAAATATTAAAATTCTCTCTCTCTCTCTCTCTCTCTCTCTCTCAAAATAAATAAATAAATAAATAAATAAAAGACACTAGGCAATAACCTGAAATAAATAAGGATCTCTGGTAAAAGTAACTTCATAGGCAAATATAAAAGTCAGTGTTATTGAATATCTGATTTGTAACTCTACTTTTTATTGTCTGAATAATTTCAAAGACAAATGGATAGCACCATAAATATATATTATAGGGAATTAATATATAAACATA
This sequence comes from Callospermophilus lateralis, assembly GCF_048772815.1. Classification (NCBI taxonomy): domain Eukaryota; kingdom Metazoa; phylum Chordata; class Mammalia; order Rodentia; family Sciuridae; genus Callospermophilus; species Callospermophilus lateralis. The sequence continues at coordinate 116,084,715 of NC_135325.1, forward strand.
CAATTTGTAATAATAATAACATAGTAGAAGGGGAACTGAACAGAAGCATAATTTTTGCATGCTGTTAAAACTGTGCTTTCCCAAATTAGTCAGGAGTATTTCCAGTTCCATGCCTGCTACATGCCTCCAGGCCAAAACACGGGATGATGGTAGGACTTGTAATATTTATGCTCCTTTTCTAATATATTGAAGTGTGGTACTGCCTGTTATGCAACATCTGAAAGTAGTGATTTCATATATTTTATCCCATTTTAAAAATGTTAATGATAGCTCTATTCTTCCTTAAGAGCTAAAATAATAGTTTCTTTCCTTTCATTTTTACACAATCTTAATTTCAAATAGACTTTTGAGAGACTGCAACACCTTATATAAGAGACAGTAACACACACACACACACACACACACACACAAGTTTGAAATGTGCTAGAAAATGTAGGGATAAATAGGGAAATATGACCTCTTTTGACTGATTTCTGTTTTGGTTTATCCATTTCTGATACATTATTGGTAACTTTATCTCACAGAACGTTCAGTTTTAGATAAGTTGCCAGTACTATATGTTTGAAATTTCTGGGGGGCACTATAAAAGTATGATTGTTTTAAAATGAATCACTTTAATCATTCAAGTTTTATTTAATTCTGATGAACACCTGACTACAGTTCAATTGCTAAGTCTAAAGTTGTGCCTCAATTTTTGCTACTCCTAGATTCATTTTAAGAAACAACTTATGAACCTTCTTGAGGTTATAAAATTCATAAACAAGAAAAACCTAATTAAAATGCAATACTAAATTTCATTGGACTTCATTTTTCTTATCTCTTATGGAATTTGAAGCACACTGTGCACACAGACAAAAAAAATCCATATTATGAGAAAACACACATTTGCTGTGGTGATTACTTTTTCAAAAGACAGTTTTTGGCAGCTGAAGGCACTCACACTTTTTGTAACCTTCTCACAGCAATTTTACTCTCATCAGAAATACAAAATTTGCCTGGAAAGAAATGAGGTTGGTTATTCAATAAGCCTGTAAGGAATTGTGCACGTAAAAGAATGTTTTCCCTCAAAGTAGGTGTTAATTGTAAAACCAATTTTTTGTACATTTTTAAATGTTTTTCTTAAAAGATAATTACTTAATAGAAAAACAATCCATATTTTTCTTTCATCCAACACATTTTAACTGAGTCCTTATTATGTGCCAAGTACTAGGCTAAACATTGGGGATATTATAAAATATAAATCACTACCAATTTCTACTTTGACAGGATTTAGCTCAGAGGATATTAGGTCATATGGATAAATAATATACAATTCAACCTGGTAAGTGATTCAATATGGGAAGCTCTAGAAACCAGTGAATCTCAAAGAGAAAAGCCATTGCATATATTGGGGGAATGTGGGAAGGTTTCCTATGGAAGGAAACAGCTGATCTGAGATCTGAAGAGTATGATGTTAGAAATTAAATATTAGACACTGGAAGTGAAAATGTCTTAGGCATAAGGAATAGCATATCCGGCATCTTGGAAGTGATGGGTCTTGAAGCTGGAAAATGTCAAGGTTAAAATCATGGGTGGTTATTTACAGTACATGAAAGAATTTTTTTAAAGAAAGTTTTTTTTAGTTATAGATGGACATAATACCTTTATTGTATTTATTTTTATGGTGCTGAGGATTGAACCCAGGGCCTCACATGTGCTAGGCAAGCACTCTACCACTGAGCCACAACCCAGCCTCTTGTTTTGTTTTTTAATCCGGAGTGGGCAACACTGTATCATTTTCAAAAGGGAAAAGACTTGTTCTGAATTATATCACCTCTCACAGATGATTAAAGGTGAAGAGATTTAAAAAAAATTAAGAGTGAGCATAATGGGGGGGCTGGGGTTGTGGCTCAGCTGCAGAGCACTTGCCTAGCATGTGTGAAATGCTGGGTTCGATCCTAAGCACCACATATAAATAAATAAATAAACAAAATAAAGATATTGTGTCCAACTACAACTAAAAAAATTAAAAATTAGAGATAATGTGACAGATTCAAATACATTAAGTTGAAAGAAGTTTTTTAATTGGATGTAGGAAATGAGAAGAAAGAAGTCTATATAGGAGGTCAGTAGGAAGGAAGTTATCTATAATGAGTTCCAGGTTCTTCACTTGGTTTATTGAGTGCATATTCTTGCCATTCACTAATTTTGAAAATATAGGATCAGAATCTACTTTGTGTTAAGGAGAATATGAACTTGGCTTTGGCCACACATTTATTGAACATTGTAATAGAGATGTGACATAATTTTTCAGGAGTAGTAAGGTTAAGACAAGTTGGATTGTGCACAGTATTTGAGAGAGATGGCAATATATTGGTTAATCAAGGCCATTGAAAGATGTGATATTATTTTGGGAAAAATGCAGAATGAGAATAAAAATAAGAGAACCAAGAATTACACTCTAAATACTACAAACATTGGGGGATACAAGAGGAAAAACAGAAGGTCTTTTATTTTTCAATATAAAGATAAAAGAGAAGTCTTGTTTATTTCCTGCTCCCATCTCATTTTCCTCATTTTCTTCTTATAGATGGCCAAGATCTTGATTTATTCATGCAGAATATTTTTGCTGATGTTTTAATTTATAAAAATTGTATCAAGCAATGTATATTTCTGAAACTTTCTTCTTTTGCATATATTGTGTTCCTGATTATTTCTTTTAACACATGCAAACATAGTTCACTTATTTTTATTCTACAAAAATATGCCAATTTAATATCCATTCTCCTATAGACGATTTCTAGTTTTCCATGAAAAGTGAGACTAACATAAATAACTTTGTACCATTTCCTTTTGCATATATGCAAGAGTTTGGTTTCTTTGGGGGCATATGATTAGAAATGAGTCACAGGGTGTGCATATTTCAAATGCTATTAGCTATTGAATATTCTTTTCCAAACAGTCTGTAGCAATTTATATTCCCATCAGTTACCATTTCCTCAACATATTTTAAAAGTTGTTCGATCCAACTATAGTTGGCCAATCAAAATGGCCATTCTAATTTGTAACTCATGTTTACTTATCAGAAGAGTGATATTTTTAAATATTTAATGATATTTACTTCTATTTTCAACTGTTCATACCTGTTGTCATTTATATATTTGAATATTGATAATTTTGTTATATGTATATTATAAATACTTTTTCTCAGTTTATAGGTATCTTTTATGTTATTTATCGCATATTTGGGTGGTAGACTTGTTTTAAGAACTCCTTTTGGATTCTATGGTCATAAATACATATTATATATTTTCATTTAATTGTTTAAAATATTTTTTCTTACATAGTTCTTTAAACTCCCTAGAATTTATTATTTCATGTGAGATGATGAAATTTTACTATTTTTTATTTTTATTTTTTGGTGCTGGGAATCAAAGTCAGGGCCTCATGCATACTAGGCAAGCACTCTACCACTAAGCCACATCCCCAGCCCTGAAATTTTTTTACATGTGGATCATCAATTGTCTTAAATGCCAAGTTCACAAATTTGTCTGCATCTCATTCTGGGTTTTCTATTCTGCCCTATTTATGTATTTGTTTATCCTTGTATCAGTTCCACAGTGTCATAATTTTTGTAGTAGCATAATTCTGTTTATATAGTATGGAAAGCCTCTCCTCATTGCTCCTCTACTATCTCAGAAATTTCGATGGTGGCCTTTATATTACCAGTGACATAATAATTTTTGAAGAAATTAAATGTTCATTTCTACAACTCACAGGATTTTGCCAAGATTGATAAGTAAAAATAAATAAAACCTTCATAAATTAAAGTAGTATTTTAATGACCATCTTTGAAGGTATATCTCTCTCAGAATAGCAAGTTTTGCTCATATGTTGTTTATAATCACAGTTGAAATTAACAATACAATTACTATGTGCCAAGCCTTTTGATGAGAACCTTACATACACCATTACCTTTAAACTTCACAATGATCTTGTTAGATGCTATTCTTTCATTTTACAGAATTTTTGAATCAAGTATAGTCCCCAGTAGTCAATGGTGGAACTCTTTATCTACTACATTTTACAGTCTACAATCTATAATTTTTTGAACATACATCACTCTATTTGTAAAATCCCTCTGAATGGTTTGCTAGCTGCCTGAAGGAATTTTAGCTTTGTTGGTCTGGGAGCCTTTATGCTTACTTTTTGAAAATCCACTGTCTTATTTTGGACTTCTTGGAGCCAAGTACTTTGTGTCAAAGCATGCCGTTTGTTACAAAGCTACTCTAGGCATCCAGCACAGAGGAAAATGTGCAGAACCTCTCAGGAAGACAATGTTCAAGTAGTGTGACTTACTCATTTTGGTGGAGACAAATTAGTATGAATCCATACTATTGACCAAATATTATTGGCAGATACATGTAAATATAACAAATGCTACACCATACTTCCCCTTCTTCAGCAATGCTTTTCACCAAGACCATTAGCATCCTAGCCCATATTTTCTGTGGAATTCCAATCATGTATTTTTTCCCTGAAAAGATAGAATATTTTTAAAATTAGTCTGATTTTATTTGGCAGTCCAAGAAACTAACAAACAGAAGTGACCTCAAATAGTATATATCAAGTTTTAGTAATTTTCTCATCTAAATACACATATTATATTTATTTTTGTGTTCTTGTTTCCTTATTCCTAAAGAAAGCTATGAAATTATTGAAGATAGAGTCCCTTAAAACAGATTCTTTCTTAAATAAGTTGAAGTTAAAGGGGTAAATTAGGACAAAGGCTTAAGTACATACTCTGCCAGTTACGTGCCATGTGCCTTTATGCATATAATGAAATGTCTTTTAATCCTCAGTTCTCTTTTTTTAAGTTTTTTTTGTAGTTGTAGATGGACAGAATGCCTTTATTTATTTATATATGGTGATAAGGATCGAACCCACTGCCTCACTCATGCCAGGCAAGTGATCTGCCACTGAGCTACAGCCTCAGCTCTAATCCCCAGGTTTTTATTCTTAAATTTAAAATAATAATGGCCCTGCAAAAAAAAATTTTTTGGAGGTTTATAATGTCAATAGCATACAGTGCATGCATACTAGGGAGGCCAGTCAATTCCAAAGATGGTCATAACATTCTCACAAAGAAAAGTACTGGTCACATTGTAGAAATTTGATGAAGAGTGTGTGACTGTCTCAGCAAAACCATCCACACCTCGACACATACATGTTACAAGTGACCAAAATCCCTGGAGTACAGGGCCATGTCTGTTTTGTTCCCTAGCACCTAGCTCACAAGTAACACGTGTAATAGAGGTTTAATAAATTGTGTGTATGTTTTTGAAGGCTGTGAAAGGAATTTTATTTCTTCAATTTTTGATATAAATGTACACTTCAGCATAAGGTATCCAAGAAGCACTTAGACTGACTGGCATCACCTGCATTAATCATTTATAATTGTATAGGTTGAAATTTATATCTTGAAAATGTTTCTCTCTGTTTTTATCAAGACACTGTAAGTTGTAATAATAAATTGATTTACACAATTATTAATTTAAAATTAAGAATAAATTTGTTATGCATACCAAATTCTTAAACCCATGGATATATCAGGTTAACTTCAGCTACTTCACAATTGCCAATATACCCTCTCCTTATATGTCTTCATGTGTCTTCCATCTGACTTTTGGGAATGCAGGTCTCATTGTATTTTGCCTTTGCTTATTTTCATCTCTCTTGATATACATTTTTTTCCAGTTATGATATATACTTAATGAATGACTTTGATTGACAAGTCCCTTAAATCCTTACTTTGCTACTGGCATTTTACTTTCAGTGTCTGATGGGTAAGATCAAGAAAGCAATCAACACAGATGAAACAAACACTTGCTCTGTGATAGGCACTTTACAAATACAACATTAGCCTACATAGTAACCCCATGACATGGTTGTTACAAAAGGTTAGACATGTTGTGTTATAGGAGGATTGAACAAAAAAAATTAAATGCTTTATTAAAATAAGAAATGCTCTCATGAGGTTGAATATGAGAATGATGATGTGTATCTATATTCCTACTTATATTTCTGTGCACCAGTAGGCTGACCTACAAAATGTTTATATTCATGGGCCTCAGTCTGATAGGTCTCAAATGTTGCAAACTGTATGATCCATAAAGAATGAGAAAGTGCTATTCAAAGTTATTAGAAAATCTTCAGAAGCAATAACCAGATGTATCACTATTTTTGTGATTAATATATCTAACATGAATTCTCCAAAAACTATATTTGGTTAATTAATAATCCTAAAGTAAAGCATGTGAAAAGTGTGAGGACATCACAAACTTATTACTTTGTAATTAGCATCACTCAAAGATTGCTTTCTTCCTTTATTTCATTTTATTATTATTTTTGTCCAGCCACACATTTGGTTATATGTACAACTTATTTGTATTACTGAACTATTGATTTGGGGAATTGTTTATAAACCAATTGTAAACAGTTACTATGTATTTGTTAAATTTTCTCTGGACAATCAAATATCCTTGTATAGCTCTGTCTACCCCTCAAACAACCTATATATTCTGGTCTTGAATGTTTCCCTTCAAGCTTTATCTGTGACCCAGGGCTTTCTAGAAGTTTCTGTATCTCCGAGGAAATGTAGAAGAATAGATCACAGATCAATTCCCCACACTTAACTTGACCCACTGAAAACATTTTATGTTAACTAAAAAGGAGTAGACGTCAGCTTTTTGTCCAGCAACAGAGTATTTTAAACAATACATTGCCTTTCTTCAATCTATATTTTCAATATAGTGTCTTCTGTTCCCAGTCAATCAGGTTATATTCAACCAGATTGGAATGAGGCTGAGTGACAGCACTGCTTATGATTTAGGACCCAGAAAGGAAAGCCACTAGATCAATGACATTTCCTGAATTAACAGAAGGCCAAAATGATAAAAAAAAAAAAGGACCTTAATCAAAAGAGGAGATGAGGACTGACTGATTCAGTTAGAATGTGAGGGTTTAAGAGCAAGGGAATGGAAAGATGTGAGGCAATGACAATCAAGTGGACCTTGAATACATGCTGAATGCCAGGAATGAAACTCCACCCTGTTTCCACGACTATGGTCTCATCAGACTATTCTCAATTTCTCTAGCACACTGTACATTTTGATTAGTGTGATCTTATAGCTCAGTCTACGTGGAGTCTCTTCCTTAATTCCTCTGCAATTTGAGAACATATTTACCATTCAGAGCCCAACTCAAAAGCCACCTGTTCTCCAAAGATTTCCTGGATATTACCATGCACTTATTTCGTATCTGTTCTGAAGTCTGAGATTAAACTGACAGGTATTTTAACCCACATGTCAGCTGGTCAGGTGTTGTCAAGTGACCTAGACATAACTAAGTACCACCTAGACCTGTTCTCTTCAAATCAGTCAAAGGGCATTCTTTGGATTTTCACTTTCCCAACACTTCTGTAAACACCCAAGGTTTAGTCTCTTATATTTCTATCAGCTCAGGCTCAGGTTCTTGAATAGCTTGAATTTTGAGCCCCTGCCCCCTCTTATATTACCATGTAGATATTTGGTAGTACTGTATTCCACTGTTTATCTTTGAGTTGATCTGGAAACTCTGTGGAGTACAGCTCTTTCTGAGTTCCATGCCCCACAACAAGAAGAAGAACCTGTTATGCTTTTTTCTAGTTTAGGTTCCTGAGATTCTGTGAACTAAGTCTCAGGAGCCTTTCCTAAACAAAGAAGGAAATTAGACATGGCATACATAATACTCAATAAGAATTCATTGACTGATAATGGGAAATAAATTAAATTCCAAGTTAAGGTAATTTTTTCCTCAAATCTTTGATTTTCTGAAATGCCTATATGAAAATAAGGGTAAACTATTATATGTTATAATCTATGTTAAACTAATATTCATGACTGTAATCAAATCCATTTAGATTGTTGTTAAAAATCTAAAAAAAGGACCTAGATTTAAATGCATTTTTTATTTTAAAACTACAGCCATAGTTGAGTGGTCTTTCAATTTAGCAGACACAATAGAATAGCTGGTCAGCTGGACGATTTTCCTGAAGAGCTGTTATCTGAAGAAAACTGAAGAATGACTAAGTGAAGCAGGTGTAATCTGCTTTATGAATTTTTATTCTGCTCATTAAACATTCATAGACCTAAAGTCAACATGCCAGCAAAGCACCTTGTCTCTTTCTTTTGCATGACCTCATCTGTCTCCGGGTGAGCTTCACTATCTTAGAAACAAATTGCTCCCCTTCTCTGAGAAACCCCAAGAGAATTCAGCAATTATGAAATGCATCTAAAATCCTGTCAAGAATTAAACATGATGTTTTTCTTGATTAACATGATTAAGAGGATTATCTCTTCATAGACCACAACTCCAGGAAAAAAATAATAATCTTTCAGTGTTTTACTGTCACAAGACCACATAGGTGATTCTACTTAGGTTTCCTAGCAATTAGAAGCCACACTAAAGAAACAGCATGTATAGCAAACATGAAAATATCCCACTACTGATTCAGCTTTTGAGTTAGTAATGACAGAAATGACTCTTCACAAATGAAGATTGCTGAAATTACAAAATAACTTTTTGTGCAAGTTACAAATTTCTGTGGCATAGAAAGCTCAAAGTTATATTTGTCCCAGGGTCATTTTGGTATTACCGTTTTGTTAATGTGTTTCTCCTCCTGGGCGAAGTGACTAAATCAAACATATACTTTAGAATTCATAGCTACTTTAAAACAAAACAAAACACAAAAACTGCTATGAGTCTGGTCTTTAGATTCTCTTCACTCTTTTCATTTTGCAATGCTTTGACAAACCAACAACTGTGCTGTCAAGTTTAGAATTTAAATAGACTTTCACAAAAAGCTTCATGCACACCAGCTGTAATGTCAGCAACCAACTCCATCTTTATTTTCTCTCTTTAAACAGAAAGCATAGACTCAAGATGGCTCTTGCCAGTCACAGCCTGGGAGGTAGGCTGTAAGGGTGGTGCTTCCCATCTGTACAAAGCCAAACAGAATTATAAAACAGTGTGTGGCACAAGTATCTATATCCTTGAGAAGTTGAATTAATGTTACTTTTGTGGAAACCAATGTTATTGTTTTAATATAAACATTTTTACATAATGCAATTTAACCTCCATATGAGCAAAAATGTATACTGATAATAAGGTCAAGCTGATACCATCTCTTTTTGCAATTTGGAACATTTGTGAAAATCCCAAAGTGATTTTCTTCATATGCCTGGTGAAGGCACTAAGGAAGACAGGAAGCATGGAAGAATTGAGAAGGTAACAAACCAACAATGTCCTGCTGGATCAGGTTTACCAGAGGAAAAGATACAAAAAGATAAAACTAAAGAAAGGAAGAATTGTAGTAAGAAAATAGATATAATAGGAAGCCAGGTTTTCTAGGACTTGGAAACCATATAGTAGATATTTTTTATAACACGCAAACAGAGCTAATGGGAGATACTCATTTAGGAAAAAATGAATAAATTTATTAATTTTGAAGAAAAATTTGAAGCAAGTGTCATACAGAACAAAAAGTGATACATACTTTTGGACTAAGGGAAGAGAGAGATCAAAAAGCACTAAAATGAAGTGTTTACATTTATACTTGTAGAAATATTTTGTTAATATAATAGTGTGCAGAATAAGGAATTGGTTGTGTGAATGTAGATTGGTCAAAGGCCTGCAGACTCCTGTATTTGGTAGGAATTTATTTCTGTTGGGAGATGATATTCCATCTCCTTTCTCTAATGGTTCCTAAATTCTTTAGTATAGAATTATGCATCCCAGTATGGTAGCCACTAGCAACATGTGGTTATTGAGCACAGGAAATGTAGCTACTCTGAACTGAAATGAGATGTAAATGTAAAATATTCACCAAATTTTGAAGACAATAAAGGAATAAGAATGTAAAATATTTTATGTATACTTTTTATACTGATACAATTGAAATGATCACATTTTACATAAATTATTATTAAAATAAATTTCACTTATTTCATTTCCCTTTGTAAATGTGACTCCTGGAAAATTTAAAATAGTTTTGTGGTTCACATTTGTGGTTTGCATGAGTTTTATTGGACAGTGGTGCGTGGAATGTAAGATAAGGATAGGGATTTTGCTTTACTATATACCATGAGATGAATTAGAACTCACATGTTATACCCTCAATGAAAGCTATAACATGTTTTATATTGACATGAATTTACCCAGGGAGATACAAATTAGAAAATGGCAATCATTTTTGTAGAGAGAATTTTGTTTGTGGAAGTTTCACAATTCAAGGTTATAATTAAACTGAGCCGAGAGAGGGAGTCAAATACATGCTGTCATTTCCTTATTCAGTAGCAGGTTATCATGACATCTTCATTGTGAATTTGATATTTTGGTTTCATCTATTTTTTTCTTTCTAACTGGCAATATCTGCTGAATGAGGCATAGCAATAATCATTAAGCTTAGATTAAAATACGGGACTGAGCTCATTAGGAACTTTACATTACAAAGCCACCCTGGTTTGCCCTAAATAATATGACCAAACAGGTTTTTTAAAAATCTGTTCAGGAGTTAGTTTATTCACATTATCTTACTTTTGCTTGTGCATCTGTATTCATTGATAGGATTCCCAAGTATTGCCTGGATAAAATTGGAAGAATAACATTATCTTTATAGTGACACTACAGTGCATCATGTACTTTTTATGTTGTGATGAACCAAGAACCATGCTGTCAATGATATGGAAAACTTAGCGTTTCGCTGGTTTGTACATGCAAGAAAATTGTTTCCTTGTAAAGCTGACAATGCTTATTAAAATGCCTTTGAATTCAAAATAATCTTTCTTTTACAGAATGCATCTCTTAACTATATAGACATTTTTTCTTAGAATTTTCTTAGAATTGTTGAGCTCTACGCACAAAAGTAGATAAATGCACACACACAAAAAAATTGCATTCAACTAATTTACCTTTTCTGGTGGAGGATATGTTTTTGGATACCAAAAAAGGAAACCTTCATGATTCTATGATCTAATCAAAGAAATCTTCATACCCATGCAAAGTTAACTGTTAGCATGGCTATAAATTCTGAGGACAAGTTGTACATTCCAGATGAGAAGCACTGCTAGAGGACATGGCACAACTAATTCATTAGCAAGAGATTGTGTGGCAATAAAAACAATAATGAGAAATTTTGAGTCTCAGATCTGGAATTGAGTTAGAATTGTATGGCTTCTGAGAAGCCATTGCACCCCGGAGCCTAAACCTCCAGGACTTTGGTTCTTTGAATTTATCTTCATATGATAATATTCTGATGAATTACTTACAGATTATTTTATTCTTAAAGTTTCAAAATATAAATGTTATGTGAATGTCAGACTTTATTAATATCTTAAACAGTGTCAAGAAGATCTGTTATGGTTTGGATATGAGGTGTCCCCCAAAAGTTCACATGTGAGACAGTGCAAGAAGGTTTAGAGGAGAAATGATTGGCTTGTCAGAGTCTTAACCCAATTAGTAATTTAATCTCCTAATAGGGATTAACTGAGTGGTAATTGAAGTGGTAGGATGTGGCTGGAGGAGATGGGAATTTGGGCATGGCTTTGGGTATATATTTGTATAAGACAAGTAGATCTATCTTTCTCTCTCTCTCTCTCTCTCTCTCTCTCTCTCTCTCTCTCCCCCTCTCCCTCTCCCTCTCCCTCTCCCTCTCCCTCTCCCTCTCCCTCTCCCTCTCTCCTTTCTGATCATCATGTGAACTGCTTCCCTCTGCCATACTCTTATGATATGATATTCTGCCTCACCTCGAGTCCTTCAGAATGGAGCCAGACCTCTGAAACTGTGAGTCCATTAATGAAATTTTCCATTTTCCTCCTCTACAATTGTTCTGGTCAGGTGTTTTAGTGACAGCAGTGAAAAAGATAACTAAAACAAGGTACATGTAAGAGGAAAACAATAAAATAATTTAGTATTTAACATTAATGTCCTCTCATAAAAACACTTAGGCCATTTCTTCCTAGAAGAATTTTCAAAGATTATTTTTCTTTTATGGAGGTTGGGGGATGTATATAACATCTGATCATATTGCAAGCCTCTCCTCTATCTTGTCTTTAACCTCCTCCTTCCATCACCTATCAGTTTTCATTCCTCAAATCTCCTCACCCCTATGTCAGACAGAGCAATTTAGTTCTGCTTTTGACTCTTACTTAGTCTTGCACTAGCTTTGATCCTGGGCAGGAAAAGGGGAAGTAGCAATAGAACTAAAAAGGCAAGCAAGATATTTTTCCAAAGTTAGTTCTTAGTATTTTGTAGTCATATATTCCATACTTTTTTTCTCCAGAAGAAGTAAATGACATAACTTTGGTTTTAAAAATTGTATCTGATTGAATTCCTTTGTAAGATGAATTGAATGGTGCTCCATGTGCCTTCCATGGAATCAACATAATTGGTGACTAATAATGGTGCTGGATGTAAAAGTACTGCACATTCAAGGTTTTCTCTTTTTTCTGTTATCCTTCTCATTTGGACAGCCCCATCATTCTTTGCAACATGCATTGAAAAGACATGCAACCTATTTATTATAATACGAAGTCTTATATAACTATTCTTCCCTGGAATTTTCTAGTTTAAACCTAATTTTAGCATATTCACCAACTGTGAATATTCACCAACTGTGAACTGTGCTGTCCAGGTCCCAAGCACTGTCTGTATTACACTGTCATGAGTATCATGAGTTGGTTTTCAAAATTGCTTCCTTTAGTCAATTTGAATACTGAATGTGACATAAATTTGGAGTATTATTATTGTTTATAACTTTCTTAGCTATTTGATTCCATCCTGTCAGCAATACTATAAGATTGGGTTCTCAATTAGTGACATTTTGCCAATGAAGAAATTGAAGCTCTGAATAGTGAAGTGTCTTGTTCAATTTCCCACAAATTGTAGATGGCAGATCTAAAATTAAAAATCAAGTGTGTCTGAATGTATAACCCGTACTCACTACCCAATTCTGCCACTCACTGGATAGGTTGAGAAAAGTTACATTGAGAAGATGGCATTTGAACTTGATTCTGAATAATAATGAGAAGCATTTTGATAGATGGGGCCTTGGGGATAGAAGTTGAGAGAGAGGACTCCAGACTGAGAACACCACAGGAAGAAAGGTATCATCAGGAGATGATGCATCCTACGAAGTGACACTTTCCTGGAACTTGGTTAACAACAAGATTTTGTTTCAATCATGATATGATTCTGTGTCATCAGACCTTGTTACACCAAATAATTTTAAGACAGTAAATGAGATTTATAGCTATTTATTTTCATAAAAGGTAATGCTTTGTGTCATGAAGCCAAAAGAAAAGATCAGGTAAATCAGAGAAACCCAGAAAAGCTCTAAAATTATAAGACAAATGAGGTTTATTTTATATTAACTTTCATCATAGGGAAATGGGCAAAATGCTGATATTTGATAATATGGCCAAATTGCCTTATACAATATAAATGTATTTTATTTGAAAATACAGCTTTTGTCACACAACTGTCAACACTAGGCTTTAATCAGATGCTGTTGTTAGTGGAAGTCCACTGATATTCTGAACAAAATTGACTGAACTCAAATATTTTATTAATGACAGCGAGTTATTATCATAAACTTCTATCACTTTTCTTGGCCATTATACAATAATGGTTTGTTCCTACACTAAGTAGCATCAAAATTATTTTTGACTTCTTTTACATGACATATTTATGGTTTTCTGTATTATTCATTCCAGTCAGACTGCCAAAATTCTTTCTTTACAATTCCCTCTGCTTTGGATCTTCTGCAGCTTATTAAAGCTTATTATAATTCTGTCTAAACTTAAACTAGCTCTGAGTGAAGGCCTGGAATATTCCCTTATGGGAAAACTTAATGGCATCTATTTTGGCTATAGAGGGTGCTTATTTGTTTGTTTGTTTACATCCTGTTTTTTATCTGTGTTCTGAATACTTAATAAGGAAGCCAGGGACAGGAGGACTAGATAAGGATAGATTGCTATAGGTATTCCAATATAGAATTGTTACAGGTACTTTTTTAAAAAGCTATAGCAGAGAATCCTTTCAATGAATGTACAGGAAATGAAAAGAATGAATATTTTATGTGTGCTTCATATTAAATCAAATCTGAAGCATTATAAAGTAATGTTTTCAAATTGAAAAATTTAAAATGTTTAAAAGTCATACTATAAATATAGAAAACACAATATATAAAAACAGGAAAACATTGCACCATATTCCAGAGACCTGACAGCACAGAGATTGGGAGCCTAAACTCAGGATTCAGACTCATTGGGTTTGACCCAACCTCTCTAATTTCTATGTTACATTGAAAAACTCACTTCATATATTTATGTCTTAGTTTTAACATCCATAATGTGGAAATAATTTAATAGATATTCCTCTTAGGGTTGTTTGGAAGATTAAATGTGTTAATATGTGTGCATATAAAATAGGTTGAACATCACTTGGCAAATAGTGTAAATTTAAATTAGGCTGAAATACAATAGCTGTTTTACATTTTTTCCCTAATCTTCAAAGTCCATTCTGTGAAATTATATACTTGTAAAATATTATACCATCTATGAGATCAGAAACTTTGCCTGTGTTTGTTTTTCAGTTTAATGCAGTGCCTAGCATAGTGCTTGGGAGAGCAGCAAGACTGCAGTAAAAAATTACTAACTAAATGAATGAAAGGATATGGTTGAAATTTTCTTATTTTAGATGTACTGTAGGGTAATGCCACTGTAGATGATGGAGAGAAATTATTTCTACTATAGAACAAAGCAAAGGGTCAGTCCTGTCAGGTCCAGATTCAATTATAATGAGTTTTGTGATAAATGCCTTGTTCTTTAGAAAATTATTATTTTTTTTTTGGTATTTAACTTGACCCAATGATGTGCAAATGCCAAGAATATGATGAGCTAGTAACTGTGTTGTCATTAAATTGTTCATTTTATCATTAGAAAAATGTAGTAGATGAAAATCAATGTAAGTATATAGGTTCTGTTTTGACTTATAATATTCCCATTATGCAAGAGAAAATTATGTATGAGATAGTAAAATTATAAGAAGTGGAAATATTTGGGCTGTTATTGTCAAATAGCTGCATAATTACCTGTAGAGTTTTTTTTTAAACACTCAAATGTGTTAACATATCTGCCTATCAAAAATTCTAGAAATTATTACAAATCAAACATCAAACAGAAAAATTTTGCAATGTAGATCAAGTAGATAGAAAATAGAAAATACAAAAGGTCAATTAATCTTACTGGTAATAAAATGCAAATTAAGACAGATACCTATATATGTAAATGCATACATATAAATGTGTATATATATATATATATATATATATATATATATATATATACATATATAAATTTGGCAGGTTTTTTTGTAGTTGTAGATGGACAGAATGCCTTTATTTTATTTGTTTATTTTTATGTGGTACTGAGGATCGAACCCAGTGCCTCACACATGCTAGGCAAGCGCTCTACCCCTGAGCTACAGCCCCAGCCCTTGGCAGGGTTTTTAATGATAAGTATTCAGTGCTGACAAAATCATGGGGAAATGAGCACTCTCATACCCTTCTGTTGGTTGTGTAAATTGTTAAAATCAGTTTTCAGGACCACTTAAAGCAAAACAAAATGTTTTGATAATGTTCTTAACCTTTGACTCAACAATTTTACTTCTAGCAATACCTCCTGTGAAAATAGCAGGACAAGTAGGCACCTGTGAATGTGCAAAGTTATTTACCATATAATTTGCTTCTAATATTGAAAAAAAACCAAAAAGTGACTTAGATGTTGATTTCATTGGCTTTGGACTAGGTAAATGAATTCAGATGTGTTATATGACAAGAAATATTATATGATAATAAAAAAGATGTAACTAGCTAACATTATTTGTTATGTGCTACTCATCTTATTTGCATCATTTCAGTTTTTCCTTATTATAACACTAAAGGCTAATTATTTCTCCATGTTGCTAATGAGAAATTAGATGATCAGAAAGAATAAGTGACTCCCCAAAATTCAAAATTAGGTATATCAAATGTCAAAGGCCAGGCTCTTAACATTATCCTACATTGCAAATATTTGGTAGGCTTGGAAAGCAACAAAAGAGAATACTGTATGCCAAATAGCATACAGCTATGAGCTTATTTTTATATATAATTGGGTGAGTGGGTTGTAGGAAACTTTAAATTTCTACTTTTGCACATCTATTTTCCTCAATGTATGTTTGTTCATGTAATTTTTAAAGATATATTTTCAAATAATTGACTTATTTAACTATTTAACTTGTCATATTTAATAACTCTTTTATTACCAGTAATATCATTTTATTACATTATTCTTTTATTATTTAGTTTGCACATAATATGCATATTGTTGGGGTGCAATACAATGTGTTATTTTCATACATGTATACAATGTGTAAAGATGAAATAAAGGCAATTAACATATCTATTTAAACCTCTATCATTTCTTTGTGTCTGGTACAACAAAAATCTTTTCTTGTAGCTATTTTAAAATGAACCATAAGTTATTTGTTAACTATAGGCACACTAATGTACTATAGAACATGGGAATTTGTTCCTTTTATTTAATTTTGTATCAATAACCTGTTTTGATTCCTCTTCCCTCCTATCCTTCTCATCCCCTATGTCTCTACAACTTTTTTGTGTTTCTCCAAATGAATTAGAATATGTGCTATTTATCTTTCTGTGCTCAGTTCACTTGACTTAACACAAATCTTATCATTTCATAACACCAATAATAGTGATACCACTGTCTCTTTGTTGATTATTCAGTTGCCATAGATATCATTATAACATTAAATTTATGTTTGTCAATTCATATTTATGGAGCATCTACTATGTGCCAGGTACAGGAGACATAGAGAAATGATCTGCCCCACTGTAAGACACATTGTCTGGTAATGGGAAGGGTTATTCCATGCAAATCAATCATTTAATAAAAGAGAAATTATGGAAAATCGAAAAACTGATCAATAGGTGTCAATCATTATTTACTTCAGATGCAGTCTCCAGGTACCAAAAGTTGTCCTGAACATTGGAGACAGAGCAGCAACTGAAGCATATCTGTTCATCCCACATACTTGTGGTGTACCAGGGAAATCACAAAAGGAGTAATGAAATCAATTTTTTTGCAAAAGCCATAATGGAACCTGTAACTAATTAAGTTTATGAGAGAAAAGTCAAAAAATTGTTTCACCTATGTAAAGCACAATGTTCTGAAATGAGGAAATTATCCTCTTGAAAATATTTCTGAGGTCAGTGACTATTTGCTGGACTTTCTTCCTTTTCATTTAGGTTAGCTTGATACAATGTACTTAGAACCAAATCTGCCAAGGAATATTATTTTGGAAAGGTCATACTTTATTTAAAGCTCTGGCAAAATTTACCACACCACTTTCCCGCTTGCTATAAAAAGTACAGTGAGGCAGTATGTGTAATATCTTTGCCTTCTGCATTCTACTACAATGTTCATGCATTATTACTTAAATCTGTGCCACATTCACTTTGCAAAGACCAAAGCTGCCATTGCAAGTGACACAGCATCACAGTCATATAGTCCAAAATGTTCCCTTCCATCTTGAAATCAATGAAGCAATTTCCTCCTTGGAGTTAGAGAATTGAAAGCCAGAAATCCATTTCAGTGAAGCCAGAAATCAGTCATTTCAGTAGGCTTTTCCTGGTGATTTAATACCCAGACTTTTAAGCCAGAGCCTCAAGATACATGGAAGTTCTGTAGGAAACCCTTTAGGAAATCCCTTAGTTGCAATACTAAATATCTAACACATGAGAGCCAGTGGCACTGAGGGCCAAATTACCACAAGTGGAGATCCTCTTAGTAAATCGAGAGTTATCCCCATTACTGACCATGTCTGTGTCTTCTTGCAGATGGAGGCTATTGCTTTTGAATAGCAAAATGGCTGTGATGATGGGTTAGAAATGGATAGTAAAAGAAAATCAAGTCTGAGGCAGGAGGATTGCAAGTTTAAGGCTAGCCTCAGCAATTTAGCAAGGCCCTAAGCAACTTAGTGAAACTCTGTTTCAAAAAATAAAAAGGGCTAGGAATGTGGCTCAGTGGTAAAGTGCCTCTGGGTTCAACCACTAGTACAAAAAAAATTATGTTGGCATCATATGTTTTCTACACTATTTGCAAGAACAATAATCTCACTTCCTCTAGTCTTGCTCTAGCTCCTTGCCTTCAAAATGAGCTTTTTAACTTTCAAATCCATTTGTCAGATTGATAAAAACTTCAAAGATTTATTAATTCATTTCCCTCAGCCATGAAATCAAAGTTCTTTGTCATGGTACACACAGACCTTCAGACCAACATTTCCAGTCCTGATCTCTTTTCTTAAACTTCAGGCTCTACCTGCCTCTGTCTTCCTGGGACTGTGTAACCTACCTTTCATTACTTAGTTCAATAGTTAATTGGTGTAATCCCCCAAATAAAGGTAGCATGTTGCACTTTGTAACCTCACTCTGTTTATACTACTTATTGTATTTGATTATAAAATATTAACAGGCTCAATTAGAATAAAAGCATCTTTTGGGAATGCTCACTCCCCATCAAGTGTCTTTAAAAATTTCCTAGAATTATGCCTACAAGATAGTTGGTACTAAGTAGATTTTTAATGAATGGACTAATGAGTATCCTGAGAAGATATTGATTGACTCTAAATATTTGGCATAAAGGCTTATGCATAAAGGGAAAAGAGGGAAATATTCTGGATCTGTCTGGGTAAGAAAAACTCTGATAAAAAAGATATAAAGGTCATATTAAAGTATCCTAAAGCAAAATATAGACCTGTGAGAAAAATTTGAAAATTTAGTGCAATAACTGAAGGAAATGGACCATAATGACACCATTTTTCTTTTTGTCCATGAATTGCTCATGTTGAAGGGAAAGAATAGATACAATTGAAGGGATAATGACTTGGAAAAATAATTAAAATAATTGCTTCATACTACTAACTTAGAAACAAGAAATGATCATCTGGCCTTTGCAGCACAGCTCAATACTTCATTTTTCACACAATCCAAGTATTTCTGATAAATTTATGACAGAGCAACCAAAGATGATGCTCTTGCCATTAAGGACAACATACTTATTACAGGAAAATCCAAATTACTTCCTTAAATACTTAAATGTGATGAGATTAGGGATCCAAAACAGGAACTATTTCTTTGTGAAGAGAAAGCAAAACAAGCATTTTGCCCTCAAATACTGGTGAATAAAACTACTGGTGGGTTGTAGTATAACCTCATTCCTCCTCATTCTAATACCAAAACATCTGTGTTCTAATACCCAAGCAAATGATTAAGCTTTGAAAATGAGATTTTGAAGTATTTTAAAAAAAAATTTTCCTGATCTTGAGCTCAGCATTGAATGTTGTTCAGTGTGTGTGTTCTGGAGGTAGGGATGGTTACTATAAATGTATGCCCTGAGCATCTTTGCATAGGGAAAGTGCCATGGAAAATGCATAGTTCATCAACTGGTGACATATGAAGAAAAATAAAGTAGGGTGTAATGAAGGAATTGCAAGACAAAAGTTGCCTCACAGCCTGACTTAAACCCTTCTGTGTTACCATACCGAATATCATAGACTGGGTAACTCATAAAGAAAATAAATTTATTTCTTAAAGTTTCAGAGGCTGGAAAGTTCAGCACTGAGGGGCCCATATCCCTCAAGGGCATTCATGTTGTGTCATATAAAGCAGAAAGGCAGAGGGAGAGCAAGAGAGAGCAAGCAATCTATCTTGCAGCCTTTAACCCTTTTATAATCAGCATTAATCCATTCATGAGGGTGGAGCCCTCATGACCTAAACACCTCCCATTAGGTGCAATTTCCCTACTCTGTTGCTTTGTGGATTAAGGTTCCAACATGTGCTTTGGGGGGCAGTACCTTCAAATTATGGCTCAGCTCCAGAGCCATGTGTAGCTTGGAATACTGAGGAATTCTGGCTTCTAATTATTGTAAATCATAATGTAACTTGTTTTGATGTTCATAAGGTGAACTATAGAATAAATGTTGACAGGGAAGGGGCAAGTTTTTGTTAGACATTCAGAGTTTCAGGGCATCCTTCCATTTCTTATTTGAACAGGGATATAGAGTTTTGAGACTGGGTGGTGTCAACTACATCCTAAGGTTTCTGCTGGACTTCTGCAGAAAAGACATAGATGTAATGTCCTAGTCCAGATTATATTGAGGCCTGGAACTCTCTCTTGGTCATGTTTTAAAGCATGGAAAATAGGATATTGAGAGAAAACCCACACTGGTAAACTTCCTGGCTTGTGATATTATTCAATTTAAAGTTTTCTAATTTGGAATAAGCAGTCTTCAGACTACAAAATACTCTTTAATTGTGGCAAGTGCTGAGTGTCGGAGAGTAGAGATTGTTTTGGGGACCAGAGTCAGGGACAAGCTACTACTCTATTCCCAAGTCCTTGCTAATGGAGAAAATGACTACTAATAGAATTGATGGAGATTTTTCATGCATTTCATTTATGTGAGACAAATCTATTACCTAAATTTGCATCAACCAAACCCGTAATTTATGCATTTTACTTAGTCCCTGTATACACTAAGCCCATAATTTTAGAGATAAGTCTCAGGAATCATGCAGGCAAAATCAGAAATTTCATTCTCTATCAAAGACCACCCAGAGTTGACAGTTTAGGAAGAAGAATGAGATGTGTAACCAAATAACCACAAAGCAACATGTTGTCAGTGTCAAGATGTCCTCTTGAGAAGCTGCAGTTATTATTTTTTGGAGCCCTTAAGAAACTTCAAGACAATCGAATACTAATGTGGTTTGCTTTAACTAGGAAGATTTTTTTTATTCTCATGAAGCTGTGGAATGAAGCTGTCATTCATGAAGCTGTCACAGAAAAGATAGACAAGTGACATCTCAGGATTGTTCAACAATGTAGATTTTTGACCAAGATTTATGAAGTTCCAAGAGTTAATTTATTCTATGTTTCATAATACTTAGCCACTTTCAGGTTTCTGTGTAGCTCACCACCAACAATAATCCCTCTTATTATCAAGGAAGATGGAATGGATTTGGGTACCACTATAGCTTATAAAGCCTTGGGATAAGAAATGCTTGTGTTTGCTCACAAGTACCTGACCTCTAGCTGTCTTCTCTTAATCAACACTATAGTTTTCTGGGCCTTTCTAGATATCTTGAAGCTTGCATTTCACCTCTATGTAGAGCATGATTAGAAATTAGAGAGCCTGCTACTAACTAGGAAATTGTAAAAGTCACTGTAAGCAAAAAGAGAATGCTTTTTTTTTTTTTTTTTTTTACCAGTTAAGGAAATGCAGGGTAGAAGGCTTACGGTATTGCTTCTCTCCAAAAAAGTGACTGCAAACCTATCATGTTTAGTAAGGTGTTCAGAATTATCTTCCAGTTTGTACTGGAAAGACTCTGATACTACACACTATTGTCTAGTACCAAATGAAAGATGCACACTTCCTGTCTAAGGAAGATATGATAGTGATCCTTTTGAGAAGCTTTAGGATTTTATCAGATGGTAGTCAAGAGTTGGAGTTATGACAGGATTTGGGTGTGATAGTGGTAAGGTCAGGCAAGACAGGAGTGTTTTGAAAAGAGGCATAAATATAGAAAGGTCTGAATCACATTAGGAGACGGTAATTTACTAGTATACCTAGAGTGAAAATTTCAAACAGTTAAAAATGAAACTAGAAACATAAACTAGGGACAGATAGTATGAGTCTAAAAGCCAGAAACTTAAAAACTAGAAGATTTTCAGTTAGAAGAGAACATTGACAAACCTGATTTTTGATCTCTGTTTATTATTACCCAGTAAATGAATGTCCTCACCTTTTTTTTCCAAATCAAAGCAACCTCTAGAAATAATTTTGAATACTAGAGAACATTCCTCTCAGAAGATCCTATTTCCTCTATGATGGAATTTCATACTTTCAGATACAACATATATTTCCCAGACTAACCAACTGTGTTATATATTTCTTTGTGTAATCACTACTTACTACTGATGATTTCAGGAATTTGCCATCACTTTAAATGTCCTTCCATTTGGAGTTCATGAGAAGGTCCATCAAAAAAATGCATAAACAGATATGTTAGAGCGAGCCTGGAAAACTAACTTCTTATTTCAAAAGGGTAACAAGGCCATTCCACCCTTAATTCTTCTCCTGAATACTGAAATAATGTAAGTCTCAGGAGAACCATTAATTGACAAGAACACAGTGACAGAATGTGTTATCTGCTTTTTGAGTTAATTTGTATTGATCCCCCCAAAATGTCAGTGAAAACTGCTGTTGCAAAACCATCTCCCTCAAACTGCTAATGAATTTTATGTCAGGACTTCTAAAGATGATATTCTGAAGAATGAATCATAAAATCCAGTGACTTTTAAATGGAAATGTTCTCTTTTGATAAATCATATTTATCACAATGGCCTAGGATGGCCCAAGGATGTCTTAATGCTTAACAAATTGGAAGTCTAATACAGAGAAACTCTAGTTGTTTTGTTTGATTTTTTATAAGAGAAGGACTATAACTATGTTCATATAAAAATAATTTCAGGTTGGGCTCCACACTTTCAATTGGCTTTTGGGCAGGTGAGAAACTCCAACTCAATGTCCTTGCTTATTCAAAATTGAGGATACTAATTAATACTTCACTTATATGTGTTACCAGTCATGTGATTTTAAAATAAATTGTATATCAGTGTTATGTAAATCTTAAAGAGTTATACATATGTATGATATTATGGATTATCATATCCCTAAAGCTCTCCAAATTATAAGGCATGTATTTAACTATGGAAATGGGATATTTTTAATGAGTATTTATTTTATATAAATATTCATTATGAGAGTGATCTATATCTGTTTTTATACCTATGTAGCCTAAGTACCTGAAACAATGCATGGCATATATTAAGTTTTTGAAAAATAAACATTTGCCAACTAAATGAGGAAAATGAAAACACATTTTATTGAATATCTGTGATGACCTACTTATATACCTATCTTATTATCTTATTTATTTAAAAACAATTATGGGACATCATTTCTCTCTCTCTTTCTCTCTCTCTCTCTCTCTCTCTCTCTCTCTCTCTCAAATGTATTGATGTGTTACATCTATTTATCATAATGTGTAATATATCAAAATAAAACTTTCTGGGCTATTACCACATATTGGCATATACTGACATACATCTGACATATGCTAAATTGCCTGCTATATCAACACTGCTAACTATTTTTGGCTTCATGTTCTTTTTGAAATTATATTTCATAGAAAGGAAAGATAGTATTAAACTTAAGGTATCATAAACAAATGCTGCCATAACCACCAATACCTTTAAGATAATTCTATAATAATGTTTCTTATTAAGTGGCACATTGTTAACATTGAAATCCACTAAGTACCCCACAATCACATCCCTCTGCCATCCACCCCTATGTCAAGATTATCCAGTTTTCAGCATTTCATGTTTATTGTCAACCTTCATGTTGGTATAGTTTTACTATATGCATCTGCATATCTCAAATACTTTTGAACAGTATATAAATACTATTATGCTGCATACGTTCTTTTGTGGCATACTTTTATATACTCAAGTTTGTGATATATAAATGTATATATCAATATATAACTTAATTTCTTACTATATATCAGTATTTATTGATTGATCCATCTGCCCATTGCTTGATCAATCTATATACCTATAGCTGCAGTTCTTTCACTTTTCTGTTTGCACAGTAGTTCAGTGATAGAGTTTGTCATTTGCTTTAGAAAAAATTTACTGTTATGATGTCACTGTGAACAGTAGTTTATATGTGCAAGAGTATTACTACTGCAGTGATTCTGAAATGGACGTGATTTTTGTTCCCAAGGGGACATTTCACCATTTCTGGAGACAATTTTGGTTATCATAACAGGGGGTAGGGTGCTACTCACTCAGGAGGCAGAGATCAAGGATTTTATTAAATGATATACAATGCACAAATTACCCTCCACAACAAATACTTTTTTTAACTAAAGATGTCAGTAACACTTAGGTAGAGATATTTGCTCTAGATTATGTAGCTATGAGTGGGATTTGAGGGTTTAATGTTACATATGTACTAAACTTTATATAATAAAGTCAAATAGTTTTCCAAAAGCTATACCTTGTATGTTATCCTAATATGTACAGTAAATAAGTGTTCCTTTTGCTAGGGTGGTCTTGCTGATAGTTGTTGCCAAGTTTACAATAATTGCCTATATGGCTGGTATAAAATGGTATATCATTATGATTTAAATTTTCATTTTTTCTAATTATTGGTGACATTGATATTTTACATGATAATTGGATATCTGGAATTTTTTTATTTTATAAAATACCCAATTCTGGTTTTTAACTGTTTTTTCACTATATATACCTCCTCTTTTCCTTATTAATATATAAATAATATTTACATATTATAAATATCATTTTAATGTCAATATAAATATTATTCTATATTTTACCCTAAAAGTATGGAATTTTCGTTTTTAGTATTTAGCTGTTTAATGCATCTGATAATTCAATTTTTAGCATGGTGTTAGGAGGGATGTGATTTCATTTATTACTCTTTTTTAGTGGTAGCCAATTGAAAGTCAGTTTTCTGAAAGTCAATACCATTTTAATTTTTCAGCAATGCCAGTTCTATTGTAATTCATATGCCCTTGTTCATGTGGTTTAGATTTGGGGCTTTCTATTCAATTACTTTAATCTGTCTATCCATGTACCAAATTTCAATGTCTTTGTTACTGTACTGTTATAATAATTCTTGACTATTAGATAAGACAGACCTTCTTTGAGTTCTTTTTTAGGAATGTCTTTAGTATTTTGTTCACTTGTTTATGCATATGAACCTAAGACTCACTTGGTTCAGATCCATGAAAAACTTTGGAATTTTAATCAATATGAGGAGTGTAATATTGAAAAATTAAACTCCGTATAAATGGGCATAATATATGTCTCCATCTATTCAGATTTTCTAAAGCAATCTTAATAAAAATATATATTTTCCCATCAAGGTTCTGCACATCTTTGGTTAAATTTATTTCTAAGAACTTTAGATGTGTTGTTGCCCTGGTAACTTTTTTAAGTTATAATTTCTATCTATGCTGGTATATATAAACGAAATTTATATTGGCTGTACAATCATTAACTTGTTATACTCTCTTATTAATTCTAATGAATTCTTCTAATAATTTTCCTTTAAGATTTTCTATGTAGAAAATAATAACCCATGAATTCATTTCTTTTCTATCCTTATGCTTTTTAAATTTTGTTCTCTTGTCTTACTACTTTGCATTTGCTTTATAATTCAATGTTGGAACAAATTGAATAAAACCCGTATTATTGAATACGGGTTCTTGTCATGTCTTTTTATTTTGAGAAAAATCCTTCAAACTGCCACTGTTGATTTTTGTCATAGGTTTTTTTTTCTGTCAGTGCTAGGGATGTAACCCAGAGTTTTATACATGCTAGGCAAGAGCTCTACCATTGAGCTATACTCTTACCCCCAATGTCATAGATATTTTAATGCATATCTTTATCATTTTAAGGAGGTACCTTTTTATCGATAGCTTTCGAGTTAGCTGTTTTGTATTGCTTTATTTAATCATCCTTATGTACCAAATTTTAGCAAATTCTCTTTTTGACCTATTGAAAATGTTTTTTCTCCATTAATATAATGGGATAAATTATATTAGTATAATTTTCTCATATTAATTGTGTCTTGGATTCCTTGGATAAATGTAACAGTCATGATAGACAATTTATATAGTTATTGATAGATTTTAACTTACAAATATCCTACTCAACATGTCATATTGATGTTCATGAATGATATTGGCCTATAATTTTGCTCTTACCATATCTGAGGATGGAACCAAGTGCTTCTCATGTATGCTAGGGATTTTCTGTAACGTTGAGCTACTCCCCATCACCTTAATCTACTCTAGGAAAAAAAGTTGTATAATATTGGGATGACCTGTTTCTTGAAAATTTTGTAGAACTCATATGTAAAACTCATTTAATTTCATTAATTAGTTTACTGAAATATTCTTCTACAAATAATCTATTGTGTATAATTTCAAAATGTATTATCTCTCATTTCTTAAACTTTATGCTCTCTGTATGTCTGAACTTTTCATTGATAATCTATGCTATTTTTCATTTTTTTCTTGCTCAATCTTACCAGAGGTTTTTTTCTTTTATTTTATTATACAATAAGATATTTTGCATTATTGATTCTTCCCATTGTCTTTTGTTTTTTATTTCATTCATTTCTGCTGTGATCCTTATTATTTTCTTTACATTTGTTTTTTATTTCTTTCATTTCTGCTGCAATCCTTATTATTTTCTTTACATTTATGCTATCATTCTGTTCAAACACATTTAGTTCATTGAATTTTGACTTTCATCAATTCTAATAGAAGTATGACAATTTCTTTTTACATTATATTTTATTCTAGTTATATTTGAACAATGTCAAATCTTTATTGTCATTCAGTTCTATTCTTAATAACGATTTGTTCAGCTCTAACCAATACATTTGTATTAATTACCATTAGTTCTTTTGTGCACAAATTTCAGAAAGTGTTTGCTAATTTCTAAACATGCATGATTTCCAGATATATTTTTATTATTTATAATTGTTGGATTTTTGTTCACACAATTTTATTCGTAAAGTGCTGATTTTTGGAAAAATAAAGAGATTCACTTTATGGCTCAGTAAATAGTCTAATTTTACTAACTATTAGGTGTTTTCAGAAGAATGTATTATCTTTAATTGCCTGACACTGAGTTTTCTATATTTTGAGATATTCCTGCCTGGAAATTGTGCTGTTCACAAAATTATAAGAAAGTCTTATTTGATTTCTGCTTCACCTTTGAAATACTACAGGGAGATTTACTGGAACTCCCCAACTGATGATGATTTATCATTTTATCCTTGGAGTTCTGTCAATAATCTGTGTACTTGAAACCTATATTTTTATATACATTTTCATTGAATCTGTCCTCTGAATTAAATATTTATCACTATATACTCTTTTTAGTTACCACTTTATAGGAATTTAACATTTGCCAGACACTATTCTTATCACTTAAAATAGATGCATATATATCTTACTTAAAATATATGTGAGATTTGGAAAATCTCAAATATGTCACTTAATATATGTATTATATGTGTATTTTTGTATCTATTTAATCTTCAACACAATACCAAGAAATAGTCATTAATAATTCTCCAATAATACAAATGAGGAAATTTACTGAAAGAGCAATTTACCCAAGGTAAAGAACTGGTATTGGAACTAAATGGTATAATTGTGCATGTTCTTATACATCTCTCTATACTTCTTATAATTGTGTTTTATCCTTAAAGTTTGGAATAATTTCTATAAGTCTATGTTGACACAAGGACCTCAACCATTTCTTGGTTAGTGCATCTCTGACATAGCTTTTGCCATCAATTTTTCTGTGTCATTATATATTCGGACAATCAATTATAAACAACAGATAGGTATTTTATTGCCGAATCCAATAATTTATGCCCTTTAACTATCAAAGATGAGGGGTGTGTGTGTGTGTGTGTGTGTGTCAGTGTTTTTGTATATGTTATTTGTGCGTATGCACAGGAAATAGAGATGGTATAGAGAAGGGGTCTTGAGGGATTATTTTACTCTTCCCTATGTGACACTGAAGAAGGTTATAACAATGTCCTTTAGCAATGTGAGCTTAAGTAAGTTATTTGTTAACAGTATTTATTGTGAGCCTACTGTGTCTCAGATACTCAGTTAACTAGTGTTGTGGAGATGAATGTGTTGACTTAGAATCTAAGAGGTTACAACCTATGAGAGAAACAGATATTATTGATGGCTTATGATGCACCATGATATATACTAAAGTGACACTTCTGTTAACTTACTGAATCATCATAATAACCAAATGGAAAAGGTGCTATTATTACTCAGAGTTTTCATGAAGGAGGGTCAAGAATGCAAAGTACATAAAGACCATAAAGGTAATAATTTGTAAAACTAGGCTGAGAATAACACTCTGTTTCACTGCAAAATTTGGGTTCTTAATTACTATACCTCCATAGCCAGCCACCTGTTCTTGAGGGAAGTCAAGTTGTCAAAGCACAGTGCAGTCAGATATAACCAGCACTGAAAGTATGATTTAAGAAGTTGTATTTTTAGCTCCATTCTGGGCACAATGCCATGGAAATGGGAAAAAAATGACTCTTTTTGTAGCTCTGTCTTCTCTTGGAGGATGAGGACTGAAGCTCAGTGTTTACGAAAACCAGGAGTACAACATTTCATGTTTTGTCCTCAGACTTCACCAAACTTTCTAAAAGAACTATTCTGGGTCTATACTCACTGTAGTATGAAAGAACAAGAAATGAAAACAAGAATACAACTAATTAGATTGGCACAATTATGTTGTATGTACAAATCAGGTAAAGATTTGTTATTGTACTTTATGGATGAAATCTTAGTTCCCTAACATTGTGTCTGATGGTCATGATATCACTACACCCCTAAATTAACTTCATTCTCAAAGTAGCATTCCCAAATTCACATGATCACATATATAAACTTCTTTCACACAGCTGGGACTTTGTACATGCTAATCTCCTGTATATGTTGCCTCCCCCAGCTCTGTGTAGTGAAATTTCTTAAGGTTTAGGCCAAACATTTTCCCCAAACCCCCAGGCAGATAGTACCCCCATCTCTGTGGTCCCATAACTGTGGTCCCTGTCTTGAAGATCATTTTTATTATAAATAGATGCAGCTATGTAATTTGCACAATTAATTTAAAAAAAATTAAATATTGTACTTTGGAAGTAAATATTAAGAATTTTAAGATATTGACATCAGGGCATTAAAGTGAGCAAAAAACCATCTAAGTCTGGGCTTGTGTGTATAAAGTCAACACTCATTGTAAATCACATTTTAAAGTTTTTTTCACCTTCTCTTAGATCAGTAGGGGATGATATTTTATTCATCTCTCTATTAAACCTCTAATTCATAGTAGGTTTTCAAATAACATTTTCTAATTTGTTGTTTTTAGTTAGACATGACAGTAGAGTATATTTTTGCATATTTATACAAACATGGAATATCTTATTCTAATTACGATCCCAGTCTTGTGCTTATACATGATGTGGAGATTCCCTCTATTGTAATCATATATGTACATAGAAAAG
The DNA here is from genome assembly GCF_048772815.1 of Callospermophilus lateralis. Lineage (NCBI taxonomy): Eukaryota > Metazoa > Chordata > Mammalia > Rodentia > Sciuridae > Callospermophilus > Callospermophilus lateralis. The sequence goes on from NC_135325.1 coordinate 116,114,061, forward strand.
TTAAGTCAGATTCATTCTGCTGTCTTTCCTATTCCTTTTCCCCTCTTTTCCCTTCATTCCCCTTTGTCTAATCTACTGAGCTTCTATTCTCCACCCCCTGCCATTGTATATTAGCACCCACATATCAGAGAGAACTTTAAAACTTTGGTTTTTTGGCATTGGCTTATTTAACTTAGGACAATAGTCTCCAGATCCATTCATTTACTGGCAAAAGTCATAGTCATTCTTCTTTATGGCTGAGTAATATTCCCTTGTGTCTATATATCACATTTTATTTATCCATTCATCTTTTGAGGGACACCTAGGTTGGTTCCATAGTCTACCTATTGTGAATTGATCTGCTATAAACATTGACATAGCTGCGTTACTCTAGTGTGCTGATTTTAAATCCTTTGGGTATAAACCAAGGAGTGGGATAGTTGAGTCAAATGGTGGTTCCATTCCAAGTTTCTGAGGAATCTTCATACTGTTTTCCAGAGTGATTGCACCAAGTTACAGTCCCACCAATAATGCATGTGAGTATACCCTTTTCCCTACATCCTCACCAACATGTATTTTTAGTTGTGTTCTTGGTAATTGCCATTCTGACTAGAGTAAGATAGAATCTCAGTGTAGTTTTAATTTGTATTTCTCTAATTACTAGATATGTTGAATATTTTTTCATAACCATTCATATTTCTTATTCTGTGAAGTGCCTGTTCAGTTCCTTTGCCAATTTATTAATTGATTTTTTTTTTGGTGTTAAGCTTTTTGAGTTCTTTATATATCCTGGAGATGAATGCTTTATTTGAGGTGCAGATGGTAAAGATTTTCTTCCATTCTGTAGGCTCACACCTCATGCTCTTGATTGTTCCCTTTGCTCTGAAGAAGCTTTCTAGTTTGATTCCATCCCATTTATTGATTCCTGATTTTACTTCTTGTGCTTTAGGAGTATTATTGAGGAAGTCACTTCCTAAGCTATTATGATGGAGTGTTGGACCTACATTTTCTTCCAGTAGGTATAGGGTTTCTGGTCTAATGCCTCAGTCCTTGATCTACTTTGAATTTGTTAAAAGAAATGAATGTTCTTGGGTAAAGAACATGCGTTCTATTATGTTTTCAGCACAGTTTCTTGGCTCCCGCATAAAAAGAAAGTTGATTTTTGTTTTCCCTGGCAATCTATGTTCATATAAAGCAACCCTCTAGGGTATCATGGAAACCAAGGAACTTCTTTAATACTTTGGAATCTGGAAGATTAAATTCACCATATATGTGGCCTATAAATAAAGTATAGTGTTAATTACAAAAAATATATACTTCACCAAGAAGGAAATTATGAGAGAGAGTGCTGGAGTGGTTTAAGAATTTTTAAAACTCCCCGAATTTTAAAGAACTAAAATGAAACTATGACAACTGAGCCATAGTATTCAGGGCATGTAGAACTTTACTCTACCAGGTTTAGAGGATAAATGCAAAGAGATGAAAACACACTGTAAACTGTGAAGAGCTATGAAGATGTAAATGGTGATGCTGCCCTTAATGGCACCCAATGTTTACTATTGACTCCTGAGTGTGCTGTAGATGCTAAAAACAAAAATTGTGATGACTTGTTAGCTGAAACTTATTTCCACTCTGTCATTCTATGACAGTTTATCTCAGAGACATATGAGATAAAGATGTTCAGGTATAGGAATTTAAAAAAAAATATTTTGGGGGATCCAACATGGCGGCCAGCGAGGAAGCAGCACTTTCAGTATCTCTAATTAACGGGATCAGAAAGACCCATTAATACACCTAGAGTCTACCTACTGAGGAACTTCTAGCAAAATTCCGCTGAAAGGAGACCTGCCGGGAATTAGTAAGTTTATTAGAGAGGACAGTTTGTCCAAGACGAGTGAATCTTGGCCACGCGGTGCAGAGGCCCAGTCCCACGGCCACCACCTGCCTGGCTCTGCAAGCGGCCCCCGGCGGCCCGGCCCAGCGAAAAGGGTCCCCACCCGGCCCTGCAGACGGCCCCCGAACTCCCGGCTGTGCTGGCGGCCCCACTCGCGCTACGAATGGTCCCCCCGCCCGCCGGGCTCTTGGCCACGAGGCGCAGAGGTCCAGTCCCGCCGCGGCCGCCTGCCCGGTTCTACAAGCAGCCTCCGGTGGCCCGGCGCAGCGAGAAGGGTCCCCTCCGGCAGACAGCCCCCGCCCTCCCGGCTCTGCTAACGGCCCCGCCCGCACAGTGAATGGCCCCCCGCCCGCCTGGCTAGGCAAATGGCCCCGCCCCGCTGGCAAATGCCCCCCCCCGCCCGCTCGGCTCACGAACTGGAAACTAAAACCAGAGATTGAGTCAGACCAGAGACAAGCCAGTTCCACCCCTCCCTTCGGACACTCCGGCAAGGAGCCAGGGGCCCGCCATAGCAGAGAGGGGAAGTCACCAAAGTTCGGCCAACGAAATTCCTTCCCAGCGGAATCTACTTTAGCAGTTTTATTGTTCTTTCCATTCTCCTCTATGCTATCTATCTCCCTCTCCTTCTTTCTTTTCAAGAGCACCTTCCTTCCCCTTCCCCCCAACTTTCATCCGAATCATTATGTCCTCCATTTCAAGTAACTGTCTAAATGCAAATAGGTGAATGTTTCGAGGCCGTCTATAGTGCTCCTAAGTACCTAGCTACTACCAACGCCCTGATCCAATTGACGGTTAGTATCCCCCTTCAGTAGAGCAATCTTCTAAAGTAGCCAAGACATACTAACCCTTATACCTTCATAGCACCTAACCTAAAGTCCTAAGAACAAACAACAAATCACTATATGCATACAAAATCCGGAAGCCCTTTATAAATTGAATGAATCAGCTCTAAAGTACAATAAAGCCCAACATCTCTAGGCATAATCTCCCACCACAAAGGAGAGACAACAGAGATATACAAAGCCAAAACAAATGTATAGGAGAAAGCAGTTACAAAGCAGTCAAACAGAGCTGGAAAGTAATGTGAACAACATGAAAAAAACAAGGGAAAAAAGGATTACAGATAATGCAGGACAACTTAAATCTACAGGAGGACCTAGAAGCATCAGAAACATGGACAGGGAAAGAAATCAAGGCATACCTAACTCAGATGGAACGGAATATTAGAGAAGACATGAGACAGCAAGTCCAAGCATTGAAAGTGTATTTTGAAAACAAACTAAACAAACAAATTCAAACTGCAAAGAACGAGCTTTACCAGGAGATAGAGATCTTAAAAAAAAAAAAAAAAAAAAAACAAACAGTAATTTTAGAAATGCAAGAAACCATAAACCAGATTAAAAACGCTAACAAGAATATTACAAATAGACTAGATCAAGTAGAAGTCAGAACATCAGATAATGAAGACAAAGTTTATCAACTTGAAAAGAATATAGTCAACACAGAAAAGATGCTTAAATCTCACGAGCAATCTATCCAAGACATATGGGATCTCATCAAAAAACCAAATTTGAGAGTCATTGGGATAGAAGAAGGCACAGAGCTTCAAACCAAAGGAATGGACAACTTATTAAATGAAATAATCCTAGAAAACTTCCCAGAGATGAAAGATGGAATGGATTGCCAAATCCTGGAAGCCTACAGAACCCCAAACATCCAAAACCATAATAGACCAACTCCAAGGCATATAATTATGAAGATAGCCAACATACAGAACAAGGAGAGAATATTAAAAGCTATGAGAGAAAGGAGGCAGATTACATTCAGGGGTAAACCAATTAGGTTAACGGCCGATTTTTCAACACAGACTTTGAAAGCGAGAAGATCCTGGAACAATGTATTTCAAATGCTGAAAAATAATGGATTCCAACCAAGAATACTGTATCCAGCAAAATTAAGCTTCAGATTTGACAATGAAATTAAAATCTTTCACGATAAACAAAAGCTAAAAGAATTCGCAGCCAGAAAACCAGCACTGCAAAGCATTTTGGGCAAAATTCTACAAAAAGAGGAATGGAAAAATAGTGCCCAAACTAACAGCAGGAGGTATCTCAGTAAAGGGGGAGGAAAATAACCAAAAAGTAAAAACTAGCCAAACTAAAATAAATAAATAAATAAACATGACTGGAAGTACAAATCATATTTCAATTGTAACCTTAAATGTTAATGGACTAAACTCACCAATCAAGAGACACAAGCTAGTAACCTGGATCAAAAAAACAAATCCAACAATATGCTGCCTTCAGGAGACTCATATGATAGGAAAAGACATACAGAGGCTGAAGGTGAAAGGTTGGGAAAAATTATTCCACTCACATGGCCCTCGGAAGCAAGCAAGAGTGGCCATACTCATATCGAATAAAATCAACTTCAAACATAAGTTAATAAAAAGGGATAAAGAAGGACACTATATCCTGTTAAAAGGAACCATCCGCCAACAAGACATAACAATTATCAATTTGTATGCACCAAACAATGATGCGGCAACGTTCATTAAACAAACTCTCCTCAAGTTCAAGAATCAAATAGACCACAACACAATAATTATGGGTGACTTCAACACACCGCTCTCGTCATTCGACAGATGCTCCAGACAAAAGCTGAATAAACAAACTATAGAACTCAATGACACAATCAATAACCTAGACTTAACCGACATATATAGAATATATCAACCATCATCAAATGGATACACGTTCTTCTCAGCAGCATATGGATCTTACTCAAAGATAGATCATATATTATGCCATTGGGTAATAATACCATACCATTATAATACCATGCACCATATCTGATAATACCATGAGATAATACCATGCACCATAATACCATGAGATAATACCATGCACCATATCTGATCATAATGGAATGAAACTGGAAGTCAATGATAAAAGAAGGAAGGAAAAATCCTGCATCACATGAAAAATAAACAATATGTTACTTAATGATCAATGGGATGCAGAAGACATAAAGGAGGAAATCAAAAAATTCTTAGAGATAAATGACAATTCAAACACAACATACCAGAATCTATGGGACACAATGAAAGCAGATTTAAGAGGGAAATTCATTTGCTGGAGTTTATTCCTCAAAAAAAGAAAAAAACCAACAAATAAATGAACTCACTCTACATCTCAAAACCCTAGAAAAGGAAGAGCAAAACAACAGCAAATATAGCAGAAGACAAAAAATAATTAAAATCAGAGCGGAAATCAACAAAATTGAAACAAAAAAAAAACATTGAAAAAATTGATAAAACTAAAAGTTGGTTCTTTGAAAAAATAAATAAGATTGACAGAACCTTAGCCATGCTAACGAAGAGAAGAAGAGAGAAAACTCAAATTACTAACATACGGGATGAAATAAGCAATATCACAACAGACACTACAGAAATGCAGAAGATAATTAGAAAGTATTTTGAAACCCTATATTCTAATAAAATAGAAGACAGTGAAGATATCGATAAATTTCTTAAGTCATATGATCTGCCCAGATTGAGTCAGGAAGACACACACAATTTAAAGAGACCAATAACAAAGGAAGAAATAGAAGCCATCAAAAGACTACCAACCAAGAAAAGCCCTGGACCGGATGGGTATACAGCGGAGTTTTACAAAACCTTCAAAGAAGAATTAATACCAATACTTTTCAAGCTATTTCAAGAAATAGAGAAAGAAGGAGCTCTTCCAAATTCATTCTATGAGGCCAACATCACCCTGATCCCAAAACCAGACAAAGACACTTCAAAGAAAGAAAACTACAGACCAATATCTCTAATGAACATAGATGCAAAAATTATCAATAAAATCCTGGCGAATCGAATACAAAAGCATATCAAAAAAATTGTGCACCATGATCAAGTAGGATTCATCCCTGGGATGCAAGATTGGTTCAATATACGGAAATCAATAAATGTTATTCACCAAATCAATAGACTTAAAGATAAGAACCATATGATCATCTCGATAGATGCAGAAAAAGCATTCGACAAAGTACAGCATCCCTTTATGTTCAAAACACTAGAAAAACTATGGATAACAGGAACTTACCTCAACATTGTAAAAGCTATCTATGCTAAACCTCAGGCTAGCATCATTCTAAATGGAGAAAAATTGAAGGCATTCCCTCTAAAATCTGGAACAAGACAGAGATGCCCTCTATCACCACTTCTATTTAACGTAGTTCTTGAAATACTAGCCAGAGCAATTAGACAAAAGAAATTAAAGGCATAAAAATAGGAAAAGAAGAACTTAAAATATCACTCTTTGTGGACGACATGATCCTATACATAGAAGACCCAAAAGGGTCTACAAAGAAACTACTAGAACTAATAAATGAATTCAGCAAAGTGGCAGGATATAAAATCAACACGCATAAATCAAAGGCATTCCTGTATATCAGCAACAAAACTTCTGAAACAGAAATGAGGAAAACCACCCCATTTATAATATCCTCAAAAAAAATAAAATACTTGGGAATCAACCTAATAAGAGAGGTGAAAGATTTATACAATGAAAACTACAGAACCCTAAAGAGAGAGATAGAAGAAGATCTTAGAAGATGGAAAAATGTACCCTGTTCACGGATAGGCAGAACCAACATCATCAAAATGACAATATTACCCAAAGTTCTCTACAGGTTCAACGCAATGCCAATCAAAATCCCAACGGCATTTCTTGTAGAAATAGATAAAGCTATCATGAAATTCATATGGAAAAACAAAAGACCCAGAATAGCAAAAGCAATTCTAAGCAGGAAGTGTGAATCGGGAGGTATAGCAATACCAGATTTCAAACTGTACTACAGAGCAATAGTAACAAAAACAGAATGGTACTGGTACCAAAACAGGCAGGTGGACCAATGGTACAGAATAGAGGACACAGAGACCAATCCACAAAATTACAACTTTCTTATATTTGATAAAGGGGCTAAAAGCATGCAATGGAGGAAGGATAGCATCTTCAACAAATGGTGCTGGGAAAACTGGAAATCCATATGCAACAAAATGAAGCTGAACCCCATTCTCTCGCCATGCACAAAAGTTAACTCAAAATGGATCAAAGAGCTTGATATCAAATCAGAGACTCTGTGCCTGATAGAAGAAAAAGTTGGCTATGATCTACATATTGTGGGGTCAGGCTCCAAATTCCTTAATAGGACACCCATAGCCCAAGAGTTAAATACAAGAATAAACAAATGGGACTTACTTAAACTAAAAAGTTTTTTTTTTCTCAGCAAGAGAAATAATAAGAGAGGTAAATAAGGAACCTACATCCTGGGAACAAATTTTTACTCCTCGCACTTCAGATAGAGCCCTAATATCCAGAGTATAAAAAGAACTCAAAAAATTAAACAATAAGATAACAAATAACCCTATCAACAAATGGGCCAAGGACCTGAACAGACACTTCTCAGAGGAGGACATACAATCAATCAATAAGTACATGAAAAAATGCTCACCATCTCTAGCAGTCAGAGAAATGCAAATCAAAACCACCCTAAGATACCATCTCACTCCAGTAAGATTGGCAGCCATTAGGAAGTCAAACAACAACAAGTGCTGGCGAAGACGTGGGGAAAAGGGTACACTTGTACATTGCTGGTGGGACTGCAAATTGGTGCGGCCAATATGGAAAGCAGTATGGAGATTCCTGGGTAAGCTGGGAATGGAACCACCATTTGACCCAGCTGTCGCCCTTCTCGGACTATTCCCTGAGGACCTTAAAAGAGCATACTATAGGGATACTGCCACATCAATTATCATAGCAGCACAATTCACAATAGCTAGACTCTGGAATCAACCTAGATGTCCTTCAAAAGATGAATGGATAAAAAAATGTGGCATTTATACACAATGGAGTATTACACAGCACTAAAAAATAACAAAATCATGGAATTTGCAGGGAAATGGATGGCATTAGAGCAGATTATGCTAAGTGAAGCTAGCCAATCCTTAAAAAACAAATGCCAAATGTCTTCTTTAATATAAAGAGAGCAACTAAGAACAGAACAGGGAAGAAGAGCATGAGGAAAAGATTAACATTAAACAGAGACGAGTGGGGGAGAGAAAGGGAGAGAGAAGGGAAACTGTATGGAAATGGAAGGAGACCCTCATTGTTACACAAAATTACATATAAGAGTTTGTGAGGGGAAAGGGGGAAAAAAACAAGGGAGAGAATTAAGCAACAGCAGATGGGGTAGAGAGGGAAGATGAGAGGGAAGGGGAGGGGGGATAGTAGGGGTTAGGAAAGGTAGCAGAATACAACAGTTACTAATATGCCATTATGTAAAAATGTGGATGTGTAACTGATGTGATTCTGCAACTTGTAATTGGGGTAAAAATGGGAGTTCATAACCCACTTGAATCAAATGTATGAAAGATGATATGTCATGAGCTTTGTAATGTTTTGAACAACCAATAAAAAATATTTTAATATTATATCACTGAAAACATGAATTCCCCAAATTAAAAGATATATTGGTGTTACTATTTTAATGAGGTAAAAGTCAAGTGACCTACAAGTCACAATTTTAGCAATTTAAAGTGTATAATTTAGTGAAACTTAGTATGTTTGCATTTTGTACAGTTATCACCAATATCTAGATTCAGAATATTGTCATTATCCCAAAATGAGAGGCCTCACTTAGTAACCAGGGAACCTCCATTCCCCCATCCCATGTTCCTCCAGCTCCTGGAAACCACAAATCTGCTTTCTGTTTCTATGGGTTTACCAATCCAGGATATCTTATATAAATGAAAATGTACAATATACAGTTTGCTATTTAATTTTTTAAATTTAGAATAGTATTTGCAAGATTAATACATATTACAACAAGTATTTCATTCTTTTCTCTGGATGAATAATAATTCCTTTCCTGGATTTATCATATTTTTCTTATCTTTTTTTATTTGATGAACTTTTTGGTTGTTCTACTACTGGAATTTCTAGGTCAGGTGATATTTCTGTATTAAATTTCTTGAGAAGACCAGACTATTTCCACATCTGCTGAATCAGTTTTACATTCCCATTAGCACGTATAAGGGTTACAGTGTCACCATAGCCTCACCAACACTTATACTCTGTGTTTTATTTTGGTAATTCTATTAGACCTAAAATGCTTTTGATTTGTATGTCCTTAATGTCAAGATTTTGAGCATTTAGCATCTTACCCTGTGCTATTGTCCATTTGTATATCTTCTTTCAAGAAGTGTCCATTCAAGTCCTTTGCCCATTTTTAATTGTTTTTATTTTTATGAATGAATAGAAGTTGTTTATATATCATCAATTCTAAAACTTTATCATGTATGATTAGCAAATATCTTCTTCCATCTTGTAAAATTGGAGAGCAAACTGAACATACAGTGATCACAGTTCTCACAACTTAAAGAAATATATATTATGTGACACATACTCTCTCTTTCAGGCTGTTCAGATCCCAGGAGATATCCATCCTTCTTATCTGTCAAAGTATGTACAAAAAAAGGAAGCCCAGAGACATCAGTTCCAGCCTATTCACTTTCATGATAGAGTCTTTTTACTTTCTTGATAGTTATTTTATATGTAAGCCTTTTACATTTCGATGAACTCCAAATTGTATATATTTTTACTTTGGTTATTTGTTTTGTGAGTATCACATTTGAGAAACTATTGTCAAATTCAAGGACCTGAAGATTTACCTTTGTTTTCTCCTAAGAGCTTTATGGTTTCAGCCTTTAAATTGACATTTTTGACCCATTTTGAGTTTATTTATGTATATGGTTATGGTCCAATTTCATCATTTCACAGGTGCTATCTAGCACTGTCTATTTTCAGAGTTCTGAGAAACTGATTCTGACACTTTCTGTTAGCTTCTTTGTTCTTGTAAAGAACTGAATTTAAAGAGTTCCCTCTTCTGCTGTCTTTGCTGATACCACTTCTATTGCTTTTAAGTATTTGTCTTCACACACTGAAAAACAACAAATATTTCGGGGATGTGAAATCACTTAAAATTCAAAATATTTATGGATCATGCTCTAATGTATATCTTTCTTGGTATGTAATCAAAATGATGGAGGTGTACTTGTGAGGTTAGCCAATTTTTTTTTCAAAATAAACCACAATCTCTTTGTTTAATTTGAAAATATGAACATATTCAATCTTGACAGTATACTGAATTTTATACTATTTCTTAATAGTAAAATGTTACAGCAACATTTTGAAAAGTAAACATTTAAACACATGGCCCAAAATTCATTTTCTGCTTCTTTTTTTTTGTTTGTTTGTTTTTGTTGTTTTTTTGTTTTTTTTTTTAATTAATTTTTATTGTAGGTTGTTCAAAACATTACATAGTTCTTGATATATCATATTTCATACTTTGATTCAAGTGGGATATGAACTCCCATTTTTACCCCATATACAGATTGCAGAATCACATCACTTGCACAACCGTTGATTTACATATTGCCATTCTGGTGTCTGTTGTATTCTGCTGCCTTTCCTATCCTCTACTATCCCCCCTCCCCCCTTCCCCTCCCCTCTTCTCTCTCTACCCCCTCTACTGTAATTCATTTCTCCCCCTTATATTTTTCCCCCTTTCCCCACACTTCCTCTTGTATGTAATTTTGTATACCCCTGAGGGTCTCCTTCCATTTACATGCAATTTCCCTTCTCTCTCCCTTTCCCTCCCACCTCTCATCCCTGTTTAATGTTAATATTCTTCTCATGCTCTTCGTCCCAACTCTGTTCTAAGTTACTCTCCTTATATCAAAGAAGACATTTGGCATTTGTTTTTAAGGGATTGGCTAGCTTCACTTAGCATAATCTGCTCTAATGCCATCCATTTCCCTCCAAATTCTATGATTTTGTCATTTTTTAATGCAGAGTAATACTCCATTGTGTATAAATGCCACATTTTTTTTTATCCATTCGTCTATTGAAGGGCATCTAGGTTGGTTCCACAGTCTTGCTATTGTGAATTGTGCTGCTATGAACATGGATGTAGCAGTGTCCCTATAATGTGCTCTTTTTAGGTCTTTAGGGAATAGACCGAGTAGGGGAATAGCTGGATCAAATGGTGGTTCCATTCCCAGCTTTCCAAGAAATCTCCATACTGCTTTCCAAATTGGCCGCACCAATTTGCAGTCCCACCAGCAATGTACAAGTGTACCCTTTTCCCTACATCCTCGCCAGCACTTGTTGTTGTTTGACTTCAGAATGGCTGCCAATCTTACTGGAGTGAGATGGTATCTTAGGGTGGTTTTGATTTGCATTTCTCTGACTGCTAGAGATGGTGAGCATTTCTTCATATACTTGTTGGTTGATTGTATGTCCTCCTCTGAGAAATGTCTGTTCAGGTCCTTGGCCCATTTGTTGATTGGGTTATTTGTTATCTTATTGTCTAATTTTTTTAGTTCTTTGTATATTCTGGATATTAGGGCTCTATCTGAAGTGTGAGGAGTAAGATTTGTTCCCAGGACGTAGGCTCCCTATTTACCTCTCTTATTGTTTCTTTTGCTGAGAAAAAACTTTTTAGTTTGAGTAAGTCCCATTTGTTGATTCTAGTTATTAACACTTGTGCTATGGGTGTCCTATTGAGGAATTTGGAGCCCGACCCCACAGTATGTAGATCGGAGCCAACTTTTTCTTTTATTAGATGCAGAGTCTCTGATTTGATATCAAGTTCCTTGATCCACTTTGAGTTAACTTTTGTGCATGGCGAGAGAAAGGGATTCAGTTTCATTTTGTTGCATAAGGATTTCCAGTTTTCCCAACACCATTTGTTGAAGGTGCTATCCTTCCTCCATTGCATGCTTTTAGCCCCTTTATCAAATATAAGATAGTTGTAATTTTGTGGATTGGTTTCTGTGTCCTCTATTCTGTACCATTGGTCCACCCGCCTGTTTTGGTACCAGTACCATGCTGTTTTTGTTACTATTGCTCTGTAGTATAGTTTGAAGTCTGGTATAGCTATACCGCCTGATTCACACTTCCTGCTTAGCATTGTTTTTGCTATTCTGGGTCTTTTATTTTTCCATATGAATTTCATGATTGCTTTATCTATTTCTACAAGAAATGCCGTTGGGATTTTGATTGGCATTGCATTAAACCTATAGAGAACTTTTGGTAATATCGCCATTTTGATGATGTTAGTTCTACCTATCCATGAACAGGGTACATTTTTCCATCTTCTAAGATCTTCTTCTATTTCTCTCTTTAGGGTTCTGTAGTTTTCATTGTATAAGTCTTTCACCTCTTTTGTTAGGTTGATTCCTAAGTATTTTATTTTTTTTTGAGGATATTGTGAATGGGGTGGTTGTCCTCATTTCCATTTCAGAGGATTTGTCACTGATATACAGGAATGCCTTTGATTTATGCGTGTTGATTTTATAGCCTGCCACTTTGCTGAATTCATTTATTAGCTCTAATAGTTTCTTTGTAGACCCTTTTGGGTCTGCTAGGTATAGAATCATGTCATCTGCAAATAGTGATAATTTGAGTTCTTCTTTTCCTATTTTTATGCTTTTAATTTCTTTCATCTGTCTAATTGCTCTGGCCAGTGATTCGAGAACTATGTTGAACAGAAGTGGTGAGAGAGGGCATCCCTGTCTTGTTCCAGATTTTAGAGGGAATGCCTTCAGTTTTTCTCCATTCAAAATGATGCTAGCCTGAGGCTTAGCATAGATTGCTTTTACAATATTGAGGTATGTTCCTGTTATCCCTAGTTTTTCTAGAGTTTTGAACATAAAGGGATGCTGTACTTTGTCGAATGCTTTTTCCGCATCTATCGAGATGATCATATGGTTCTTATTTTTAAGCCTATTGATGTGGTGAATAACATTTATTGATTTCCGTATATTGAACCAACCTTGCATCCCAGGGATAAATCCTACCTGATCATGGTGCACAATTTTTTTGATATGTTTTTGTATCCGGTTCGCCAGAAGTTTATTGAGGATTTTTGCATCTAGGTTCATTAGAGATATTGGTCTGTAGTTTTCTTTCTTTGAAGTGTCTTTGTCTGGTTTTGGGATCAGGGTGATGTTGGCCTCATAGAATGAATTTGGAAGTTCTCCCTCTTTTTCTATTTCCTGAAATAGCTTGAAAAGTATTGGTTTTAGTTCCTCATTAAACGTTTTGTAAAACTCTGCCATATACCCATCCGGTCCTGAGCTTTTCTTAGTTGGTAGTCTTTTGATGGTTTCTTCTATTTCCTCAATTGATATTGGTCTGTTTAGGTTGTCAATATCCTCCTGACTCAATCTGGGAAGATCATATGACTTAAGAAATTTATCGATGCCTTCACTATCTTCTATTTTATTGGGGTATAAGGATTCAAAATAATTTCTGATAATCTTCTGTATTTCTGAAGTGTCTGTTGTGATATTGCCTTTTTCATCCTGTATGCTAGTAATTTGAGTTCTCTCTCTTCTTCTCTTCGTTAGTGTGGCTAAGGGTCTGTCAATTTTATTTATTTTTTCAAAGAACCAACTTTTAGTTTTGTCAATTTTTTCAATTGTTTCTTTTGTTTCGATTTCATTAATTTCAGCTCTGATTTTAATTATTTCTTGTCTTCTACTTCTTTTGCTGTTGTTTTGCTCTCCTTTTTCTAGGATTTTGAGTTGAAGTATTAGATGATTTATTTGTTGGTTTTTTGTTTTTTTAAGGAATGAACTCCAAGCAATAAATTTTCCTCTTAGAACTGCTTTCAATGTGTCCCATAGATTCCGATATGTTGTGTCTGTGTTTTCATTTATCCCTAAGAATTTTTTAATTTCCTCCTTGATGTCTTCTATAACCCATTGATCATTCAGTAACCTATTGTTCATTCTCCAAGTGATGCATGATTTTTCCTTACTTCTTTTATCGTTGATTTTCAATTTCATTACATTATGATCAGTTAAGATGCATGGTATTATCTCTACTCCTTTATATTGTCTAAGAGTTGCCCTGTGACATAATATATGATCTATTTTTGAGAAGGATCCATGTGCTGCTGAGAAAAAAGTGTAACTGCTTGATCTTGGGTGGTATATTCTATATATGTCAATTAAGTCTAGGTTATTAATTATGTTATTGAGTTCTATAGTTTCCTTATTCAACTTTTGTTTGGAAGATCTGTCCAGTGGTGAGAGAGGTGTGTTGAAGTCTCCCATGATAATTGTATGGTGGTCTATTAGACTCTTGAACTTGAGAAGAGTTTGTTTGATGAGCATAGCTGCACCATTGTTTGGGGCATATATATTTATGATTGTTATGTCTTGTTGGTGTATGGTTCCCTTGAGCAGTATGTAGTGTCCCTGTTTATCCCTTTTGATTAACTTTGGCTTTAAATCTATTTTATTTGATATGAGTATGGACACTCCTGCTTGTTTCCGAAGTCCATATGAGTGATATGATTTTTCCCAACCTTTCACCTTCAGTCTCTGTATGTCTTTTCCTATCAAATGCGTCTCCTGAAGGCAGCATATTGTTGGGTCTTGTTTTGTGATCCATTCTACTAGCCTGTGTCTCTTAATTGGTGAGTTTAAGCCATTAACATTTAGGGTTATTATTGAGATATGGTTTGTTCTTCCAGCCATATTTGTTTATTTATGTTACTAAACATGGTTTGTTTTCCTCTTTGATTATTCCCCCCCTTTACTGTACTACCTCCCGCTGTTGGTTTTCATTGATATTTTCCATTTCCTCTTCCTGTAATATTTTGCCAAGGATGTTTTGAAGAGATGGTTTTCTAGCTGCAAATTCTTTTAACTTTTGTTTATCATGGAAGGTTTTAATTTCATCTTCCATCCTGAAGCTTAATTTCGCTGAATACACAATTCTTGGTTGGAACCCATTTTCTTTCAGTGTTTGAAATATGTTATTCCAGGATCTTCTAGCTTTCAGAGTCTGTGTTGAAAGATCAGCTGTTATCCTGATTGGTTTACCCCTAAATGTAATCTGCTTTGTTTCTCTTGTAGCTTTTAAAATTCTCTCCTTATTCTGTATGTTGGGCATCTTCATTATAATGTGTCTAGGTGTGGATCTCTTATGATTTTGCACATTTGGCGTCCTGTAGGCTTCTAGGATTTGGGATTCTGTCTCATTCTTCAAGTCTGGGAAGTTTTCTCGTATTATTTCATTGAATAGATTGCTCATTCCTTTGGTTTGGACCTCTATACCTTCCTGTATCCCAATGACTCTTAAGTTTGGTCTCTTTATGTTATCCCATATTTCTTGAATGTTCTGCTCATGGTTTCTTAACAGCTTTGCTGAGCTGTCTATGTTCTTATCCAGTTAAAATACTTTGTCTTCATTTTCTGATGTTCTATCTTCTAAGTGTTCTACTCTGCTATTAGTATTCTCAATTGAGTTTTTAAGTTGGTTTATTGCTTCCTGCATTTCCAGGATTTCTGTTTGTTTGTTTTTTATAACCTCTATCTCCCTGTATAATTGATCTTTTGCTTCTTGGATTTGTTTATGTAATTCATTGTCGAAGTGGTAGAAGTGGTCTTTCATTGTCTGATTTTGCTGTCTAATGTCTTCCTTGAGACTCCAGATCATCTGAAGCATGTATATCCTGAATTCTTTATCTGACATTCCATCTGCTGCAGCTATTACCTCTTCTAAAGTTGAGTTGACCTGCATTGCTTGTGGTCCTTTCTTTCCTTGTCTTTTCATACTGATCGCGTTTCTTTCTGCTTGGTAAAACTGTTGTGTTATTGATTTTTCCCCCTATATATTTATATTGCTCTTGTATAGTTGCAAAGTCTCCCTCGCAGACTCTGGCGGTGGTTCTGCCCCTCCTCCAATTGGGGCAATGTGCCTACCACGCCGGCAGGCTGCTGGGCCTGTATTTTAGGTGGGCCTGTTCTTTCGGTGGTCACAGGTCCGCCTACCTTGCAGGCGTGAGCAGTGGCTCTGCGCCTTTGCTGGCCGCTAGGCCTGTTCTGTCTGTCGGTTGCAGGTCTGTCTACCTAGCAGGCGCTGGTGGCGGCTCTGCCCCTCCCCCAACCGGGGGCGATGTGTCTGGCGGGCCACTGGGCCTGTTTTGTCAGTGGTCACGGTTCCGCCTACCTTGCAGGCGCGTGGGGCAGCTGTGCCCCTCCGCAGGTTGCTGGGCCTGACCTGCCGGTGGGTCGCAGGTCTGCCTACCTTGCAGGCTCGGGGGGTGGCTCTGCCGCTCTGCGGATTGCTGTGCCTGTTCTGCTGGTGGGTCGCGGGTCCGCCTACCTTGCAGGCGCCCGGCGGCTCTGCCCCTCCTCCAACCGGGGCAGGGCGATGTGTCTGGCCGGCCACTGGGCCTGTTTTGTCGGTGGTTACGGTTCCGCCTACCTTGCACGCGTGTGGAGCAGCTGTGTCCCTCCGAGAGTTGCTGGGCCTGACCTGCCGGTGGGTGGCAGATACGCCTACCTTGCAGGCGCGGGGGTGGCTCTGCCGCTCCGCGGTCGCTGGGCCTGATCTGAGGTTAGCCAATTTAAACCGAGGCTTAGTACAGATTGGGTATTATTCTAAGAGAGTTAGATGTGTTCATTCAATCCACATAACAATACAGGCAAGTGGCTATTTTTATCTACATTTCACATGTAATAAAAATAAAATGTAGTGATGTAGAGTAACTTCATCAAGGCAACTCTGCTAGTAAAAACGTGTGACCCCCTGTGCACAGGGAGTCCTTCGTATCTGACATATCTTGATGTTTCTAGTTACGTTGATTGACGGGCAGGTGCTTTTCTTACTTCCAGTACTGTAGAGACATTGTTATCAATTTAAAAATGATAAAGAGAAGAAAATCTTTAGTGCCACTGCTTCTTTTTTTGGCATGATTTGTTTTCAGTGTTATATACTAAAAAGAGTTCCAGCCTCACTGAAGAAAATTGATTGCTTTAGATTTTCCTTCCTTGTCAGTCTTAGGCTATTTTGGCACAGTTTAATGATTTTTTCATTGTTTTTGCTTCTGTCAATCCTTTTGAGATGAACATAGGGTTACTACTGATTTTTATCTATTTTAACTCATTTTGATGCATTCTCATTTGGTGGCCAATAATTAGTTTGTTTAAGTGGCCTTTTGAAATCACATTTCTTCTTAACTGGTATATAATTCTAGGTTGTGACATTTCTGAGTATTGATTTAAGTTCTTTCTTGTGTTAACTTCTGGGTGAACTCTTACAAAATTAAATAATAATTCCCCAAATTGAAGCAAATTTGGTGGACTTCTACTTCCCTGTGGAAGAGTAGATTTGAAATCTCTCTGACAGCAGCTGAAGTGGACCCTTAAACTCAGTTGCATTAATGTCAGGAGTCTGGAGAAGAACATTAAAACAGCAAAGTGGAAGATTAAAGAATATAACAAATGTCACAAAAAAATGAAAGAGGATTTTTGGATTTAGAGAGTTTGATACTGTAACCACAACATGAGAAAATGACAACATGGTGCTTGAATTGCAAGACTGAGATACAACTGACTTTTCTTTAACCCTTAAAATGAATTGAAATTAGTAGACATGCTTGTAGAAAAAAATAGTATTTGTGAAATACACATGCTGGTTTTCCTTTTGAAATCATAGTATTGCCATATTTTCTCTGAGAAGTCATTTGCATCAAATCATTTGAACCACCAACCTTCTAAAATATTTTGCAGGGTTATTCTCTATTAGGTAAACTTTAGACATTTTTTTAAAAATTACAATTAGCAAGAAAGGGCTCATAATTCCATTGAAAAAACATAGTATGCAGTGTAAGTGCTTAATTGATAAACAGTTAAAATATATATTAAAGTCTGAGAAAAATAACTTCACATTGCATTACTATGAAAATGAGAAAAATCTAAATCCTATTCTCTTAGGGCTTATGCGTCCCAGTCTGAGGTGTGACAGGATCTTAACATCTGTATGCCAAGTTTACTTCTACTGTTTTTTCTTTAATCCTTTGTTCTTACCCATATTTCTTTATAAGGCCTTATCCTAAGACATAGGCATGGGAGTGCTGAAGTACATGTACTAGGATGTCTGTGCACGTATACACACACACGTTTTGTCCTCAAGAAATCAGCTGATAAAAAAAAAATCAGCCCATTTTTTAGTGAAAGATTAGCATGGCATTAGGTATTAGTCCAGCAAAAATGATTTTCTTCTCTGATTTTTTTTCTCCTCAGGGAAAAGAAATATTTTTTTTTTTTTTTTTTTTTTTTTTTTTTGCTGATACCACTTCTATTGGTAAGTAAATACTTTTTTTTCTTTTTTTTTTTTTGCTGATACCACTTCTATTGGTAAAAATAAGAAATATTTTTTTTCTCCTCAGGGAAAAGAAAAAAAATGTTGTGTTTTACTTAGATGTATAAAATAAACATGCAGCCTAGGCAAAGAAATATGAATGGATTATCGTAATGTAGGAGGTTGACCACTGCAATAAAGGAATGTCAAAAAACAAAATTACAACAAATTTATTTTAAAGAGCTTAATTGGCTTTCTTTTTCCTTAAATGTATTTATTTATTTGTTCTAATTTGTTACACATGACAACAGAATGCATTTCAATTCATAGTACACATATAGAACACAATTTTCATGCCTCTGGTTGTACACAGAATCACACAATTCGTGTCTTCATACATGTACTTAGGGCAATGATGTTCATCTCATTTCACCATCTTTCCTACCCACCATATCCCTTCCCTTCCCATCCCACCCTTTCTAAATTTTCTCTATTTCTCCCATGCTTCCCCCAACTTCCATTATGGATCAGCATGCACTTATCAGAGAAAACATTTGGCCTTTGCTTTGGGGGGATTGGATTACTTCACTTAGGATGATATTCTCCAACTCCATCCATTTACCTGCAAATGCCATAATTTTATTGTCTTTTAATGCTGAGTAATATTTCATTGTGTATATATACCAAAGTTTCCCTATCCATTCATCTACTGAAGGGCATCTAGGTTAGTTCCACAGTTTAGCTATTGTGAATTGTGCTGCTATAAACATTGATGTGGCTGTGTCCCTCTAATATGCTGTTTTAAGTCCTTGGGTATAAACCAAGCAGTGGGATAGCTGGGTCAAATGGTGGTTCCATTCCAAGTTTTCCAAGGAATCTCCATACTGCTTTCCATATTGGTTGCACCAATTTGCAGTTCCACCAGCAATGTATGAGTGTACCTTTTCCCCCACATCCTCGCCAACACTTATTGTTGCTTGTCTTCATAATAGCTGCCATTCTCACTGGAGTGAGATGAAATCTTAGAGTAGTTTTGATTTGCATTTCTCTAATTGATAGAGATGATGAACATCTTTTCACATGTTTATTGATCGATTGTATATCATTTTCTGAGAAGTGTCTGCTCTTTTAATTTTGGAATCAGGTATCACTTCATTCTATAAAATTGAGTTTTCAATGAGCTGTGCAGAGGAGACTGCTTATTTAAACAGAGAAGGGTTTTCAGTTCCCCCCAAAGCAAACAGCTTTTCTTATCTTCTATCTCATATATCTACCCCATACATTTGGTATTGATCCTTTAATCAACTTAAGTTTGATTAGTAGTCTTCATACACATTTCACTTTAGAGAAACAAAGCTTAATACTAAGGGAAGATTTGAGGAACCATAAGACAAGCCAGCTTAACAACTGCTCATGTTGTAAAGACCATGCTATTGAGACCATTTTGGAGTCACATATTCAGCCTTTAGCCAGGATTCCAAAACTGACAAAGTTGAACTTTACTGCCTTTGACCTCTCAGAAATAGCTTTATATATTTTTTTCATTAACACCCCACAAGCCCATTTGTTTCCTGCTCTTACATCAACTTTATCAGTCCTCATTGAATCAGAGATGTAACAATAGATCTTCAGGAAATGTGCTGATGAAGCTAGTTACTTACATGCATACAAAATGACTAATACAACTTAATATTGGAGCCTTTTTAGGGACATAATATTATGATGGTTGTCATTGTTGTTTTGTTTGTCTGCTTGGTTGTTTACTTTTTCCCAGAAAAAAAGAATAAGGAGCAAAAGTTTTATGTTACTTAATGATTAGTATACTCTATTAGATTTTTAGCTGGTTTGGTCACTTTCAGATTAGCTTACAGTATTGGAAATCTCTGTGCCAATGAAGATCCAGTGTAAATTTAAAGGATTTAAATCAAAGCAATTCTATGAACTTGTGGCCAGCCAGAAGACTTCCTCCTGGATTAGGCCACAGTGTGCAGAGGGAAGAATTTCCAGCAATATCTCTGCATTTGGATTTGCTGGTTCATCAGAAGCGATGCCCTGGCTAGTCCTGCCTTCTACTTTCCCACAGGTTCCTGTTACTGCTCTTGAAACCAGAGTTTTGAGATGGGACTAGATTTGCTGCTTTGCCAATTTCCTCTGTGTTCTTGACTTACAAATTTTGAAGGATAAAAACCATGGACAATCACAGAAGGGAAGAGTAAATGGAGCAGGATTTATTTAAGCAAGAATAGATAGAACTTGCACCATGTGGGAGGGGGGCCTAGTAACAGAAAAATTCATTTTGGTGTGCCAGCTTAAAAGTTTATATATGGTTCTGGGTAAAGTATGGAGCAAAAGCTATGTTAAGTAGGAATTGAAAAAGTATCACATCCACCTTCCTTCCTATAACTTCCATCTGGGTTCACCCCCACATTCTGTTTTCCATCTCTGGGTCTAAGGAGTTGGCTGGAGGGGTTCCCACAGGTGAGCCTCAAGGTCTTTTACATTTGAAACAGGCCTTGGTGGTGCCATTAATATGTCCACAGGTTAGTTCCCAGGTGTAGTCAAATGGGGCTCATTATCATGAATGCCTGGTCATTTTACTGTTTTATCCTCCTTCACTATGATCTTATTTTCAAGTATTCTGCCTCCTCACTCACTCCACTCTGCTTCCTTATATATGTCAGACATGCTCCCATTTTAGGGCCTTTTAAAAAAAAAAAAAAAGTAGACAACTTTTAAAAAGTAGACAACTACTTACTATTCCCTCATCTCCTTCATATCTTCAAGTTTCTCATACTTAGGAGTACTCTGAATACTCCAATTAAAATTGCAGTCTGCATCTCTGCCTACACCCTACCCTTCTGATTCTCCATACTCGTATGTGTTTGTTACAACACAAAAGTTATCATATTCTAACATCCCATATACTTTATTTATTGTGTTCATTGTATTTATCCAATAGAACAAGTGCGATTTTGACAATTATTATATTTATTGCTATCCCTCTGTTATCTGGACTCATGCTCAGCACATAGTAATCAATAATTATGTGTTAAATTAATTAACTATATGTTAAATAAAAATGATCTTCAATGGATAATAAAATGTAATACAATATAATTAAACATTCTTCCATGATATAAAACTATCATATATAATAAAACTATCTCCTAAACATTATAAAAATATTTCAGATTAACAACCTACAACCTGTACAACAGGTTGTTTTGGTATGGAAGAATAATTGAACATCAAATAAGAGACTTGCTAACCTTTTGTTTATGTTGGGGATGGAAACACTTCATCTTATATCACAAATATTGCTTCTACTACCAACTGTCACAAATATCATGTTTCTTCTATTTTTATCTTTCCTGATGATAGGAAATTTAAAACTTAGGTTCTAATAGTCAACAATATCCTTGTAAACAAAAAAGAGTAAAACTTTCTTTTCACTCCTAATAGTCAGATCTACACAGTCATCACTGTTATATTATATCTCTTTTGTCTCATAAATACCCTTCTCTTTTCTTGCTCAAGGCATCCCTTTCTTAAAATTCCTTACTGTCTTTTAAAATGGCTGACTTAAGTCAGGGATCACACTGTGAAGGAGAGGAGCCTCGTGGAGTTAATGGCATGCAAACTCCCACTTTGTTTTCACTATCTTGTAGAGAAGACTGATTATATTTGAAGAAAGGTAGCAAATGATTGCTGGAAGGAAAAGAAAAAAGATCAATTCCAACTGTCTCTAAAGAGGAAAGTAAATCTGAAAAACAAATGTTCATTCAGGGTTCCTAGCCCCAAGAGAGCACATGACAGGAGTCACAGTCAGTTAATCCCACAGATACCAACCCTGCAGAGTGAGAAATTCAGGAGGCCACATTGTTAAGAATGATTCGAAATAAGTTTCAGAACAAACAATGAAAATGGATGCTTGCTGTGGATTGTTCCTTTGAAAGGAAGCTTGAAAGTGCAAACACTACAAATCCAAGAAAGCTCAAAGGCAAGGCTAAAGGCAAAAAGGAGACTGGTATGAGTCTACACAGACTGTCCTCTCTTCCTCTGTCCTAAAGTCTAACATGAAAAGTGCTTTAAGAGAAGCCACCTAAAGGACTACAGAATTTGAATGAAATGTAAAGAAGAAGATTTGGCTGGAATCATTCAAGCTGGGAGAAGAATGATTACATTTCTATGATGGACAGTAACTGCTTCAGGGACTATTCAAAGACAGGTGAGTATTACTTGTTCTGTCTGATGAAAAATTGATTTAAATTAAGGATAAAGTAGAAAAGTTAGCAAAGAGCAATGTCCTGTCTTTAAGGGATCAATATGTCCTCAGGTGTTCTGATTTATCGACCACGTGTGTTACCTCTTTTCCTGGAAAGTTACCCGAAGAGCTTCCTAACATTCCTGTTGAGTGTGAACTCGTGTAGAGGATGAATGTTTAAACACTCATCTTCCAACAGAAACATGCGTGTTGCGCAGCATGCTCATCTCTCCCTGCTCTGTCTCCTTCATTCCTGGCAGTGAGTGCTTGCATTGCTTTGTGAAATTCTACTCTCCAAGCTCCTTACTCCATTATTCAAAAACATATGTACCAAGGATTGTTGATATATCTAGAGAGACAGAGAGAATATGCAGATAAATAAAAACAGACAAGACCCTGCCACTGTGGGGATTATATTGGGAGTGGCGGGAACAAGAAAGGGAATACACAGCATGATTGAATATAGCAAATAGTGTGCTACAAGGAACAACAAGGTGCTGTGATAGCCAGGGATTGTGTGTGTGTGTGGGGGGGTGCGCGCACGTGTGCGCACAATACTACATGCATGAATGTTGGGTGGAGTGATTTCAGCTAAGGAGCAAGGAAAGGCCTCTCTGAACTCCCTGAGGAAGTCACTGGTGACCTGACCTGAGACCACAGGATAAGCAGGAGGCAACCCTATAGATGGGGAACACAGAGAAAACAGTGTGTTTCAGGGCCTGAAGTTGACGTGGGCATAGCCTGCACTCCCAGGCCTCTTGAACACCAGTGCATATTTATTTAGTCTAAAAACAAGCAAACAAACAACAGCAAAAACAAAAAAGAAATCCTACATTTATCCTCTTATAAAAACGATATAAACTGGCATTTTCTCCAAATGGCAGCCAATCAAATCAAACAAAAATTGAGACTAGGAAGTAAGAATTAATATTTTATCAAGTCAAACATTCAGAAGTAGTTGCTAATCATATCAGATCCAGTCTCACAGGCAGGAAGCAGTGGAGCAGAGATGTGAAGATTCATTTTTCTATTCTGATTTGAACAAGGAGGGTGATAATTGAATATCACATGAGACATTTCAGTTGGTGGTTCAGAGTCAGCACTCTGGAAACATGCTTCCTGGGTTTGGATCTTGGTTCTACCATTTATCAGTTCTGTGACCCTGAGAAAGTTACTGAATTCTACTCTGAGCTTTCATGGCCTCATTTGTGAAACATGGATAATGATAGTTTCCACTTCAAGAGTTATTAAAATTATTAATTGTGTTTATATTTGTAAAACACATAGAAAAGCACCTGACACATAGCAAGTATTAAGACATCTTTGTTAAATAAAATTAAAATAAAGCAAAACAATTATTTATTATGGATAACCTGAGCTAAATGTTGATGCAAACTGTAAAATATCTTCAAAATGCTTACTGCGGGAGACTGATTTGTCACATCACGGATTAAGACTCATTATTGCAAATCTATAATTATGTATGGGTTTAGCAAAAGTTTCTCTTTGTATTTTCCATAAAGGATATGCTAAGTAAATTATTAAAATAAAGAAGTTTGTTGTGTTTGTTAAAGTTCCTTGAGCAATTGAATTTTTTCCCAAGCACTTTAGAAATATCTATTTGTAAATGCTGGTGTGATATAATCTTACTAGTTTTATTTTTCATTTCGTTTGTTTAAAAACAGTCTCTAAAATTTGACTTTATAATTCATACCTAAAAGTGTCTTACAAACATATTTAATGTCTATGCATATATATACAAGCATATTATATATAAAGTTTATGAATGCCAATATAACTTCATTTACTTTCCTGTATATTTTCTTGTGGCATGTATAACAAAACTGAAAACAGAATAGTTCAGGGTACGCAATTTCCAATGTGATATGTTTTCAGAATAAAATCCAAACTGTCAAATTCTCTTTTTCCTTGCATCCCAAACCTATAGATAACATAAAAATTAAAATTTATGTTTTGAAATGTGCTGTGCCTGACACATGCTTCATGAAACTCTCACACGTATCTCAATGTTTCACATTCATGTTTTGATGTCAGTATTAGGTCTCAGGGAACAACTTACCATGCACCGCATCCTACAAAAGTGCTAAGCTTTTTTGCTTAATATTGTCAGCAACTGAGATTTTCAGACATTTGTACAATTAATTTTCTTTGTTTCTCAGATGATAGCTTTAGAAAGCAACATCATGAGCTGCAGACATTCTAAAATTACAATTCCCAATACTTTATTTTTAAGCAAGTCATTAGGTATCAACTAGTGTGAAGTCAGTTCAAAACTGTGTATACAAATCTGGCTCATGTGCTCTATGTAACATTGCATTGACACCCCTGTCTCTGTTTAAACAGCTAATTATGATTGTAATTCTGTCTTTTGTGTCATATGAAAACCCCCACCACGTGTGGGCCTCCAGGGATAGTGTGTGTCACCACTTAAGTGTTTTTAAGTCCTCAAACAAGCTTCTTCACACTGAGTCATCTGCCTACTTAAAACCCTCAAATTATATTCAGACCCCCCCCCCATTCTTAGTAAATCAAAACAAAGGAACCAAAAACCTGCTTGTCAAACAATATAACTAGAAGCAGAGATCTCTAAAGCAAAGGACACCCTGGACACAGGGGCTGTGGCTATCCATACTGTGGTTTGAGGCATTGACCCTGAAGGAAAATAATCACTGGCATTATCTGGAAAGAACTAATGCTTTGCCTCTGACTCATCTGGTAAGCTGTCCTATTACCATGTATGGTATGAGGGACCTGGATCAAGATCGCTGCAGAGCTCCAAAGGTTATTTAGTCCCTCTTGTGATTTTTGCACAGCTTTGTTTTCAGTGCAAGTCATTTAATACTAATACCATTTAACCACTTGCAAATATTTATTGTGTTTATTATTTTCCAAGCACTTGGTTGGGCACTGGGGAACATATTGATTACCAAGACATGATTCTTGCATTCAACATGTTCCATGGACAACAGGGATAACTGTGCTCACAGTGTTATTCAAAAGAGATGGCAGTGAATGACAAACTATGGAAATTCAGAGAACAAGCAATGCTCTTAAAGACAAGATCATAGGGGATAGGTCAAGAGGGATAAGGGGTCTACATGTCCTTTCCTGTGGTCACTGGGCTAAATTATCCTGAAGGTCCCTTCAATCTCTGTTTCTAAGTCATTTCTTATTCAATCTGTTAACTCTGATCACTGCTAACATACCTTTTAATACTTGAAACCTGGTATTGAGGCACTTACAAGGACACCTGGTAGACTTTTCTTCCAGAAATTGAGAAGGGATAGAGTGTAATGACTTCAGCACAGTTAAACAATGCTTAGTCTCTGTTCCATTAATCCTACACTATGTTGGCAGGGGGAGAGGAAAAAAAAAGATAATTAGGAATTCCAAACTGATAACTATTGGGGAGGTCAGGGTAATGACATTATTTGGGACCAAAAGTATGAGGTATCAGGTGCTTTAAGACAGTAGTGCTGTTCATTAATGGGACATTGCAAGAAGGGAAGGGGCAAAGCATGCAGCATGAAAGATGCTACAGAAAAGAAAGAGGACTGCATGTATCTTCAAAGCAATTACTAAGCTGGTATTTTTTTTTTGTGAATCATTAGGAAGCGTGCTTAATATACTCCCACACAATAACAAGGCATTTTTACCAGGTTGTTCTAGAACAGATTCCATGATATTTTGAACAATCCAGCTGGCTTTGTGCTTTAGTATCTCCAAATAATTGATAGTTGTAATTGTCAGACATATAAATTTCTGATAAGACTCTCAATGTGATAAAAAGAAATGGCCACTCTTTAATTCATTTCAGGCAGTATTTTTGTACACATAGGTCAGATTTACTCTGCTTATCTCCCATATGGTGCATTCCCAATTATGAGTTTCTTTCTGTCTTACAACTTGTGTCAGTCATCTGTGCCTATGCTGACACTGCCCCTCATGTGCACTCAGCTTGCCCAACTCCTTGTCAGTTTTCAGATTTTGATTGCAATGCCACTTTCTCTGATAAGCTTTCCCTGGCCTTAAACTGTAAGTCACATATCTGTCTAATAAGCTATCCTAACACTCTGAAATGTTTTTCCATAACACACTACCACTGTAATTATAAAATCATCTGTGAATCTTTAATATTAGTTCTTTCCACTCTTTCCCCAACCAGATTGTGAGATCCCTGAATGCAGGAGGTACTATATTCTCAGACCTCATCAGAAAACTGATGCATGGTAAGTATTCATTCAATCTTTGTATTTGAATAAAGGACTCAAATTAAGTGGAATTATTAGGCCAAAATTGTATGGGTATATTGAGGTTCTTGTTAAGCAATGGCTAATTT
The DNA here is from genome assembly GCF_048772815.1 of Callospermophilus lateralis. NCBI lineage: Eukaryota > Metazoa > Chordata > Mammalia > Rodentia > Sciuridae > Callospermophilus > Callospermophilus lateralis. The sequence goes on from NC_135325.1 coordinate 116,140,790, forward strand.
GACTTAAGAATAGATTATACAATTAAAACATATTATGTAGGGATGTCTATTTCAGTTGCTCTCAGAATTATTATATTTTCAACTAGAATATATCATTTTCATTCTTTTAGTCAAGGAATATCTAAAATATATTTAGGACAAATTCTGATTTTGATATTGCTTAAAATAATCCTTAGTATTTGATAATATATATCATAGTGCCATTATTCAAATTGGCCAAATTCAACTATCATATTTCACCATATAATTGTCACATATGCCTTGTATTTTTGCAAAAAAAGTGGAGTGACACCATATGAGAAGCTTTTTTTTTCTTTTGTGCCGGTATTACTTAAAAATTATTTATTACTAAACGATTTTTGGTGTAACAGTAAGATGCACAGAATATTCACAAATATACATTAAAACTGAATAGGACAAATATACATACAGACATGATTTCTTTGTGACAATTTAGCAAACATTTTTCTTGTCTAAAAAAATTAATACATTAGTTGTTATTGATTTGTGCATTATAGCCAAAATATTGTACTCAAGGCAATTTGCTACAATGTTGTGAATTATGGACTTAGAAAATTTAATCTTCTGTTTCGGAAGATTCTGCACCACTATTATTGGTGTCCTTATCTGAGACACTATCCTTAGTTCCACTCATGTAAAATGTGTTTCTGGTTACTCCTGCAGCCTTCTAAACAAATCAGGAGTGTTGGCTTGCAGGAATATACTGAACAGAGTGGGGTGCTGAGAAATTCTAGGCTTGTGGCTCACAGTGCACATGAAGACAAAGGTGTATCCATGTGTCACTGGTCAATACATTGCTTCTCTATTAACCTTTTAAGTGGTGTGACAAGCACAATTACAACATGTGATGATTACATGATGACGGTTATAAACCAGTTTTTGAACTAAAAAACAGCACGCCATGATTATGTGGTAACAATTATCATGCGATAGCAATGATTATGTGATTAAATATAGTATCATCAATATTTGGCATTTCTAATCTACTTTGGTGAAGAAACCAGTCTTTTTAAAGCATTGTGTGTGTGTGTGTGTGTGTGTGTGTGTGTGTGTGTATATATAGTTTGAGTTTACTGTGTTAACATGATATGGTCTGGCTCATTAAATTTTGTTATTTCTTTAAACACAAAAAGTACCTTTGTTTCACCTCTTTTACAGCTTTTGAAAAACTGTATGATAGAAAAATTTTAGATCTCTACCTCAGATTACAAATGAACATTGATTCCATATCAAGTAAAAAGTTAAAAAGAGAAAAAGTCGAGGAATATATAAGCTAAAGGTGATTTTCTATGTATGTATTCTATTTAATATGCCCCTAGAATGTCTAATGGTATAATTTTAAAATCATTTTAAAAATAGGAACTTCTTTCTTCAAAGTGGAAATACTTATAACATATGTGATTGACAAATAGCTAAATTTTCTATAAAAGCACTTCAAAAGATTAACTAACAATAACACAAAAAGAAAAAAGGAAAGGACATGGGATAATTTAACAAATTAAATAAATTGCCAAAAAAGACCATGCATAATACACTAGTAATAACATTAATAAAAATTAAAACAAAAATGAAGTAACATTCTAACTATAAAACTATAAAAATAAGAACAATTATATTATTCAATATTCAAGAATGTTCAAAAGAGCAGGAACTCTCACACATTGTACAAGATTCAAGTAAGTTACACTTTTCACTAGTAGAAATTGACATTGTATATCAAAAGCTTCCAGACCAAACCCTCATACATTGCTGATAACAATGAAAAATGTACAGTTATTTTGGAAAAACCTTATGGCAGTACCTCAAAATGTTAAACTTAGAGCTCCTATATGATCTAGCAATTCCAATTGTAGGCATATATCCAAGAGAAATGGAAAAAGAAATCACCACACAAAACCTTGTGTATACAAATATTCATGGAAGCATTATTCATAATAGTGAAAAAGTAGAAACAAAATAAATGTTCATCAATTGATGAAGGTACAAATAAACTATAATCTATCCACATAACAGGATATTACTTGGCAGTAAACACAAATGAAGTAGTAATTAAATAAGTAGTAGTAGTATTAGTAACATGGATGGTTCTTGAAAACATGACACTAAGAAAGTAGCCAGTCATACCAGACTGTACATTGCATGATCCCATTTATTTAAAATGTTATATGTCTGACACATTTCATCTGTGTTAACTGGGTGGCAAGACTGCAGTGGAAAAAGAAAGGCCCATTAGGAGACTACAGGAGTAATTCCAGATGGAGATGGTGGCTTGTATTAAAGTGTTAGCAGTTCAGGGAGACTAAGGATGTATAGCCATCCTTGTATATCCAAGGGGAATTGGTTTCAGGACCCCCGAGGATACCAAAATACTCAAGTCTTCCATATAAAATGGTGTTATGGTATTTACATATAACCCATGCATAACTTCCTATATACTTCAAATCATTTCTAATATAATGAAGTGCTATGTAGATAGTTATTATACTGTATTGTTTTGGAAATAATTATGATGAAAAAAAAGTCTGAACATGTTTGGTACAAAAGCTTTTTATCTTTTTAGATACTAGGAATTGAACCCAGGGGTGCTTAACCACTGAGCAACATCCCCAGTCCTTTTTAGTTTTTATTTAGAGAGAGGGTCTCACTAAGTTGCTCAGAGCCTCACTAAGTTGCTGAGACTGGCTTTGAACTCGCAATCCTCTTGCCTCAGGCTCCAAAGCCACTGGGATTACAGTTGTATGCCAGCACCTGGCCAGGCTTACTTTCAAATATTTTCAGTGCAGAACCTACAAATACTCTGTACCAACCATAAATTGATGATGCACCCAACAACTTTTCCTGGGTTGTTATAGAAAGGAAATAGGAATGAATTGAAGCTTTTGGGCTTGAACAACTAAAAGAAGGAAGTTCACACTTACAAATGTAGACAAATTTGTAGGAGTAATATGTTCTATCGAAAAAGCATAAGTTTAGCTTTAGTTATGTTAATTTTAAATTGCTTATTAGACTCATTAGACTTCCAAGTGATAAGGTATAGCAGGTGACTATATATGTGACTCTGGAGGACAGTGGAAGGTTCAAGCTGCATGTGTAAATCTGATACTTCTCAGTGTAGAAATGGTATTTAAATCCATGTGAGCCAATAACTTATCAAGACATATAAAGCAAGTTTTGAGAACTGAACTTTACAACTTATCAAAAAAAGGAGAAATAGTTAAGAAGAATGAGAAGTAGTCACAAAATAGTCTCAAGTGCATTTAATCTAATCAGAATATATAAAAATATTTCCATGATTGCTTTTTGTTGTTTTTCAGGAGTGAAAAATAAGAAAAATTCTCAGTGTCCAACAGCAGTGAATTCTGGCAGACACATTTAACGAAATACAAAGTAGTGATTAAAAATACTAATAATGATATGTTTTATTGACAAGATAAATGTTTATTGTATACTATTAAAAAGACAAATCCCAGAAACATCCAGGGAGATTCGATTACAAGGTATGTGCACTAATGTAGTTCTGAGGAGATTATGGAACATCTTGAACATTAGGCCAAAGAGTTGAGGAAACATCACATTGAATGTAATGCACATTAAAAACACCTTACAAGGGCTGTGGTCGTGGCTCAGGGGTAGAGCACTTGCCTAACATGTATGAGGCACTGGGTTGGATTCACAACACCACATAAAATCCATAGAATCAAGGTCAATTGAAAACTAAAAACAACCCCAAAACCAAACCAAAACAACAACAACAACAACAAACAAACAAATCGTACAACATTTTAAATGTTTAGCTGCCTGCAGAACACCCTCAAGACATTTCAATTTAGTACAAACTGATAGGTTCTAGACGTCAGTACTTTTAAATTGCCACTGAATATTCTGTGTGCCCAGGTGTGAGAAGAGTTAGTTTAAGCAATCACCAAACAACTCAGGCCGCTGAAAGGACTGAGATCGAAGTTTAGTCCTCAGCACTTGGGTGATATTCTCATGTTTCTTGGGATTAGACTCTGTCAAAGCTCTTGGTCCGAGGTGTCCTGCTGAAGCTTATCATAAATGTCCAGAAGAAAAGATTCATTCTAACTTTAGGGCTTTGAGTAGTGAGCAGATGTGAGGGACTTTGAAGGTCTGACACTGTAATCCATGAGGAGTACCATAAAAATGGTGGTCTACCTCATTTGTGGGGAGAGGAGGGATTCAAATATCAGAAACATAGCAAAACTTGATATCTCTCTTTTCAATTTTTTTAATACATTGACATTTCCTTTACTAGGGAAAGAAAAGGTATGAATTCTTTTCATACCACATAAATTATTATGATTATAGGACCGGGTAATAGTACACATAATCACAAATCTCTTCTTATATAAAAATGCTCTAGAATGTCACACACATAATTTAAACTACAATTTAAAGGGATATATCGGGTCACATTCCTACTTATCCATATCAGAGAAGAAATATTATCTGACAAACATGGAATAGGTTATGAAACGAAAACTTCCGAAAGTCACTGCTGACACTGCAGGCCACTTCTCGCCCTTTATTTCCCTCAAAAAATATCATCTACTCAATCTACAGATAAACCATACAGCGCTTTATTTTGCTTTGTTCCAACTCCATGAATTGGATATAAGATGCCTCTGAGTTTTTTTGATTATGTGTTTTCCCTCACTGGAAATGTTTCATGACAAGAAAGTTGTTGTGAAGTGACCTTTTTTGCCCTTTGAAGTAAGGATATAACAGGGGAAATAAATTGTATGTGACTTTGTGGGAATCTTACTCATTGTGACAGTAGTTGAGTATATTTAGATGTAGAAAAATGGCTCCAGGATTAACCTTTTAAGACAAAAAAGGAAATGGGCCTCTATATCAAGGTAAGACAGAGAGATGGTGTTTTGCCCATTTGAGCATCTTTGGTACAATCTTTGCATGTGAGACCATCAGTCACTTCTTTACATATGCAACTTGAAATAAGCTTGGTCATTTGAAAACAATTTGAAGCAACTTTAGTTCAAATGAGCCACTTAAATCTGTACAACAACATTGATCTAGAAAGGCTTCAGCTTAAGGTTGATTACTTAATCCAAAGATGGAGCAGGAATATGTCATTTACTTAAATTTCACTTGTACCCTGCAATACATTATATTAAATGAGAATGGCTATTTTTAATAATATTAATTAGGTCAACAAAGATCAATTATTACTCAAATAAATATAGAAGGGAGCCATTCATTTTTCTCATGTTGTGTCTGAATGAGGAAAGTTAAATAGCATAATTTGTATCAAAAAGCATGGGTAACTGTCACTCTAGGCTACTTAAGGAGTTGGCATACATCCCAGGAAAACCACAAGCCATTATTTTTAGGAAGCCATGGCATCCTACAGCATTAATAAGGGCAAATTGGGAGCTGATATATCCCAAAGGAAAAGATTAATCCTGAGTAATAGTACATTGATCAATTTCATGTTATCACCTAAAAACATGTGGTTTGAATTAATTTCAGTAGGGCTCTTGATTTTTTTTTCACATAAATTTATCATTAATAAAAAATAGATAATAACAATGCCACTTTAAGTAAAAATAAGGGATAGCCTATTAGGATAGCCTGGAGTCAGTTTTGGAGGGTGTGCCATATACTTAATTATGAAGAATGGCCCTAGAGAACATTCAGCATCCTTATTGACCCTTACTATAAAGAATTTGAGGTTAAGCCCAGAAGATTTTAAGATAATTTTTTTTGAGTTTTCAAAATTATGGAAGAGCATAAATGCAATTTTCAATTATCATTCTAAATTGGAAAAATGTGTCCAAATGGAATAAATTTGCTTATGATATGTACAAAATGGTCTAAAGTTAAGGGAGAAAAAATATTTCAGAATGAAACTGAATACCTATCAGCAGAATTTCAACTCTGAATCAAAAGTCAGTGTGACATTGAGAATAGCAAGAGGTAAATACAATGACTGAGAAAGAATGTCCTGCCTTAGACTGAAGATATAAGCATATTAGATTGATTAGGGTCACTGACCTTTGCATAGGAGGTACAAATTCTAGAGAGGATACAGAAAGGATAAAATTGATTTGAAAAAAATAGACCCAATGACTAATGGTAAAAGATGTGTGATTTTTAAGATGAAATGGTTAAGGGAAGATGAAGTTTTTCAAATATATGAAGAACATTTTATTATAATATGGTGGTTAGTTTCTAAGTTCTCTTAATAGTTTCATATGATTCCTGATTAAACTTCAGAGACACTATATTTTTGTTTCACAGCATAGTTTGGAAATTGATGTTTAATGACAATGAGTTCTCATCTGTTTGGAATTAAAAACAGAAATGTAATTTATTATAAAAAATCAATTTCCCAGACTCCATGACCCCTTTTGATTTTGTCCTCTAACATATTTGATACTTCCTTTCCTTAAAAAACAAAACAGGCAAAAAGAAATTTACCTTTGCATGACTCTCATCATCAATCCTTTCCTTTTAAAACTCTGTCAGTGTTTATTTAGCTAAACCACAAATAAACAAGTTGTTTTGACTTATTTTTTTGCCTGCCATAGATAATTTGGGGATAGCACTATTGTTCCTAAAACTCCCTTTTTCATTCAGTCAACTTGTCTATTTGTCACTTACTGTGTACCAAACACTTTGCTGACACTGAAGTTACAGATAAGAACAAGACGGAAATAGTCTGACACAAGAGTGGCACAGATCCTGACAGTCTGGAGGATTAAATAGGCAACACTCAAATATCACACAAATAAATATACAAATGCAATGGCTTAAAGTACTGTGAGGTTTTCTGAGATCATAAAACAGATGATCTAAGCTTTGGAAATATGAATTCAATATTTTCTTCATGCAATATTTCTTATGTCAATTAGGTTGTAAGTTTCAATGAAAAATAAGGCCTAAGCTTGTTTTAAAGGACCCATAATTGCACAGTTATAAGTATATAGGTGATCATTGATTTAATGTTTTATGAAACTAATCAGGTTATCTATGGTCATGACATGTCAAAATAAAAATTACATAGTATGTCCCTGGGATCTGCAGATTTTATATTCATGATTTTTCTTTTTTTAAATTTTTATTATTAGTTGTTCAAAACATTACATAGCTCTTGACATATCATATTTCATACATTTGATTCAAGTGGGTTATGAACTCCCATTTTTACCCCATATACAGATTGCAGAATCACATCGGTTACACATTCACTGTTTTACATATTGCCATACCAGTGTCTGTTGTATTCTGCTGCCTTTCCTATCCTCTACTATCCCCCCTCCACTCCCCTCCAATCTTCTCTCTCTACCCCCTCTACTGTAATTCATTTCTCCCCCTTGTTTTTTTCCCCTTTCCCCTCACTTCCTCTTATATGTAATTTTGTATAACAATGAGGGTCTCCTTCCATTTCCATGCAATTCCCCTTTTCTCTCCCTTTCCCTCCCACCTCATGTCTCTGTTTAATGTTAATCTTTTCCTCCTGCTCTTCCTCCCTGCTCTGTTCTTAGTTGCTCTCCTTATATCAAAGAAGACATTTGGCCTTTGTTTTTTAGGGATTGGCTAGCTTCACTTAGCATAATCTGCTCTAATGCCATGATTTTTCAAAAATACTTTTATTTAAGTTTTAGGTGGACACAATATCTTTGATTTTTACATGGTACTGAGGATCGAATCAATGCCTCATACGTGCTAGGCTGGAAATCCATATGCAACAAAATGAATGGCTCTACCACTGAGCCACAACCCTAGCCCTATATTCATGATTTTGACTAATAGTTTTTTATATTTTTATTTATTTATTTTTAATTAATTTTTTATTAATATAATGGAATGCATTACAATCTTATTACACATATAGAGCACAATTTTTTAAAAAAATACGAATTTATTTTTTAGAAGAAGTTGGACACAATACCTTTATTTTGTTTGCTTATTTTTATGTTGTGCTGAGGATTGAACCCAGGGCCTCACACATTCTAGACAAGTGCTCTACTGCTGAGCCACAATCCCATTCCCAAGAGCACAATACCATCCCTAAGAGTTGTATACAAAGTATATTCATACCAATTCATGTTTTCAGACATGTATTTTGGATAGTAATGACCATCACATTCCACCATCATTTCTAACCCCATGCCCCCTCCCTTCCCTTCCCACCCCTCTGCTCTATTTTGTCTATTTCTCCCATGCTCTCCCTCCCTACCCCACTGTGAATCAGCCTCCTTATGTCAGAAAAAAACATTCAGCATTTGTTTTTCTTGGATTGGCTAACTTCACTTAGCATTATCTTCTCTAACTGGACCCATTTACTGCAAATGAATCCAGTAAAGTAGCAGGGTATAAAATCAACACCCATAAATCAAATGCATTTTCATACATCAGTGACAAATTCTCTTAAAGGGAAACAAGCAAAATTACCCCATTTACAATAGCCTCCAAAAAAAAAAAAAAAAAAAAAAAAAAACTTGGATATCAACTTAACGAAAGAGGTGAAAGGTTTATATAATGAAAATTACAGAATTCTAAACAAAGAAGTCAAAGAAGACCTTTGAAGATGTAAAGATCTACCTTGCTTTTAGATAGGCAGAATTAATATTATCAAAATGATCATACTACCATAAGCGCTGTTCAGATTTAATGCAATTCTGATCAAAATCTCAATGACATTCCTCATAGAAATAGAAAAGGCAATAATGAAATTCATCTGGAAAAATAAGAGACCCAGAATAGCTGAAGCAATCCTCAGCAGGAAGAGTGAAACAGGTGGTATCACTATATCAGACCTTGAACTATACTACAGAGCAACAGTAACAAAAACAGCATCATATTAGCACCAAAACAGGCTGGTAGACCAATGGTACAGAATAGAGGACACAGAGACTAACCCACAAAATTACAATTATCTTATATTAGACAAAGGAGCCAAAAACATACACTGGAGAAAAGATAGCCTCTTCAACAAATGGTGCTGGGAAATCTGGAAATCCATATGTAACAAAATGAAATTAAGCCCCTATGTCTCACCATGCACAAAACTCAACTCAAAGTGGATCAAGGACCTAGGAATGAAACCAGAGACTCTGTGTCTAATAGAAGAAAAAGTAGGCCCTAATCTCCATCATGTGAGATTAGGCCCCAACTTCCTTAATAAGACTCCTATAGCACAAGAATTAAAATGAAAAAATCAATTAATGGGATGGAATCAAACTAAAACTTTTCTTCCCAGCAAAACACTAATAGTTTTTTTGTACAACATTTTTGGCGGGCTTTCATATATACTGTGGTGATTGTACGCAGCAGTCTCTTAGTGGCAAGTCTAGTGAACCAATCTGCAGTCCCACCTAGTGTTCCTGGTTTTGTCCTATTATCCATATGATGAATCACTCACATTGAATGATTTAAAGACAACATGTTTTCTTTCTTTTTTTCTTTTTTTTTCTTTTTTTGGTACCAGGGATTGAACCCAGGGGTACTTAACCATTGAGCCACATTCTCAGTTCTATTTTGTATTTTATTTAGAGACAGGGTCTCATTGAGTTTCTTAGCACCTCACTTTTTGCTGAGGCTGGCTTTGAACTTGTGATCCTCCTGCCTCAGCCTACCTAGCCACTGGAATTAAAGGCATGTGCCACTGTGCCCAGCAAAACACATGAATGGCATTCCTGTGGAAAAGCTAATACTACTGTCAAGATTTTCTACAAATTCTAGTAGCAGGTTAAAATTTCATTGGACTACAATTCCCTGCTTCTACCTAATTTGTGTCCCCTACTCTGAATATTTTCTGCCTTATTTCTACATTGGAATTGATTAAAAAATAAGCTCAAGACTGTCTGCTCACCCCTTGCAAAGCAAATATTAATATAGGACCATTGTATGGAAAACCTTTAATATTTTTGCCATGCAGTAAATAAAGGGTCATATTATTGCACCAAACAACAAACAAATTGCTATTTAAAATTAGAGTTTATTATTATTATTAAAAGACCTTTTGTATTTTCAGCCATTGGGTATTTCTCACAGACCACACTATTTCTAACTTCTCATCATATTTATTAACTTTTTAAAAATCTATCTTTCACCTCATAATTTTCTTTCTCACAAGGTTTGTGTCTTAGTCCATTTAGGCTCTTATAACAAAATACCAAAACCTGGGTAGCTTATAAAAAGCAGAAATTTATTTGTCACCATTCTTAAGTCTTGGCACTCCAATATTTAGGCAGATTTAGTATCTAGTGAGGGCCTACTTCCTTGTTCATAGAGGTGTCTTATTGCTCTTTCCTCTCATGGAACAAGCTCTCTAGGACCTCTTTTATAAGAACAGTAATCCCATGAATGATATAATCACCTGTCAAAGGCCCTATTTCATAATACCTTCACATTAATGATTAGGTTTGAACATGTAGATTGTGGTGAACATGCAAACATTCAGACCATAGCATCTGGGAAATTCAGCTTTCCATTAATCCTAAAACTGTACCCAGTTCTTGGCCTACTTTCATGTATAAAACCTGTCAACATTCTGAGAGCTTTAACAGAATCTAGTCCACCTAGAAAGTAGTGGTGGTTTTAATTATTTTTGCTTTCTCTCATTTATAGGGAACAGGAAGGATAAAAGAATTCTGAAGAGAAAGACAATTCCAGTGCTAGAGAGGGAAAATACCTCAAATAATTATGATTCTGAACCTGAGAATAGGTTGCATTTAAATGAAGGAATACAATGTCAAATTTATTAGTGGCTCCAGGTCTGTCACACAGTGTCACCATATAGAATAAAGAAAAAATGGTTTCTGAAACCATTTCATCAACTTTTCATTTTGGTGCAAAAACTGACTTTAGTCTTGTATATATTAAATCATTTATAGTCTAAAGAGATAACATTTTTAAAATTTATATGCTACTGTGTTATGGGCTATATTATTCTAGAATCTGAACGTTTTGAGATTCAAATATATCTTGGTAAATATTCCTTATTAATGTCAAGGATTTATTACAATATTTTTTTATCCTCAAGAAATTAGCTGATAATTACAGTTCAATGTGTTCACAAACATTTATAGATGATTTGCCAAGCACCCTAATACAGCTAACATATTTTACTAGAATCAGATAATATGAGTTGCAGTACTATATTTTCCACTTACTAAGTGACTCTTCAAAAATTATGTAACTCTTCTGGGGCCCACTTTTCTGATTTCAAAAACTTTTTTTTCCATGTTTACCATTTCTATTGATCTATGTATAATCTTACAAAATTTAGAGTATTTTAAGCAGATTTGATTACTGCCATTTATATAGCTATACAAAAAATGAAGGGGAGTTTCCTTGGATAAAAAAGAAAGACAAGAAGGAATAAAGTAAGTTTTATCAATTTGTTAAAATATAAGGGTTTAGTAAAAGCTCTTTAAATGCTTAAATTTAATGAACTGTGTTTATGATATTTGAAAGCATCTGGAATTTCCATTTCCAAATTAAATAAATTGCTAATGATGAACTATTCAAGTCATTATATAATTATAATTTTTCCTCTTTTATATATTTGGCTCCAGTTCATATGATGTTAGTGAAAAAGTAGCACAGTGTATTAAAAAGTGTGTGAACTTTAGATACCAACAATAATCTTATGAAGATCACAATAACTGATTCCATGACCTTGGGATAAAAATTTAATCCTTTTTTCACTTCCTTTGTCTGTGATAATACCTATGTCACAATGCTGTGATGATTATTTTATGTTTGCTACTTGCTGGTAAAATTATAATAAGGTCAGTAAAGTCATACTAATGTTCATTTCTGGTTTTCTTAAGTGTACTATGGTTATGCAAAGTGCCATCAGGGGAATCTAGATGAAAGTACATGGAAACATTCTGAATAATCCTGAAATTATTCTGTTTTAAATTATTAAAAATAAAAACATTTAAAAGAAAATAGATAGCATTTCGGGTACAGAGGAGAGATCAGAATATAGAACAGGTATTAATGCATATTAGGAAATTATACTGAGTGTGGTGGCACATGTCTATAATCGTAGCTATTTACTAAACTGTCTCAAAATAAAGATGAAAAGGGATGGAGATGTTTCTCAATGATAGAGAATATCTGGGTTAAATCCCCAGCACAACACGCACATACACACACAAAATTGATTTTAGAAATTAGTGTTAAATTTCTTAGATAGAATTATGGTATTTGGTAATGTAGGGGAATGTCCTTAGTTTTAGAACACATGTGTTGAAATATGTAGGGCCTAAGTATCTTAAATAAATATAAAATTTAGTTTGAAATGGATTAAAATGCAATACACACACACACACACACACACACACAATGCACATACAGATATGACACAAATAGGCTAATCAAAATTGTTGAATACAAGGGATGGGAATAGGATTGGTCCTTGTACTAGTTTAGAACATTTCCACAGATTTGACATTTTTAAAATAATATATTAAAAAGTTTACCCAGATGTGGTTGTGCATGCCTGTAATCCCAGCAGCTTGGGAGACTGAGGCAGGAAGATTGTTAAGTCAAAGCCAGCCTCAGCAACTGTGAGGCACTAAGCAACTCAGTGAGACCCTGTCTCTAAATAAAATACAAAATAGAGCTGGGGATATGTTTCAGTGGTAGAGTACTCCTGAGTTGAATCCCTGATACCCTCCCCCAAATAGTTTATGCGATCTATTCCAATACTAGTTTGATTTTCATTTGGGTAGTCATACTTATTAACAGAATATCCAGCTACTGTAACTTGAGTAGAGCAATCAGAATGTAACTAATTCTGTTATTTTGTCTTCTTTACTGGTTCTTGTCTGCTAGTTACACTGATTTCTTGAAATCAAGCAATCAGGGCATGATCAAGGCAACCATGTGGAGTTGACTCACATTAGAGCAATTCCATCACAGATCATCTTAATTATTTCTATAATGCTCACATTCCCTGTCAGTAATTTTTCCAGAATTCTGTATAAACATGACTAGTTTTAATCATATCATTACCTTGAAGAGTTTCATAATGGAATTCCCTAAAAGATAAACAGAAAAAAAATTGAAATCCTTTCCAACTTATTATTAAAGATCTCTAGTGAAGGAATCTTGCATGACAACTCTGCTTCATTCAGGAAACATCATTTCTTTAACCTAACTCTCTTCTACATCTTCTCATTTTATCCTTGATGTATTAGGGAAGATTTTTTTCTTCTTCATAATAATTCAGATGGTATGGGACAACGGTTATTAAATCCTCCCTTCTATTCTCTTCTTGGCTTATTCCTTTAATCTCTGATGAATCTTATTCCTTTAATCTCTGATGAAAGCTTTTATTTTCTAGATCTTTAATACATTGTATTATAAATCTTTATAGCTTTAGTGTGGTTTATTGCTATTTGCTGAATATCTAAATGACTTAATATGTTTTTATGCATCCAAGTCATCCTGAAATCCAGTAATTAGAAGAAGACAACATCAAACTAAAAATTGGACCAAACCCTAGGCCCTCAATCACTCTGCAAATTTAAAATGTGGTAATCTCTGCTACACCCTCACATACAATTTGCCCAATCTTTTCACTTGCACAAATTTCCTTACCTTGAATGATATTTAAATATTGTGGTCAAATGATAACTGCCTCAGGAAACAGACACGAGTGGCATCATCATCTATTATGCGTGGAATCTTTAGCACTGTGTAGAATTTCTGTGCCACAGTTTCTTCACCTGTGAAGGAGAATCTCTGGTACCTGCTATGCTTACCTCCAATGTTTTCTTGAAGTTCAAATTGGAGGTTCATTTGTAATCAATGAATTAGTATTGGGAAGTCAAATATGATTACTATACAACAAGACATGATTTATGAACATGGTTGTCTAAAATATATGTGTTCACATTTATTTTAATATTTTATTTTATTAGGTACTTTTAAAGCTGACATTTAAGAAGTGCACATATATGAAGTTCTCTTTAACTTTTACAGTCTACTGGAAAATATTATTTTAAAGAGGAGCATCTTCAAAGTACAAATGCAAAAAGATTAAGATGCAGTAGAGGGTTAAAGTAACTATTTACTAAATAAAATATTTAAATAAGTAAAATATTTAGAACAAACCAGTTATTTTCGCTAACATTAGAGAATACATGGAGATTGATATATGATACATTGTATCCTTCATAAATTTAAAGGACAACACAAACTTTTTAAATTGGGGCTTGATAGACATATTCATATATGCACATCGTATAATTTGATCAATTTATCTGGGAAGATCCTCCCTTTTCCAGTTCTTCCCTTCCCTTTTTCCCCATTCTCTACTAATCTCCCTTCTCTTTTCATGAGGTCCCACTCTGACTTTTCCCTTATTTTGCTTTGAGTTTAATTAGAGAATTAAACTATAGTTAACTCAATCAGTCAAGTTTTACATATGGAGAAAGAAAGTAGTGATGAATTGCAAACCATTGACAAAAATAAAAATGAATGTAATCCAATTATGAGAATATCTATTCTAAGTCTTGTATCATGAAAGAAATTTAGAAGAAAGTGATGTATTTTAAACATTTAAGCAATAGAGAAAGTAAGGTTGCCCCCAAGGTTGTTTTAATATTTTTATTGGTTCTTTTTAGTTATACATGACAATAGGATTCATTTTGACATAATTGTAAAAGCATGAAATATAATTTGTTCTAATTCAGTCTCCAGTACTTCCCCTTCCTTCCTCTTCCCCCCATACTCTTCCCTCTAATCTTCTAATCTCTCTGCTATTTACTTAGTTTGATTTTTTTAATTAGTGTCTTGTCATCAGATTCAGGGTGGTATATTCATATATGTACATAATAAATTTATGTCATATTCATTCCATTGTCTTTCCTATCCCATCCCTCTTCCCTTCCCTTAATTCCCATTTGTCTGCTCCATTGATCTTTCTTCTAATTCCTTCCTACTTATTTTGGATTAGCTTCTGTATACCAGAGAACACATTCAATCTTTGACTTCTGGGGGCTGGCTTATTTCTCTTAGCATGATAGTGTCCTATTCGATCTATTTAACAGACAATGCCAAAAAGTGTTCTTTATAGGTAAGTAGTATTCCATTGTGTATATATACACCACAATTTCCTTTTTTTATTAATTTTTATTGTTGGTTGTTCAAAACATTACATAGTTCTTGATATATCATATTTCACACTTTGATTCAAGTGGGATATGAACTCCCATTTTTACCCCGTATACAGATTGCAGAATCACATCGGTTACACATCCATTGATTTACATATTACCATAGAGGATAGGAAAGGCAGCAGAATACACCACAATTTCTTTAACCATGCATCTCTTGAAGAGCACTTAGGTGGGCTCCATAGCTTGATTATTGTGAATTGTGCTGCTATAAACATTGAAGTGGCTGTTTCACTGCACTTTACTGAATTTAAATGTTTGGGAGATATATATATATAATCTTGATAGTTGGGTCATATGGTGGTTCCATTCCTAGTTTTTTGAGGAGTCTCCATATTGCTTTCCAAAGTTGTTGCAATACTTTGCCATTCCATCAAAAGTATAAGTGTACCTTTTTCCCCACATCCTGATTAACATTGTTACTTGTATTCTTGATAACTGCCATTCACAATGGAATGAGATAAAATCTCAGTGTAGTTTTAATTTGCATTTGTCTAATTGCTAGAGATTTTGAACACTTTTTATATTTATACTTCTTCTTTTGAGAATTGTCTCTTTAGTTCTTTTGCCAGTTTATTGATTGGATTTTTTAATATTTATTTTTTTTGGTTGTAACTGAACACAATATCTTTATTTTATTTATTTATTTTTATGTGGTGCTGAGGATCAAACCCAGGGCCTCCCACATGCTAGATGAGTGCTCTACCACTGAGCCACAATCCCAGCCCCGGATTATTTGTTTTTTGATGTTTGTTTTTGGTTTTGGTGTTAGGCTTTTTTGAATTCTTTGTATATCCTGGATATTTATGCACTATCTAAGGAGCAGGTGATAAAGATTTTTCTCCTATTCTGTAGGCTCTCTCTTCGCATTTTTCAGTGTTGCCTTTACTGTGAAGAACTTTTTGATTTGATGCCATTCTATTTATTTATGTATTTTGCTATTGGGAATTGAATCCACGATGCTTACCAATGAACAAAATCCCCAGCCCTTTTTTTTTTTTTGCATTTTTTTTCAAATTTTTAAAATTTGTTTTAATTAATTATACATGACAGTAGAATGCATTTATGTACTTTTATATATCATACATATGTGGTATATGGTTTCTTATTTTTCTGAGTGTACATGTTGCAGAATCACGTTGGTCATGCAGTCGCATATATACATACAGTAATAATGTCTGTTTCATTCTACTATCTTTCCTATCCCCACATCCCCTCCCCTCTCCTCCCATCACTTCCCTCTACCTAATCTAAGGTAACCCTATTCTTACCTAGTGACCCCCACCTTATTGTGGATTAGCATCCACATATTAGAGAAGACATTCGGGCTTTGGTTTTATGGTGTTGGCTTATTTCGCTTAGAATGATATTTTTTAATTCCAACCATTTACTGGCAAATGCCATAATTTCACTCTTCTTTAAAGTTGAGTAATATTCCATTGAGTATATACACCACATTTTCTTGATCTGTTCATCTATTGAGGGATGCCTAGGTTGGTTCCATATTCTACCTATTGTGAATTGAGCTTCTATGAACATTAATGTGGCTACATCCCTATAGTATGCTGATTTTAAGTCCTTTGAGTATAAACCAAGGAGTGGGATACCTGGGTCAAATGGTGTTCATTCCCAGTTTTCTGAGGACTCTCCCTAATGCTTCTCATAGTGATTGTACCAATTTGCAGTCCCACCAGCAATGTATGAGTGTACATTTTTCACCACATCATTGACAGCATTTACTGTTGTCTGTATTCTTGATGATTGCCATTCTGACAGGGGTGAGATAAACTCTTAGAGTAGTTTTGATTTGCATTTTGCTAGAGATGTTGAACATTTTTTGATATATTTCTTAATCAATCATATTTCTTCTTCTGTGAAGTGTCTATTCAGTTCCATAGTCCATTTATTGATTGGGTTATTTGGTTTTTTTTGGTGTTGAGATTTTTTGATTTCTTTATATAGCTTAGAGATTAATGCTAGAGATTAATTTATCAGAGGTGCATGTGGTAAAGATTTTATCCCAATCTGTAGGTTTTCTCCTCATATCATTAATTGTTTCCTTTGTTGAGAAGAAGCTTTTTAATTTGAATCCATTCCATTTATTGATTGTTGATTTTACTTCTTGTGCTTTAGGAGTCTTGTTAAGGAAGTCGTGTCCTGAGCTGACATGATGAAGATTTGGGCCTACTTTTTCTTCTATTAGGTACAGGTTCTCTGTTCTGGTGCCTAAGTCTTTGATCTACTTTGAGTTGATTTTTGTGCAGGGTGAGAGGTAGAGGTAGAGGTTTAATTTCAAAACTGGATTTCCAGTTTTGCCCGCACCATTTTGAATAGGCTACCATTTCTCCAGTGAATATTTTTGGCACCCTTGTCTAGTATGAGATAACCACATTTATGTGGGTTTATCTCTGTGTCCTCTATTCTGTACCATTGGTCTACAAGTCTATTTTGGTGCCAATACCATGCCGTTTTTGTTACTATAGCTCTGTAGTATGGTTTAAGGTGTGGTATCGTGATGCCTCCTGCTTTACTTTCCTTGCTAAGGATTGCTTTAACTATTCTGGGTCTCTTATTTTTTCAAATAAATTTCATGACTACTTTTTCTATTTCTATGAAGAATGTCATTGGGGTTTTGATTGGAATTGTATTAAATCTGTTTAATGCTTTCAGTAGTATGGCCATTTTGACAATATTAATTCTGCCTATTCAGAAGCATGGGAGATCTTTCCATCTTCTGTGGTTTTCTTTAATTTCCTTCTTTGGTGTTTTGTAGTTTTCATTGTAGAAGTCTTTCACCTCTTTTGTTAGATTGATTCCCAGGTATTTTATTTTATTGAGGCTGTTGTGAATGGAGTAGTTTTCCTAATTTCTCCTTCAGTGGATTCATTGCTGGTGTATAAGAATACATTTGATTTATGGGTGTTGATTTTATATCCTGCTATATTGCTGAATTCATTTATTAGTTCTACAATTTTTCTGGTGGAACTTTTTGCATCTTCTAGATATAGAATCATGTCATCAGCAAATAGTTATAGTTTGAGTTCTTCTTTACCAATTTGTATCCCATTAATTTCTTTCTTTGTCTAATTGCACTGGCTAGAGTTTCAAGGACTGTGTTGAATATAAATAGTGAAAGAGGACATCCTTGTCTTATTCCAGTTTTTAGCGGGCATGCTTTCAATTTTTCTCCATTTAAAATCATCCTGGCCTTGGGTTTAGCATATATATCTTTTACAATGTTGAGGTATGTTCCTATTATCCCTAGTTTTTCTAGTGTTTTGAACATGAAGATGTGCTATATTTTGTCAAATGCTTTTTCTGCATCTATTGAGATGATCATATAATTCTTGTTTTTAAGACTATTAATATGATGAATTACATTATCGATTTCTGTATGTTGAACCAATCCTATATCCCTGGGATGAATCCCACTTGATATGATGCACTATCATTTTAATATGTTTCTGCATGCGATTTGCCAGAATTTTATTGAGAATTTTTGCTTTTATGTTCATCATAGATATCAGTTTGAAATTTTCTTTCATTGATGTGTCTTTGTCTGGTATCAGGTTGATATTAGCCTCATAGAGCAAGTTTGAAAGGGTTTCATCCTTGTCCATTTCATGGAATACTTTGAGGAGTATTGGTATTAATTCTTCTTTGAAAGTCTTGTAGAACTCAGTTGAGGATCCATCTGGTCTTGGGCTTTTCTTGGTTGGTAGGATTTTGATGGAGTTTTCTATTTCATTACTTGAAATTGATCTGTTTAAATCATGTATGACCTCCTCATTCAATTTGACTAGGTCATATGTCTCTAGAAATTTGTTGATGTCTTTGATATTTACTATTTTATTAGAGTATAAATTTTCAAAATACTTTCTAATTATCTTCTGTATTTCAGATATGTTCATTGTGATATTTCTTTCTTCATCTTATATATTAGTAATTTGACTTTTCTCTTTTTCTCTTCATTAACATGGCCAATAGTGAGAGAGATGTGTTAAAGTCACCCAGTATTTTAAAATTTTTTTCACAGAACCAATTTTTTGTTTTGTCAATTTTTTCAATTGATTCATTGATTTTAACGTGGATTTTAACTATTTTCTGTCTTCTACTGCTTTTGGTGTTGATTTGTTTTTCTTTTTCTAAGGCTTTGAGATGTAGTGTTGGGTCATTTATTTGTTGACTTTTTATTCTTTTAATGAATGCACTCAATGCAATAAACTTTTCTCTTAGTACTCCATTCATAGTGCCCCAGAGATTTTGTTATGTTTTATCAGTGTTCTCATTTACCTCCAAGATTTTTTTGTATTTCATTCTTGATTTCTTCTACTATCCATTCATCATTCAATTGTGTATTATTTAGTCTCCATTTATTATAGTAGCTTCTATTTTTTATTTTACTGTTAATTTCTAATTTCATTCCATTTTGGTCTGATAGAATGCAGGGTATTATCTATGTTTGTTTCATATTAACTAAGAGTTGCTTTGTGGCATAAGATATGGTCTATTTTAGAGAAGGAACCTGTGCTGCTGAGAAGAAAGTATATTTGATCTTTGATTTCTGAAATATTATATATATATATATATATATATATATATATATATATATAATGTCTAAATTATTGATTGTATTATTTAATTCTATAGTTTTCTTATTTCATTTTTGTTTGGAAGATCTGTCCAATAGTGAGAGAGATGTGATAAAGTCACCTAGTATTATTGTATTGTGGTCTATTTGACTCTTGAAATTGAGAAGGGTTTGTTTGATGTACATAGATGTTCCATTGCTTTGGGGTATAAATATTTATAATTGTTATGTTATGCTTATATACACTTCCCTTAAATAATATGAAATGTCCTTCGTTGTCTCTTCTGATTAACTTTGGCTTGAAGTCTACTTTATCTGAGATGAGAATTGAAACCTCTGCTTGTTTACACAATCCATATGAATGACAACTATTTTCCCATCCCTTCAACTTCAGCTTTTTGATATCTTTGCCCATGAGGTGAGTCTCTTGAAGACAGCATATTTTGGGGTCTTTCTTTGTAATTCCATCTGCCAATCTATGTCTTTTGATTGATGACTTTAGGCCATTAGCATTCAATGTTATTATTGAGATATGCTTTGTATTCCCTGTCATTTTGATTTAGCTCTTGTTTTTGATTTGTCTTAGTTTCTCATTTGGTTGAATGTACCTTTGGTGTAGATCTTCCCTTTGCTGGTTTTCACTTTTTTTTCTTCACTTATCCTCATGGAATATTTTGTTGAGAATGTTTTGTAGTGTAGGCTTTCTAGTTGTGAATTCTTTAAATTTTGTTTATCATGGAATGTTTTAATTTCATCTTCATATCTAAACCTTAGATTTGGTGGATATAAAATTCTTGCTTGTCCACCATTTTATTTCAGGGCTTCAAATATATTATTCCAGAACCTATTAGCTTTGAGTATTGGGGTTGAGAAATCAGTTTTGATCCAAATTGGTTTCCCCCTATATATAATTTGATTTTTTCTCTCACAGCCTTTAAGACTTTGTCTTTACTCTATGTGTTAGTCATTCTCATTATACTGTTTTTTGGTGTGGGTCTGCTGTAACTTTGTACATTTGAGGTCTTATAAGCTCTAGTATTTGATTTTCCATTCTATTCTTTAGGTTTGGGAAATTTTCTGCTATTATATCATTGAAAATACTGTGCATTACTTTGGTTTGTATCTCTGCTCCTTCATCTATTCTAATAACTCTTAAATTTGGGCTTTTCATGTTATCCCATGATTCTTGGATGTTCTGTTCATGGTTTCTTACCATCTTCTTTGCATGTTCAACTCTACTTTCAAGATTAAATATCTTATTTTCATTGTCTGAGGTCCTATATTCCAAGTGGTCTAGTCTGTTTGTGATGCTTTCTATTGAATTTATAATTTAGTTTACTGATTCCTTCATTTTGATGATGTCTGCTTGTTTTTTCCCCCATAATCTCTAACTCTATATTGATGTGGTCTTTCACTTTTGCTATTTTTTCTTTGACTTCACTCTTTACACTATTCTTTAGTTCACATATCAGTTTAAATATATACAATCTGAACTCCTTCTTGGCCACTTCTAATGTGTTATCAGTGGCTTCTGTTGCTGAAGCATCTTTGTTTTTTGGGGGGGGCACATTATTCCCTTGTTTTTTCATGTTGTTAGTGTGTTTTCCCATCTAAACGTAATATAATATAATATAATACTGGATAAATTCTACCCTGTAGACCTATAGTGTCCCTGAAGGCTTCCTTTACTGTTGAGACCAATATCAACAGTACCCAGTGTATACAATATATAGTCTTAAATATAATAGCTCCCACAAAGGTGTCTACTGCTTTCTCACATTAAACCAAAATGATGAGTTTAATAACTATCTATAGTACAAACAGAATATTTGTTAAAATGATTTACAATTTCAAATGGTGGATGAGAGACTCAAGGTAGTGTAGTATGCAATACTCATGAGGGAGGAAGAGAGAAGCTAGAAGTAAAAATTCACAGGAAGAGTGGAAGAGGGGCTGACAGAGATTGGCTGGTATTTGGAGAACAGTTAGACAGAAAATCCAAGAAAATAGATGAGAGAGGAAGAATATGAACAAAGACAAAAAAAATTAAAGACATAAGAATATAACAAAAATGCAAAACACAATTCATACATTACATTATTGTCCTCCACACACTGATGCATAAAAAACATCTTGTTCCAAATATGGTAGATAAATTAGTGAATCAAAAAATAAAATTAAAAAAATAAATCTTTCTGTAAAGTCAAAGTGTTTCTGTTAGTGTTTAACAGTTTCTCAGCCCTGTCTCTACATCTTTTGGGATCTCCAAACCCAGATCAGCCCTCCAAACCCAGTCTCTGTCCCACCAATCTGGGCTTCAGATACCTCAGACTTGGCCACGCTGCAGTCCCAAGATCTCAATGCTGCTCCTACTTGCAGAGAGACCACCAGGGATACACTCACGTAAAGGAAGCAACCTCAAGATGTAGCAGCAAGACAAGGGCCTCCAGAACTCTCATCAGGAAGACCCCAGGCCCCTCCAAACCCACAGGCACCCCCAAACTGTACCTGCAGGCCCCAGCTGCAGTCCCCAGACAGAGGCTCTTATAGTTTTAAACCTGCTGGCACTCAGGCCCTAGGCCCTGGCACGTGTCCCAAAATAGGTGCAGCCATGTGCAACCAAACCTGGAGTCACCCATGAAGCAGTCCTCTAAGCTGTGGCAGCAGCGGTAATGGTGGTGGTTGTTGGCAGCAGGCAGAGGGTCAGTAGTATCCACAGATGCAGTGGTAGGTGTGGGAGCAGCATCACTATACGGTCTCTAGGGGTTAGTGTGTTTTAGTGTGTTTTCCCATCTAAAAGTACCCATAGTGTCCCTGAAGGCTTCCTGTGTTGGCTTCAGATGCATCCAGGGCAGCAGTTTCTTCTGTGGCAGCAGCAACCAGGAAGAAGACCTACAGGTGTTCTCAGGCTGGCAGCAGCAGAATCAGAGGAAGGAGCAATGGCAGTAGTGGTGCAGGTGGTGGTTGATTGACAGGAGACTTTCCATTCAGCATCAGCGACCACGAATGTAGTGTAGAAATTTTTGTCCATGGTATCCAAGGCTTCTCAACTTATCAAGGCACTTAAAAACTCAGTGAGACCTGTAACTAAATAATAATAATAATAATAATAATAATAATAATAATAAGAAGAAGAAGAAGAAGAAGAAGAAGAAGAAGAAGTTGTGTCTCTAGGCATAGCCTTGGTTACGTCTTGAACTTTAGATGTCTGTTTAAGGAAGTTAGTTCCTGATCCGATATGTTGGTGTATTGTGCCTACATTTTCTTCTAGCAGTTACAGAGTTTCTGGTCTAATTCCTAGGTCTTTGATCCACTTTGAGTTTGGTTTGTGTGGGGTAAGAGATAGGGGTTCAATTTTATTCTACTACCTATAGATTTCCATTTTTCCTAGCACCATTCATTGAAGAGGCTATCTTTTCTCTAAGGTATAATTTTGGCACTATTGTCTAATATGAAATAACTGTATTCATATAGGTGTGTCTCTGTGTCTTCTATTCTGTTACTTTTGTCTTTATGTCTGTTTTGGTGCCAATACCATGCTATTTTTGTTACTATAGCTATGTAGTATAATTTGAGGTCTGATATTATGATGCCTCCTGCTTTGCTTTTCTTGCTACAAATTACTTTGGCAATTTCAGGTCTTTTATTTTTCCAAATGAATTTCATAACTTCTTGTTCCAGTTCTGTGAAGAATATCTTTGGAATTTTGATGGAAATTGCATTGAATATGCATAGGGCTTTTGGTAGTGTGGCCATTTTGACAAGAACATGGGCAGTTTTTCCATCTTCTAAGGTCTTCTTCAATTTTTTTCTTTAGCGTCCTATAATTTTCACTGTAGATTGCTTAACCTCTTTTGTTACATTGATTCTCAAGTGGTTTTTTTTTTGAGACTATTGTGAATGGGATCATATTCTTAAAACATTTTAAGCTGATTCATCATTTCAGGATAGGAACAAGATTGATTTATGGTTGTAAATTTTGTATCCTACTATTTTGCTAAATTCACTTTTGGGTTCTAGAAGTTTTCTGGTGGAGTGTTTTGGGTCTTCTAAATATAAGATCATGTTGTCATCAAACAGAGATAGTTTGAATCTCTTTTCTTCCTATTCATAGCTCTTAAATTTCCTTCATCTTATCTAATTGCTCTGGCTAATGTTTCAAGACTTGTGAAGAACAGAAGTGGTAAAAGTAGGCATCCTTGTATTGTTCCTGCTTTTAGAGAAAATGCTTTCAGGTTTTTGCCATTTAGAATGATGTTGGCTTGGGTTTGTTGTATATAGCCTTTATAATGTTGAAATATGTTACTTCTATCTTTAGTTTTTCTAGTATTTTGAACATGAATGGATACTGTTCTTTGTCAAATTCTTTTTCTTCATCTATTGAGATAATCATGTAATTCTTTATGTCTATTTTATGAGGTGAATTATATGTATTGATTTCCATATGTTTAACTAACATTGCATCCTTGGGATGTAATCTACTTGATTATCATGTGCTATCTTTTTGATATATTTTGTATGCTGCTTTCCAGTATCTTATTAAAATTTTTTTACATCTATATTCATCAAAGATATTGGTCTGAAGTTTTCTTTCCTTGATATTTCTTTTTCTGGTTTTGGTATCAGGGTGATACTGGCTTTATAGAATGAGTTTGGCAGCATTTTCTGTTTTTTTATTTCATGGAATAAATTTAGAAAGACTAGCATTAGTTCTTCCTTAGAGGTCTGGTTGATCTCAGCTGAGAATCCATCCTGTCTTGGGAATTTATTTGTTGGAAGCAGCTTTTGGTATCCTCTTCAATTTTATTACTTGAAATTGATGTTTAAGTTTTCTATATCTTTCTTTTTTCTTTTTTAAGCAGGCTCTTAAGCCTTTTATTTTTATATAAATGACAATGGAATGCATTACAATTCTTATAATGCGTATACAGCACAATTTTCATATCTCTGGTTGTATATATAGCATGTTGACACCAATTTGTGTCTTTATACATGTACTTTGGATAATGATGTCTATCACATTCCACCATACTTTCCAATCCCCTGCCCCCTCCCATTCTCTCCCATCCCTCTGCCCTATCTAGAGTTCATCTATTCCTCCCACGCTCCCCATCTCTACCCCATTATAAGTCAGCCTCCTTATATCAGAGAAAACATTCGGGATTTGTTTCTTTGGGGATTGGCTAACTTCACCTAGCATTATCTTCTCCAATGCCATCCATCTACCTGAAAATTTCATGATTTTGTTCTCTTTTTTTGCCGAGTAAAATTCCATTGTGTATATATACCACATTTTCTTTATCTGTTCATCCACTGAAGGGCATCTAAGTTGGCTCCACAGTTTAGCTATTGTGAAGTGTGCTGCTATAAACATTGATGTGGCTATATCACTGTAGTATGCTGTTTTTAAGTCTTTTGGGTCTAGACCAAGGAGAAGGATAGCTGGGTCAAATGGAGGTTCTATTCTCAGATTTTCAAGGAATCTCCATACTGCTTTCCATATTGGCTGCACCAATTTGCAGTCCCATCAACAGTATATAAGTGTACCTTTTCCCCCACATCCTTGCCAACACTTATTGTTCTTTGTCTTCATCTTCATGTCTTTCCATCTTATTGGAGTATACATTTTCAAATTAGTTTCTGATAATCCTCTGAATTTCAGTGGTACTGTGGTGATATTTCTTTTCTTATTATGACTTTTCTTTTAGTTAGCTTGGCTAAGGGTTTATCGCCTTTGTTTGTTCTTTCAAAAAACAACTTTTGTTTCATCTCTCTTTTAAATTGATTTTTAAATTTCAATTTCATTGATATTTGTCTCTGATTTTAATTATTTCCTGTCTTCTACTGATTTGGGTGTTATTATTTTTTGTTTGTTTGTTTTAGGGCTGTGTTTTATAGGGTTAACTTATATATTTGGAATCTTTCTATTCTTTTAATTTGTGTGCTCAATGATATAAATTTTCCTTTTAAAACTACCTTCATAGTGTCCCAAAGAGTTAGATACCTTGTATCACTATTCTCATTTACCTGTATTTTAAAAATTTCTCCTCTTATTTCTTCTGGTATCCATTCATCATTCAAAAATTTATCATTTCATCTCCAAATGAGAGAATTGTTTCTATTTTTTTCTCTTATCATTGATTCCTAATTTATTTCCACTGTGATTTGATAGAATGCTAGGTATTACCTTTATTTTTTTGCTAATATTTGCTTTGTGGCCTAAAATATAGTCTATTTTAGAAAATGTTCCATGTGCTACTGAGAATATGTATTCTCACCAATGGATGAAATGTTCTTTATATGTTTGTTCTGTCTAAATTATTAATTGTATTTTTTAGTAAT
Organism: Callospermophilus lateralis; assembly: GCF_048772815.1. Taxonomy (NCBI): domain Eukaryota; kingdom Metazoa; phylum Chordata; class Mammalia; order Rodentia; family Sciuridae; genus Callospermophilus; species Callospermophilus lateralis. The sequence goes on from NC_135325.1 coordinate 116,166,926, forward strand.
GTAGCATCTTTATTTGTTATTTGGATGATGTATTCAGTGATGATAGAGGCATGTTTAAAGTTACAAATGTTATTATGTTGTGATCTGTTTGATTCTTAACATTGAGAAAGTTTTGTTTGATGTACATAGATGCTCTATTTAGGGCATAAATATTTCCAATCATCACTTTTTCTTGTTGTATGACTTCCTTAAGCAGTGTGAAGTGATCTTCTTTATCTTTTCTTATTAATTATGATTTGAAGTCCACTTTGTCGGATTTGTCTGACATGAGCATAGCAACCCTGCTTATGCACAAGATCCATGTGAATGGTATTTTTTCCTAAGCCTTTACTTTTAATCTGGGGATATCTTTGCCTATGAGGTGAGTGTCAGGAGATGGCATGTTGTTGAATCTTATTTTTTTTAATTGGTTGTTCAAAACATTACAATGCTCTTGATATATCATATTTCATACATTTTATTCAAGTGGATTATGAACTCTCATTTTTACCCGCTATACAGATTGCAGAATCACATCGGTTACACATCCACGTTTTTACATACTGCCATACTAGTGTCTGTTGTATTCTGCTGCCTTTCCTATCCCCTACTATCCCCCCTCCTTTCCCCTCCCCTCCCATCTTCTCTCTCTACCCCATTTACTGTAATTCATTTCTCTTCCTTGTTTATTTTCCCCTTTTCCCCTCACCTCCTCTTATATGTAATTTTGTATAACAATGAGGGTCTCCTTCCATTTCCATGCAATTCTCCTTCTCTCTCCCTTTCCCTCCCACCTCTCGTCCCTGTTTAATGGTAATCTTCTTCTCATGCTCTTCCTCCCTGCTCTGTTTTGAGTTGCCCTCCTTATATCAAAGAAGACTTTCAGAATTTATTTTTTAGGGATTGGCTAGCTTCACTTAATATAATCTGCTCTAATGCCATTCATTTCCCTGCAAATGCCATGATTTTGTTATTTTTTAGTGCCGAGTAATATTCCTTTGTGTATAAATGCCACATTTTTTATTCATTCATCTATTGAAGGGCATCTACGTTGGTTCCACAGTCTAGCTATTGAGAATTGTGCTGCTATGAACATTGATGTAGCTGTATCCCTATAGTACGCTCTTTTTAGGTCTTTGGAGAATTGTCTGAGAAGGGGAATAGCTGGGTCAAATGGTGGTTTCATTCCAAGCTTTCCAAGGAATCTCCATACTGCTTTCCAGATTGGCTACACCAATTTGCAGTCCCATCAACAATATATAAGTGTACCTTTTTCCCCACATCCTCTCCAGCACTTGTTGTAGTTTGACTTCATAATGTCTGCCATTCTTACTGGAGTGAGATGGTATTTTAGAGTGGTTTTAATTTACATTTCTCTGATTGCTACAGATGGTGAGCATTTTTTTCATGTATTTGTTGATTAATTATATATCCTTCTCTGAGAAATCTGTTCAGGTCCTTGGCCCATTTGTTGATTGGGTTATTTGTTTTCTTATTATTTAATTTTTTTGAGTTCTTTGTGTACTCTGGATATTAGGACTCTATTTGAAGTGTGAGGAGTAAAAATTTGTTCCCAGGATGTAGGCTCCCTATTTACCTCTCTTATTGTTTCTCTTGCTGAGAAAAAACTTTTTAGTTTGAGTATATCCCATGTGTTGATTCTTGTTTTTAACTCTTGTGCTATGGGTGTCCTATTAAGGAATTTGGAGCCCGACCCCACAAGATGGAGGTTAGAGCCAACTTTTTTTTCTATCAGATGCAGAGTTTCTGGATTGATATCAAGCTCCTTGATCCATTTTGAGTTAACTTTTGTACATGGCGAGAGAAAGGGATTCAATTTCATTTTGTTGCATATGGATTTCCAGTTCTCCCAGCACCATTTGTTGAAGATGCTATCCTTTCTCCATTGCATGCTTTTAGTACCTTTGTCAAATATAATGTAGTTGTAATTTTGTGGATTGGTCTCTGTGTCCTCTATTCTGTACCATTTGTCCACCCGCCTGTTTTGGTACCAGTTTTTGTAGCTATTTTTTTGTTACTATTGCTCTGTAGTATAGTTTGAAGTCTGGTATAGCTATACCGCCTGTTTCACTCTTCCTGCTTAGAATTGCTTTTGCTATTCTGGGTCTTTTATTTTTCCAGATGAATTTCATGATTGCTTTATCTATTTCTCCAAGAAATGCCTTTGGGATTTTGTTTGGCATTGCATTAAACCTATAAGTACTCTTGGTAATATCGCCATTTTGATGATGTTAGTTCTGCCTATACAGGAACAGGGTATATTTGTCCATCTTCTAAGATCTTCTATTTCTCTCTTTAGGGTTCTGTAGTTTTCATTGTATAAATCTTTCACCTCTTTTGTTAGGTTGATTCCCAAGTATTTTATTTTATTTTTTTGAGGATATTGTGAATGGGGTGGTTGTTCTAATAACCATTTCAGAGGATTTGTCACTGATATACAAGAATGCCTTTGATTTATGCATGTTGATTTTATATCATGCCACTTTGCTGAATTCATTTACTAGCTCTGAAGTTTCTTTGTAGAACCTTTTGGGTCTACTAGGTATAGGATCATGTCATCTGCAAATAGTGCCAATTTAAGTTCTTCTATTCCTATCTTTATGCCTTTAATTCTTTCGTCTGTCTAATTGCTCTGGCCAGTGTTTCAAGAACTACGTTAAATAGAAGTGGTGAGAGAGGGCATCCCTGTCTTGTTCCACATTTTAGCGGGAATGCCTTCAATTTTTCTCCATTTAGGATGATGCTAGCCTGAGGCTTAGCATAGATAGCTTTTACAATGTTGAGGTAAGTTCCTGTTATCCATAGTTTTTCTAGTGTTTTCAACATAAAGGGATGCTGTACTTTGTCGAATGCTTTTTCTGTGTCTATCAAGATGATCATATGGTTCTTATCTTTAAGTCTATTGAGGTGGTGAATAACATTTATTGATTTCCGTATGTTGAACCAGCCTTGCATCCCATGGATGAATCCTACTTGATCATGGTGCACAATTTTTTTGATGTGTTTTTGTATCTGATTCGCCAGAATTTTATTGAGGATTTTTGCATCTAGGTTCATTAGAGATATTGGTCTTTAGTTTTCTTTCTTTGAAGTGTCTTTGTCTGGTTTCGGAATCAGGGTGATTTTGGCCTCGTAGAATGAATTCGGAAGAGCTCCCTCTTTTTCTATTTCCTGAAATAACTTGAAACATATTGATATTAGTTCTTCTTTAAAGGTTTTGTAAAACTCCTCTGTATACCCATCCGGTCCTGGGCTTTTCTTGGTTGGTAGTCTTTTGATGGCTTCTTCTATTTCCTCCATTGATATTGGTCTGTTTAAGTTGTGTGTATCCTCCTGACTCAATCTGGCCAAATCATATGACTTAAGAAATTTATCAATGTCTTCACTATCTTCTATTTTATAGGAATATAGGGTTTCAGAATAATTTCTAATTATCTTCTGTATTTCTGTAGTGTCTGTTGTGATATTGCCTTTTTCATCCTGTATGTTAGTAATTTGAGTTCTCTCTCTTCTTCTCTTCATTAGCATGGTTAACAGTCTGTCAATCTTATTTATTTTTTCAAAGAACCAACTTTTAGTCTTTTCAATTTTTTTCAATAGTTTCTTTTGTTTCAATTTCATTTGTTTCAGTTCTGATTTTAATTATTCCTTGCCTTCTGCTACATTTGCTGATGTTTTGCTCTTCTTTTTCTAGGGTTTTGAGATGAAATGTGAAATCTTTTATTTGTTGTTTTTTTTTTTCTTTTTTTGAGGAATGAACTCCAGGCAATGAATTTCCCTCTGAAAACTGCTTTCATTGTGTCCCATAGATTCCGATATGTTGTGTCTGTATTTTCAATTATCTCTAAGAATTTTTTGATTTCCTCCTTCATGTCTTCTGTAACCCATTGATCATTCAGTAACATATTGTTCATTTTCTAAGTGATGTAGTATTTTTTCGTCCTTCTTTTATCGTTGATTTCTAGTTTCATTCCATTATGATCAGATAAGATGCAGGCTATTATCTCTACACCTTTATAATTTCTAAGGGTTGTCCTATGGCATAATATATGGTCTATTTTTGAGAAGGATCCATGTGCTGCTGAGAAAAAAAGTATATCCACTTGATGATGGTTGATATATTCTATATATGTCGGTTAAGTCTAGGTTATTAATTGTGTTATTGAGTTGTATACTTTCTTTATTCAACTTTTGTTTGGAAAATCTGAGAGAGGTGTGTTGAAGTCACCCATAATTATTGTGTTGTGGTCTATTTGATTCTTGAACTTGAGGAGAGTTTGTTTTATGAACATTGCAACACCATTATTTGGTGCATAAATATTGATAATTGCATCTAGAATTTGTACATCTGTTTCCTTTTTCATGTCTGGAAAGTTTTCTAAAGTTATTTCATTCAACAGATTGCTCATTCCCTTGGTTTGGACCTCTATACCTCCTCTATCCTCATGACTCTTTAGTTTGTTTTTTTTTATGTTATCCCATATCCCTTGGATGTTTTGCTCATGGTTTCTTACCAGCCTTTCTGAGTTGGCTAGACTCTTTTCAAGATGATATAATTTGTCTTCATTCTCTGACGTTCTCACTTCTACGTGATCTACTCTACTATTGATGCTCTCATTTGAGTTTTTAATTAGGTTCATAGTTTCCTTCATTTCTAGGATTATTGTTTTATTTTTTTATAATCTCTATCTCTTAGTAAAGTTGCTTATTTGTTTCTTGAATCTGTTTATGTAATTCATTTTCAATGTGTTCTTTCATTGTTTGAATTTGCAGTCTAATGACCTCTTTAAGATTCCATTCCATCTGAGTAAGGTATTCCTTGAGTTCTTTATCTGACCATTTTTCTGATGCCTCTAGGTTCTCCTGTAGATTCAGGCTGTCCTACATTGTTTGTACTCCTTTTCTTCCTTGTTTTTTCATGATGCTCATGTTAGTTCTGGCTCTGTTTGACTGCTGGGTTACTATTTACTACGATAAATTTATTTTGGTTTTGTGTATTTCTGGGGTCTCTCCTTTGTGATGGGAGACTCTGTCTAGAGATGTTGAGCTTTATTGTAATTTAAAGCAGATTCATTTGTTTCATAAAATGCGTGCAGATTCTGATGGCATATAGCGATTTGCAGTTTGGTCTTGCGACTTATGTTTAGGTTGGGTGAGGTGATGGTATAGAGGTTGGTATATCTTGGCAACTTTGGAAGATTGCTCTATTGAAGGGGGATATTAACAGGAGAATGGTCTGGAGTATTTGGGTGTAGCTAGGGACTTGAGAGCAGTATAGATCGCCTCGGAACATTTACCTATATACATTTAGTAAATTACACATAAACAGAGTCATAATTCTTGGGAGGAAAGGTATAAGAAGGGGAAGGAAGAAGTCACTGAAGGGAATGAGAGAAAGGAGAAAGTAGGTAGAATTCACGAAAAGGGGGAAAAGGAAATTGGAAAGAAATGAAAAAAAAAAAAAAGATAAATGCAGTCTTAAAGTTTGATTAACTTCTCTTCCAGTAGGTGGAGCTGTGCCCACCAGGCCAAGCTTCTCCTCTCAATATGCAGGAAACAATCCCTGTGAGGCGGCTCTTCCTCCCCCACTGGGCGGCTCTCCAATCCTGGTGACCCAGGGCCTTTTCTGTCTCCATCCACCTCCCTGCTTCTCCTCCAGCCAGGCCCCACTCACCGGTGGCAGTCACCACAGAACTAGCTACTCACCAGGCCTGCTGCTCCTGGGTGCCCTATTTTCTTGAATGACAGGGCACTCTCTCTGTTTGCCATTCACCCAGACCCCAAGGTTGTAGAGCACAGGGCTGGAGACCGTCAGCTTATTTTTCCTGATTCCCTCCAGTAGCCATGCCCCTGGGAGCTGGTGCAAGAGACCTGGGTTGTCAGCGCTGGTGGGAGTGGTAGCTGGGGGTCAGGCGCCCCTCCTGGCTCCCTCGGGTCCAACAATCATGCTCACGGAGTGCTGGGAAGGGGCCCTTAAGATTTCCCCGCTGTATGGAGATGGGGGTCCTGGGGGTCACACACCTGCAGTCACCGCTGTCACTGCAGAGCAATCCCATCCACCGAATTCTGGTGATGTCAGTTCTCTGCCATGATGGGTGCCGTTATCTCTGCGGGGATGTCAAATGGGAAGGGTGGGTCCGGTCCGTCTCTCCCAGGACCCACCTCAGCTCTGGGCCCACTGGCTTATGGAGACTCGGTTGGTATCACCTCAAAAGGTTCACAGAGGAGCCGAAGAGTTTTTTCGGTATTCTTCTGGAGCATCTCTGTAGCGCTGAGTTGTGGTGGTTTGGTGGCAGGACACAAACCGTCAGCCAGTAACTCTGCGCATGGGGCAGCCTGAATTCACCTGTGCTAAGCCTGCTGTGTCCTCTCAGAGGCTCAAACTGCTCACCTTAGATCCACTTCAGCCCAGCATTGCCTAATGTTCCTGAGCAAACAGCATTCAGTCGGTTGAAGTCTCTCTTTGCCGGAGCAGCTGAAGAGGTCATAGGATTGATCTCTCCACACCCGCTGCCATGTTGGAAAACTGTTGAATCTTATTTTTAATCTAATCTTCCAATCTATGTCTTTTGATTGAAGAGTTTAGACTATTTACATTCAATGTTATTTTTGAGAGATTATTTTAATTTTCTGTCATTTTTATCTATTTCTAGCATTTAATTGAATTTGATTTTCCTTTGATTGACTATTCTGATAGTGTATTTTTTCCTTCTTCTGGTTTTTATTTTTATTTCTTCTTCATAAAATATTTTGTTGAGTATATTTTGTAGTGGAGGCTTTATAGTTGTGAATTATTTTAGCTTTTGTTTAGTTCATGGAAGATTTTTATTCCATCTTTAATCCTGAGGCTTAATTTTGTTGGGTATAATATTCTTGGTTGGCATCCATTTTCTTTCAGAGCTTGATAAATGTTGTTCCAAGACCTCCTAGCTTTTAGAGTCAGATTGAGAAATCACTTGATTTCTAGGTTGGTTTCCCCTCTATATGTGACCAGTCATTTTTCTCTAGTAGCTTTTAAAATTCTATCCTCATTCCATATATTAGACATTTTCTTAATTTTGTGTCTTGGAGGGATATGTTATAATTTTGTATATTTGGGGTCTTGTTTGCCTCCTGTATTTGAATTTCCATTTCATCCTTAAGGTTTGGAAATATTTCTGATATTATTTCATTAAAAAATTGTGTATTCCTTAGTTTGTATTTCAGAGCCTTTGTCTATCCCAATGAGTCTTAAATGTGGCCTTTTAATATTATCCCAGATTTCTTGAATATTCTGTTCATGACATTTTAACATCTTTTCTTTATGGTCAATTTTATTCTTAAGATTATATGCTCTGTGTTTGAGGCCCTGAATAAAATCTATTTTCAAAGTGGTCTAATCTATTAGTGATACTTTCCATTGAATTTTTAATTTGTTATCTTGATTCATTCCTTTTGAGTATTTTTATAATCTTTCTTTATTGAAGTGATCTTTCATTTTCTGTTTTCTCTGATTTTACCCCTTATATCTTCTTCTAGCTCATAGAACAGTTTAACAATGAAGTTTCTAAATTCCTTACCTGACATTTTCTCCAGGTAGTGTCACTGAAGTCTGTTTTTGAAGCAGCATGGGCTGTTTGGAATGGTTAGTTCCCATGTTTTTTTATATTGTTTGTATGTCTACCAATCTATTGGTATAGTTCTGACTTTCTCTTTTAAGCAAAAGACTACTTTGTGAGTTTGTTTTTCTTAAAAGCCCTGGTTTCAGTGAGTATCCACATAATGATATTTTTAAGTCAGTGTGTGACCTCTGCTGGTCCCAATATCAACACCACTTTAAGAGATGCTATTGAGCCCTATTTATTATAATCACTTCAGAGCCAAGCCTCATTTTATTCAACCTTATATGAAATGAAAACTTGTTGTAATTGTTCTGTTTAGTTATTCAAATTCCTGAATAAACCTGTAATAAAGTTCTGGAATAGGTAAAAAAAAATTAGTTGTTAAATTTAACAAACTTGTTATAACCTGAACCAATGACTAAAAAAGGAAAGGAAGAAAGATTGGGCAAAAAGGAAAGGGAGAAAGAGAGAGAGAGAGAGAGAGAGAATAAAAGGATAATTTATAACAAGGTAGAAAGGAGAAATAGATGCATGTTTGGTATTTGGGTTAGTAGAAGACAGTATAAAAGGATGAATGGGGGTAAGATGAGCAAGTATAAACTAAAGCTAGGAAAACATAGATAGATTGATTCCAATTAATGATTTAATCTATTATATGAAATACATTCAAATGGATATTGGGTTTTCAATTATCTTTCAAGTTAAAGAGTTATTTATATGTTCAAAGTTGACATCAGAGTTGTCTATAGCAAACCATGTCAAGATGAAGAAAATTATTTGAATGTTAGTTTGGATTTCATTGGGATTTGGACATTTAGCAGATGTCCATCATTCTTTAGGTTGGCTTTCTCCTATTTTGCAAGGGCACCAGAGCCAATTCCCTAGTTGCTAAGCATCTCCTACCAGCAACTTCTAGTTTGTGAGTTCAGGGCCCTACAGCTGACTGACTGCTTGGAGGGTGCAGTGTAGTGGGTTGGCTGTTTATATTTTGTGCAGGAGTTTAGGATGCAGGCTCTGGAGTGTACCTGTGGTTGCTGTGGGTCACCATGTATCTGCTCCCCTCTACAGGATCCTTTTTATGGTAGTAAAAATCCTGGTGGCTGTGTGGGAGTGCAAGATTGTGGGATTTCCATCACAGGTGCTCTCTGGTGCAGAAGTACTCACCTGACTGTCACCACTCTCTGAGGTACTGTAGTGAAGGGTCTCTGGTAGTTCACCTAGAATCTAGTTTCCACTGTTCTAGGTTATGAATGGCAAGTGTCTATTCCCTCTGTTACTGTCTGATGCAAGTTCCTGTAAGTATCTAAGCAAAGACCTTTCACTTGCCAGTTCTGATTATGTTTCAGGCTGTTCACCAGTTAGGGTGAGATCTACCCCTTTCCGCTACATCAACTTTGGTAATCTCCCACATAGTCACTCTAATCACTGACCATGGGGTCACTGGACATTCAGGCAGCTTTCCTCTGGTAAGACCATGTAATCCCGGGAACTGTCCCTAGGCTTCACAGAATAACTCCCTTTAGTGTCAGTGATCTAGGGCCTGGTGATTCTGCTTTCCTTTGGGACCAAAGCTGCTTTATTGCTATCTGTGAGAAGAGGGAGTGGATATTGTACAGAGCTTCTCACCCTCACCTGGGTCACTGAGGCTAAGCAAGGTTAGGTGAACTTCCCAGGCACAGGTCCCCTCCAACCCCTTCCCTTGATCATGGTTAGGGGGAAGGGGATGGGTTTCAGTGATTTGGGGCTAGTAGTGGTCCTTTTAGACATTTTTTCTCAAGAGTTACCACTGCAGGGAACTTCCCTCTGGTTTAGTTTGCAGATGACTGGCTGTGTGAAGATGCTATGCTGATTTAAGTGTGAGACTGGTCATCTAAGGGCTGCACAAGATGGATGTGGACCCCCAGCTCAGTTTTCTTTTCACAATTTTGTTTTAAGCTAGTTGTGGTATTTTAAAGACCTTTCTGCCACCATTATGCTTTAATTTTTGTCTGTCTTTCCAACCCTTTTAAAGTGTGTGAGCTTAAGAGAATCTTTGCTACCTCCTCTTTCTCTGTTGCCCCTTCCCATTCCTCATCCCTAGGTTTGGGTTTGGGGGTAGAGGATTCTGAGTTTGTCTTCTACTCTGGAAACCTATTTTCCAGTCTCTCCAGCTCTCAGACTTCCCAATATTGAGTATTTGAGCATTTATTTTTTTCACTCACTTTTCAATTCTGCTTTTCCTTTGCTGCCTCATTTTGTGTTGTGAGGAGATCAGGACAACTGCCTAGCTTCCTTCTGCCATCTTCCCCTCCACCCCCAAGGTTGTTACAGTTTGGATCTGATGTTTGCACCAAAAAGCTCATGAAAGCATGATTCCCAAAGAAGCAAGAAGGTTCAAAGGTGAGGCTAGGGGTATGACCTCATAGATAGCTGAAGGGACTACTGTGTGATTACTGCAAGCAGATGGGACATGGCTGGAGGAGATGAATCAAGGGTGCCTGCCCTGAAAATGTTCATCTTCCCATGCCCTGTCCCTCTCTCTGCTTCCTGGCTGCCATGAGGGGAGTCAGGTTTCTCTACCATGCCCTTCTACCATGATATTCTGCCTTAGGCTCAGAGAAATGGAGTCTGCTCACCATAGGCTGAGACATACAAAACCATGGGCCAACCAAACTTTTCCTTCCCTTTATTGTTTTTGTTGGGTATTTTTGTCCCAGTGATAAAAAGCTAACACAAAGATCACCTGCTAGAGAGAAGATGCCATCTAAGCTCCCTTTTAACCATTAAGCATTGTGACTCTTTGATTTTGCTCCTGAGTCAGTCAAGAGCATTTAAGTGCTCCCACTTAAATGAGATTTTAGCTGACACCTGTAAGTGAAGAGGAAAGGGAGATTAACTGAATGAGATCATTAAGCTAAGATCATTTAAAATGATGATTTATTTAAAAGTGAATGTATCCAAGAGATGTGAAACCAACTAATTTATACCTGCAACATTTATAGAAAATTCATGTGGGAAACCTGAAACTACTAGGTTATTCTGTGCAAGTCTATAAGGGAAGCTTGAGCCACCATTAGCCTATATTGTATCCCCCTAAGGATAACTAAGGTGAATCATGGTATCCTTACAGATGATGGAACACACAATGGGCAAAAAATCCATCCTACACATATTTCATTATACTATGTAAAAGCAAACAGGCAAATTGCTTTTAGGACTGGATAGAAACTATTACAGATCATGTGGAAGGCAGAATTCTAAGTGGAACCTCCAATTTTCCCTGTCTTTCAGTTACATGTATCTTCTCTCAGTTATTCAAACAAACACTGAACAATTGAATTTAAGTCAGGAGGATTATAGATGTAAAGATTCTAGGTGTGAGAAGGCACAAGATAAGAAATTGCAAGTATCCTCTGGATGCTGATAGCAACTTCCATCCAAGAGCCAGAAAGGAATGGGGCTCTCAATCCTACAACCACAAGCAATTACATGAATGACCTTGGAAGTGAATTCTTCCCCTGAATATCCAGATAAAAGCCTAACATGTGTGACTGGCTTGAGTGAGACCTTAAGTCTGAGATTTAGAGCCCTTTTATACTGGTGACCTATAGAACTGAAAGACAGTTAATGAGTATTGTTTTAAATCACTAAGTTAGTGCTAATTTGTAATGTGGCAATAGAAATGTAATATATATAGGCAAATTATTTTAGATTGTGCACATGATGTGTAGTATAACATAATATCTTATTATTTATGTGAGATATTTTAAAGGTAGTGATAGGAATTGTGAAAGACTGCTAGATCAGCTTGATAGCTGTGCATATACAATGATAATGAAGAGGAGCTAATACTGATTAGTTGCATTTTGAACAATTGAAGATGGAAGTTTGGCAGATAAATTTTTCTTCCTTCTTCCCAGCCAGATTTCCCTGACACACATTGGCTCATGTGTCATTTCACAGAATCAAATAAGCAATGCTCATGGGACCAAACAGTGGTGAACTTGATAATATCCACATGTATTTGACTTTTCTCCTTTTCCCACATTCCTGTTGTCTCTGGGAGGATATTTCATAGCATGGAGTAGCACATACACATGAGGGTTTATTTTTATTTTTATTTTTTTAAATTTTTTTTATTTTATTTTTTTATTGGTCACATGAGGTTTTGTCTCCCTGGGGAATGCATGATAAAGCCCAGTACCCTTATGTAGTTTCTGTCATCTGATTCAGTAATTCAGGTGGAATTATTTTGCTCATAAGACTGGGGATTTTCCACTTACAATTAAGGAGAATATACACCCTTCACTTTTTAAATATGCTTCTGTCAACTTTCCTTTTTTATATTGTAATTTTAATGAAAGTAATTGTCTCTCAATTGTACCTTAGTCTTATTCATTTAGCTTATATTATTGGTAAAAGTCATCTGCCTTTTTAATCATGGCTAGAGTCCTTGCTGGATATTTTTTTCCTTTCATAGTTTATCTTGATATCACTGTCAAATGTGGCCAGCAACCTACTTTACCTTCTTCACAGGGTTGCTTTTAGAATTAAATGAACTAATGTATATAATTATTTTTCATAGAGAGTGCTATGTCTATAGGCTTTGTGTTGCTGTGGTTTATAAATGCAGATGGTAGATTTAGGTAGGTTGACTGACACATTCAGAAACTGGTGTGAAGCATTCTCAGGTTTCAATACTGTGGATTTTCTATGACTGTCAGGGCACAACCATACCCCTTGATGTGGACTTATGTAAGAAGATTCTTCTCCTAGTCAGCTTAGGAAATTGCTTCAACCTCTTCCTGTTTTGAATATTCTTTTTTCTTTGTTTTTTTTTTAACTTAATTTCTACCACATTTTAGACAGTATGCCCAGTTTTAAAACAGATTTTAGAACAATTTTAGGTTCATGGCAAAGTTGAACAGAAAGTATAAAGAGTTCCATACACCAGCTACCCCTGTAACCTCCTTCACTATCAACATGCTGCACCAGAGTGGTACATTTTTTACAATTGATGCACCTAGGTTGACACATCATTATCTCTCAAAGTTCATAATTTGCTTTAGGTTTCACACTTGTATATTTTAAGGGTTTTGATACATATATATTACATGTATTTACCAGTATAGTATCATGTAGAATAATCACATTGCCCTAAAAATACTTTGTGTCTCGATTTTACATCTCTCCTGATCCCATAGGTTTTCTTTTTCCAAAATGTCCTATTGTAGGAATCATATAGTATGTATCCTCTTCAAACTGGCTTCTTTCACTTAGGAATATGCATTTAGGTTTGTTCCATGTCTTTTCAAGGCATGATAGCTCATTTATAACAGTACTTAGTAACATTTTTTTTTTATCTGGAGGTACCATGATTTATTTATCCATTCACCTACTAAAGAACATCTTAATTGACTCCAAGTTTTTGCAATTATGTGTAAAGCTATTATAAGCATTTGTATGCAGATTTTTTTCTGTATGGTTTTCAGTTCATTTTAGCAACTCTATGGAATTACAATTGCTAGATCATATGGTTAGTTTTGCAAAACTGTCTTTCAGTGTGACTGTATTACTTTGTATTCCTACTACCTGTTCAATAAGCTATAATCAGTAATTATGTATGTATTGTCTTTAAAGGGAGACATAGGCCCTTCTCAACCATTTCCTTCATTCTGCTGCTTAGAAGATGAATGAGTGTATGAACCAACATCAGATGTAAAATGAAATTCACAATAAAGTATTGATGGAAGAGAAAGTTAAAAGCTCTCTGGCTCCCAGATAACTGTAAGGGCTTCCACACTTGCCTACTTCATCCTTCAATGGGGAAGAGAAATAACATCCTCTCTTGTTTAAAACACTGCTATTTGGTATTTCTGTGACAGGAAGCTGAATCTATTTTCCATGTATAACCTTCTCTAATCTAGTCATCTCATCTTAGTGCCAGACCCCAATATGTAATGGCTTCAGTTCATTTAATGATTATCACCATTTGAATGTCTCACAGGTATTTGATATTCAGCTGAGTTAAACATATTTCCTATACTGAAATGAAAACACAACCAATTTTTCCTCCAGGGTTTCATTTATCAGTAAATCATATCATCATCCTCTCATGTACTAAGAAACATAGTAATAAATCTTGACTCCTCCCTCTCTGTGACTTCTATGATTTGCTTGAAACTTTGAATGACTGTCTGTGATGCCTATGCATGCACACATGTCTAGCCAGATGTGATCTTCTAAAATTTCTGAAATACTTTTACTTCTGTCCCTACTACCAAGCTAGTGTAAATCTTGAATCTTTTCCTGCTATCTACCTGCCTTCCAGCATCAATTCTTACTCTTCTCTAAACCATTACCTCTGAGCAGTCAGGGCTTCTTCTCTCAGTTCAAGTTTGATCATCAAATTCACATGTCATGTCAAAACATTTTAATGCTCCCCTTTACCCTCAAGATGAAGTACATGCTCATCAGTATGGCTTACAAACACCTCTTTAATATGTCCCTCAATTATTTCCATGGCAGAGTTTTTTTTTTTTCACAGCATGGCTGGAACTCATTAGTAGAGTCAAGAAATCAATTTAGTTGGTCATGACCAGCATCTTCTTTTACACCCACAAAGAGTAGAATAGAATACATTAGAACATATGGGAGTTCACCTCATATAGTAAGGATGTTTCCAAAAATATTTGTTTCAATTATAAATGTAATGAATTTTCTGCTGTAGGACACAGGGAGATTTTGAGAGCTACTGCCCTATGCTATCATAATACACCACTCTTCTTGTTCTGCATTCTCCAGCTTCTTGAATTTTTTTCAGTCCCTCAAATATACCACACAGTCTCTTTCTACAGAGATATTTGTACCTGAGATATTTGATCCTGTTTCTGTGCATGAGTGAGCGAGCATAAGCCTATTAAGATATGTCTATAACTAAAGGATGGAGTTGCAGGCAAATCCATATTGCTGTGTTCTTTTCTGTGTTTTCAACATTTCTACACAGATTTCATTACTTTTACAACCAAAGTACAAAGTATACATTTTATGAAAATAAAAGACTTAGAGTGTAATTGAAGAGAAAGACAAGTAATATGTAAAAATTTAAAAATGCAAAATTACATGCCACTTGGTACTTCATAAGGGATTGCTTTCTGAAAAAGAATTAGTAATTAGTAAGCTTGAGCTGAAAGAAAGTGTGAAAACTACTAGTCAGACGAAGTGGGGGAGGGGCTTTCCAAACAGAGACAATGACTTGTGCATGGCACAGAAATCTGAACTCATGTCATGGAAATCATTTATAATGTGTTATAATTAGAGAGCATACCATGTGGTGGGTGAAGAGCATCATGGAAAAATGCATAATAGAAGGTATATCAGAGTCAGATTTTTCTTTATCCCACAACTGATAGGAAGCCATGCAGTGTTTACAAGCCAGAACTTAGATGACCACATTAGCGTTTGGAAAGTGGCATGAGTGTAGAAGGTGGAATGACTCTAGAAGAGGAGGAAATTGCATAGTTAGCTACATTTTTCCTTGTCATCTTTCTCTACCTTTATCTGTTGACAGCTCACATTGTTGAGGAGCATAGGACATTCATGAACCCCAACCTTGGGAATGCTTACTGGATTATGAATCTGCAGGTGTGCTCTGTGCCTGGAGCCAGCCTTGGGTAGGTGAAGCTTCAGTCACTCAAAGCTGGATATAATTGGCCCCTGTGGGGCCTTGATGGCAGCCACTTGGGGACAGATAAGGAGAGTGGGAAAAAAAGAGGAATATAAAGCCCAGGGGATATATGATTACTTTATGCATATTTATATTTCATGACAAAATGAACACTTTTCAGAAAGCAGCATGATAAACACATTTGTTACAGTTCCTGATCTTCTCTGCTTCCATCAGTGAAAAACCCTGAATTACCTGTCAGGCCTCATAAATGGCCTTGATCTGGGTACTGAGACAGAGATGATCTACTCCTGACATTCTGCCAATGCCAGAATGCTGA
Source organism: Callospermophilus lateralis (assembly GCF_048772815.1). Lineage (NCBI taxonomy): Eukaryota > Metazoa > Chordata > Mammalia > Rodentia > Sciuridae > Callospermophilus > Callospermophilus lateralis. The sequence continues at coordinate 116,182,512 of NC_135325.1, forward strand.
CAGCACAGCTAAATAATGTGGGATCTTTCCTTTTGCTTCCTCAAGGGCAGGCCTGGCAGTGGCATCAATGTAGGCTTTACAGTCCAACTCCAGTTAGAATTCACATTCAATAACTTAAGGACCTTGGTTTACCTACCCTAGGATTAGAATGTACAACCTGCTGAATAGACAAAGACAGTTAATGGAATAGCCAGGGTCCCACTCTGGGGGCATAATGAGATCTCAAGAAATGATATGGATAGTAATGCTAATATTAATGCTGATCATAATAGTATAGCATTTTAAAGAAATAGCAACTAAGACATATTGATTACATATTTGTAGGCATTTCCATGCATCAACCCATTTAATATTCACATTTTAAAGAAAGTGAATTTGAGTTTTTGAGAGTTTAATTTTCGTGCAGTCATAAATCTAGTAAGTCACAGAACTGAGACTTGATCCCAGGACTATATGGCACCTGGTTCTGTCTAACTCCTCTCTGATCTCACCATAATAGAAGAGATGTGCCTTTTTAAATTTTGTCTTGCATTTTTATCTTGTACCTAATCTGAATGCTACTCCTTGGAAATGTTGCTTATTACCATTTTTTCAGCTTTGATTAGTACTATTACTAAGACTTAGCTGCATGGGTTTACTTGTACAATCATGCATGTCACTTAAAAAAAAAGAATTTCTAAATAACCTGCCAGTTTTGACTATCTTAAAAAAAAAATGATTACCCTTGTGGTCGGTGACAGAAATGAAAAGTTGCAGGATGTTTAATTTTATATTACTTCCAGTGGCAGTTACTAAAGCCTCATCACACTTCTTCATAAGTAATACATTACTGGAAAAGGAGAAAGATCGTGTCATTTTTCTACCACCTGGAAATAACTAATTTGGATTTTAATGGCACAGTTATTGTGCTGCAGAAAGAAGTGTTCAGATTTTTTTTCCTTATGACTCACTGCCAATCTCCTGCCACAATACTTGAAGTGATGCTGGCCCAAGCAATCTCTTTAGGTTTCTTTTCCCAGGTTAGACTGCCGCAGTCTGGCTGGGTACCAAATAACCGAGCCACCACAAAAGCCTCGTAGATTCAAACAGCAGCTCTTTATTCACGAACTGTCACTGGCACTCTACATGCACGTTCTGGGAAAATCCACCCTCCACCGGGCTCTGCGTACCAAATACCCTCTGAATCCTGCGAGAACTCAATGGGAACTCAAGGAGTGGGTGCCTGAGGCAGCAGGATATGCCCTATTCCCAGCAGGATCCAACCTAAACCTGGAATCGCCCTAAACCCGGATCCACCCTAATACCTGAGCAGGGTCACCTTTCAACCAAAACTCTCAAATATTCATGCAGTGTCACTGCAAATGACCTGGGTTCAAGGCAAGCCCATTTCCACAGTGGAGAGTCCTCCCTCTAAGCAACATTGGGTAGGCTGACAAGGAAATTGCCATGCGTCATTCCTACTTGGCTATGGCTCTCAGCATTAGACTTTTGCAATCCGAAGTTCCTTTGAAAATGTTTTCTTTTCTTTATTTATATTTATTTATTTAGTTAGTTAGTTAGTTAGTTTTTTGGTGGACACAACATCTTTGTTTTTATGTGGTGCTGAGGATCGAACCCAGGCTGCACGCATGCCAGGCGTGAGCGCGACCACTTGAGCCACATCCCCAGCCCTTTGAAAATGGTTTCTTGAGAACATGGCACTATACTATGTTTCCCCTGTGCTGTGTGTGTTAAATTCCCTCCCAGACACTGAGCTCAGCTCACCAGCCAGGCTGATTGCATGCTCAGGGCAAAGTTCTGTAGCAAAGATAGCTTACAAATTTGGAGTGATTGTGGAAGAGGTTTGCATTTATGCCTCACTTAGCCCCCAGGTTTCATTTTAAAGACACAGGGGTTTGTAATTTTGCACCATCCTTTATCAATAGAAGGAGGGGACACACATTTAATTTCCTGCAATTATTTCTGTCTAGAAGAACCATCTGCTACAGTTTCTGACTTGCACAAATTTATTCAGCCCTAATTTCCATGTCATTTAATTCTCACAAAACTCTAAGACATAAAGATGATATCATATCCCATTTTCCTGATAAGAAAACTGATCAGAGATAGTAAGTGATTTGCCCAAGATCACACACTCAATATGTAGTAGATGTGGGGATTCCAAGAGAGAGATTTCAGATGTTTCTTTCTTCCATGTCTTGGTTTCCCATGATACCACTCTCCTTGGAATTCAGTAGCTCTTGGCTTATCCCTGTCATTGGGCACATTGTAATTCTACCTTGCATTGTAATGAATTGTATTTGTGTATTGTCTTGCTAATGACTTCTGTTTCCTTGAAGGTAAATGGCAGATCTTACTCATCTCTCTATTCTTCATAGTGCTGACTATAGAGCCTGGAACTTATTATGGTGTAGAGAAATTGAATATATGTTTAGGAAAGGACTACAGGTAAAATAAATATATTTGTATACTTTTCCAAGAAATATTTAGGAATTGTATTCTTTTTGATGATATTTTTTTCTCTTAGCTTTCTACTCCATTGAATAAATTAATATTCTGAACTAAATATGCAATGGTTGTTGGGTGAGAAAAATGGAAGAAGGTTTTTTTTTCTTTTCCAATGAAGCTTTAAGTGTTAATGTACCTACTGGAAAGAAGGAAAATAAGTGACATAAGATGTGACAGTCAACTGTGATCAAGCATCATCTGGCTATTCAATACATGTCATGGTCCAGTGAGCTCATTAATAATCTCTTATATTTGTCTACCTGGAGATTTGATATATATTTTGTTCTTGCACAGTCCTATAAGATGAATGGGACAGCATGTTTTCATTGGGAAGAGACATAAATTGAGGCTCAAGGAGGTTAGATAACAACATGGGATAAGGGTCCATACCTAATATATATTGTAGAGCTAAGACTGGCATCCTGTTTTGATTCCCTTTCCATGCTGACTTTTGGGAAGAATCCATCCATCTTGTAACTCAAGCTGGAGTCTGGAAATCATTCACAACATCTCCCTTTCTGTGTCCTATCTCATAAACAACTCTTCAGAGTGTTTCCTTTTATTCCCATGCTACCAGCTTTCTCTAGACCATCAAGGATTTAAGCTGAAACTTCCTATTTTGGGACTTACTACTTCTGATTTTCCTCTTTAATCTATTGTCTATAAAACTTTAAATTGATCAAGTCATTCACTTGCCTGAAACCCTTACATGGCTCCACAATTCCTTAGCTTCATATCCAAGATTCTTGCCGGTATCGTTTGGTTTCACTTTTCCCTTCTTTTATAATTATTATCACTCCACCCCTATGATGAAACTAATTGAGGTTGCTACCAATTTCTGAACTGTTTCACATGAAGTTCTCTCTGAATTTACATTAATCCTTTGTTTTCCATCCCCCAGCTTCCTTTATGTATGTTTCATATCCGTTCATTCTGTAGGCCTCTAAGTAGGTATCATCTCTTCTTAGAAGGTTTTCCTGATGATTCAAGTTCATGAGAGGGGCCCTTTATCTGTTTATGCAATAGTATCTCATGCTCATTCTTAAAACATTATTCACACTGCAGTGTTGTCACATTTTATTTCCTATTAAACTGGAATGTATTCAGATGATCAAGATTGGGTGACATGGTTCTTCTTTCAGGTTCCTTGGGGAACTGGGAGACATATGACTGGAGTACTGCTATAGAGTTGATAGGCAGACTCAAGTGTCTGGGTAAAGGATAAGCAATACTGTGTGGACCTGACTTATTATTTTAATCCAAGTCATGCTCGACTTATATCCATAGTATTTGAAAACTTTCAGCAATGACAGTTTAATAGCATTTGGACAAGAACTCATTGCAATCCCTTCTTTAAAAACCTCAGTTTAAATCTGAATCAAGCCAACTAATGAGAAAAGAGGTCTAATTTTATTTAATGAGAATGCCATCATGCCTCCTAGCCATAAACTTTGTGAAATACAACCTCAAATGTATTAAGAATTTATGATTTGTTTGCTGTTTTCAGAATCTGGAATATCAATATTAATAATTGTGGTCACGGTAATGGTGAAAATATGTAACTATTTGATATACATAGTTAAATTTATGTTTGGTATTTTACAATGGGAACTGTAGGTTTCTCATGGACACGAAATATTGTTTTATCCTTAATGTCTAGCATAGTATATAGCATATAATATTAGCCTAGTAAATGTTTTAATGATTTATTATTTTCAAATATTTTAATTGTGTGATGCCTACCACAGCTCTGGTTGTCAGAGCTGGCATTTTTCAGATTAGTAGAACAAAACAAAAACTTAAAAACTTAGAGATGTAACAAAATGGGGGAAAATACTTGGTGGGCTCTCTGGGAACATGGTTCATTAATAACAGCTATCCATCCAATTTCCTTCTATAGAGATAGGGCCTGGTTGTATTCAAGACCTTTATTTGTTTTCATACAGATTTGAGCACAGAGCTGAAATCTCTGGGAAGATAGTGAAGGGGTTGTGAGGCTGAGGAAATGTGAGGTATGTAGGTATGTGAGGTATGAGTAAAGGGCAAAGGCAGAGCTCCACAGGGAATTAGGATGTTTGGAGAAACCAGAGAGAAACAATGTCAAGTATCAAAACTCTTCTGAATTTCCTATGAACTTCTTTAGTAAAATTTTTTACTATAAGCTCATTATCCCTGATGAAGATGAAGAAGTGCCAACTATCTGAGATTTTAGCCACAGCATTTTTATACTGAGAGGTTTAATAACATGCCTAGTCACTTGGATAGTGGGTGCTGGGGAAATTCGTTTACTCATTATGTAAGTATTTACTAAGTATCTCCTACATTTCAGGCACTGGAAATAGAGCCATAAACAAGTTTTCCAAGGTCTCTTTGCTTCTGGAACTTAGATTCTAGTAGCAGAGCCAAACAATGTACTGCAAACACAATAAAGCTTATGATGAGTACTTTGAAGGGGAAAATAGAAAACAGGGTTATGTGATAGGAGAATAAAATGGAATTTAATTTTGTCTAAAAAAATTAAAGCATTTTTAAACTTTTTTATAGGATCATCAGAGAAGTTCTAAAGGATAGTATCCAAAGTGAGACCTAGAAAGGAGAAGGAGCAATCTGGCTGAAAGAAAGAGGAAGAAAATTTAAGACATAGCAAGCAGCAAGTAAAAATATATTGAGGCACGAGAGAGACTGGCATGTACTATAAACAGGCAGAAGGCTATTGTTATTAGAGAAGTGGTGGAGTGGCATTAGATTACACCAAAATAGAGAATTTTTTAAATTCTTGGTTTAACATTCTTTTCCCTTCACTTCTATCGCTCATGATGGTGATGGGATGATAATGGTATTTACATTGGACTTGTACTGAATTTACATTTGAGTTGTAATGAATAATATTGTTTCTGGAATGCAGTATATTTTGGTACAAAATTTTAATTAGGAAGTCTTCTATACATCGTTCTTAGTATTCATAGAATTGTCTTTTCTCAGTGACATTGACCAGTGCCTTATCTTAGTATCAATGTCTATTTTACCTTGCTGCATTTTCCAACAAGATGGAAAGTGTTCTATTTCTTAACTATAAATGACAGTAGAGCATTAATGTGATGAATAGCTTTAATTCCAATAAATGTATTCAAACCTGAAGAAGGCCAGGACTGAAGCACTCTGCTGATACATTCTAAAAGTAATGCTTTTATCCATCAATAAAGCCAATCAATCCATCTGGAACACACAAAAGTAAAATTTGAAGTTCAGAAATACATGGATTTATGAAAAATAAATTCACAGAGTTTTCCTATAAGGTTTTTGCTTTGAATATGACAAAGAATTCAATATTATTTTTCTGCCTATGACTAGGCTATGGAAACAGGCCAACTTCCAAAAACAGCACCTGCCAGTTTTCATGATGTTGAGAAGAAATAAAACGCAACCATTTAAAAACAGATTTCTTATACTCTAGAGATAAGGCAATTATAAAGCTTAGTAGGCTCCTTTTTTCCTGACTCAACTATTCTAACAATTGGCATGCTTAGAAAGCCATAAAAATTGGTCAAAATGAAATGTGACAATAAAGTGAGCTTTCCCTGAACTTTTCTAAGGAATAACCCTTCTTTTATACATCCATTAACATTGCACATTTCCAGGAAAAATTTCAAAATTGTTCTTTATAAACATTCATGAGAAAGCATAGTCTTAATAATATACTTTCTAGAATACAAATGCCTAGATTTGAGTCACAGTGCTAAGGGGTGTGGGTTCACCCCTTAGAGAGACCTTCTTGGATCATTCTATAAAAAGTAAATATGCTTTAGTGTTTTAGAAAGAATTAATTCCATTTTATTCTCTATCACATAACCCTGTTTTATTTTTCCCCTTTAAAATACTCATCACGAAGCACCACTCATTAGTTGTGTGATTTTAAGCAAGCTGTTTAACCACTGTGTTCCTCAGTTTCTCCACCTGTAAACTGCGAAATAAGCTATCAATACATATTAGCTATTTTAACAGTTTACTCCAATATTCAATATTTTAAGATAATAAAAAACAAGTTATAAAAAGTGGACTTCACCTTAGAGAACCCTTTTGTAAATTATACCATTGTACGCTAGGTTTGTGCTAAACCTCTAATTGAATAGAACACACAAACACACACACACACACACACACACACACACACAGAGGAGAGAGAGAGAGGGGGGGGTGGAGAGAGATGTAGAGGAGGCAGATAGCTGGTTCCAAAATAATTTGGGAAAGTTTTGCAATTTTTAGAAACTTTTTTTGAAGATTTATTCTTTTTAGGTAGTCCCAGAATACAAAAAGTCTCCATTCTCAAGGAAAAATACCTCTAAAAAATGGCGATTACTTATTATTTGACAAGGCAATTGTTTATTCATGTAATCAATTACTTTGTATAAAAAAAGCATAATTTCTATAAGAAGTAAAGTATGTGTCAATTCAGTGATGATGTACCCTCTCTCATTCTGTTTGGAAATGTAAGATTGTTCAAATTTGTGTCTCTTAAGAAAAAAAGATACATTAATATAAAATCAGAGATATAATGGATGTTATGAGTGTGGGTAGAATATCAAAACAATCTGAGGGAAAAATAGGCAGGTCAGATGTCAGAATAATATCATACAGAATTTCTAAACCAAATCAAGCAAAGGAGAGAATGTTTACAATAGACAATGTAGGAGCAGGTCAGGCAAAAGTTTTTACATTCTCTTTACCTGGGAACCTGGTTGGTAACACTGAAGGACCAGTTCAATTTTATTTCATGTTCTACATGGATGCAACTGTGTTTCATTGAAAAGAGAAATTGTGGAAGTTGTAATCAATACTCTACAGCTCTATTTGTAGTGCTTCCAGTGATCTTAAAAGTGACATCCTCTGTACCAGGCATTTGGCAAGCTGCAGTATGAATCAATTATTCACTGATTCATGTGGTGACAAAACATACAAAGGATAACAATGAACATGCATTTATGATTAGCTTTCTAATAGCCATCATTAAAGTATTCCAAAGAACATAGAGGAAAGGATCATTTAATTTTTTTTTTATGAAATAAACAGTGACTCCAATCAGATGTCACACTTTATCATTTAGATATGCTACATAGATACATCACATTTTCCAAATGCTCATTCAATATATTAGAATGACACAGTACACAGCACTTTATCTTTGCAAATATAAAATACAGATTTATAATCAGTAAGAATGGGTACCTACTTGCACATGACCATCAGATTCAGTCACTTCAGTTCCCCTCCCCTCAGTGATTACAGAGAACGAAGAAACTAATAGTAATTTAGCTGTTCTATTTTTCTTAACAGAAAGGTATTACATATGTTATCTTTGAATTTGCTTTAATACTTAAATCATGTATATTATGCTTTATAAAACACATAAATATTAGTTATATAACACAAGGAAATGTTATAAAGTATAAAAGATAATCACCCTAATAAATAAGCCTTTTGAAAATGGAAATAAGATAAAAGAGAATTTGTTTATATGGCATGAACCTATAACTTTACTACAGTAATTATGTTTATAATAACTCATATAAGAAATGAACACAATAGAGATTACTTAAATTGGGTAAGACTCCTAAAATATTATACGATGTTGCTGATAGCAAATCATGATATTTAAAAATTAATTTGCACAAATACACAAGAGGAAGGGCTAAATTATTTTTTGTATCATATTTATATGAAAGGACATCACAAAATCATTATCATATGAAGAACTGAGTGCAGCCAAATATGCAGAAGAGTATTATAGATTTGGGTCAGGAAGTTAATTAATTTTAAAATGTCATGTTTCTGGATTAAATGATGTTTGTTATTCATCATCTTTGTAAATTTTGTAATATTTGTGGTTTCTCTTATTCTAAATATTCATATGCTTAATTAATTTCATATTCATGAATCTATATTACTTTCTTAAAATTGTAAAAGCTTTGAGCTTCACAAAAACTTGCATGCACCTTTTGTCCTACTTTAAATACTGATTTGTATTTTACTAGATTTTCAGTCAAAATAATATTGTGGGTAACTCATTACAAGCACTGCATATGTTAAATATTCTTTTCTTTTGTACTGTGAGTAGAACTCAGGGGAGCTTAACCACTGAGGCATATCCCCATCCCTTTACATATTTTATTTAAAGACAGGGTCTCACTGAGTTGCTTAGAGCCTTGCTAAGTTGCTGAGGCTGGCTTTGAACTTGCAATCCTCCTGTCTTAGCCTCCCAAAGTGCTGGGATTATAGGCATGTGCCACTACACCTGGCTAAATATGTAAAATATTGATGTACCAATGCTATTAACATATCATTATATATCAATTGCTTTGCATATTTTTACTCATAAAATTAACATGACAATTATGATGAATATCTTTCATAAAATTATCTTTTGGCATAGAATTGCTGAGTCAAAATTTATAGGTCTGTGTCTGTCTCTGCCTCTGTCTCTCGCTCCATTTCTCTCCTTTCCTCTCTTACTTTCCTTTTCTTTTTCTCTCCCAAATCATTTTTAGAATGGTTTTGGAAATTTACATCTCAATCAACACATTCTCATCAACATTAAGTATTATCATTAAAAGTAGTATTTGCCAGTTTCATAAATGAAACATGTCTTCTTTAAATTTATTTCTTTCTCACCAGATAGCTTTGCACATTTTAATGTCCACAACTAAAGATTAACTGATCTTATATTTTGGGTGTTCTTATTGTGGTCGTCTTGTTTTCCTTACTAAGCTGTATCAAAAATGTATCCAAGCATTTTTCCTATAGACCTTAAGGTTGGTTTTCATAATATGATTTGTGTATAATATGATCTACTAAACTGAGTCACATAATTTGCAATTGGTTATAATAGTCCAATCACCTGAACCTGGCACCAGGAATATAGGAAGGAAAAATTAAAAACAAAATCTCTTATATGGTAGGGTCATTTCCAGTCACATTCATTTTATTCATAAAAACCATGAATGATAAAATTGATAAAAAATAAGCAGGAAAGATAAACTGGAATATTGATGTTAGGAAAACAAATACTCATGAAATAGCTATTTATTTATTAATAAAATAATACATAAGGTTTTCTTAATGATATTTAGGTTATATAACTATATTCTCATTTATGACTCTGAGACTACCTTAATTAAAATATACCTAAAGGAAAAGAATTATTATTTAGCTAAGATTATAGCTTCTAATTTTTCCCATTTTCTCCTTTCAAACAATTACTTTCATACATAATTGGTAATAAATGTAATTGCTTGAGTATATATCTATCTTGTTCTACTAGAACAGATGGTATTTAATGGTAAATTAATTTATTAATCCTGTGTCATATGTGTCAGGATTTACTTCATTTATTATTATTTGCCTTTTTAACTTATTTGTATTTTGATTAATAGAATATCTTATATAGCTGAATGAATTTTCCTCTGTATTTTTAGTACAGTCTATGCTTCTGTACTTACAGAATTCTTTCCATTTCTGCATTTATATTAATATTACAAATTATCCAAATGGCTAATGTATTTGATTTCATATTACATATTTAATTCTGATCCATTTATAGCTTATTTTAATATGTTGTGTGATTTACTATTTTTAATCAATTTAATTAAGTTCATTTATTGGGTAAGCTTTGTCTCTTCTATTTATATTAAAATCCTATGTAAAGGGCTGGGACTGTAGTTCAGAGATAGAGCACTTGCCTAGCATGTGAAAAGTCTGGTTTAATCCCTAGCAACACAAACCCACACACAAATCTTATATAGCGAAGAATGTGCTTCTCAGAAATTGTCTATTTTAATGCCCCTGTCAATTATTATGATAGCTTTATAGTATATTTTTATTATTTCACAGTGATTTCACTCTTTTCTTCAAATGTTGAAGCTAAAGTTTCTCATTATTGTTCTTTTTTTTTAAATTGGTGCATATTATATACAAAGAATGGTAGGTTTCATCATGGCATCTCCATAATTACATAAAATTCAATTTAATTAATTTCTTGTCATTATTCTTGTTTTATCTACTGTAGGTTATTTTAAGTAGAGGATCATCAACACATAACAAAAACAAACATACAAAACAAAACAAAGGCAAATTAACACATTCCTTTTTTGAGGGAAAAAATGAGATTAACATTATAAAAGGACTAGTTATCATATGCATCTAACTGAATGTATTTTTCAGATGAACTAAATTATAGAAGGGAAAAATTATTGTTTAAATTTATTTGAGGGCTGGGGATGTGGCTCAAGTGGTAGCGCGCTTGCCTGGCATGCGTGGGGCCCGGGTTCGATCCTCAGCACCACATACAAACAAAGATGTTGTGTCCACCGAGAACTAAAAAATAAATATTAAAAAAATTCTCTCTCTCTCTCTCTCTCTCTCTCTCTCTCTCTCTCTCTCTCTCTTTAAAAAATAAATAAATAAATAATTTGATTCTTCTCATTCTTAGTGTGTGTGTGTATGTATACATATATGTGTGTGTGTGTGTGTATATATATATATATATATATATATATATATATATATATATATATATATATCATGATGTTCTAGTTCCATAAGCTTTATTGTTATCTTTTTTCTAATTTTATTAATGTATATTTGACAAATAAATTGTACATATTTAAGTTACAGAATGTGATGATTTAATATATGTTTAATCATTGTGAAATACTTACTAAAATAAGGAGATGATATCCATCACCATCCATAGTTACCTTTTTGTGCATATGGGTAGTGAAAAAAGCTTAGCATCTATTCTCCTAGAAAATTTCAAAGACTTAATACAATATTATTAGCTCTGGTCACTATCCTGTATGTATGTCTTATGAACTTAATCATCTCATAACTGAAAGTTTATACTTTGATAAAATTTTCTCATAACCCCCAACACCCAGCCCTGGAAATTACCACTATACATTCTGAATTCAATTTTTACATTTCCACATATAAGTTAGATAATAAAGCATTGGTCTTTCTCTATCTCATGTATTTTACTTAGGCTAATGTTCTCCAAGCTCATCCCTGTTTTTGAAAAGGACAAGATATACTGCTTTTTATAGGTTGAATAGTATTCCCTTGTGTGTGTGTGTGTGTGTGTGTGTGTGTGTGTGTGTGTGTGTTTGTGTGTGTGTGTGTGTGTGTGTGTGTGTATTCATCAACAGACACTTAGGTTGTATCCATGTCTTGGCTATTGTGAATAATATTGCAATGGATATGGGAGTGTAGAGATGTCTTGGAGATGTCTTTGAGATCACATACAGAGGTGGGATTGTTGGATCAGTTCATTCTACTGTCTTTCCCATTCTCATCCCCCCTCCCTTCCCTTCATTCCTCTTTATCTAATACAATGAATTTCTATTCTTCTCTTCCCCACCCTTTTATATTTTACACTCCACATATCAGAGAGAACATTTAGCCTTTGTTGTTTGGGGGATTGGTTTATTTCTCTTAGCATAATATTCTCCAGATGCATCCATTTACTGGCAAATGTCATAATTTCCTTCTTTATGACGGAGTAATAGTCAATTGTGTATATGTACCACATTTTCTTTATCCATTCATTCAACCACCTGGGTTGGTTCCATAGTTTATCTATTGTGAATTGAACTGCTGTGAACATTGACATACTTGCATCATTGTAATGTGCTGATTTTAAGTCTTTTGGATATATATCGAGGAGTGGGATAACTGGATCAAATAGTGGTTCCATTCCAAGTTTTCTGAGGAATCTCTATACTACTTTCCAGAGCAATTGCATTGATTTGGTTGCATATGGATTTCCAGTTTTCTCACACCATTTGTTAAAGAGGCTATCTTTTCTCCAATGTATGTTTTCCTGCACCTTTGTCTAGCATGAGATAACTATTTATGTGAGCTTGTCTCTGTGTCTTCTGTTCTCTCTCACTGGTCTTCATGTCTCTTTTGTTCCCAATACCATGCCATTTTTGTTACTATAGCTCTGCAGTATAATTTAAGGCCTGGTATTCTGATGCCTCTGGTTTTATTTTTCTTGCTGAGTATTGCTTTGGCCATTCTGGGATTCTTATTTTTCCAAATGAATTTTATGACTGCTTTTCCTGTTTCTGTGAAGAACATCATCAGGAATTGCATTAAATCTGTATAGCATTTTTGGTATTATGGCCATTTTGACAGTATTAATTCTGCCTATCCAAGAACATGGGAGATCTCTCCATCTTCAAAGGGCTTATTCAGCTTCTTTCTTTAATGTTCTGTAGTTTTCAATATAGAGGTCTTTCACCTCTTTTATTAGAGTGATTCCCAAATATTTTATTTTTTTGAGGTTATTGTGAATGGAATAGTTTTCCTAATTTCTCTTTCAGTTGATTCATCACTGATATATGGAATGCAACCGATTTTGGGGTGTTAATTTTATATTCTGGTACTTTGCTCAATTCACTTATGAGTTCTAGAAGTTTCCTGGTGTCAAATGCTTTTTCTGCACCTATTTGGATGATCATGAAATTCTTTTCTTTAGGTTTATTGATGTGATGATTACCTATATTGATTTCCACATGCTGAACCAACTTTGTATCTCTGGGATGAACCCCACTTGATCATGGTAGACTATCTGTCTCTCTTTGTTAGCTTGGCTAAAGGTTTATCAATTCTATTTATTTTTTCAAAGAACCAACTATTTGTTTTGTTGATTGTTTTGGGTGATTTCATTTGTTTCAATTACATTGATTTCAGTTTGTATTTTAATTATTTCCTGTTGTCTACTGCTTTTGATGTTGACTTGTTCTTCTTTTTGTAGGGATTTGAGATGTGATGTTAGTTTATTTATTTAAGTACTAAAAGAACTTTCTATTCTTTTAATGAATGAGCTTAGTGCCTTCATACTGTCCCAAGTATTTTGATGCATTGTATCACCATTCTCATTTACCTCTAAGTATTTTTTAAATTCATCCCTGATGTCTTCTAATATTCATTTGTCATTAAATCACATATTATTTTGTCTCCAGGTATTGGAGTAGCTTCTGTTTTTTGTAGTATTATTGATTTCTAATTTTATTCCATTATGATCTGATAGGAATGAAGGTATTATCTCTATTATTTGTATTTGCTTAACAGCTGCTTTGTGTCTTACTTTGAGAAGAAAGTGTATTCAGTCCTTGATGGGTGAAATATTCTACATATGTCTGTTAAGTCTAAATGGTCTGTTTATTTTTTTATAGTTTTTTTAATTTAGTTTTTGTTTGGAAGGTCTGTTCAGTGCTGAGAGGGGTGCATTAAAGTCACCCAGTATTATTGTGCCATGGTCTATTTATTTCTTGAACTTGAGAAGGGTTCATTTGATGTACATAAATGCTCCATTGTTTGGGACATATTTATGATTGTTTTATCTTGGTGCTGTATAATTCCCTTAAGCAGTATGAAATGTCCTTCTTTGTTCCTTCTGATTAACTTTGGCTTGAAATCCACTTTATCTTATGTGAAGATAGAAACCCCTGCTTGCTTACAAGATCCATGTGAATGATTTCTCCCATCCCATCCTTTCAGTCTGTGGATGTCTTTGCCTATGATGTGGGTCTCTTGCAAATATAATATTGTTGGGTTTTGTTTTTAATACAGTCTGCCAGTATATGTCTTTTGATTTATTAATTTGGGCCATTTACACTAAATGTTATTATTAAGATGTAATTTTTATTCTCTATCATTTTGATTTATTTCTGTTTTTTAATTTGAGTTAAAATTTCTCTGTTGATTCACTATTCTTTTAGTGTAGTTCCTCCTTTTGCTGTTTTTCACTTTTATTTTTTGATTCTTCATGAAATATATTATTATGTTTTTTTTAGTGCAGGCTTTTTAGTTGTGATTTATTTTTACTTTTTTTTTATCATGGAAGGCTTTTATTTCATTGTGAATTCTGAAGGTTAATATTGCTGGGTAAAGTATTTCTTGGTTGGCATCCATTTTCTTTCAGAGTTTGTATATATTATTCCAAGACCTCTTAGCTTGGAGGGTTTGGGTTGAGAGATCAGCTGAGCTCTGGATTGATTTCCCTCTAAATGTCACTTGTCATTTTTCTCTGGAAGTCTTTAAAATTCTGTCCTTATTCTGTATGTTAGACATTTTCATAATAATGTACCTTGGGTGGATCTGTTGTGATTTTGTATATTTGGGGTCCTGTAAGCCTCCTGGATTTGATTTTTCCATCTTATTCTTTAGGTTTGGGAAATTTCTGATATTATTTTATTGAAAAGATTGTGTATTCCTTTAGTTTGTATCTCTGAGCCTTAAAATATCTCCATAAATCTTAAGTTTTTTTTCAGGTTGTCCCATATTTCTTGAAAGTTCCATTCATTATCTCTTATCATATTTTCTCTATGGTCAACTTTGTTTTCAATATTATATATTTTATATTTTTTGAAACTCTGTCTTCCAAGTGATCTAGTCTGTTGGTGATGCTTTCGACTGAATTTTTAATGTGGTATATTGATTCATTCATTTTGACAATTTCTACCTTTATAAATTGTTTTTTCAGAATCTCTATCTCTTATTAAAGTGATCTTTGGCTTCCTGTATTTTCTCTCTAATTTCACTCCTTTTATCATCCTTTACCTTGCAGATAAGTTTATGTACATTTGAACTTCTTCTCTGACATTTCTTCCACTGGGGTGTACCTGGGTTTGAACTCAGGGGCACTCAACCACTGAGTCACATCCCCAGCCCATTTCTGTATTTTATTTAGAGACAGGGTCTCACTGAGTAGTTTAGCACCTTACTTTTGCTGAGGCAGGCTTTGAACTTGTGATCCTTCTGCTACAGCCTCCTGAGCCACTGGGATTACAGGCATGCACCACCCCACCCAGCTGTGGATTGGGGTATCTTTATTTGTTTGGGGAAATTTGTTCCCTTGATTTTTTATATGTTTTTTTGTGTGTCTACCCATCTAACTGTATGTATCTGAGGTAATTGGCAGTAGTACAGTTTGTATACTGTGTATTTATAGTGTCCCTGAAGGTTTCCAGTATGTTACTGTTCAGGGGGAGACAAACAAAAGCTTAAGTCAATGCAAACAATGTAGAGCATTAAACCAAATAGTTTCTACTATGATATCTACAATGTTAATTATTACAGTAAACAGAAATGATATGATCATCTATTGCCTACTATAAAAACAGCAAGTTTGCAAAAGGGTTTACAATTTCAAATGGTGGACAGGGAGAAAACTCGAGTGATATGGGATGGATGATTATGAGGCAGGAGGAGAGAAGATAGAGGTAAAAAATTAAGGGAAGAGTGAAAGAACAATAGAGATTGGCTGTTAGTGGAAGAAAAGACAAAGAAAATCAAGGGAAACAAATAGATGATAGAAAATATATGAAATAAAAATTAAATAAACTTAAAAATAAAAGAATAGAAAACATACTGAAATATTCTAATAATAAACCCTACTCTTCAAAAAAAACTGATCCATAAAAAATAACTGTCTTCAGGGGTGGGGCTGTAGCTCAGCTGCAGAATGCTTGCCTAGCATGTGTAAGGCACTGGGTTTGATCCTCAGCACCACATAAAAATACATAAAACAAAGGCATTTGTCTATCTACAACTATAAAAAATATGTCTTCAAAAATGCTAGAGATGGGGGCTGGGGATGTGGCTCATGCGGTAGTGCACTCGCCTGGCATGCGTGCGGCCCGGGTTCGATCCTCAGCACCACATACAAACAAAGATGTTGTGTCCGCCGAAAACTAAAGAATAAATAATGAAATTCTCTCTCTCTCTCTCTCTCTCTCTCTCTCTCTCTCTCTCTCTCTAAAAAAATGCTAGAGATGGGAAAAAAACAAATATACATATATAATGTCCATGAACCATTAAGGTCACAATTAAATAAAAACAACAAAAAGAACTCTCAATGAAAATTTAAAGAATTATTTTCATTGGAATTCAAAGGATTCTCAGCTTCTCGTCTCAGCAGTTTTTGATGGAGTATTTTGGAGTGTGATGCTCCATCCTCTGGATTGCTGGAGTGAGAGAGGTAATCCCACAGGCAGAATTCCTAGAGACAGGGTTTAGGCTTAGATGGGTTCCACGCCCTTCACTTAATGCTGGTTGGTCTGGAGATTTTATGTCAGTGCACCACCAGGGCCCAAAAATTGGCCAGTCCATGATCAAAGACTGTACCCCAGGGATATCCCCTGGGTTCACTTGTGTGTTGGAGGAGCCGATTCTTAGTCTACTATGTCACCTGTGGATTTCACTTTTCCTGATTTTGGATGCAGTCTCTATACTCAATCTCTCCTTCCCTGATCCTTCCGAGTTCCCAACAGATTTGTCTGTCCCAGCAGGTCCTGCAAGCACTCAGTTTGGAGGGGAAGGGATAGAGCCAGGTGGGTTTCCATGACAAGTTGTCCCCTGTGTAAACCTCTTTCAATGTTTGATTTTCTCCTGGTCTCTTTAGCATACTCTGTGTCATACAGTGTGTGTTTACTGGACCTGTATTATGGGCCAAACTCAGGTTTGCCCAGAATTGGCTCCCTCAGCACTAGCCCCCATGCTGCAGCTACAAAATTGTTCCTTCCTTTGTCCTCTGCATGCTTCCTAGAGAGATGATGGTTTCTTTCCCTGCACAAGGATAATGTGCAGTGTGACTTTCAATTTAGTTAGGCAATGTCCTTGATCTCTAAATGCTTTGTATTCAGATATGCCTTAGGCCTCCTAAAAATGTGTTTCTTTTAATTCCCTTATTCCTCCACTTTGCTTGTGGAGGGAACTGTTTGGTGCTTCTGGCCTGGCCATGGCAGAGGCTGTGTGGTTGAGGATTTCTTCCTTGTTTTATTATATCCAACATCCTGGGTCCCCAAACTGCTTTGAATGTCCAGTTTTAAATTCTAGTAAAGTCCTCCCTCACTTTTTTTTTAATTCATCTGCATTGCTGAGAAGCTACCTGTCTACTTTCTTGGTTTCACACCATCTATTTTTGAATTTTTGCTTCATAAATATGAAAGTCAAATTCTATCCCCTAATTTGTGAAATTTTCAAACTTTACTTCTGTAAGTGCACTTTCTGCCTCTTTTTAAATTTTTCTTTATTACTCTTATTTTGCATATGTTGTTTCACTAGAAAGTGTCCTATTGAATGTCTTCAGATTTTTTATGCCTTTGTTTATTTATTGATTTTTAAAATTTACTGTGACTCCTTTATTGGATACTTTGAAAAGACCTGACTTTGTGCTCATTGAGTGTTTCTTCTGCTTGATTAAGTCCTTTGTGGAATCTATTCCATATTTCAGGTAAATAATTGTATTCTGCAGCTATAGGATTTCTGAGGTTTTTTTTCCTCTTTTTTTTTTTTTTTTTTTTTTGATTTCTTACTTTTTGTTGAACTTCATGTTTTGTTCATGCATTATTTTCCTACTTTATTGGATTGTTTATCTGGTGGTATGATTTGGATATGAGGTGTCCCCCCCAAATTCCTGTTAATGCAGGAATGTTTGGGGGTGAAATGATTGGATTGTGAGAGCTGTAGTCTAATTAGTCCATCCTAGTTTGAATGGACTGAGTGATAACAGAAGACAGGTGGGGCAGGATTTCCCTATGAGCCAGCTGATTGGTTATGTATGCAGTCAGACATTGTTTCTGGGTTTTCTGAGTAGGGATTCTGCTCATATTCTTAAGATTGGGTGGGATGATGACTGGTTCTACAGGCAAGCAAGTCTTTTGTCATGGTCCAATAGTCAAGAAGATCCTCTCATCAGACTCTTTAGTCAAGTGGGGCTGCTGTGGGCTTCACAACAACTTATGGTAAGATAGGGTTTCAGGCTGTGCTCCCTAGCTTGATGGTACCACAGACTAGACTCTGCAATCATGTGGTACTTCTGGCCTGGCTCTGCAAATGTGCCATGTTAGTGGGGGCTGCAGGAGGTACCACTGTCTGTATTCTATGTTAAATTGAGGATGCAAACTAAGCTCTTATGTTTGTGTGGAGCTATATGCAAAGCTGTTGGATAGAGTTGCAGGCTCTGCAGTTGGGTAGGGACACAGTCTGTTTTCTCCAGTTGGACAGGGTCATTGATTATGTTCCCCACACATGTGGGGCATCTGGATGTGCTCTTTACTTGGTTCAAGTTGCCAGCTGGGCACAATGTCATCTGTGTCACAGACTGATCCTTTTAACTAGGGATTCCAGATTGATTTCCACAGTAGAATAAGACTGGGTGCTATGCTATGCTGTATGGCAAACATGTTGGATGATTCCTTGGTCCAAAGTGGCCATAGGCTGTGCTCCACAGTTTGGTAGGGCTGTTGACTTGGCTGCATGGCCATATTAGATTGCTGGCCAGACACCCCAGCCAGACATAATTGCTGAGCCTGTTCTTTCCCTGCACAAGGCTACCAGTCTGGCTTTGCAGGTGTTTGGAACCATCATCTGAGGTCTCTGTTTGGGCAAGTCTTCTAACAGGGACATGGTGCAACTACCAGGATATGTGTTTATGTCTATGAACACTACTCTCTTTCTTTGTTCCTAGCTGATCCCAGGTTGTTTAGCCCTGCTGATTCCCCTAGTGTTTCTCATAAAATGATACCAAAATAAGCCTCCTGACCTAAGAATGTTGGGGAAGCCAGAGGTATGCCCAATGCTCTCTGTTACCTACAGGGAACTTTATGCTCAGGTGATTCTTCTTGCTACAGTAGCCTGGGTGAGGGTCATCATGGTCAAAATGAAACTATTAACCTTAATATGTTCTTCCCATATTTTCCCCACCAAGGGTATGCTTCAGTCTAACTCCTATGTTCTGGAATTCTCATTAGGGCATTTTTGTTTGTAGATAGTTACTCTTCGGTATGTTTGTGAGTGGTTCCAGAGCCTGGAACTTCCTATTCTTCATTCTTGCTGATGTTACTCCCTGAAGTCAAAACCTTTATTATGTATTTTTTTTATGCTTTGGATATGAGGTGCCTCTCTGCCCAAAGCTCCTGTGTTGATGCATGATTATTCAGAGGAGAAGTGATTAGATTATAAGAGCTATGATCTAGTCAGTCCATTCTAACCAGAATGGATTGATTAGATGGCAATTATACACTGGTGGAGTGGGACTAGAGGTGAGGGGTCACTGGGGGTGTGCCCTGGAAGGATTCATCTACCCCACAATCCCTTTTGCCCTCCCTCTGCTTTCTAGCTGTTATGAGGAGCAGCACTCTACCTCTACCCTTATACCCTTGTGTTCTTTCTCATCTTGGGCCCAAAGCTATGGAGGCAACTATCCATGAACTAAACCTCTGAAACTGTGAGCCAAAATAAACTTTTCTTCCTCTAAGTTGTTCTTGTCAGTTATTTTGGTCACAGAGACAAAAAGCAGGCTAACAAACTAATTAAAAAAAGAAACTCATAGCCTAAATTATAAAACTCAATAATTTTTGCCACATGTAAGAGAATTCCTTAGCATTTTCTGAATCTGTATATTAAGATTTTGGGAAAATCCATTTTTGGTACATGTTATCCTTTGTAAATTCATCTCTGTAAGTGTTTCAGCATGTATTAAATGCTATTTTTATTTAAATACATTTATTTTGATATTATTTCCATATGAATGAATTTTCCATGGTGATAAAAAGTTACTATCAAAGCATCCACATTTTCAATAGAGCTTTTTGATGAATAATTCAGTAAATATGAAGATAAATTACATATTTATATGTACAGTAATGTGTTTTTCAAATTTAGGCAAAGTCAGTAGTCCAAACTTATTCAACTGTGAAAGAAACCTCTTCTTATTGGTTCATCATGCCTAACTAGAGAGTGAAAGACAGTAAAGTTGTTGAAAATGATTATTCCTTGCCTTGAACCTCAAAATAACCTTTATTAAAATATTAATGCATATGTGTATAAGTAAACAACCTCTTGTAACTCTTGAGAGTTTGACAGAAAACAATTTAACATTAATTGTCAGTTCTCTCAAAATGACACAGGCAGCATGATCATCCTCCAATATTTTATTTGTTGAGGGATCACTTTTTGCAGCAGATACCACCTTATAAACTAAAGTATGTTACCATATTGGGTCACAGCATATTGGATAAGAAACCACATATATATTGATTTATAGTCAAAGGTGAAGCCTGCAATAGAGAAAAAAAGTGTATCAATAAAAAGGTAAGCATTTTTTGTCCTCTGCAGAGTCGGAGTTTACAAATTTAGGATCTTGTTCTCTAGGGAAAAACCATTGTCCAGATTCATGACCTTAAAATTTTCCATTACATGTAATTCTTTTCCAGGTTATTATTTTTTTATTTTCTGCTTTATTTGGGATTATGCTTAGATGTTCCTGTAAATGGTAAAAATGTTAATAAGTATCCTTTCTTTCAAAGTCAAAACTTATAGCAACACCATACACTCGAGTTTAAATCCCTAAACCCACAAATTATTAAGAATAGTTCTGAGCCAGGCATAATGGTATGTGCCTGTAATCCAAGAAGCTTGGGAGGCTGAAGCACAGGGATTGCAAATTCAAAGCCAACCTCAACAACTTATCAAGACCCTAAACAACTTAGTGAGACCCTGTCTCTAAATAAAAAAGGGCTGAGGATGTGGCTCAGTGGTAAAGTACACTTAGATTCAATCCCCCCCAAAACTATCTTTAGGCATTTTCATATCCATTGGAAAATGACTGAACCCATATGTGCCAATGGGTTTACTCAGGTGAATGCACTTTCAAGTTGACTTTCATATAAGAAATAAAAATACCCATCTCCATCTGGGCCTGGTGGCACCTACGTATAAATCCCAGCAGCTCAGGAGGCTGAGGCAGATGAATCACAAGTTTGAGGTCAGCCTCAACAATTTAGCAAGGCCCTTAGCAACTTAGTGAGACCCTGTCTCAAAATAAAAAATAAAAAGGGCTGTGGATGTGGCTCAGTGGATAAGTGTCCCTGGATTCAATCCCTGGTGTAAGAAACAAACAGAAACAACAAAACCCCTCTCAACAGCAATATGGGTCATATGCTAAAATGTTATTATGTCTCTTTAAATTCCCAAATAGTTCCTCTTCTTGATATTTTAACCATGAGATTTTATAGATTCCTACCCCATTATTTTGTAGAATGCCCCTCAATTGAGGTGTATCTGATGTTTTCTCACAATTAGATTCAAATTATGCCTTTGGCAGGAATATTACAGAAGTGATGCTGTGCCCTCCTTGGAAACACAGACACAATGTAAAATTATCCTGTGATTGATGACAACTTGGATCACCTTGGTGATACCAGACAATTATCCCAAAATTGTGGAAATATATGACAAGGAATAAATGAAAATCTTTAGCTTTTTATTGCATTGTGGCATAGTTCTCTATTTCCCCATGCTCAGACCCCATTAGGTATTTGAAAGGTATGTCTTTACCCAGGATTTGCAGATAAGAACAAAACATTTCCTGAAAACTTAATAATCTAAGAACCAATTAAAATTATTTATTTTCTTATCAGGCAGTATTCAGCAGGGAGAATGCAAAGTATTAATGCTGAGTTTTGACTTGTAATCTCCTTTGGCACAGAGATGCTACAGTAAGAATTGATCTGTAGAAAAGAATGCTAATTGTTGCTTTGTACCAAAGCCCTGTTTGGGGTCTGTTTGTGTATATGTGTATGTGTGTGTTCCTTGTAAATTAAAGTCATTAAATAGACCTTGACCTTTTCACAATTCAATGAGAAAATGTACACAGTGGACAGTGGTTCTGATTACAATTATGCCCTATGAATTTTACAGTAGTTGACATTTGCTGTTTCATGACAGGTCACTACAAAAGCATGATGCTCTGCAGCTATGTCTGTGGGATGGGGCAATTCAGGTTAATTGCTTGCAACCCATAGGGCACATTCAACTGTAACACAGTCACTTGGGGAACCCTAGGGACAATTATTACTTTTATTTGGTTACCTTAGTAAAAAGGCTGACCATTATTTGCCCACAAGAGCTGTTCCAGTCTAGGACACATATTTCAAATGTGAGTGACCATATGTAAGTTAATTGAACTCTCTGTGCCTCATTTTCTTCATCTATAAAGAAGAGGTGTTAATAGTATTTTCTTCATAGGTGATCATGAAGATTAAGTGAGTTAATAGATAACAAAGCACTTAGAGGAATGTGGAACACTCAATATTCCTTTCAGAAGCACAAAAAGGAAACACTGTGTGAACACACATTTGGCTAGAAGTAGGAGTAAGGTAGTTTCAGAGTGTTCATAGAGGCCATTTGGAAGTATAACTGATTTGGAAGAATGGGTAGTTTTCCAGGCAAAGATGAAAACAGAAATAGCATCTCAAGCAGGAAACACCTCATGAGAAAATGCTATTCTTTATGTGAACTGGAAGTAATTCAGAAGAGCTACAGGCAGTGTATTTTGGTGGGATGAGGGTTGGAACAGGAGGAATCTTTTAGGTTAAGAAGTTTATTACCTAATAGGTATAGTCTCTGAACCTGTTTTGCCCACTGCTAGGAACTAGGCAGTCTGGAAAAGTTAGAAAACTGGAGGGATGAGCTCAATATAACTCTTTGGGTGGTGGTGGTGGGATCTTATTGAGAAGCTACCTAAAATATAATCTATTGGAACAGAAGAATCTACACATAATGAACTTGGTAGACTAATCAGGTCTTATGGTGAAGAAGATATATTCAAAGGTCATCATGCAGAGTAAACACTGGGGTTGCCTTGCATTCATCATCCTGTGGACTTCATGTGTGTGATCATAATGATTGAAACTTGGGTTTTCTGCCTTGCTACAAAAGTGTGAATAAATAGCTGCACCCTCCTTGGTGAAGTCCCTATCAGGTGATTACAATTTTCAAAGGGAATTATTTACTGCCTACCATTCCAGATTGATATAAGAATTCCATGCAGATCGTTTGGCTGGTGGCCTTCCTTACACAGCATAAAAGATGTTTGCCATCAATGCCAAGGTTTCAAATTGGCATTTTCATAAAAACAGGCAAAGCAGCCCATTATCTAATTGATGTCCATAAATTATGGTGCTGGGGGAGTCAATGTCAATGTGCATGGTGTTGAACAGTTTTTTGGATGGCACACAATTCTTGGCTTGGCATAGTCTCTGTAAAAATAGAGGTCCCAGATTCCCTTATTATAAAGGGTTTAAACTTCCCCATTTGAACAGCTTTCATGTTCACAATTTCTGAAAGCTAAAATTTGGACCCTTTAACAAGTTCCCTTTGCAATCTATTGTAAGTAAAGGAAATGTACCATGGCATTTTAAGATGAATTAGAGGTGACACATAATACAGCTGTACATATCTCTTATCATAAACAAGCTTTCTGCCTAACAAGAGTTGTTTCTGTTTGCTTGGGTTTAATTGGTCTAGAAAATGAATAGTCAGTGTGTTAGTCAGCTTTTCATCACTGTGACCAAAATACCTGACATAAACAAATTAAAGGAGGAAAGATCTATTTTCACTCACAGTTTCAGAGGATTTGTTTGGTCCCTGGTTGGCTGGCTCCATTGTTTTGGGCCTGAGATGAAGGAAACATCAAGGCAGAAGGATATGGTAGAGGAAAACTACTCAGCTCATGGCAGCCAGGAAGTGGGGTGGGGGTAGAGGTAAGGGACAATTTATAGTCCCTGATGGCAAGCCTTCAGTGACCTACTTCCTCCAACCATGCTCCCTCTGCCTAAAGTTCCCATCACTTCCTAGTAGTCCATTCAAATTATACATCCACCAAATGGATTAATCCATTAATAAAGTTAGAGCCCTTGTGATCCAATCATTTCCTAAAAGCCGTGCCTCAGAAAATATAATACATGGGGACATTCCAGAGCCAAATCCTAAAAATAAGCTCCATCTTACATTATTTATGCATTAGTTTTGTTGAATATCCTTGACTTGTTATCCAAAAGAAACTCATTGTGACACATGGTGGACCAATAAGATGAGTAGACATGAGAACTGAAACACATTGTGGTTTTGCAGGTAAAGGCAGGAGCATTAGGGAGTAAAATGGAAGCAGATGAGCCCCCACACCCTCATCCCACTCAAGTTACTTGATTTGTCTTTGAAGGCACAGAAAATAGAGAATAGTACCCATTAAGTGCCAGGTACTATGTAAAAATGCCATATTGATTTCATTTCATTGAGTTCTTATGGTAAGCAAATAATCTAAGTAGTTTGAGAATAACTTTGGGTCATCAAAATAATGCAGATAGCATAACATTTCAAAAATACATAGTTGTGGATCTTTTTGTATAGCAAATATAAGGAGTTTCTCTCTTTGTTCTTAATGACTTTGTTGAGATGTAATTCACATAAAGTAAATTCATCATTTTAAAGTGTATAATCCACTGATATTTAATATATGTAGAGTTGTACAAACATAACACTATGTTCAGAAAATTATCATTACCCTAAAAAGAAATCCCCTGACACATTAACACTTAGCCCCCATTTCCCTTTCTCTGAAACTCTGGGAAGGATTGACCTTCTTTTTCATTTTTACAGCAACATTATTGGTATATAATTCACCCATCATATAACTGACTCATTTAAATTATACAATTCATTTTTCAACACATTATCAGAATTATATGACTATCTCTCTTCAGAATTCCAGGTTATCACAAACTGAGGGATGAGAGATGAAAATATGCCAAAGTAAATTTCATAAAGCTCTCTAATTTTATGAAAATTCAGTATTTCTTGGATAAAAGTTGTTCAGATTTTTGCAAGATTGTGGCTAATTTACAGAGTTCTGAAAAAATTAATTTTGACAATTTCCCCATAGTTTTATTCCTTTTATAGAGCAATGATTTTCAGATTTCCTTACTCTATCATTTCTTTGGGAATAGTTTCTTTCACACAACTAAAATCATAAAGGTTTTCAGATGCTCCAAGCCCACTTAGAAACCACAGACTTGATCTTTTATAATATAAAAACCTTCCCTATATTTAAAATCTATGAACTGAAATCTGCATGTATCAGATAGTTATATATTTTAAAATATTTTTCCTTTTTTATACTTCTCTTTTCCCCCTAAATATATAGCACATACTGGGATTGGAGCTGGATGCTAGGGGTGAAAAGCATGTACAATAAAATAGAGTTTTATATACTCATGAATTTCAGAGTGTAGTTGGGAAGACAGATGATAGATACATTCAAGGATATTGTATTACTCTATTCTGATTCCAGAGAAACAAAACCAATTTGATATATACATACGTACACACACACATACACACACAAATGTTCATGTTATATATGTTTATCATATATATATATATATATAATTTATATATATATTCCCATATATAATTCCCATATACTAAAAAAGCAGATGAAAATATCAACTTTGATATTGTGCTAGATAGTCAAATTGGTTACACTGGGAACAGTAGTTTTAATTTTTCAAAACCTACTTCTCTGAGAAGATCAAGGTTAGTGTTGACTATAAAGGAAGTTATTGTGCTCTGAAGGTTGTCATTGTTTAGATGCAAGAAGAGAAAAAACACAAAGATGCTGAGAGGTCCCAGTTTGTCTTCTTCCTCTCCACTTCATTCATAGCTCTTTCTGCTTACTAATTCTTGTGATCAGAAGCAAAGCATGCTCACTACTGGGAGCTTCCTTTAGAATGTGCAGAAGTGGTAGACTTAAAAAGTAAACCACTTTAATAGACTTTCACACCACTCTTTCCATGGGATCCTTCCAGATTCCTCTAAAGCTCTGCTTAATTCTTCATGTCAGAGATGATTAGTGATTTTTCTCTTGGTCTACTCCCTACAGTGAATTCATGCTACAAACTGATATATGGATAGCAAAATTTTCAGATGTAAATTCTCATTCTGGTGGCTGAATAATGTTTTTTGGGGGGAGCAGGGATTGAACTCAGGGACACTCAACCACTGAGCCACATCCCCAGCCCTATTTTGTATTTTACTTAGAGACAGGGTCTCACTGCATTGCTTAGTGCCTCACCTTTGCTGAGGCTGTCTTTGTACTCAGGATCTCCTGCCTCAACCTCCTGAGCTTCTGGAATTATAGGCATGCGCCAATATACTTGTCTGTGGCTGAATATTTTTATTAGTTTTTATTAATTAATTGCACTTTTTAAAAAATACTATTTAGTTGTGGAATGGACCTTTATTTTATTTACTTATTTATTTGTAGTGCTGAGAATAGAGCCCAGTGTCTCATACATGCTAGAGAAGCTCTCTACCACTGAGCCACAACCCCAGCCCTAATTTTACTTTTTGATTGCTACATTATTTATACATATTTATGAAGTACAATGTAATGTTTTAATTCATATGTATATTGGGAAATTATCAACTCCAGGAATTAGCATATCCATCATCATAAACTTATAATTTCTTTAAAGTTTGTACATTAGAAATCCTCTCCGAAATATTTTTGAGATACTCATTGCATTATTATTAGCTATATTCACCCTGCTGCTCTGTAGAACACCAGAAGTTATTCTTCTTATCTAACTGTAACATCATATCCTTTAACCAATATTTTCCTCATCCCCACTAAACCTCTACTCTCTGCAGTCTCTGGTAACTGCCCTTCTACTCTCAACTTTTATGAGATCAACTTTTTTAGATGCCATAATCATGTGATCTTTGTCTTTCTGTGCCTGGTTTATTTCACATAATGTCTTCTAGGTTCTCCAAATTGATACAAACGACAGAATTTAACTCTTCTTTTTGTATGTGTAATACTACATTTTTTATATATCCCATGTTGTCTTTATCTATTCATCCACTGATAAAAATTTAAGTTTGTTCAATATCGTGGCTATTGTCAATAGTGTTGCAATAGACATGGAGGTGCAGATGTCTCTTCAATGTGCTAATTTCATTTTCTTTGGATACATATCCAATAGTGGGATTGCTAGATTGTATGATAGTTCTCTTTTTAGTTTTTTGAGGAATCACCATACTATTTTCCATAATGGTGTGCTAATTCACATTTCCAATACATATACATTTTTCTTTTTTCATATTCTTTCCACACTTATAAAGTTTTGTCTTGTTCATCATAGCCATTCTACTTGGGGTGAGATGGAATCTTATTGTGATTTATACTTGCATTTTCCTAATACTCAGTGATGTGGAACACTTTTTCATATACCTGTTGGCCATATTATTTCTTCTTTTGAAACATGTCTATTTAGAAATTTAGTCAAATATTTATTGAATTATTTGTGATAGTTTTGTTTTGCTTTTGCTATTAACCTGAGTTCCTTATAAGATCTGGAAATTAATCCCTTCTCAGATGTATAGTTTGCATATATTTTCTGCTATATATATACTTTATAGTTTGTTAATGTGGTAAATTACATTGATAAGTTTTTAGAATGTTACAGTAATTTTACACTCAGAGATAAATTCCAGATGGAATGTTAACTTTTTTATACAATGTTGAATTTAATTTGTTAAAACTTTGTTTTGAATTTTTACATCTATATTGATGAGGATTAGATCTGTAATACTTGTATTTTGTTTTCCTATTAGTGATGACCTTATTATTATGAGGTATGATATAGTCCCTCACTCCAATATTGTGAGATAGTTTTAATAGAACTGGTATGATTTTTTAGGTAATAATTGGATGGAAGAGATCAATGAAACCATGAATACCTGGATTTTTCCTTATGAAAAAGTTTATAACTCTTAATTCAATTTACTTGTTAGATATAGACCTATTCAATAAAAACTAATAACAGGTGTATGAAAAGGCACTCAACATCTAATTATCAGGGAAATGTAAATCAAAACTACAGTGAGATATCACCTCATTCCAGTCAGAATGTCTATTATAAAAAAATCAAAAAAATAATAAATGCTGGTGAAGATGAAGAGAAAAAGAACTCTTACATACTTTAGGTAGGAAAGTATATTAGTATAGCCATTATGGAAATCTGTGTTATGGTTTAAATATGAGGTATCCCCCAAAAGGCTCCTGTGTTAATGCAGGAGGTGAAATGATTAGGTTATGAGAGTCGTAACCCAATGAGTGGATTAATCCATTCAAAGGGATAATGATTTGAATGGAATACTAGGTGGTAACTATAGGTATGTGGGGTGTGGCTGGAGGAAGTAGGTCAATGTAGGCAAACCTTGGGGATTATACATTTTGTCCTGGTTCTTCCTGTGTTCGTTCTTGTTCTCTCTCTCTCTCTCTCTCTCTCTCTCTCTCCCTCTCTCTCTCTCTCCTCTCTCCTCTCTCTCATCTGTTCTGTGCTAAGAAGCTTTTCTCTCACTTGTCCTTCTGACATGATGTTCTGCCTCACTTGGGCCCAGAGCTATGGAGTTGGCTTACCATGGATAGAACTTCTGAAACCTTGAGCCAAAATAAACTTAGCCTTCTGTACTTGTTCTTAGGGTTTTGGGTCACAGTGATGAAAAGTTTTCAGAATAAGGGAATATATAAAAATAGGAATGAAAAGATGTAAAATTTGGAGCACACAATGAAGTCAGCTGGAATTTTAAATACTTTGAATTCCAGAGTGCATGATCTCAAAAACTGAGAAATTATTAGAGAAATAATACAAATAATTTTTTCATTACAATGGAATGTTAAGTGTCTGCATTGAAAAGGGTACAGTTAGGGTCTAGAAATGGATGAAAAAAATCTATACCCCTCCTTCATTTTAAAATTTTAGAATACTGAAAATAAAAGGAAGATATTGTAAGCTTTCAAGGTGGGAAAAAAAATTACATATTATTTGACATCATTATTGCCTTTAGGCAATATAGGAAACTAGAAGAAGGGAGCAATGCCCCAGTATTTTAAGAAATTATTTTCAAACAATAATTCTATATCAATATCCAAAGTTTTCATCAAGGGTAAGAATTAAAATATAGGAATTTTAAGACTGAATTCTCAAAAATTTATCTCCCATTCATTGTATTTCCGCAAATTACTGGAAGATATTTCAAGAATAATAAAGGCAAAAAGTAAGAGGAAGGTGTACAATAAATAGGAATAGGACCCAATATAGGAAACAGGTGAAATAATTTTCTAGAATGATTATAAAAAGACATGTTAGTATTGCAGCTCTGTATCAGTCTTGGAGAATAACCAGGACATTTGAAGTGGAGTAAAAAGGGCCACTGGAGGAAAGAATTCAAATAAATGCAGCTGATTAGCTTTTTGTGTTTTTATATATACACTGTGGTGTGAGTATAGTGGACATTCCTGATAGATACTTTGATGACTAAGCAATAAAACAAAAGAAATAAAATAAAAATTAACTTGCTGAAGAAAAAATATAAATAGTATATGAGAGAAGAAATATAATCAAAGTGACATAGATGCAATATATTTATATATTACTAAGAATTATATGAAAACTGAATGTATATTTAAATAAAAATTGGGCATAGTTATAATCAAATGATGAAAATGAAAAAAAATGTTGGGTGGGTGATGGGTTATTGGAGTGGTATAATTTTAAAAAATTTGCTAGTGTAAAGTGAGTGGTTAAAAGAATATCTTTTTATGGTTGGAATTTGTTTTAATTAAATTCATTTTAAACGTCTCTCTTACAAGGTAACTTAAAAGAATAAAATGATACAATGTTAAACAACAATAATTATACTATAAACTGAAGACATTTTGTGAAAATATAGTTTATAAAAGAACAAAATGATACAATGTTAAACAACAATAATTATACTATAAACTGAAGACATTTTGTGAAAATATAGTTTATAAAAGAACAAAATGATACAATATTAAACAACAATAATTATACTATAAACTGAAGACATTTTGTGAAAATATAGTTTATATTTATACTTTAAGAATTGGGTGTCTCAGCAGTCATCCATCTTCTCTCTGCAGTGTTCCCCATTATGTTTCCTGACCATGGCAACAGTTCTAGACAAGGATAGACACCAGCTCTGGAGTAGGTATATCTATGTTAATTTTCACTAGGGCTTCACAGCAAGTTTACATCTCATTTTATAATTTGTTATGTATAACAGCAGAATGCATTACAATTCATATTACACATATAGATCACAATTTTTCATATATCCAGTTGCACACAAAGTAGAGTCACACATTTCGTATCTTCATACATGTACTTAGGGTAATGATGTCCATCTCAATCCATCATCTTTCCTACCCGCATGCCCCCTCACTTCCCCTCTTCTCTTTTCCCTATCTAGAGTTCATCTATTCCTCCCATGCTCCCCCTTCCAACCACATTATGAATCAGCCTCCTTATATCAGAGAAAACATTCAGAATTTGTTTTGGGGGGATTGGCTAACTTCACTTAGAATTATCTTCTCCAACTCCATCCATTTACCTGCAAATGCCATGATTTTATTGTCTTTTATTGCTGAGTAATATTCCATTGTATCATGTTTTCTTTATCCATTCATCTATTGAAGGGCATCTAGATTGGTTCCACAGTTTAGTGATTGTAAATTGTGCTGCTATAAACACTGATGTGGCTGTGTCCCTATAGTATGCTGTTTTTGAGTCCTTTGGGTATAGACCAAGGAGTAGGATAGCTGGGTCAAATGGTGGTTCCATTCCCATTTTTCCAAGGATTTTCCATAATGCTTTCCATTGATGCATCAATTTTCAGTTCCACCGGCAATGTATGAGTGTGCCTTTTCCCCTACATCATCACCAACACTTATTGTTGTGTATATTCTTAATAGCTGCCATTCTGACTGGAGTGAGATGAAATCTTAGAGTAGTTTAAATTTATATTTCTCTAATTGCTAGAGATGTTGAACATATTTTCATATATTTGTTGATTCATTGTATATATTCTGAGACATATATGTTCAGTTCCTTGGCCCATATATTGATTGGGTTATTTGTTTTTCAGCTTTTTGAGTTTTTTATATACCATAGGGATTAGTGATCTATCTGATGTGCATGTGGTGAAAATTTACTCCCAAGATGTAGGCTCTCTATATACCTCACTGATTATTTCTTTTGGTGAGAAGAAGCTTTTTAGTTTGTATCCATCCCACTTATTGATTCTTGATATTAATTTTTGTGCTATAGGAGTCCTGTTAAGGAAGTTGGGGCCTAATCTGACATGATAGAGATTTGGGCCCACTTTATTTCTAATAGATGCAGTGTCTCTGCTTTAATTCCTAGGTCCCTGATCCACTTTGAGTTGAGCTTTGTGCATGGTGAGAGATAGGGGTTCAATTTCATTTTGTTGCATATGGATTTCCAATTTTCCCAGCACCATTTGTTGAAAAGGCTATCTTATCTCCAATGTACATTTTTGGCACCTTTATCTAATACAAGATAACTGTAATTATGTGGGTTAGTCTCTGTGTCCTCTATTCTGTACCATTGGTCTACAGGCCTATTTTGGTGCCAATACCATGCTGTTTTTGTTACTGTTTTTTGTTACTGTTTATAGTATAGTTTAAGATCTGGTATAGCAATGCCATCTGCTTCACTCTTTTTCTGAGGACTGCTTTAGCTATTCTGGGTCTCTTATTTTTCCAGATGAATTTCATGACTGTTTTTTTTTTCTATTTCTATGAGCAATGTCATTGGAATTTTGATTGGAATTGTATTAAATCTGTATAGTGCTTTTGGTAGTATCGTCATTTTGACAATGTTAATTCTGCCTATTCAAGAACTAGGTAGATCTTTCCATCTTCTAAGGTCCTTAATTTCTTTCTTTAGCATTATGTAGTTTCAGCTGTAGAGGTCTTTCACCTCTTTCATTAAGTTTATTCCCAAGTATTTTATTTTATTTTATTTTTTGAGACTATTGTAAATGGAGTAGTTTTCCTCGTTTCCGTTTCAGAAGTTTTGTCACTGATATACAGAAATGCTTTTGATTTATGGGTGTTGATTTTATATCCTGCTACTTTGCTGAATTCATTTACTAGTTCTAGAAGTTTTCTGGTGGAATTTTTTGGGTCTTCTAGGTGTAGAATCATATTTTTGGCAAATAGTGCTAATTTGAGTTCTTATTGTCCTATCCGTATCCCCTTAACATTTTTTGTCTAATTGCTCTGACCAGTTTTTCAAGAACTCTGTTAAATATATGTAGTGAAAGAGGGCATCCATGTCTTGTTCCAGATTTTAAAGGGAATGCTTTCCATTTTTCTCCATTTAGAATGATGTTTGCCTGTTGATTAAAATAGATAGGTTTATGATGTTGAGATATATTCCTGTTATCCCTAGTTTTTCTAGGTTTTGAACATGAAGGAGTTCTGTATTTTGTCCAATGCTTTTTCTGCATTTATTGAGATGATTATATGGTTCTTATATTCAAATCTATTAATGTTATGAATTACATTTATTGATTTCCATATGTTGAAACAACCTTGCATCCTGGGATGAACCCCACTTGATCATGGTATGCTATCTTTTTTATGTTTTTGTATTCTATTTATTAGAATTTTATTGAAATTTTTTGCATCTATATTCATTAGTGATATTGGTCTGAAGTTTACTTTCTTTGATGTGTCTTTGCCTGGTTTTGGTATCAGGGTGATATTACCTTCATAGAATAAGTTTGGAACTGCTCTCTCTTTTTCTAATTCCTGAAATAAATTGAAGAGTATTGGTATTAGTTCTTCTTTAAAGGTCTTGTAGAACTTGGCTGTGTATCCATCATGTCCTGGGCTTTTCTTGGTTGCTAGGCTTCTGATGGTGTCTTCTATTTCATCACTTCAAGTTGATCTGTTTAAATTGTGTATATCATCCTGATTCAATTTGGGCAAGTCATATAACTCTAGAAATTTGTTGATGACTTCAATATCTTTTATTTTATTAGAGTACAAGTTTTCAAAATGTTTTCTAATTATCTTTGGTATTTGGTAGTATGTGTTGTGATATTTCCTTTTTCATCATGTATGTTAGTAATTTGAGTTTTCTCTCTCCTCTTCACTAGCATGGCTAAGGGTTTGTAAATTTTATTTATTTTTTCAGAGAACCAACTTTTTGTTTTGTCAATTTTTTAAATTGTTTCATTGATTTCAGCTCTGATTTTAATTATTTCCTGTATTCTACCACTTTTGGTGTGGATTTGTTCTTATTTTTCTAGGGTTTTGAGATGCAATGTTAAGTCATTTATTTGTTGACTTTTTCTTCTCTAAAGAAATGAACTCCATTACATGAATTTTCCTAGTGTCCCAGAGATTTTGATATATTGTATCTCTGTTTTCATTCATCTCTAAGAATTTTTTAATCTCCTCCTTGATGTCTTTTGCAACCCATTCTTCATTTGGTAGCATATTAGTTAGTCTCCAGATGTTGGAATAGCTTTTTTTATTTTATCATTGATTCTAATTTTATTCCATTATGATCCAATAGAATGCAGGGTAGTATCCCTACTTTTTTATATTTTCTAAGAGTTTCTTTGTTACATAATATATGGTCTATTTTAGAGAAGGATCCATGTGTTACTGAGAAGACAGTATATTCACTCATTTAAGGATAAAATATTATATATATGTCAGTTATGTCTAAGTTATTGATTGTATTATTGAGTTCTATAGATTTTTTGTTTAGCTCTTGTTTGAAATATTTATCCAGTGGTGAAAGAGGTGTGTTAAAGTCCAGAATTATTGTGTTGTGGTCTGTTTGACTCTTGAACTTGAGAAGAGTTTGTATGATGATTGTAGATACTTCATTGTTTGGGGCATATATATCTATGATTGTTACGTCTTGTTGGTGTATGGTACCCTTGAGCAGTATGTAATGTCCATCTTTATTCCTTTTGATTAACTTTGGCTTGAAGTTTACTTTATTTGATATGAGGATGGAAACCACTGCTTGCTTCCACAGTCCATGTGAGTAGTATGATTTTTCCCAACCTTTCACCTTCAGTCTATGGATGTCTTTTCCTATCAGATGAGTCTCTTGGAGGCAGCATATTGTTGGGTCTTTCCTTAAAATCCAATTTGTCTCTATATGTCTTTTTATTTGTGAGTTTAGGCTATTAACATTCAGGGTTATTATTGATTCATGATTTGTTTTCCCAGCCATTATTGTTTACTTGTAATATTTACCTTGACTTGGTTTCCCTTTGATTATTTTTTTTCCTTTACTATAATATCTCCTCTTGCTGATTTTTATTGTTGTTTTCAATTTCTCTTCATGGAATATTTTGCTGAGGATATTCTGTAGTGCAGACTTTCTAGTTGTAAATTATTTTAATTTTCATTTATCATGGAAGGTTTTTATTTCATCATCAAATCTAAAGCTTAGTTTTGATGGATATAAGATTCTTGGTTGGCATCCCTTTTCTTTCAGAGCATGGTATATGTTGCTCCAGGATCTTCTAGCTTTCAGTGTCTGGGTTGAAAAATTTGCTGAGATAGAAATTGGTCTCCCCCTATATGTGATCTGATTCCTCTCTCTTGTGGCCTTTAATATTCTATCTTTATTCTGTAGGCTAGGCATTTTTATTATAATGTGCCTTGGTGTAGATCTGTTGTAATTTTGTACATTTGGTGTCATGTAAGTCTCTTGTATTTGAATTTCCAATTCATCATGTTTGGGATATTTTCTTATATTATCTCATTGAAGATATTTTGTATTTCTTTGGTTTGAAACTCTGTGCCTTCCTATATCCCAATAACTCTTGGGATGATCTTTTGATGATGTCCCATAATTTTGGGATGTTCTGCCAATGGTTTCTTACTATCTTCACTATGTGGTCAACTTTATTTTCCAGACTTTATACTTTGTCTTCATTATCTGACGTTCTTTCTTCCAAGTGATCTAGTCTGCTGGCAATGCTTTCTATTAAGTTTTTTATTTGGTTTATTTTTTCCTTCATTTCAAGGATTTCTGATCTTTTTTTTCAGGATATCTATCTGTTTCTTGAAGTAATCTTTTGCTACCTGTATTTGCTCCCTTATCTCTTTGCTGGTGTGATCAACGGATGCCTGTATCTGCTTCCTGTCTGTCTATTGGTGTCGTCAATGGTTGCCTATATATTGATGGTGAGAATATAAAATGATACAGTTACTCTGAAAGACAGCAAAAGACATGGAAGTTTCTCACAAGATTAAACATTAAACTATAATATAACCCAGCAAGTGTGTTGGTATCTGGTTTGATTAATGGTTGAGTTTTGAGAGCTCTTTATATGGAGATGATCCCCAACTTGAGAAGAGTTTGCTTGATGAACATAGCTGCACCAATGTTTGGGGCATATATATTTATGATTAACCTGGCCTGAAGTCCACTTTATTTGATACAAGGATAGAAACCCGTGCTTGCTTTGGTGAAGGCATTCCCTTTATTTGCTCAGTTAGGTCATTCTTAATTTATAGCTTATTTTAATTATGAACCTTCTGAACTCCTTCTCTGACATTTCATCAACTTCGCTGTCCATGGGTTCTATTATTGTAGTATCCTGGTTTGTTTGGGGCACTTTCCTCCCTTGTTGTCTTGCAGTGTGGATCTGAGGTATAACAGTTTCTACCCTATAATCTTGTAGTATCTGTGCAGATTATCTGTACCTCACCTTGGTGTTGGGCTTCCAGATCTTCCTGGTGTTCCAGGATGGATGCTACTCCAAATACAGGTGGTGGAAACAATAACAGGAGGTAACTGGAGATAGCAATGGAGGTGCCCAAGATGGATGCAACATCTTTCAGAGATGGGGCTGAAAGGGTGGGCCTTACACTGGCTTTGGGAAGCCTGCTCCAAGATTCACTGCTTCTAGGCCCTGCTTGTTGTTCCAAGGTAGAGGTTACTGCTTGGGAAAGCTATGGGGATGACTGCAGTATCTCAAGATGGAAGTGGGTTAGCCCTGGACTCCCACGTGGTGGTGGTGGTGAGCAGACCCAGGCCTATGGTGTGTCTGGGCTCCCACACAGGTTGCTAGAGAACCCTGAGTTCTGGGGGGTCTTCATGTGGCAGGATGTACCCAGACCTATCCTGGGCCCTGGCCCCTAAGCAGGAGACAGATTTGGGCCAAATATGAGCTCCAGTTGGTATCTGCTGGTGGTGGGCTAGACCTGGGCCTACCCTGGACCTGAGCAGGTCAGTGAGGTAGGTCTCAATAGAATATCTTTATCTTTACATAAATATTACAAATACCATATAAAGACACTATTTTAAATATGGAAGTTAATACCAGAATACCAGAAGAATATAATTGTTAACAAGTGAAAGTGGTTAGCTTTGGATAATGAGAATCAGGCAAAATACTAGAACTGCTATTTTGGTTGTAATCTTTGAAGGATCAAATTATGACACATCACCTATATTTAAAATGATGCCTTTTAATTATCAATAGTGCATAGGTGCATAGACTCATCTGGTGAAATTCTACTTCCATTCATTTGATAATAGGATATTATGTATTATAATAGCAACACTCTCCTTCTCTGATACTAGTACTGGGAATTGCACTTAGGGGTGCTTAACCACTGAACCACAATCCCAGCCCTTCTTTTTCATATCTTATTTAGAAACAGGGTGTAGCTAAGTTGCTTAGAGCTTTGTTACATTGCTGAGGCTGACTTTGAACCTCTATCCTCCTGTTTCATCCTCGTAAGTTTCTGGGATTAGTAGCATGTGCCACTTCACCTACCTTCTTTCATTTTTAATATCTATTTGTTTCCTTTGCGAAGTATTTTATGCATTATCATTATTATTATTAGCACTGGAGCAAACCCTGGGGTGCTCAACCACTGAGCCATACATCCCCAGCTCTTTTGATTTTTTAACATTTGAGACAGGTCCTTGCTAAGTTGCTGAAAACCTTGCTAGATTGCTGAGGCTGTCTTTGAACTAACAATCTTCTTGCCTCAGCTTCCAGAGCCACTGGGATTACAAGTGTGTTCCACCACAACTGGCCATTTTATACCCTTTTTAATGGTAATATTTTAAAAAAATTATCTTTTAGTTTTTTTAAGTTGTTGCTAGACCTTTATTATATTTATTTATATGTGGTGCTAAGAATAGAACCCAGTGCCTCACCCATGCCAGGCAAGTACACTACCACTGAGCCACAGCCGAATTACTTAATGGCAATCTTTTTGAAGCTTTGCATAAAAGTATAATCTGCTGAATTTTATATAGAAGAAACATGAGACCTAAGTCTTATAGGAGATGCCTTTCAGAAATGGTCTTCATTC
Source organism: Callospermophilus lateralis (assembly GCF_048772815.1). Taxonomy (NCBI): domain Eukaryota; kingdom Metazoa; phylum Chordata; class Mammalia; order Rodentia; family Sciuridae; genus Callospermophilus; species Callospermophilus lateralis. The sequence continues at coordinate 116,220,127 of NC_135325.1, forward strand.
ATGACTAACATGTACTCTTAACACCTGTTAAGAGTACAGGTGTTAAGAGTACATGTTAGTATCCATATAACAGGGTTTCTGTGTTTCTTGAAATGGCTAGTTTTCCTTGGGTAGCAAAGATATGGGAAGGAGATAAATATGATATATTATGGCTTATCAAAGTTGATAAGATTGGGAAATGGGAACTCAGTATTATTCAACCATGGTTATTGAATACTATCCAAACTATGTGTATTAAACAACTACTATTTGTAGCATGAGATACTAATTGATAGTGCAATGCAAATATGCTTCACTGGAACTTGAAGTAGAATTTGGGTCAATGATATATATATTTGAACCAGGGACACTTAATCTCTGAGCCACATACCCAGTCATTTTTTTAAAAATTTTTAATTTTGTAACTGGGTCTTGCTAAGTTGCTCAGGGCCTCACTGAGTTACTGAGGCTGGCTTTGAATTGTGATTCTCCTACCTCAGCCTCCAGAGCCACTGGAATTACAGGGGTGAGACACCATGCCTGACTAAAATATAAATATTTTGGAGGTAAAATGTTGCAACCTTTATGATAAACACACAAAAAAGTATTTTGAGGGTGAAGATCAGAGTGCACTCTAAGCTACTGAAGGCATTTAGACAGGTAGTCTCAGAGAAATGAGTATGTGATATGCAAATTGAAAGAAGATAAGGTTGAAAAATTGGGAAATGTAAGAATACTGAATAAAAGATACAGAATTAGCATCACTGGGTAACTGAAGAGGTATATGATATGTACAGATCACAGCAAACAATAGATTTGGGGGGGTGTGTGTATCTGTGTGTAGATATGTGTGTGTGTGTGTGTGTGTGTGTGTGTGTGTGTGTGTGTGTGAGAGAGAGAGAGAGAGAGAGAGAGACATGTGAACAAAATACATTTGAAATAAAATATTTTGTTTCTTTGTCTTGAGACAACCTTATATTACACTAGTACTTGATTTGAAAAACAATGAATAAGGAAGGGAAACTAATATTATGATGCCTCTAGGTATTCAATACCATCATATATGCTTTCACATATTTCAAAGCAGATTGTACTCAAGAATGAGGAATAGAGTGAGATTTATTTAGTTTGTACAGTGCATATGAGTCCCAATATATTGATTCCATTTAAATGAAACTCAGAGATGATAAAAAAGAACATTTGATACTTATTTTTGTAGTAAAATGCCATACTCCTTATATATTTTTTCAGCTTGGGAGCAGATATTAGACACCTCCTGTGCCTTACCTCAAAGTCATGTGAAGCTGGTATAGGCTTAGGTACCTTAATTCTCATTTGCTAAATTAGATGAACTATGAGGTTTTCAGACAGTTTTCTATTATTTTATCCTTCTCAATTTTTGTACTATCCTAGTGCTTCCTCCTCATTTGACCATGTGATCATCCCAGAAGCTATGAAAATTATAATGGCTTGTGAACCTTCAATCAGTTTTGAGTTCAGAGTCTTGGGCTAGGGTAAAAGCAACAATAAGGAATGAAGGCAACTGCAATTGATTTTTTAACTTCATTTCCTTTGAATTTTTCGACTGACAAAGTATTTGTACATACTTATGAGGTACAATGTGATGTTTTAATTCATGTATACATTGAGTGGTGATCATTTCATGGTAATTAGCATACTCATCACTTTAAACTTCATCATTTCTTTATGGTGAACACATTCAAATTACTCTTCTAATCACTCTGAGATATACATTACTATTAATTATATTCACCCTACTGTGCCATAGTATACCAGAACATATTTCTTCCATGAAAAAATAGCATTGTACCATTGATTGATTTCTCCATCTCTCCTTTACCTTCTTTGCATCCCAATCATTGGTAACCACAGTTCTACTCAAAACTGCTATGAGGTCTGCTTTTTTGGATTCTACTTAGAAGTGAAATCACATGATGTTTTTCTTTCTGTGCCTAGTTCATTTCCTTAACATTATGCCTTTCAATTCCATCCATGTTATAAAACATAATAGAGCTTCATGCTTTTTGAGTGTGAATATACTCCACATATGTACCATGTTTTCTCTATCCATTTGTCTGTGGATGGACATTTAGGTTGATTCTATATTGTAGCTATAGTGACTAGTGCTGCATAAACAGAAATATAGTAGTACAGTTATCTTTTGGACATGTGGATTTTGCTTTGGATATATACCTACCGATAAGATTGCTTGGTCATAAGGTAGTTCTGTTTTTAGTTTATTGAGAAACCTATGTACTTTTCTTCTTAATGGCTATAGTAATTCATATTCACACTAACAGTGTACAATATTTCTTCATTCTCCATATCCTTGCCAGAATTTATTATTTCTGTCTTTTTGATAATAGCCTTATCACTGGATGATGTAGAATCTAATTGGGAATTTGATTTACATTTCCTTAATGATTAATGTTATTGAACTTATTTTCATATATTAGATACTTGTTTATAGGTTTCCTTTTGAAAAATGTCTATTCAGATCTTCAGTCTATTCTTCAAATGGGTTATTTATTTATTATTCAGTTGTTTGACTTCCTTACATATTCTAGATATTAACTCTTTGTCAGAGTATAGTTAACAAATATTTTCTCTCATTCTGTAGATTGTCTGTTTTCCCTATTGTTTCCTTTGATGTACAGAAGGCTTTTAGTTTCATGTAGTTCCATTTGTCAAGTTTTAATTTTGCTGCCTAAGCATCTGGAATCATATCAAAAAAAAGCATTGCTCAAGTCAATGTCCTGAAGCACTTTCCCTATATTTTCTTAGTAATGACTAGTTTTCACATTTTCTCCATGTCAAAGAATATCTTGGGATGCCTAAAATTCTTTTAATTTATATGTATTAATTTTAAGATAAATATCCCAGTTAACTACTGATAACCAATGTGTGCTAGAATTAACATCCTTACATACCTAGGGCCTTATGATTTGCTTCATTTATTCTGATCATCTCAGCACCTACAATGTGTCAGAACACTAGGAATACAAAAATAATCTGAAATTCTAGTATGACTATGTAAGAGTATAGTCAGCCATGTAATCACTGTACTCTACAGTGAACTGTGTTGCAAAGCTAAGCTGTTTGGTAGGTTAGGTGTATTAAGTACATTTCCAACTTGTGATATTTTTAACTTACAATGGGTTTATCAGGATGTAATTCCATCCTAAGTTGAGATAATCTATAAAGAGCATTATGAGTGTGCCTTGAGATGAATCTGGGAGTGTGAAATGGTGGATGTTGTCATGGCACAGAGAGGAACATGGCTTGTCGCTAAATGCATAGGGTCTGTCATCTTAATTGCTTTATTCAGAGGTCTTAGGTAATGAAAAAATAACAAAATCAGTTGCAAGATGTGGCTTTCCTACTTATTTTAGTAAGAATGGGCAGCCCTGTTTCATCGAAGGCCTTCAAAATGAAGCTCACTGACATTTTGAATGCCACCAAGGAGTCATGCCAGGTGATGGGTGCTGTTTATAAGGCAGCATCTATATGAAGACATGTGTATGAAAGTCCAAAGGAACTTCACTCTTCTTTGCAGCTCTCTGTGAACCCAGAGATGGGTTAGATATTTTTGGAACATGCCACAAGGATCCAGGCAGGTTGGGGATTTCATTCCAGCCCATCTGTGTTCTAAAATAATGAAAGAAGCTCCAAGAAATTGTAGCTGTCAAATCTGTCAGGGAGTAAAAGCAAGAGGATGTGATTTTGACAGGTTTCAGCAGCCATTCTGCTGATCACCCATGTTACTACTGCACTGTGTTCCTATGGAAGTGATGGGTGAGCACTGAATTTTGTGTTTCAGAATTAACTAAAAGGATCTCTCAAATGTATTTGTTGCATTTCAACAAGTTTAGAAAAGTTGACTTTATACCCCTGTGAAAGGCTGATATTTGAGGAAAGGGAAAGAGTGCAAGAAGCTTAGTATATTGTGGATATGTATAGAGTAGACAGTATTATCAGATGGTATCAATTCTCAGTTCTTGTTTTCTTGCTGTGAGTTTTACTTGCAAATAGAAATGAGTATTTTGACACCCTCATGTAGTCAGGAGACATTGAATTTCTCTCATTTCCAGCTGCACTAGGAAAACAAACAAACAATTGGAGGCAAATACCATTGGCCAAACCCCAAGCACCCTTGCCCAATATTGGAGAAAGTTTGGCAATAAAAGACATTGGCTATGTTTCTACAAAGGTTTACTTAGAAAGTGTATTGGATTATTCTATGTGCTAAGTTATCTATTTTTCTCAGAAAGTTCTCTTAGAATTATCTAACCCACTTCTTTGTCTTTTGGTAAGGGGTCATGTTACTTGAATGCATTATGGTAAGAATTTGAAACAGAACTAAGGATTAAAATACTACAGAGAATTGAGATTACCATCAGTTTATTGAAAGGAATTGCAATCAGAGAAAACCTTGAGAAATAAATCAGAAGACCTAGAATGAGTCTGAGATTCTAGTCTATTCTTCTACTTGCTAGCTACATACTGTATTTACACTAGTCTCTTAAATTCTTTGAGCTCCAGTTTTCTCATCTTCAAAATAAAGTAATTGGAGTTACCTGTGTATGTTAAAGGGCTGTCTTTCAAAGTATCAAATGAGATAAAATATTAAATAACATTGGAATATCTAAATATCTATAACAAATATCAGATATTATAAAAGATAATAATAATTTCTATATTTTTATTTTATTAAAATATACACAATATAAAATTTACTATTTTAACTTTTTGAATGTACAATTCAATATCATTAAGCACATTTATATTGGTTATGGAAACCATCACCATCATCTACCTCTAGAACTTTTTTGATCATTTGAAACTGAAACTCTGGACCCATTAAAAAAAAATCTCCCTAATCTTCCATTTCCCCACCCCCTGGTAGCAACTTCTGTACTACTTTCTGTCTCTATGGATTTGTCTCCACGAGCTACCTCATATAATTAAAATTATGTAGTATTAATCCTTTTGTGTTTGGCATATTTAACTTAGCATACTGTTTCCAATTTTCTTTTATGTTGTACATACCTCAGTACTTCATTTATTTTTAAGGATGAGTAAAATTCCATAGTATGTATTTGTCACTTTTTGATAATCTATTCACCTATTGATAGATGTGAATTATTTCCAGCTTTTGGCTATTGTGAATAATGTGGCTATGAAAATTAATATGCAAATAACTGTTCAAGTACATGCTTTCAATTGTATTGAGTATATACATAGAAGTAGAATTGTCAAATCATATGGTAATCCTATGCTTGATTTTTTGACAATCCTTTAATGATTTATATTTTTGTCACCCCCAAAATTTGCATGTAGTAAAATTCTGTGTTGACTAATATTCCTTTATCCATCTCTCCCTTCATTTTTTCTTTCTTACTTCTGTTTTTCTTTCTTCCTTTTAATAGTGAGCACTTACACTATTTATACTTTTGTTAAGCATAGAAAATATAATAATAAATCACAACTGTTTTCTGTTCTCCCTGATCAATTATTAATAGTAATTTCAATAGTATAATTTCATTTTAATACATATACCATTCTAAATATTCTTTTGAGGAGGAAATACAATAATATTACTTAATTTCTCTAAATTTTTCAAATATTAGATAAAATTTCAGTAGGTTATAATAAACAGTTATTTTTATTGCAATAGAATAAAATAAAATAAGCCAGGCACAGTGACGTATGCTTGACACATGCCTGTAATTCCAGCGGCTCAGGAGGCTGAGGCAGGAGGATTGTGAGTTCAAAGCCAGCTGCAGCAAAAGTGGTATACTAAGCAACTCAGTGAGACCCTGTCTCTAAATAAAATTCAAAATAGGGCTAGGGATGTGGCTCAGTGGTCAAATGCCCCTGAGTTCAATCCCAGGTACCAAAAAAAAAAAAAAAAGAATAAAATAAAATAGAAAATCTCAGAAAAGCATATCACATATTAGGGATAAGTAGTGTTTCATGATACCTTTGTTTTCAAACTAGGAAGGCCTTTCAGGGAGAAGATGCAAAAATAAATTAGCAAAGAATAAAGAGGTGTTAGCTCTTAGATGGGAAATTTTAATTCTTCTCCATTTACTTGGGTTTTTTTAAGCTCTGCTAAACATTATCAAAAGAAATGTTTCCATACTTTATTCATATTTCATTTCATTTTTAAAGTTTCCAATATTATAGTCAAAATAAAGAGAAATAAGGTTGTTTTGATTTTTTAAAGAAATTTATAAACATAAGGAAAAACATTTTTATACTCATAATGATGTCAAAGTACAATTTTGGGGGAAATATTATTAGCATCTTTTTTGAAGTATTATTGTTATATTTAAAAAGTTATAAACCTAGAATGCATTATTATACTTATTATTTATATAGTTTTTCCAATTAAAAGGATAAGTGAGTACATATTTATAGCCTTTGTTTTTTTATTCATATTTATCATTTTTCTGTTTTAAAGATTAAATCATATTGAGTGTTTTTTTAAAATTTTTTTATTACTGCATTATACTCATATATAATATTAGGCTTCATTTTGTCATGATCATACAATCATAGATATAATTTGCTCCAATCCAGTCTCCAGTACTTTTCTTTTCTTCCTTCCTCCCTCTCCTTCTATCCCTTCCTCTGCTCCAATCATCTCTCTTCTATTTTCAAGGGATTTCCCATCTGCCGCAGTCTCTGGCTGGGCACAAATCACGAGCCACTCACAGCTTGTAGATTCAAACAGCAATTCTTTATTCCCAAACTCACACCGGCCGTCTACAAACACGTTCAGGGGAAATCCACGTTCTCTGCCCAAAATCACACTTCCACTGGGCTTCTGTCTCCCAAATATATTCTGAATCCCGTGAGAACTCAAGAGGAACTCAGGCAGCAGGATACACCCTATTCTAAACAGGGAACACCCTAATCTCGTATTATGCTAAACCAGGAACACCCTAAACACGGATCCGCCCTGGTCCTTGAGCAAGGTCACCTTACATGCAATGTCACTGCAAAATGTCCTATTTCCATGAGTCCTTCCACTAAAGAAACATGGGGGTACGCTGGCAAGGAAATTGTCATACCTTCTTGGCTGATGGCTCCCAGCACCCATCCCCTTCTTTTTTTTATTTGGTTTAGCTACCACATATTAGAGAAATCATTTGACCCTTGACTATCAGATTCTGGCTTATTTCACTTAGGATGATAGTCTTCAGTTCCACCCATTTACCAGCACATGCCATAGTTTCATTCTTCTTTATGGCCGAGTAAAATTCCATTGTGTATATATACCACATTATTTTCCTTATCCATTCATCTGCTGGCAGTCACCTGGGCTGGTTCCATAACTGAGCTATTGTGCATTATACTGCAATATTGGTGTGACTGTATCACTATAGTACGTTGATTTTAGTTCTTTTGAATAAATACCAAAGAGTGGAATAGTTGGGTCTCATGGTGGTTCCATTCCTCATTTATTGAGGTGTTGAGAGCCACAGCCGAGTCGGAATGGCCCCTGGCATTTTGCCAGAAGTAATGGTTGAGAGGCAAGCCATTAAGATGATGCTGGATTGATTCAATTGTATATTAGAACTTTACTGTCTGGTAATAGGATGGCTCTTGCTGCCTGGGGCACCTGCTACTTTGGAGTTCCCCTTGAGTTCTCGAGGGGTTCCTAGAGTGAGTGCGCGTGCAACCCGGGGGAAGGAGTTCCGGATGGTGTGTGGTGTGTTGCTGAAGGAGCCGCGTGGGTAGCATTCCAGAGAGTTCCCGGGGAGTGTGTGTGGAATGCTGTGGGAGTTCGGAAATAAAGTTTGTTCCTGCTTGAGTGGCTCATGATTTGTTCCCAGCCAGACTGCAGCATTGAGGCATCTCCATACCGTTTTCCACAGTGGTTGTACTAATTTGTGATTGCAGGAAAAGTGTGAAAGTGTACCTTTTCTCCTACATCCTCACCAGCATTTACTATTATTTGTATTCTTGACAATTGTAGTTTTGATTGGAGTGAGATGAGATCACAATGCCATTTTGGTTTGCATTTTCCTGATTGCTAGAGATGTTGTATATTTTTTCATATATTTGTTGGCAATTTGTATTTCTTCTTTTGAGAAATATCTGCTTATTCATTTTGCCCATTTACTATCTTTTATGTTGTTTTTTTGAGTTCTTTATACATTTTGGATATTAATCCCCTATCAGAGGAGCAGGGGGAAAAAATCTATTCCCATTTTGTAGGCTCTCTCTTCATGCTCTTAATCATTTCCTTTGCTGTAGAGAAGCTTTTTAATTTGAAGCCATCCCACTTATTGATTATTTTTAAAATTAGCATCTTACATGTAGATCTCTGTATAGACAATATAAAAATCCACATTGACCTTTTTCCATTAGGAATTGAGATGTTATTTATTTATTTATTTGGTACCAGGGAGTGAACCCAGGTGTGCTTAACCACTGAGCCACATTCCCAGCCCTTTTTATATTTTATTTTGAGACAGATTCTCACTAAGTTGCTGAGGTTGGTTTTGAACTTGTGATCCACTTGCCTCACCCTCATGAGCCACTGTGATTACAGGCATGTGCCAGCATGCCTGGAAATTTTTTTTTTGTATTTTACTTTTATTGGTTATTGTTAGTTATACATTAAAATAGAATTCATTTTGACATAGAAGCATGGAATATTATATTGTAGAGAGGAAGTATTTTAATATAAAATATAATGTCATCATTCCTCACAATATTTCTGTAGTTATCTTACATGCTATCATATATACAGTGTACATGTTCTAACTTTTTTGTTGTTGTTGTTTGAGACTAACTTGGATAGGAAATATCTGCCTTAAACATAGCATATCTAACTGGAGCATGACGTATCTAAATGAATATGAGTTGTCCATCTTGAAAGTGAGACATTTTAATCAGTTCCATGTATTTCTGTCTTTAAAATCCAGGCATATTCATTCTATCAAACATATTTCCTTAGTTGATCATATAATGTGAAAAATGTATAATACTAAGAAACCATTAATGCTCTTCACCAAGTATGTCCATGTCTCTATCCCCTGACACATGATAGGATTAAATTTATGCATCATTAGTGGAGCCTCATGAGGTCTGCTCAATGAATTGTAATTAATTGTCATTGTAACTAATAATAACTCTCAGCTGAAAGATTTGTTTAAAATCACATAATTGAAATATGATTGATATACAAAAAGCTATACATATTTAATGTATATAATTCAGTGAGTTTGGGAATAAGTATACACCTGTGAAACCATTACCATCATTCAGGTAATAGACATATTCATCATTTCGCAAAATTTTCTACTGTCCCATTTATTATTTATTTCCAGATGGAGAGTTTAATTTGCAAGGCAAGACACTCTATAATAGTATTTCAAAAGAATAAGTTTCCAAAACACCTGAGCTGATGACTGCTCTGTCAGTATGGGTCTCTGAGTAACCATGATTATCAGAGTTCCCTGCAAATTGGAGATTGGCATGCAGTAACATAAGCAACAGTAAGCTTTTTATTGTTCTAAGCTACTGACATTTTGTGGCAATTATGATATCATAAGCCAGAATATCTTGCCTAATACACTTAATGAAGTAAATATCATTGAGCATTACTCACAAATTCTGAATCGGTGCTTGATTTATAGGTTTGCTTGAGCCAGGAGTATAAAAATTCAAGACTTTCTCTAAATTTACCAATTCAGTCAAGAAAATAAACCAACTGATCATTAACTTACATGCCTGACAAAAATAATTGGAGTGCTTGGGAAGTATTAAGTTTATGAAGACTCCTATTTTATATTGAAAAAGATGATATTTCAATAATTTAACTAGTAAGAATATAATCCCATAACTTCATTGCAAGTAATATCTGATGAAAAGTCTATTTGAAAGAGTTCAATTTATATAGTAAGCTGTATTTATAAGGGAAGTAAGAGCACCACAATCACAAAATGTGTTAAATGGGAAAAAAGGGGAAAATATATCCAAATAATTTGTAGGAAGTTATATTAAAACGGTCCCAGAATACTATTTTCTGTAAGTTCTAAAAGATCTCAGTTGTAGAATATTGGAAATGTTAAGTTACAGTAAAAATTTTGGAACATTTTTAGTGGTGATATGTAACTCCATCGAATATAATCTTGTTTCAAATATTATTCAAGAAACATTAGATTAATAAAATGTCAAGGTATAAAAAAGTTTATAGAGATGGTTCTCAGTTTATGATGATTCAACTTATAAGTTTTCAACTTTACAATGAAAGCCATATATATTAAGAAACTGCACTTCAAATTTTGAATTTTGATCTTTTCCAAGGGTAGTGATTCATGATTTCAATACTGTCTTGGAAATGCTGGGCAATGGTAGCCAGCCTTAGCTTTCAGTCAGCTACAAGATCACCAGAGTAAACAACCAGTACCTTACAGTGTTCTGTTTTGCCAAGCTATGTGTTAAGTAGGTTAGGCATATTAATTTATAATATTTTTAACTAACAGTAGGTTTAACCTCAACATAATCCAATCATAAATCAAGGATCATCTGTGCAAAAAATCCCAGAATTTTGCCAAAAAAATTTGTTAAAAATATGGAAAATGGGACTTGGGCTGTACCTCAGTAGCAGAGTGCTTGCATAGCATATATGAGGTATTGGGTTTGATCCTCAGCACCACATTAAAACAAACAAATAAAATAAAGGTATTCTTAAAAATATGGAAAATGATATTTTTATATACCTTTCCTATTAGAGAAGGTTGACACCATATATTTGAAGTAAAGCACCCCCTAAAATATGAATGTGGTAAAAGTAATTTGGCCTTATAAAAGTGAAGTATAGATCTAGTGTTCTTAATTTGTGTTGCCCCATCTATAAGAGTTGCTTCTTCATTTCTTTCTTCTCTTTGTGATATTTGTATTCACTGGAATCTGCACTTCAAATTTTGAATTTTAATGTTTTCCCAGGGTAGTGATTCATGGTTACAATACTCTTTGGAAATGCTAGGTAATGGTAGTCAACCTTAGCTTCTGATCAGCTCCCTATTATATAGGCTACATACCACAGCTGAGCAAAAATACCTTGCAAACTAAATGTGTGACATTTTCAAATATCTGAAAGGGAAATTTCCATTCTGATTTTACATACTAACATTGATACTGTAACTTGTAAGATTGCTATTCTCAACCAGCTTAGTCATGACAGTGATTATATCGATGAATAGTATAATTATGTAATTTATTTGTTAACCTGATGGATTGGTCTTGTACTCACTTTATTTTATGAAATCATCTGGCATTGATGTTAAAACCATATTTATGAGTAATGATATGCATTGTATCACTGCTGGAAGGATAAGAAGTTTTTAAATAGATCTAAAAATGGAATTCTGGGCACATTTATGATTTTATTAAAAATTTTACTGACAAAATAATTTTAGGTGAACTTGAGAAATAAGAAGATAGTAGAAATCTAACATGGTGATTGTTACCATCATCACCAGTGTAAGTTGATACTATATGTTTATTTCTCTAAAAATCTTTGCATATATTCCTGCATTTTGTATACTGGTGCACAAAGTTTCTAATGGGAATATAGCATTGAAGACCCTTAACTTTGAAAGAGACCTTAGAATTTATGTAATCTAGGGGCTCTTATGTCATTGACCATAGAAGAGCTTCATGGAGTTGGTCAACCCAGATATTGTACTGGCAATTTATTTGATTCCTTATGTAGGAAAAGAAACTATTTGAGATCTAAGTTTAAAACAAATCTCTAATGCAAAAAACATGGATATAATATGCAAGAAAATTAAGTGGCTATATTGATTGGTAATATATTACCATTTCATTAGTCAAGTCCAAGAAATCTTGTTAATTCTTACAATAATCCATTAAGTAAGAATATCAAAATATTTTCTGGTTGTAATCTTTTTGTGAAATTGTTTACAATTTCTTCATAGGTAAAATGCACATATTTAAATCCTGTCTACATGCAGAATGCTTGGAATATAATAATATAATTGGAATATAAATATGAAATATGTATTCTATAACATGATTATAATATAAAATAATATTATTGGAATTACCTTGAATTCTGACTTTCAGTCACAATGGTATAGGAGACATCAGGTTTACTTTCCCATTAACAAACCAAAACAAAATGGAGAGAATGTATGAAATAGTGTTTTTTAAGACACTAGGACATCAGGAAATAAATAAGTGTGATCCCTGAGAAATGGGAGAAAATAATGTACTCCAGATAAGATCCCCAAGCTTTGTTTTATAAGAAACCCAGAATCTTGTTTTGAGAAAATTTCCAGGCTATATTTCTCAAGTAGGGGAACACAAGTGCCAGAAAATAATATTACAGGTATCTTGAGTAACTGGAGCAACAAAGGCATTTAAAGTTCTTGGATCAGAGTATTGATAATGGGGAATGTAATTAATTGATAGTCATGTTAAATGAAAATAATACAGACAGCTCCACTTAAAAGGTAAAGATTATTAGTGTAGACAAAAAGCAAAAAACAAATAAACAACACACTTGATTATTGGATGCCCACAGAAATACATTACAATACAAATACATTATAAAAATAGATGTATGTTATTAGTGAAAGGAGAAAATTATACTGTGTTTTTACTAGTCAAAGGAATGTTAGAATGGCTATACTAAAGACAGATAACATAGATTTCAGAGGAAAGTACATTGAACAGACATATGGAAGGGCATTTCAATATGGTAAGGGTCGATTCATGATGAGATTACATCATCCCTAAACATTTATATGCTGAATAAAAGAACTTCAAAGTATGAAGAAAAAACTGATAGAAACACAAGAAAATGAAACAAATCAATTATTATGTTATGCTTCAACATGCAGTTTCACATTGTTACAAAAGGTAGAAAAATCAGAAGGACATAGAACACTTGAGCACTAGTCAACAAATTGACCTAATTGATGTTTACAGATCACTAAATACGAGAGCAGAATACACATTCTTTGAATGAATACATGGAACAATTATCAATAAAAGCAATATTCTGCAGTCATAAAATAAATTATAGTAGTTTAATACTATTGAAGTCATACAAAACACATTCTCTTACCACTGTGTAATTATGTAACTAAATATAAATAAAAACTGGAAAGACCTCTACAAAATTCCCAAACATCTGGAAAATAAATTACACAGTTCTAAATAATCCACATGTCAATGAAAAATAAAAGGAAAAATGGTATTAAGTCAGTACTGTAAGGGTGGTATTTAAGAGGGAAATTTTAATGCCAATTTTCCATTGTAGGAAAGAATAGGAGTACTTCCTTACTTCTAGTAACTTTGAGCTTAATTTGTTCTTCTTCTAGTTTCTCATGTAAAACCAGGTTGTTTATTTTAGATCTCGCTTTTTCCTCATGTAGGTGCTCATTGCTGTAAACTTCCTTTCAGTACTACTTTGCTGCATGCCATAAGGTATGTTGGTATGTTGTTTCCATTTTCATTTGTCTCAAAATATTTTTAGTTTCTTTTTTTTTATTTCTTTGTTGACCCTATGGTTTTTCTTGAGCATTTTCTTTGATTTCCACACATTTGTGAATTTTCCAGTTTTCTCCTGTTATTGATTTTTAATTTCATATCATTCTAGTTAGAAAAGATCTTCTTAAGGTTTCAATCTTCCTTAGTTTGTCAAGACTTGTTTTGTGCCACAAAATATCACATATTTTTAAGTAGTACCTTCTTGTTTCAGTTTGAACAAATCCATTTAGTATTTATTATAAGGAAGATCTAGTGGTGATGAACTCCCTCGGTTTTTTGTTTGTTTGTTTGTTTGTTTGTTTGGTTTTTGTCTGGGAAAATTTTTATTTCTTGTCCATTCCTAAAGGACAGTTTTGAGAGATAAAATATTCTCAGAATTTTATTTTTCTTTCAGCACTTTAAATACATTATCCAATTGTCATGTGGCCTATAATGTTTCTATTAAAAAACCCAGATAGAACCTTCTGGAGGTTCCCATATACAATGAGGCCTTATTCTCTTGCTGCTTTCAAATTCTCTCTATCATTCATTTTGTAAACTGGTATACTAAGGTATCCTGGCAAAATCTTCTTTGAGTTGTACATTATTGGAGATATTTGGACTTCCAGCATAAGATTGTCCATATCTCTCCCCAAATTCAAGAATTGTTTTTAGCCCTTATTTTCTCTCTTTTTTTTTCTATACATGTTTAAAAAGTCTTTGAGGCAATTTGGGGTTCCACTTCCAAAATTACTGAGTTAGATTTTGCTGAACTGACCTTCAGGTAACATCCATAGGCTGTGGGAAATTATGAGTAGATACTTGGATAGAGAAGAGTGAGTGAACAGAGACATATAGATCCTAGTGGGAAACTTTCCTTGGAAAAGATGAAGGAAATTAAAGAAGACACAAATAACTACAGAGAAATCCGTTTATGGATTAGAGAACTCCCATGTAATTAAGGCAGCAATTCTCTTCCAAACTAACATATATATGTACAACTCAACTAAAAAGCACAATAGACCTTTTTCTTTTTGATTTGTACTACAGCATTGTAATTAGGTAGTATTTGGACAAAAATTATACATACAAGGAGTTTGATTTCAATCCCCTTTCCTCCCCTCTTCTATGGCTCTTTCTTTCACTCCTTTATTCATTTATTTTTTTATTGGTACTGTCTATATATACATAAAGTTGAAATTCTCTTTACATGTTATTTACATATATACATATATGTGTTATTTGTATATATAATAATTTATATAATTTATAAATTTAAAATAATTTATAGAAATATATTTATAGATACATATTTACATAAATATATTTCTATAAATCATGTTACTTATATATTATTTATAAATATATATATATATATTTATATACTATATATAACATTAATTTATTAAATCCATTTGATGGCAGTATCTTACATATTAAGCCTACTCTTACCATATGACCCAGAAATCAGACTCCTTAATACTTTTCCATATAAGTTGGACACATGTGTCCATATAATAACCTGTCTGAAAATGTTTATAGTAACTTTTTCATAATTGCCCAAACATGACAATGACCAAGATGTCCTGCAGTTATGTGCAAGGATTAATAAATAAATTTTAGTATGTCTAGGCTATGGAATATCATTAAATGTTAAAAATAATGAGATTGTAAAACATGAAAAGATACAAAACATCCTTATATGCATACCAGTAAATGAAAACAGACAAAATGGAAAGTCTGCATACTATATGATTCTAATATAATATGGTATTCTGAAAAAGACAAAACAATGGAAACAGTGAAAAGATCAGTGCTTGTCAAGAGTTTGGGATATGGTGGGATAATGAATGAGTATAAAATAGAAGATTTTTAGGATAGTAAAAATTTTGTGTGACACTATAATGGTGTCAATTTGTTACTATACATTTTTTGAGATGCAAAGAATATAAAACATTAAAAGTAAAACACAATGTAAACTAAGGACTTTGAGAGATGATGCTTTATGTAGTTTCATTGTTGTAACAAATGCAATGCTCTGTTGTACAGTGTTGATAGTGGAATAGGTGTATGTGCACCTTTGCACAGGATGAGAACTCTCTGCACTCATGAATCAAACTTTTGAGAACCTAAAATTAAGAAAGTAAAGTCTATTAAATATAAAGAAAAATCAATGAAATCAAAAGTGTGTTCCTTGAGAATGTCAATAAAATTGATATGTCTATTTATACTGAACCAGAAAAAATAACAAAAACACAAGTTAACAAATTCAGAAATGAGAGGTAATTTCATAACTGACTCTACAAATTTTGAAAGTAAAAAATAAAGTGATAATATGATCAACTACATATCAATAATTTCAACACATTGAAGAAAATGCGAAAATTCTTTGAAAGGCACAAACTACCACAGCTCACTTTAGAAATAAACTTTCCTAGCCCTATACTTAAGAGAAGTATTTTTTAAAAGTCTTTCCATTAACCAAACATCAAATTGTATGGCTTCACTAGTGAATTATCTCAACCATTTAAAGAACTTACAATAATTCTTCAGAAACTATTATACAGATTGAAAAGGAGAGTGCATTTGTTTGCCTAGGCTGACAGAATGAAATGCCATCTTTCCACCATATCCTCACATAGTCCTTTCTCATTCTTTATGTATACCCTAATCTTTTCTTACCAGGATAGAAGTCATATATGATTAGAGCTCAAACTAAAACCCTTGAATTAACTTACCACTTTGAAGGACCTGTCTCCATATGCAGTTAATTCTGAGGTACTGAGAGTTCATTACCAACTTATAAAATTTCAGGGGTCATAATTCAGGCCATAACAACAAAAATACTTCCAGAGTCATTATATGAGGCCAATATTACCCTGACATTAAAGCTACACAAAAACAATACAAGGCAAAACAAGAGAGAAAAACAACAACTACAGAACAATATTCTACATGAATATGGATGCAAACATTTTAAACAAATATTTAGCCCATCTTGTCAAATACATGCAAAAATGACAGTACATAATAGATTTGGGTTTCAGCCCAGATATACAAGTATTTTTTGCTACCAGAAAATCAATCAAGGAAATTCACTACATTAAATAACTCAAACAGAAATCCATTTGATCATCTCATTATATGCAGAGAAGACCTTTGGCAAAATCCCAAATCCATTCCTGATTTAAGAAAAAGTTTCTGTACAGTAGAAAGAGCAACATCCTCAAACTGATAAAGGGCACCTTTGAATAATCTAAAGCTAGCAAAATACATGATAGTGACAAGCAAACTTTTCCCCTAAGATCTAAAACATCAAAAGGATATCTGATTTCACCATTTTAATTTACCTGTGTACCAGTGGTACAAGTCACTACAATAAAGCAAGAATAGTAAATGAAGAGTAAAAAGATTGGAGAAAAAATGAGTAAAATTATATTTACTTGTAATTGGCTTTATTTTCAATGCAAAGACAGAAGGGATCAACAAAACGTATATAGAACTGTTACATGTGTTTAGTAAGCTTGTAGGAAAAAAATGATAAAAATGCAAAAATCAATTATATTACTCTTTACTACCAATGACTATGAGAAATTTAGTAATGAGTATTAGAAATTATGTTAAATAATGTTGTATATTAATTTATAAAAACACATACTTGAAAAACTTAGTAATAGGTATAAAAATTATGTGAAAAAATATACCTGGTATACTAAGAATTACAAACTATAACATTAAATGTAGAGACATACTGTGTTCATGTCAGAAAACCTGATACTGTTAGCATGTAATTTCTATCAAAAGTAGATCTATAGATTAAATGCAATCCTGATCAATACTCCAGAAGAGTTTTCTTCCTGTGGAAATTAACAAATTATTTCTAAAATTAATATAACAAGTGAAAAAATGTAGAATAACCAAAATAACCCCCCAAAAAACATATTTGAAGGACTAACAGTATCTACTTTTAAGACTTAATAAAAGTTACTATAATAAGGACAGCATAAAATTAGAAGTAAGACAGAAAATAGTCGGGTGTGTTGGGGAACACCTGTAATGCCAGTGGCTCGAGTGGCTGAGACAGGAGGATCTCAAGTTTTAAGCCAGCCTTAGCCACTTATCAAGGTGATAAGCAACTCAACAAGACCCTCTCTCTAAATAAAATACAAAATAGGGCTGGGAATGTGGCTTAGTGGTCAAGTGCCCCTGAGTTCAATACCCAGTACCAAAAAAAAAAAAAAAAAAAAAGATGGAAAATAGATCAATAGGTTAACAAGGGTTCAGAAATAGTCCCACACACATGGGTAACTGCTTTTCAACAGAATTACAAAGACAATTCAATAGAGATTGGAGTGTCTTTTCAAGAAGTCATGTAGCAACAATTGGATTACTAAATGCTTAAATAATGAATGTCAATCCCAATCTCACACCTCTTATAAATAGTAATTCAAAACAGATAATAAATGTAAATGTAAAAACTATACCTACAAAGTTTCTATAGGAAAAATGTAAGAGAACATGTTTTAAACCTTGAATTAGGTCAATGTTTCTTAGGTACAGTAGGTACAATATTAAAAAGATGAACCATAAAAGAAAAAAAAGTGAAGAATGATACACCAAAATTATGTTTCTTCTCTTGTAAAGGCACTTTTAAGAAGAAAAAAAAGGGGGGGCTGGGGATGTGGCTCAAGTGGTAGCGCACTCGCCTGGCATGCATGCGGCCCGGGTTCGATCCTCAGCACCACATACAAACAAAGATGTTGTGTCTGCCGATAACTAAAAAAATAAATATTAAAATTCTCTCTCTCTGTCTCTCTCTCTCTTCTCTCTCTTTAAAAAAAAGAAGAAAGAAAAACAGAAACCACAGACTGAAAAAATTGCTATAAATATATCTGATAAAATAAAGATCATAATAAAAGATAAACAAATTAAATTAAAAGTGATTAAAAGACTTAAAAGACTTGACCAAATACACCACCCAAAAATGGCATAGGGATGGCAAAAAAGCACATGTAAAGATATATAATATCACTAGACATTACTGTAATCAAAACCTTAAGAAGATATGTTACATGCCTTTTAGAATACCTAAACATCAAAAAGGCTGACCATGCATTGTTTTGGTAAAAATGTAGAAAGGTAGAAGCCCTCATAAATTGACAATGAGAATATATACAATGTATACAACCACTTTGGAAAAAGTTTGAAAGTTTCTTTAAAATATTAAAAAACATAAAAAACATTTATCCAATAAACAAGTGTTTGTCCAAGAGAAATGAATTTATATGTTCACATAAGCTTTTGTACTCCAAGTTATATCAGGTTTGTATTAGACCTAAACTTGAAGCAATGTAAATATCCTTCAACAGGTGAGTGAATTAAAAAATATGGTATACACATACAATAGAATACTACTAATCTAGTACTACTACTGTTACTAATAAGAGATTGACATAAACAACAACCTCAGTGAATTTCAATATAAATACACTTGTGAAATATTCCTGACCAAAAATCATCCATTGATTCCATTCAAATAAAGTTCAATAAAATGCAAAGAAAGTGATTGTGGCAAAATCATATCAGTGTTTGCCTGGTAATCAAAAGCATAGAAAGCATAGAAGGGGGTTTACAAAGGTGCATGAGGAAGCTTTTGGGGGTAATGCTAACATTCATTATCTTGACTGTGATGATGGCTTCATGTGTACATATATATTTCAAAAATTATCAAGTTGCACACCTTATATGTGTGATTAATTATATTTTAATTGTAACTCCAAAGTGGTTTAAAAATTAAAACAAATATAATTACTGTGGTTGATTATTGATTGATTTCCAAAATATCTAGAAAAGATGTGAGTACCCAATATTCTTCTTAAGTGATAAAACTAATTTTAGTTGACATTGATAATGCCAATGAACCAGTGTAGATGTACTAGCACTTATTATAAACTGAGCTCATATCATAGGAAACAATAAACTATAGCCTTTAAAAGTGGCCTGCTCACTAAAATATAATAAATAGTGCTATGATGCGTGCCTAAATCAGTCAGGGTCACTCTAGATTAATGGGCTGGCACTAAATAATCACACACAGAAAGTACCTTTTCCTTGGGGTTCAGTGACGGCTCCTCTGCCCCAGCTCCCACAAGGGAGGCAAGGGAGGCTGGCAAGAGAGAAAGAGGAGCCCTATATATTGAGGGGAAGACACTCGAGAAAGTTCCACCCAAATGAGGCAACGGATCGGGTGTCAGGGGGTTTGTAGCCCAGACTGATTGAGTGATGTCCACTCCCAGAGCTTCATTCCCCTGCTGAACAGAGGTTAGTCCCACCTGCCATGGAAACAACTCTCACACCTCCATTGCTCAAGGCTAAGGGTTCTCAGCTCCTATGTGGAAGCTCCTGACAAAATAGGCTTTGGGAATAATTTTAATGTTTCCAAATTATGATGGTGACATGTACAAAACATTCTCATATTTATTCTGTGAGTCAAATGTAAATTTTCACTTGTTACCCACATTCTATATCCAGTTTTAATAAAGGTAATATAAACTAGCTTTCTTAGTTCTAATCACTGCAATAAAACAGCTTAAATAATGACATTATAATCTAAGGTTTACTTCCTGGTCCTTGAGAGGAGGCTGGATGAAAATAAAGACCTCATTCCAGTTGCCCAACCTGTAACTCAAGAAATTAAGGGTTTCCATATTTACCATTGGAAAGCAGCCTTTCTGGGCCTTAGTTAGCAATTATTCAATCTTTGTTCCACCCCAGTTAATAGTGAACAGGTACACAAACTATCTCCTGGAAATATGCTTTCTCCATTCTATTACTTTTATTCCTTTAATTCAAATTAACAAACCAGACTGGCCCTATGAGTAGAATTACTCTTGGCACTTTAAGGTTAGCAAGCCATAAAAACAAGTCAAGTACCTCCCAAGAGGGCTTGTACCTAAAAATGAAAGCCTATATTTAGCAAGTGGGTGGGGCGTATTTGATTCAATGAATTGGAAGAGAGGTATGGTGGAGTCAATAGCTCAAAAAGCCACGTGTCTTTCTCCACCTCTCTGTTAGCTTTAAGGGAAAGTGATCAGTTCTGATTTCTCATTGTTCAAGACTGATTGTCATTGAGATCTTGTCTTTAGTGTTTTAATTTGAATACATGTAAGTCCTATAATAATAAACATAAGGAAGGTGGTTACAAGAGCAAAGAGAAGAAAGCAAGAATCATTTCAAATGGAAATAGGATAGAGGTGGTTACACATACTGGAGGATTCCTTGAAAATTGACATTTTATCTCTATCTTGCAGGATAGGTAGATTTCAACAAGTAGAAATGATAGATTTTGATAGTCATGGTGGGAAAGTAAGATGGAAAGGAAGTTTATGATGAGGGGTGTGTGTGTGTGTGTGTGTGTGTGTGTGTGTGTGTAATTTTCTCTCAAACAATGGAGGATCCATTTTGAATTCAGACATTTCCAAATTTCTTTTTAAAAAGTTTTGTTGCACTACATTTGAGGAAGTGTTGAGTGAAAGGTTATCTTCACTCCTTAGCCTGGTGAAGACTTATGCATATGCAATTCACATTGCCTGGATTATCTATTTTTAATACTATCTTTTTTCTATCTAACAATTATGAATATATCATATCTACAGAATACAGATATAAAATGTAATGTTTTCTAAGTATGGGATAATGGAAAAAATTCTCTCTCATATATGACAGTATTGGATGACATGGTATTCATACAGAAAAAAACTTACTTATTTCAGTCACCTTTTTAAAATTCCATGGTATCAACACACATGAATATATATTTGAGAATATATTTAAAGGAACAACTAGAACATTTCTGAACTATGGTTTTGGTAACTTTCAACTATAAAGCTAATTTTTTTTTAACAATGCACTTTGATTTGAATTCACGTGTTACCTAATAACAGAATCAAACATTAGATTTCAAGTCAGCCTGCATAAAAGTCAATCTTTCTCCAGTTAAGACCACGAAAAGGAGTTGTACTTGCTTATTGTTAATAGCTTATATTTATCTAGGAGCTTAGATTGTTAATATACATAACAAATAAGAAATTGGATATTCAAATTATATGACATGATTTGATTACATTGAATTCTGAGGAACACATTCAATTAATCAACACATGCATCACCAATATATTTACCATTTGTATGTGTGTGTGTTGAAGATACTGAAAATCTTTTAAAATCATATCTTAAATAAATAATGCATATTCCTAATTAAAGTTACCATGATTCATGTTAGAAAACTCTGAACTTAATCATCCTGCAACTGAAAGTTCTAACATTTTGATCTATAACCCTCCATTTCTCCCACATCATTGATAACCACCATTTTACTCTTTGCTCCTATGAATTCAAATGTTTTAGACAAATTGTCTTTCTTTGCCTGGCTTATTTCATTTAGCATAATGTCCTCAAGTTCATCCATGTTATTAGAAATGACAAGATTTTCTTCTTTATATGACTGAACAGTGTTTTATTGTGTTTATGTAGTATTTAAAAGTTTACATATATATATACATTTTTAAAGCTTTTTCTTTATCCATTCATTTCCTAATGGAAACTTAGGTTGTTTCCATACCTTGTCAATTGTAAATTACACTGCAATGAACATAGAAAGGCAGATAAGTTCTTTGAGATACAGATTTCATTTTCACTGGACATTATACTATTATGGTTTAGGTATGAGTTGTCTCCCAAAAGCTCATGGATGAGATAATGAAAGAATGTTCATAAGTGAAATGATTATATTATGGAAGGGGAACCTAATCATTGGGCTAATCCACTTGGATTAAATTGACTATAGGCAGATAAAATGTGACTGGAGGAAGTAGGTCACTGGGGGGGGGGCATGACTTTGGGGTTTATATTTTTTTCCTGGCCAAAGAAGCAGATATCTCTCTCTCTGTCTCTCTGTCTTTCTCTGTCTATCTCTCTCTCTCTCCCCTTCCTGATTGCCATGTTCTAAGCTGCTTTCTTCTACTATCATGCCCTTCCACCATGATATTATGCATCAACTCAGACTTAGGTCCAGACATATGGAACTGGCCAACCATGAATGAACTTCTGAAACTATGAGTCAAAATAAACTCTTCCTCCTCTAAATTGTTTTGTCAGGTATTTAGGTCACAGTGATTAAAAGCTAACTAAAACATTCCCAGAAATATTATTGCTTTATCATATCATAGTCCTACTTTTAATTTTTTGAGGAACCTCTATACTATTTTCTAGAATGCCTTTTCAATTTACATTCTCAGCAACAATATTCAAGGATTCCCTTTTTTCTATATCTTCACAACACTCGATATCTCTTGTCTTTTTGATAACAACCTAACAAGTGTGGTATCTCATTCTGTTTTTGACTTGCATTTTCCAAATGCTTTGGTATTTGTCTTCTTTGCAAAAATGTCTAGTTGGATATGTTGCCAATTTTTAACTTTTTGTTGTTGTTGAGTTGCATGAATTACTTATACATTTTGAATATTGACCCCTTATCAGATAAATGATTTGTACATTTTTTATATCTTCCAATTCTACAGATTTCCATTTGATTCTATGTTTTACATTTATTCTTTTTATTGCTATCATAAATGGAATTGTCCTCTTAATTTCTGTTTAGTATATGTTCAATACACATCCTTTGAGCATGCTAGAGGCTTTCTCACTTTTGTGACCCTGCACTGACCCAGACAAAACTTGGTATTTGTGTGGTATGTGTTATTGTCCTTCAGATCAGTAAGGGTAACTGTGTTCTAGTTTTGAAGATATTTTTTTCCTCTTCCTTTAAACTTGAGTGAGGTACTTCAAATTTCTTCCCTTCGTTTTCATATGAAAGGAAACTGAGAATGTTGAAGCTGTTTTATATAAGAGCCCTATGTATATTAATATATACTTACAAATTAATGACATTGTAAAGTATATCCATAAGTAATCATTAATGATTATTTGATGAGATTTTTAGTCACATTTAAGGTTTAAATTGAAACATAGAGGCAATATAATGAAATAATTATATATACAGATTCTACATTCAGTTTTCCCAAATTCAAATCTCAGTTCTATCACTTTCTAGCTGAATGACTTTGCACAAGGAACCTGTCCTCTTTGCTTCAGTGTCTTCATCTGAGCAGAATGTTAATAGTTGTATCTACTTTAGAAGGTTTTAGGGAGGAATATATGAAAATTAAAAATAAGAACATGTATATGTATACATATATATATACATACATGTCATATAAATGTTATCTATTGTTTGTATATGCTGAATTTGGAAGTAAAAGATACATCTGTTGTCATAACTCTGATATTTACACTAAAAAAGGCTTAGTCATATTCCTTGACCTCTATGACTCCCCATGTGTCCATTCTAACATGAAAGTGTTAAATCAGATAGTCCTTAATATTAAGTCCATTAGACATAAACTTTGTCATTTTTATATATTAATTCATAATACTTCATATACCAGGCTGTAAAATAAAATCTCAGAACTTCATTTCACACATATTTTTAATTTTGTTAAAAGGATTAATCACAGGACAATGTTATTTAGTGGAAAAAAAATCACTCCTTTGTAGGTTAACATTGAAAAAGGTGCCTGTGCCCATTGAGTTAGTAGTTATCAAAGATCACTGAGACTGATACAACTAGTTTTACCAGAAATTGCAATAGCATCATAAAGTAAAATTTTATCTCATAGCCCTCCATTGTCCTTTTATGATGTCTTTTTTATTTTTATGCTAACTTTAATTTTCAATAACATATTCCACATAGTACTGAAAATAAGGTATTTACTTTTTCCAGGGACTTATCTTTTTTTCTCAATTTTATCTTGAATACATTTGTGGAGACCTATGGTAATGATGAAAGTAAAGGGACTTGAGTTAGAAACCAGAGACTTTCTTTAAATACCCATTCCATTATTATTTTCTTGAGGGTCCCCTCTGTGATTTGAAAAGCTCTTTGAGTCTCATGTTACATATCATAAACAGCAATAGAAGTGATATAGGATAAGTTTTTCCATCAATGTAAGAAATAACTTTGCAATCAGAAGAGTTATTTACCAACTTATTGGGTTCTCTTATAAAATAAGGTTTTAAAATATATGAATAATGAAATGCAATTAGAAATTACTGTTAGGAAGCTACATTGGTATTATTCAATGAAGATAATATTCACTGTAGCTAACAAAACCAATATTTGGAGCATGAGCTTTCATAAATGTTGGGCCTGGATTTAAACTTTAGCTACACAAATAACTAGCTATGTGGCTTCAATTCAGATTAAATAACCTTTCTGATGCTAATTATATCATTCATAATGAGAATAAGAATAAATAGCTATCTTATAATCCTTATGATATTTAAGTGAGGTAATTTCTTTTATTACAGGTTATTTAATGAGTTACTTTTTAATTTTTATTTTGGCATATAAGGAAATTTCATGAAAATTAATACCACAGCATATATTTTTTTTTCTTCACAAATAGGCATAAATTATGTAGTATCCCTCAAATCATTGGTTTTTGACAAAAGTGGTAGAGGACTCTAGATGATACCCAATGTTCAACAATTCACAATAAAAAGGATATAGATATAATCAAGTTATGACAAATGAGATTGTATTATTGTAGCTTGGCTTAAAACTCAATACTGTTTCTGTGAAAATAACAACTTGTAATAGGCAATTTCATGAAGGCTGCCCTAAATTGAGACTTCTTAAATTTTAATGAATGTTCATATTTTTTCAACTTTAAACAACAAATATAATAGTCATTGAATCAAATTTGTAAAATTTGGGTAAAAATATCTTTAAAAGCATTTAAATTGAGAGGAGGAAAAGAATCACAGCATTTAACAAAATTTTATTAGTGCATAATTTTTTAAAATTTTGTATTTGTTTTAATTAGTTATACATGACCGTAGAATGCATTTATGCACTTTAATATATCATACATAGATAGGATACACTTTCATTTTTTAAAATTTTTTTTAGTTGTCAATGGACCTTTATTTTATTTATTAATATGTGGTGGTGAGAATTGAACCCAGTGCCTTACACATGCTTGACAAGCACTCTGCCACTGAGCCACAACCCCAAATCCTAATTTCATTTTTCTGAGTGTACATGTTGCAGACTTATATTGGTCATGCAGTCATATATACATATAATAATAATGTCTATTTCATTCTATTATCTTTCCTATCCCCACATCCCCTCCCCTCCCCTCCCATCACTTCCATCTACCTAATCTAAGGTAACACTATTCTTACCTAGTGACCCCCACCTTATTGTGAATTAGTATCCGCATATTAGAGAAGACATTCAGGCTTTGGTTTTGTGGGGTTGGCTTATTTTGCTTAGAATGATATTTTTCAATTCCAAGGATTCAGTGGCAAATGCCATAATTTCACTCTTCTTTAAAGCTGAATAATATTGCATTGTGTATATATACCACATTTTCTTTATCCATTCATCTATTGAGGGACACCTAGGTTGGTGTTCCATAGTCTACCGATTGTGAATTGAGCTGCTATAAACATTGATGTGGCTGCATTACTATAGTATGCTGATTTTAAGTCCTTTGGGTATAACCAAGGAGTGAGATAGTTAGGTCAAATGGTGGTTCCATTCCCAGTTTTCTGAGGAATCTCCATACTGCTTTCCATAGTGGTTGCACCAATTTTCAGTCCCACAAGCAATGTATGAGTGTACCTTTTTCACCATATTCTCACCATCATTTATTGTTGCTTGTATTTTTGATGATTGCCATTCTGACAGGGGTGAGATGAGCTCTTAGAGTAGTTTTGATTTGCATTTCACTAATTGCTAGAAATGTTGAACACTTTTTCATATATTTGTTGATCAATTGTATTTCTTCCTCTGTGAAGTGTCTGTTCAGTTCCTTAGCCCATTTATTGATTGGGGTTTTATTTATTTATTTATTTATTTTGGTGTTAAGATCTTTGAGTTCTTTATATAGCCTAGAGACTAATGCTTTATTGGCAGTGCATGTGGTAAAGATTTTCTTCAAATCTGTAGGCTGTCTCTTTACACTTGTTTCCTTTGCTGAGAAGAAGCTTTTTAATTTGAATTCATCCCACTTATTGATTCTTGATTTTACTTCTTGTGCTTTAGGGGTCTTGTTAAGGAAGTCAAATCCTAGGTCAATGTGGTGAAGATTTGGGCCTATTTTTCTTCTATTAGGCACAAGGTCTCAGTTCTAGTGCCTGAGTCTTTGATCCACTTTGAGTTGATCTTTGTGCAGGGTGAGAGATAGGGAGTTAATTTCATTTTGCTACATATGGATTTCCATTTTTGCCAGCACCATTAGTTGAATAAGCTATCTTTTCTCCAGTGAATGTTTTTGGCACCCTGGACTAGTGTAAGATAACCATATTTATGCAGGTTTGTCTCTGTGTCCTCTATTTTGTACCATTGGTCTACAAGTCTATTTTGATGCCAATACCATGCCGTCTTATTACTATAGCTCTGTAGTATAGTTTAAGGTCTGATATCGTGATGCCTCCTGTTTCACTTGTCTTGCTAAGATTGCTTTAGCTATTCTGGATCTCTTATTTTTCCAAATAAATTTCATGACTACCTTTTCTATTTTTATGAAGAATGTTATTGGGATTTTAATAGAAATTGCGTTAAATCTGTATAATGCTTTTGGTAGTATGGCCATTTTAATGATATTAATTCTGCCTATCCAGGAACAAGGGAGATCTTTCCATCTTCTGTGGTTTTTCTTTAAATTCTTTCTTTAGTGCTCTGTGGTTTTCATTGTAGAAGTCTTTCACCTCTTTTGTTAGATCCATATCCAGGTATTTTATTTTATTTTATTTTTTTAGGCTATTGTGAATAGAGTATGGTTCCTAATTTCTCTTTCAGTGGATTCATCACTGATGTAAAGGAATGCATTTGATTTCTGGGTGTTGATTTTACATACTACTACTTTGCTGAATTCAGTAATTAATTCTAGAATTTTTCTGGTGGAGTTTTTGGATCTTCTAGATATAGAATCATGTCATCAGCAAATAGTGTAGTTTAAATTTTTCTTTACCTATTTGGATCCCTTTAATTTCTTTCTTTTGTCTAATTGCTCTGGCTAGAGTTTCAAGGATGATATTGAATAGAAGTGATGAAAGAGGACATCTTTGTCTTGTTCCAGTTTTTAGCAGGAATGCTTTCAATTTTTCCTCCATTTAGAATCATCCTGGCCTTGGGTTTAGCATATATAGCTTTTACAATGTTGAGGTATATTCCTAGTATCCCTAATTTTTCTAGTGTTTTGAATGTGAATTTGTACTATATTTTGTCGAATGCTTTTTCTGCATCTATTGAGATGATCGTATGATTCTTGTTTTTAAGTCTATTAATATGATGAATTACGTTTATTGATTTCCATGTGTTGAACCAACACTGCATCCCTGGGATGAATTCCACATGATCATGGTGGATTATTATTTTAATATGTTTTTGTTAATGATTTGCCAGAATTTTATTGAGAATTTTTCTATTTATGTTCATGAGGGATATTGGACTAAAGTTCTTTCTTTGAAGTGTCAGTCTGGTTTTGGTATCAGGGTGATATTAGCCTCATGGAATGAGTTTGGAAGGGTTCCCTCCTTTTCTATTTCATGGAATACTTTGAGGAGTATTGGTAATAATTCTTCTTTGAAAGTCTTAGAGAACTCAGTTGAGAATCCATGTGGTCCTGGGCTTTTCTTGGTAGGGAGGCTTTTGATGGTGTTTTCTATCTCATTACTTGAAATTGATTTATTTAAATCATGTATAACCTTGTCATTGAGTTTGGGTAGGTCATATGTCTCTAGAAATTTGTCAATGTCTTTGATATTTTCTATTTTATGAGAGTAAAATTTTCAAAAATAGTTTCTAATTATCTTCTGTATTTCACACGTGTCTGTTATGATATTTCCTTCTTCATCTTGTATTTTAGTAATTTGAGTTTTTCTCTATTTCTCTTCATTAGCATGGACAAGGATTTATCTATTTTTTTAATTTTTCAAAGAACCAACTTTTGTCAATTTTTAAATTTCTTTTGTTTCTATTTCATTAATTTCAGGTCTGATAATAATTATTTACTGTCTTCTGGTTTTAGTGTTATTTGTTCTTCTTTTTCTAGGGTGTTGAAATGTAGTGTTAGGTCATTTATTTGTTGACTTTTAATTTTTTAATGAATGCATTCAATACAATAAACTTTCCCCCTTAATACTGCCATCATAGTATCCCAGAGATTTTGATATTTTATATCACTGTTCCCAATTACCTCTAAGATTTTTTTATTTCATCCTTGATTTCTTCTACTATCAATTCATCATTCAATTGTGTATTATTTAGTCTCCATTTATTACAGTAGCTTCTATTTTTTTTATTTTATAGTTGATTTCTAATTTCATTCCATTTTGGTCTGATAAAATGCAGGGTATTATCTCTGTTTTTTTTGTATTTACTAAGACTTGCTTTGTGGCATAAGATATGATCTATTTTAGAGAAGGAGCCATGTGCTGCTGAGAGGAAAGTATATTTTCTAATTGATGGATGAAATATTATATATATATATATATATATATATATATATATATCTGTTAAGTCTATATTGTCGATTGTATTATTTAGTTCTATAGTTCCTATTTAGTTTTTGTTTGAAAGATCTGTCCAGTAGTGAGAGAGGTATGTTAAAGTCACCCAGTATTATTGTATTGTAATCTATTTGACTTTTGAAATTGAAAAGAGTTTGTTTGATGTACATAGATGTTCCATTGTTTGGGGGCATAAATATTTATAATTGTTATGTTCTGCTTATATATACTTCCCTTAAATAATATGAAATGTTCTTCTTTGTCTCTTCTGTTTAACTTTGGCTTGAAGTCTACTTTATCTGAGATGATAATTGAAACCTCTGCTTGTTTACATAATCTACATGAGCGACAACTATTTTCCCATCCTTTCACCTTTAGCTTTTTGATATCTTTGCCCATGAGGTGAGTCTCATGAAGACAGCATATTTTGGGGTCTTGCTTTGTAATTCCATCTGCCAATCTATGTCTTTTGATTGATGACTTTAGGTCATTAGCATTCAACGTTATTATTGAGATATGCTTTGTATTCCCTGTCATTTTGATTTAGCTCTTGTTATTGATTTGTCTTAGTTTCTCATTTGGTTGAATGTACCTTTGGTGTAGATCTTCCCTTTGCTGGTTTTTCACTTTTTTTCTTTACTTATCCTCATGGAATATTTTGAGAATGTTCTGTAGTGTAGGCTTTCTAGTTGTGAATTCCTTAAATTGGTTTATCATGGAATGTTTTAATTTCATCTTCAAATCTGAAACTTAGTTTTGGTGGATATAAAATTCTTGCTTGTCCACCATTTTATTTCAGGGCTTCAAATATATTATTCTATCTACTAGCTTTGAGGGTTGGGTTGAGAAATTAGTTGAGATCCAAATTGGTTTCCCCCATATGTAATTTGATTTTGATTTTTTTTCTCTCACAGCCTTTAAGATTTTGTCTTTATGTGTTAGTCATTCTCATTATAATGTTTCTTGGTGTGGGTCTGCTGTAACTTTGTACATTTGGGTTCTTATAAGCCTCTTGTATTTGATTTTTCATTCCATTCTCCAGGTTTGGGAAATTTTCTGCTATTATATCATTGAAAATATTGTGCATTACTTTGGTTTATATCTCTGCTCCTTTATCTATTCTAATAACCCTTAAATTTGGGCTTTTCATGTTATCACATGATTCTTGAAGGTTCTGTTCATGGTTTCTTACCATCTTCTTTGGATCTTCAACTCTACTTTCAAGATTAAATATTTTATCTTATTTGTCTGAGGTTCTATCTTCCAAGTGGTCTAGTCTGTTTGTGATGCTTTCTATTGAATTTATAATTTAATTTACTGATTCCTTCATTTTGATGATGTCTGCTTGTTTTTTTCCCACAATCTCTAACTCTATATTGATGTGGTCTTTCACTTCTACTATTTTTTCTTTGACTTCATTCTTTATGCTATTCTTTAGTTCACATATCAATTTAACTATATACAATATGAACTCCTTCTTGGCCACTTCTTCTAATGTGTTATCAGTGGCTTCTGTTGTTGAAGCATCTTTGTTTGGGGCACATTATTCCCTTGTTTCTTCATGTTGTTAGTGTGTTTTCCCATCTAAAAGTAATATAATAATATAATATAATATAATATAATACTGGATAAATTCTACCCTGTAGACCTATAGTGTCCCTGAAGGCTTCCTGTGCTTCACCTTTACTGGTGAGACCAATATCAACAGAACCCAGTGTATAAAATATATAGTCTTAAACATAATAGCTCCCACAAAAGTATCAACTGATTTCTCACATTAAACCAAAATGATGAGTTTAATAACTATCTATAGTACAAACAGAAAATTTGTTAAAATGATTTACAATTTCAAATGGTGGATGAGAGACTCAAGGTAGTGTAGTATGCAATATTCATGAGGGAGGAAGAGAGAAGCTAGAAGTAAAAATTTGCAGGAAGAGTGGAAGAGGAGCTGACAGAGATTGGCTGGTTGTTGGAGAACAGTTAGGAAGAAAATCCAAGAAAATAGATGAGAGAGGAAGAATATGAACAAAGACAAAAAAATTAAAGACATAAGAATACAACGAAAATGCAAAACACCATTCATATATCATTCTCCTCCACACAATGATGCATAAAACATCCTGTTCCAAATATGGTAAACAGATGAATAAATTGAAAAATAAAATAAAATAAAACACATCTTGCTGGAAAGTCAAACTCTTTCTGTCAGTGTTCATCAGTTTCTGAAGCTTGTCTCTTACATCTTTTGGGATCACCAAACCCAAATAAGCCCTCTCAAACCCATTCTCTATCCCACCAATCTGGGCTTTGTATACCTCAGGCTCAATCACATTGCAGTCCCAAGATCTCAATGCTACTCCTACTCACAGAGAGACAACCAGGGATACACTCATGGAAAGGATCAACCCCAAGATGCAGCAGCAAGCCAAGGGCCACCAGCACTCTTAGCAGGAAGAACCCAGGCCCCTCCAAACCTGCAGGCACCCCACACTGGACCTGCAGGACCCAGCTGGAGTCTCCAGACAGAGGCTCTTGTGGTGGTAAACCTGCTGTCACCCAGGCCCCAGGCCATGGCTGGTGTCACAAAATGTGTGCAACCATGTGCAACTAAATCTGGATTTTCCCCCACAGCATTCCTCTAGGCCATGGTAGTGGCAGTAGTGGCAGTGGTTATTGCCAGCAGAAAGTGTGTCAGCAGCAGTGGCAGTTGCAGTTGCATCCAGGGCTGTGGTTTCTTCTGTGGCAGCAGCACTAAGACAAAAGACCTCCAGGTCATCTCAGGTGGCAGCAGTGGAATCAGAGGCAGGAGCAATCAGTGCATAGTTTTTATACATAATATTGCAAGGACATTCATTCAGACTTTAGGAAATCTTAATTTAATGGCATATTTCATAAAATTGCCTGTTACAAGTTTTTAATTTTTTCTCAATCATAGTTCTGCATCTGTAAGATGATAAAATAACCTTCTAGAGTCCTTGTGAAAATTTAATAAAACTTCACACAATAAGGTAATTGATATGATTACTGTCACAGTGTAACTGGTTAGTGAATTATTTGTTTTTATTATCATTATTGTTATATGTTACATTTCTCCACTACTAGAAAATATCTTAGTGTAAAATAAAAGGGGTCTGGAGTCACAATATGTCACCATATTGGACATTTCACCTGTCAATTACCAAAATGTATTAGTCGCATTATCTTGTGTTTTAGTCAAAATTTTCACTGCTGTGACTAATAGACTCAATCAGAACAACTATAGAGGAGGGAAAGTTTATTTGAGGTCTCATGGTTTCGGAGGTCTTAGTCCATAGAAAGCAGGTTCCATTATTTGGGGCTTGAGGCAAGGCAGGACATCATGGTGGAAGACTGCAGCAGAGGGAAGCAGCTCATATGATGATCAGAAAGCAGACAGACTAAGCTCAGCTTGCAAATATATACCCGAAAGGTATGCCTCAATGTCCACCTCCTCTAGCCACACCATACTTGCCTTCAGTTACCACTCAGTAAATCCCCTTAGGGGATAAATTCACTGATTGGGTTAAGATTCTCATAACCCAATAATTTTTCCTCTAAACCTTCTTACAGTGTCTCACATGTGAGCTTTTGGGAGACACTTCACATCAAAACCATAACACCTTGAAAAGGTTTTAAATTGTTTTTGCTTTACATTATTTAGCTCTAAAATGAGGAAGAGTGCAGAAGATTTTGTGAGGAAAAAATGTGGCAATACATGTAAGTCAGTTTAATGGTGCTTTTAACATAACAAGTGCTCAATAAATCATATTTTTATTAATTCTAACTTTCATTTTGGTTTTTCCATAAATAAAATGGATACATATTTTTGAATGTGAAATTATGGTGCAATTCACAATGAATATAATGTTTAGTAGTTTGCTGCTTTTAAAAAATAGTTTTATTATCTAAGCATCTTATTTTTCTCCATAACATTCTTAAAAATCATTTATACATTTGTTCAAAATAATAATTATAATTCAACACTCATTCATGATGAAAACTCTCATTAAACTGAAAATAGAACTTCCTCAACTTGATGAAGGATATCTACAAAATACATACATCTAAAATTATATTTAATGGTGAGAAAACAGAAGTTTTCAAAAAATATCAATAATAAGGCAAGAATATTCAGTCTCACCTCTCCTTTCCAACATCATGCTGGGAGTCCTAGGTAATAAAACAGGAAAGGAAAGGAAAAGAAAATAAGAGGTACACTGACTGAAAAGGAAGAAATAAAGATGTCTTTGTTTACTGATGACATGCTTGTTCATGTAGAAAATCAAAAATGATTGACAAGAAAACTCCTTGAATTAATAAACAATTACACCTAAGTTTCAGTATGCAAGATTAATAAATATGAATCAATTGCTTTACCATATGTTGACAATAAACCAGTGAAACTTGAAATGAAAAATAATAATGCTTATCTTCATAACCCCCCTCCAAAATGAAATACTCAGGCGTACACTGTGTGATGAAAACTATAAGACTTTGTGGGACTATGAAAGAACTAAATAGTGATAATTTCTGACCTTAATTTCATTTATATGATGAATTACATTTATTGATTTGCATATGTTAAGCCATCCTTGCATTCCTTATACCATGTTTATGGGTAAGAGGTCTCAATATTGTGAAGATGTCAGTTCTTTGGAATTCAGTCTATAGACTTAATGTAATGTCAATCAAAATCCCAGAAAGTTGTTTTGTAGACATTGACAAACTGATTATAAGTTTCATATGGAAAGTAATGGTCCAGAGTAGACATACAATTCAAAGTTAAGAAGAAAGTAGGAAGACAGATGCTACCTTACTTTAAGTCTTTCTATAAAGCTATAGTACTCACGTATGTTATTAACAAAAGAATGGACAAAGAGGTTAATGGAACAAAATAGCTCAGAAATAGATGCTCACAAATATCGTCACTGGTTATTTGATAAAGGAACAAATGCAATGTGGTGAATAAATGATAGT
The DNA here is from genome assembly GCF_048772815.1 of Callospermophilus lateralis. Taxonomy (NCBI): domain Eukaryota; kingdom Metazoa; phylum Chordata; class Mammalia; order Rodentia; family Sciuridae; genus Callospermophilus; species Callospermophilus lateralis. Next base: position 116,254,288 of record NC_135325.1, read on the forward strand.
CTTTTTTAACAAATGCTGGAATATTGTTAACATGGCCATACTACAAAAAAGCAATATGCAGATTCAATGCAGTTCCCATCAAAACACCAATGCCATTGTTCAAAGAACTAGATAAAATGATCCTAAAATTCATTTGAAATAATAAAAGACTCAGAATAGCCAAAGGAATTCTAAACCAAGAAAGCAATGCTGGAGGCATCTCAAACCTGACTTCAAACCATACTACAGAGCTGCAGTAACAACAACTGTTTGGTGCTGTCATAAAATGCACATAGACCAATGGTATAGAAGACCCAGAAACAAACCTACACATCTACAGTCATCTGATCATTGACAAAGGTGCCAAAAATATATAATGGAGAGAAGTCAGCCTTTTTAGCAAATGGTGCTAGAAATGAGACTAGAAGAATGTAGCCAACTGAGATTCCATCTCATTCCAGTCAGAAATGCAATTATTAAGAATACAAGTAACTGTAGATGTAGGTGAGATTATGGGGGGAAAGATTCAATCATACATTGCTGGTGGGAGTGCAAATTAGTGCAATCACTCTGGAAAGCAGTATGGAGATTCCTCAAAGAACAAGGAATGGAGACACCATTTGACCCAGTTATCCCACTCCTTGGTCTATATCCCAAGGAGTTAAAATCAGCATACCACACTGATGCAGCCACATCAATATTTATAGAAGCTCAATTCACAGTAGCTAAGCTATGAAGCCAACCTGGGTACCCTTCAACAGATGAATGGTAAAGAAAATGTGGTATACACATCACACACACACACACACACACACACACACACACACACACACTAGAATATTGCTCAGCTGTCAAAATGAATGACTATGACTTTTTTCTAGTAAATGGATGGATCTGGAGACTTTCAAGCTAAGTGAAATAAGCTAGTCACAAAAAACAAAAGGCTGCATGCTCTCTATGACATATAGATACTAACACACAATAAAGGGAGAAAGAAGAATAGAATTTCAATGGAATAGACAAAGGGGATTGAAGGGAATGGAGAGGGGATATGGATAGGAAAGTCAGTGGAATTAATTGGACATAACTTTCCTAAATTCATATATGAATACACCACAGTGAAACCCCACATCATGTATAGCCACAAGAATGATATCATAATTAAAATAATTTATACTTCATGTATGTATATTGTGTCAAAATGCACTCTATTGTCATGTATATCAAAAAGAAGAAATAAAAAATTTCTAAAAAATGACTGAGAGTAGCCCTTTATCTCTCACCCTGCACAAAAGTCAATTCAAAATGGATCAAATATCTAGGAATTAGACCAGAAACTATGCAACTCCTAGAAGAAAATGTAGGGTCAATACTCCAGCAAATGAGCACAGACAATAACTTTCTCAGTAGGAACCTAAAGCTCAGGAAATAATGCCAAGGGTGAATAAATGGAACAGCATCAAACTAAAAGCTTTTGCACAGCAAAAGAAACAAGTATATGAAGAGAGAACCCACAGAATGAAAAAAATCTTTGGTAGCTACTCATCTGAAAGAGGATTAAACTTTTATTTCTTAAATTAAAATTTTAATATATATATATGTGTGTGTATATATATATATATATATATATATATATATGTGTGTGTGTGTGTGTGTGTGTGTGTGTGTTTATGGGATTCAAAGCAGTGTTATGATTTATTAATAGAATGTGGAATAAGTAAATTGAACTAATTAATATATCTGTCACCTCAAATGCATTACATTTTATGGTGAAAATACTTGAAATTTGCTCTTGGATATTTTGAAATTTACAATATATTATTTTTATTATATTTACCCAATATGTGATTTTTTTCAGGGGATTACCTTTGTTCTAATACCTTTTTAATGCCCTTAGGCCTGTTTCCTTATGCAACATTTTACGACCTGATTAAAAGAACGTGCTAGTGTTATGTGAAAGCCCACCTATTGCATATAAAATATCAATGATATTTTTTTTCTGTTTTATCTCTCCTCTCACTTCTTCTTTAAAATGTAGTTGCATTATTTCTACTTGGACATAATATATAAAATTTGTAAATTTGTATTCTACCCACCAGTCCATTTTTATTTTAGTCATATATCATCAGTCCTTTTCCCTGAAGTTTTCTCAGTGATCACTCTCAAGAAGGGCTAACAGTTACAGAATGTCTTCATGTTCTTGCATGTATAAAGCTGATTTTCTAAAGCTCTGATAATTGAAGAACAGTTTGAATGCATATAAAATCCTTGGTGCATTCTTTCTCTCATTGAGACTTTGGAAAGTATTTTTACATTGTTGCCTTGCTTTCTGTAATGATTTTAAGAAATCTATTGTCAGGTTAGTTTGTTTGCTCTTTTGAATTATTTGAATTTATCCTATTTAGTGTTTACTTAGTTTTTCAAATTTTCATGTTGATATTTTTAAACAAATTTGGATAAATTTTAGACATTGTTTATTCAAATAATTTTTCTGCCTTGCTATCTCCTGTTCCTTCTGGCACACCAATTACATGTATTTTTAATATGACATTTCCTCACAGGTCACTGTGGCTACTTATTCCCATGTAGCATATATTTTTCTCTTCTGCAAGTTGTATTGCCACAGTCTGGCTGGGCACAAATCACCAAGCCGCCACAAAGCACTTGTATCTACAAACAGGAAACTTTATTGCCTGAACTCCAACAGCATTCCACGCACACTCTCTGGGAACTCTCCCAAACGCCACCCACGCGGCTCCTCCAGGAACACACCACACACCAACCGGAACTCCCTCTCCCGGCACTTCCCCAACCAATGCGAACTCTCCCAGAATCCCGCGAGAACTCCAAAGTAGCAGGCCAAGGCGGACAGCAGGGGTCTAATATACAATTGAATCAATCCAGCATCATCGTAATGGTTTACCTCTCAACCAATACTATTGGCAAAATGCCAGGGGCCATTCCTACTGGCTGTGGCTCTCAGCATTGTATATAGTCTTTTAATTTATCTTTTATTCATTAACCCTCTCTTTTGTTGTATTCAATTGGATATTAAGAATTTCTTATTTCGTATGGCTTTTTTCCCCTAGAACCTTTCCCCCCAATTTTATAATTTTGTCATTGATGTTTCCTTTGTGCTCATTTATTGTAGCTGAATTGTAATTCTTTGAAAGTATTCATAGTAGTTTCATTAAGGTGGATGTAGCCTAAGTATATCGTCTCAGTTATCTTGGTAGTGGCTTCTATTAACTGTTTTTCTCTTTACTGTTTCTTGCTCTATGTATCTAGTATTTCTTTACACTTTTTTGTTCTGTTTCTTCACATGTCAAATAATTTTTAATTAGAAATTGGATATTTTTGTTGATATATTGCAGAAAATGTTCTGTCATCTTTCTGTAAAGAGTACTGCTGTTTCTCTTGGGAGAGACTAAACTTCAAATTCTCCCTCTAACCTTATGCAGTGCAATATACCTAAAATCTATAGTTGGTCTTTTCAGGAATTAGACATGCATTTAAGTGCAGTTAGCATGCAGATTTGGGGGACCTCTGCCCTGTGACTACCTCCCTTGCGATTTCCCTACTCAATTGTAGTTATTTTGGAAGCCACAATCTCTGGTCTGTGTCTTCCTGTCAATATCATCAAAGATTTTGGTTTGACTTGTAGTCTTGGATTGGGATATGCCTTATAACAAAAAAAAAAAAAAACTACATAAAAGGTCAATTTACTCCCTGTGATTCTCTCCATTCAAAATTTGAATTTTTTTCCCTATTTCTGCTTACTTCTATTCAAGGATCTTATGTAGTGAGCAGAATGGTCCATCAATTATTATCCAGGTTTGAGCACAAAAGGGGAATTATGGATATTTGTAGAGAAAATTAAGGCTATTAATATGCTGACCTGAAGATGGAAAGATTATCTGGTATTATCCAGGTGGGCCCAGTGTAATCACAAAGGTTTTTGAAAGTGGAATCAAAAACCACAGGAGTAAAACCAGAGATATGTACCTTGAGAAATATCTGAACAAACATTTCTGGCTTTGAATATGGAAGAGGGCCATGAGCCATGGAGTGTAGGTGGCCTATAGATGCTGGAAAAAGCAAGGAAATGGATTCTCCCCTGGAGCTTCTACAAGGAATAAAGCCCTCCTGACAGGTTAATTTTAGCCCTATGAGACCCATTTCAGACTGATGGCCTCCAGAAGTGCAAGACAATGATATGTCCTTCTAGTATTTCAAGCAATAATTCCATTGTCTATAATTCTTATCTTTAGAAGGAGTTGTTTGATATAAGCTCTTCTGCCAGAACAGGAAACTTGAGTTTTAAATATATCATCTCTAATATCATATAATTGTGACATATTAGCAGCAGTTTTCTATGTTTTAAATTTTCCTTTTATCCATTTTCTTGCTTAACTAAAAGAGAGAATTTGGTAATTGTATACTGGTGAAAATTACTTATAGGACTTGGAGTCAGAAGTTTCAATATATTTTAACTCTGTCAGTACTTTCTTCCTTAAAGTGGAAAAACTACTCCTTCCAATTTCTGACTTGTAAACATAGATGAGATAATGAAATGAATGCTTCCCAAATACTGTACAAATTTAAGGCATGATTGAAATGGTGAGTTTATTGTACAATGAGTTTAAATAGATATAATTTTTATGCAGAGGAATACAAATTATTTAGGAGAATTGAATTAATTTTTAACAGAAATAGAGATACCATGGATATTTCGTAGTGTAGAAAAATGGTTTTCCTCCATTGATTTGAAATTCCAAATGAAAGTTAACAAAGGTTAAAGAACTGGGTGGTAAAGAGCAAGATGAATTAATTCTAAAATATCACTATCTTTTCACCAAGGGTCAACATTGCATTAGTCAAGATTCTCCAGAGAAATAGAACCAAGAGCCTCTCTTTCTCTCCACACATGCATGTGCTGATGAGCGTACACACACACACTATAAGGTACTATAGGTATAATAGACAGTAAGATTTTCACTTACCATTTCTAATTTCAGGCCTATAGTTTTCTTTTATTCTGTAAAACATCTTCTTTGGAATTCTTTTTCTTTGCTCTACTATACTTTAGCTTGTACGTTATTTGTAGATCTTTTTCAGGAAAGCCCTTTCATAGTCATTGTAAACTTTAGTACTGAATTATTTTAAAATGGTCTGCAGTTCTTTCCTGTACAGTATTGTCACTATCCAACTTGAATGATCCACACAGAAACCAGAGGATGGTTCATTTCCTTCCCTTTTCAAACTCCAATGACCCCTTTTTATTTCAGCCACTTACTCCCAAGTTCATATTGCACATTTCTTTTTAGGCACCCATTGCTTTATCTGGGGTTCTGTAATAAATGTGGAAGAATTTCTTAGCGTGTGTGAAATGCAGTATGAAATGCCTGTGTGAAAGTAAATATGTAGGAGATGGGGAAGCTGGGAAAATTGTCAAATTGCCAAACAAGTTTGACCCTGTTATTATTTCTGTTATGATTTGGATGTGAGCTGTCCCCCAAAAGCTCATGTATGAGGCAATGCAAGAAGGTTCAGAGGAGAAATGATTGGGTTCAGAGAGCCTTGAACTAATCAGTGAATTAATCCCCAGTGGGATTAACTGAGTGGTAATTGGAGACAGGTGGGATGTAGCTGGAAGAGGCGGGTCATTGGGGGTGTGGCTTTGGGTATATATTTGTATCTGGCAAGTTGAATCCCTCCCTCTACATTCTGATCATCATTTGAGCTGCTTTCCTCCACCATACTCTTCCACCATAATGTTCTGCTTCATCTCAAGCCCCAAGAAATGAAGATGGCTGTCTATAGATTTAGACCTCTGAAACTGTGAGTCCCTAAATAAACTTTCCTCCTCTACAGTTGTTCTGATCAGGTCTTTTAGTTGTAGGAGCAAAAAAACTGACTAAAACATTTTCCAAGTGAAGGAGAGAAAGATCATGTGAAAGTGACTTAGAGTGATATGCAACTGAAAACGATTTGGCAAAACCTTAGGGGGACTCTTTGAAACAGCTGACAAAAAAAATATCTTCAAGGAAAGTCTACATTGCATCTTCCTTATTGGTCACACTATGAATAGCAGCCAATGGAAAGTATGACCTGACCCAAATACAAGGATGGATTTCACAGTGCAGCACCTAAGGCACATTCAATCTCATGTTCCAAGGAAATATAACTTGGTTAAATGAATTCTTGCTTATCCAGTCTTACATTCTTAATAAAGCACCCTCAAAATAATCTCTGAAGTACTCTCCTTGATCCTTCTGGTATATTCCAGATAGTTCTTGCAATTTTTTAGACATATAATTTATTAGCTTCATTATCAATCCCAGCTTGTCAACCAAAAGATTACAGTGGAATTTGACACAATTATAAACCTTGTAACCAGGAAAGCAACCCCTAAAGGAGCTTCAATTGACTTGAATGAAAGAGATTCCTGCAATCTGGTGAATCACAGTAGAAATTTTAGATATTGTGTGGGATGAGTGGGATACATACATATGTCTACTGTGTATGTGTATGTGGAGTATGGGAGGTCTGTAGAGTCAATGTTCTCAGTACAGCCATCTAGATATACTCCTTCAAGTTTTTAGAATACTAGACTTTCCATACCAGGGCCCTGACCTCATAAAAGACATGTTTGGTTGTCTCTGGAGCTCTGAAACTCTCAGAAATTAGTTCTTATAGCCTGCTGTTTGATTGTGTCTGGCCTTCTGCTACAGGTGATGAGGGCCCCTTTATGCTACCACTAAGGTCCTCTAGTTCTTGCACTTTGCTATTAACTGCTTGTTAACAGCTCTAAGTCTCTCATTATCCATATGCAGTGTGTCAATACAACTTAGTATTAACCAGGCAACTCTGATGTCTTTGTAGTATTCTTTTCCTCATAAATTCCAAATGACTGCTTCTGTGCAACTGCTATAGCATTCCCCTCCATCAAAATACTTTCCAATGTAACCTCAGGTAAAATATTTAGCAATTAAACAACTATTTTTTTTTTACTAACATTCATGCTACCATTCAAGATTGTGTCCTCTTCACTTTGAAGGGTGGAGTTGGAGTTCGGTGGAGATGGAAGGATGCATGAGATGAACCTGTCTGAAATCCCCTTGCCACTGCCAAATATTTAGACCACTCTGGATAAAACTTGTTTTATCTCAACTTTCCCCAAGATGACAACACTGAGCATGCAAACATTTTGTTAGGGTAAATATCTATGTGAAAGGAAATATGAAGGAAATTGGGGAAGCTGGGATAGCTGTCAGATCCCTATGTACAATCTTACTTGAAAAGAAGGGGAGAGACAGAGAGACATAGAGAGACAGAGGAGAGAGAGAGAGAGAGAGAGAGAGAGAGAGAGAGAGAGAGAGAGAGAGAAGGAGAGAGAAGAGAAGAGAAGAGAAGAGAAGAGAAGAGAAGAGAAAATAGAGGTAGGAAAGAGAAGATAGATAGAAGCACCCTAGACTGCAATGCTCTCTAAGGAGAGTCCTTAAACAAAATCTTCCAACAAAGGAGTACTATGGCTCCCAGAAATGTGTCCCCTTTGCACCCTTTGGTCATTGGTGAAGAATAAGCATGTTGTAGGTATGGCCGAGGCACAAATTTGAGATGGATATCAGGGTAAAGCTGGAAATAGGGCTTCAAACAATGATAATTTTTAGAGTAGAAAGAAGTCTAAGAGAAACATTATCATCACTACCAGACCCTGATATATACTCATATCTTAAAATTTAAGGGGATAAGTGACAATATAATTTTATGATCAAAGTATATTTTTGAGAATGCAAGGGCAGATATATTAAAAATTATACCAGAAATGTCCTATGTACACTATATAATCACTACTCTTTGTCTTCAAATCCTTTTCTGTACTTTTAACTTTCTCATTTTCTTAGGTACAGCCACTACAATTCTTAATCATTATTGACTTCTTACAATGTATACAGCTCCCTCAGTCAATCTTCATTTAACATATCATGCAAAAGCATACTCCATGATTTGCCTGTTAATTTTTTTCTTTTAACCATTTAACTCTTTGTCCTCTTGCCCTTCATCCACAATTTTATTGAAACATCCCATCTCTGATTCTATCAAAATATTAGAATTTCCACTTTTACTACTGGCTACTGAGTATTGCCAGTGAAGGTTACACTTCACTGCACATCTATATCACTACAAATTCATAACCCTCAAATTCATCTCTAATATCAGGATCACTTCTGTTGTACCAAGAAAAACTCATTCAGTAAAAATCCCTGGTAATATTTTAAATGCTTTCTATAAACATATTAGTAACAGTAGTTACTATACTTGACTTCTTTTTGATCTCAAAGAAATTTCCTCTTCTTCCTTTGCACTGCAAGAAACCATCCCTTCCAAAGTTTTATTCCATTACTTATTTTATACTCTATTGCCAACCTCCTTCATGCTTATCAATTTCTCTTAGAGTATGGGTATTATTATATCTCTCTAAACATTAAAACTACTGTTTTGACTATCTTTTAGCTCCTGGCTTTTATTCTTTTCCTTTTAGAATAAAATTTTTGGAAGTGTCTATAAATGTATTCTACTGCTTTCCTTGCATTTTACCCCATATCTTAGTAGAAGCTAACTCCTATAGTCCATCAGCCCATTAACATGGCTTTACTAAAGTCACTGTGGTAAATACAATGGCTGCAGATTCTTCTTAGTTTCTCCCATCAAGAGGAGGATATTTTGTGATCTTCTATATGTTTTCTGACAGTATGATTTTCTGTGATCAATAAAATATAAGAGATTTGCTTCCTCTGAGCTTAAACCTTAAGTGGTCTTTCCACTCCAATCCTGGTCCCTTTTGAATGTTGTCACAGTTTGGAGAGTATAGGGCCACAATATGGCCCTGGCTTAATAGGAAAGCCACAAATAAGAGAACCAAGACAAATGAGGGAACTTAAGATCAGCTCACAAATCATCTACCTAATCCCAGTACTAGTTGCTGAACTTGAATACCACAATTTCATAAAAGATTAGTGTTTTAATCAATTAAGTGTAAGAACAGAGGTTGTTCAACAAAAAAATAATTAAAATAAATCCAAGTGACACCACATGCAAAACATTATGTGTGTTATTTCATCTAAATCTTTAAGTGTTATTTTTTTCTTCACTCTTAGAGATGGGATATTGCAACTCAAAGTAGTAATTTGATTTGAATAAGGCATTACAGCTACCTTGAATGGACCAAGAGCATGCAACAAGCACTGTATTTGACCTGAACTTCCTATAGAATCTGAAAATTATGACCATTTTATTTTAGTAAAATTTATCTCTGTTGGCCATCACAGTTGTAAGAAATTAATTCTATTATATTGAATTCAATATTGCTGTTTACTACATGGACAATTCAAATAGTTTTATTTTCCACTTATCAAACACAAGAGCTAATGAATTCGTGGTTATCTAAAATCCAATTGCACTATCTGAGCAGCTACCTCAGTCTTCACTTTTACTTCCTAGTCTCAACTAAGTGGGAGTAATATTACATTTGTGATGGGTTCTCTAGAGATCAATAAAATTAACTTGTATTCTGGTGTAAGTTTTTTGAATATTAAGACTATGGCAAACAAATTATCATTTATTTATGGCAAATAAACCAAGTCAGTATGGTCTTAGGTAAGGAAGAAAAACAGGGGTAAGCTATTTACATAGAGGCATAGACAGGAAATGTAGGCAAGTAAAATTTGGATTTTAGTTTATGTGCAATAAATAACTTGGATTACTCAATGAGGGAAATGGAATGACATTTACTTTAAGAAAAAGATTTTTGAGCTGCAATGAAGAGAATGGAATGCAGAAACACAAGAGCAGAAGCATAGCAAGTATTGGAGGGTTATTGTAACAAGAAATAGTAGTAGCTTAGATGGCAGTGGAAAAAGCAAAGGAAAAAATGAAATTATGTCAATTCATTTATCAACTTAGAAAAAGATAATAGATGTTTCTTACTGACTCAAGATGAAATTAAAATTTTTAAGAACCAGTCATAATTAAAGACATCAAATTAATTATAAAAACACCCTCTCCACACATCTCCCTACAAAATTACCAGGCTTAGAAGCTTTCACAAGTTAGTTTCATACATTATTTAGGGAATATATATCCAAAATCCTGCATAAAATATTTAAGATAAAAGGAAGATAAATTGCCTACCTCATTTCAAGAAGCAAACATAACCTGGAACCCAATAGGGTATGGACAGTATAAGAAAAGAAAATTTGAGTCCAAAATCACATATGAATATAGATGTAAAATCTTCATTGAAATTCTAGCAAACCAAATTCATCATTTTTGAGATAAAATACCATCACACAAGCAACACAAAAATGATTGAACATCAGAATCCTACTGATGAAATTCATCACCTAAACCAATGGATATTGAAAAGCAGATTCTACATGTCATAACCAAGAATGAGAGTCAAAGAATAAGAAAAACTATTCTGAAAGGAAGAGTAAAGAGGAAATGATTATTGTGTCAACTCTCAAATCTTATTTTAATCTAGTATTTATACAAGATATATTTTTTAAATTGAAGGGAATTGAGAGTCTCAATTCATGAAAATAAGAGTTCATTGCATATGTGTGTGTTACCAAGAGTAGAAAAATATGGATTACTCAATAAATAAGTTTGGGACAAGTCTTTTATTATATGGAAAAAGATATAATTATATTCCTTTCCTCACTATGCACAACAGAAATTATATGTGTTTTACAGATATGTGTGAGAAACCAAATTTTGAGGCTGTTATAAATATTATTAGGAGTTTCTTTTTTCTGATTTTTAAAATTTTAATTTGTTACATATGACAGCAGAATTACAATTCATAGTACACATATAGAGCACAATTTTTCATATCTCTGGTGGTTCACAAAGTAGAGTCACACCTTTTGTGTCTTTATACATGTACTTAGGGTAATGATGTACATCTCATTCCACCATCTTCCCTATCCCCATGGCTTCTCCATTCTCCTTCCTCCCCTTTGCCCCATCTAGAGTTTATCTAATCCTCCCATGCCCCACCCCAAACCACATTATGAATCAGCATCCTTAAATCAGAGAAAATATTCAGCTTTTGATTTTGGGGGATTGGCTAACTTGACTTAGCATTATATTCTTTTTATCACTTCAAGTTAGGTGAAGTTGTTTTTAGTTATTACAAATAAAATACAAATAACAAATAAAATATTTATACAATTAACTGGATTAAATTAAACTTTTTCATATGGAAAAGGGAGTAAAATACATATACAGACTATAAAAAAGTCTTTGCAATAAAAGTAACATAAAAAACCATATGCTGAATATAAATAAGTATTCTTAAAAAGCAAAAAAAGAGACCAATACAGTAGAAAAATGAGCAAAAATAATGAAGTCAATTTGCTGAAAAGAGAATAGAGAATATTTATATGAAAAGATGATCACTTTAATGGGTAATCAGAGATGATGAAACGAACTCACTAAAGAATCATTTCATAGTCAAAGCATTGCCAAAAAATAAAATTCACGGTTAAAAAATATTAGAAAATGAAAAGAATGTGAAAGAGCTGTGTATCTCCTGTACTGTTTTATGTAGGTTGAATGAATTGATCCAAACACTTAAAGCCAATTCATAATTATTTGTTAAAATTGAAAACGTTCATACCCCACATTCAGTCAAGAGTTCCCCCAAAAAACAGAACCAGTAGGACATTTATGCATGTCTGTATACACCTGTGTACAAGTATGAATATATATATGTATATACATGTATATTTATATTCATATTTGTACACAGGTGTATATACATATATATTTATATTCATAATTGTACACAGGTGTATATACATATATATTTTTATGTTATTGTGTTTTGTGTATCCTAGTGTATGTACACACACACACACACACACACACATACTCATACACATTGTTGGATGTGGTAACTGGCAATTCTGAAGTGTATAGGGTATTTTGGCAAATTGGGCAGCAGTAGATATTGCAGTCTTGAGGCAGAATTTCGACACTTACACATTATTGAGGATAAGTTTTTTTATTAAAAGTTCAATGATTGTAAATTTCAACAACATAAAAAGAAATACCATCACAGCAACACCTGGATTAGTGTTTGAATAAATAACTGAGTACAACAGCTTAGCCACAGTTGAGATATGAAACTAACCATCACATTTCAGAATTTATCGAGTCTATTTCTAGGTATACCATTTCTCATAATTATATTTGCAAAAAGAAATGTAGAGGAATCTTTTAAAAGCAAAATATTGGAAGCAATCTTATTGTATCAATATTTATCTTCACACTATGAAATAACCCATACCAGACAAAAGAAACAAATGTGTCTACAAATGTGTATACAAAGATACATAGATTGACTATATCAGTTCTCTAAAACCTGGTATTGAAAAAATGATAGACACAAGATGATGTATACAGGAAGGCATAATTTATTTATATTTAAAAGCACATAAGATAACACATAATGTTCATTATTCCACACAATACATAAGACTTAAAAACAGAATGGAAATATTCACACTGTTGTAGATTTCTTCTGAGACAGAGTAGAAAAAGAATGGAGAGGAGGGTAATGCAACTCTTGAAAGAAGATACATAAAATTTCAACATTATCCATTATGTTTTATTTAAAAAGTTTAAGTAATTATAAAATATGTGTGATGGGGTAGGAGGATATTTGCTATCCATTCATTTGTTCATTTAATAAATATTGTTAAATGTTTACTTTGTGTCAGGAATAGTTCTAGTTGTTGGGGACATAAGGGACTAAAGCAGCTTACAGTCTAGTGAGAAGACAGGCACATAAATACAATAAGGAAAATGAATAGCATATTAGGTGATACGTTCTTTGGAGAACAATAAGGCAGGAAATGGTAGGAAGCAGGAATGAGTGTCAAGTAAAAACAAATCCCGATTTAGTTAAGGAGGGACTTTACCAGAATCATTTCTACATTATTAGAAATGATTATTGCAATCAGGAAAGGGAGAGACTTCCTAAGGTAGGAACTGCAAGCATCTCTCAGATTCAGCAGAAAGACTTTCCTTTCATAGCTGTGAGTAAATAAGGCCAGAAAAACCTGGGTGTGAGAGGGTGGGAGGTGTGATGGACCTGTCAATCAGAGAATGTCTTTCTTTATGGTCAGCCTATTCTTGGGACAGGCAGTTATGGGAGGGATGTATCCACAAGCTAAAGCTGAGGGTAGGTGGTGAAAGTTCAGAGGCCTAGTAGAAGGGAAGACAATTAACTAATGTTTAGTCAGGTGGTTCAGTTGAGTACAAAGAGACCAGCTAATCATTTTTAAGGCAAAGGATGGAAACTTATTGGGTCTATCTTTGCCCTTACCCTAGGTGAACAAGGGGGCACCCTTAAGTTTTATCTTAGTCATATAGTAAAAGATTGGTTTTTGAAGTAAGTTGTTTCTTGGGATTCAAAAGGATAAGAAGAGTTTCTTAACTGTTTCCCAGGTTCTCAGGGCTCCTGTAAAGTTCAATGTAGTCAACAGAAAGATATTACTATGGGGCTGAGGATGTGGCTCAAGTGGTATGGTGCTCACCTGGCATGCACAGGGCACTGGGTTCGATCCTCAGCACCACATAAAAATAAAATAAAGATGTTGTGTCCACCAAAAACTAAAAAAAAAAAAAAAAATTCTCCCTCTCTCTCTCTCTCTCTCTCTCTCTCTCTCTCTCTCTCTCTCTCTTTCTTAAAAAAAAAGATACTATGTTAAACAGGATTGTTAGGTATGGCTGCACTAAGAAAGTAACATCTGGGAGCTGGGGTTGCAGCTCAGTGGTAGAGTGCTCTCCTAGCATGCTTGAGGCACTGGGTTCGATCCTTAGCACCACATAAATGTAAAATAAAGATGTTGTGCCCACTTAAAACTAAAAATAAATTTTAAAAAAAGAAAATAACATCTGAGCAGAGACAAGACCTAGAAGACATAAGAAGGGTATTTCTTCCAGGCAGAAGCAATAACAAAGCCAAATCTCACAGGTTAGAAGAACAGAATTATTTGGAGAGGAAGGAGGGCAATAAAGAGGTGAGAGAGAAAACAGGCCTTCATGTGATATGTGGGGCCATGTAGCCATCAGGAGAACTTTGGTTCTTGCTCTGAGTGACATGGAAAAATCCTAAAGGTTTTAAAGAGGAGTAACTTTTTCTGGATTGTGTTTTATTGGGTCTGGATGCTGTATTGAGAAGGTAACTGCAAGAGTAAGCCCTTCAGAAAGTGAGAAGAAATGGACTAGTAGAATAAATTTTTCATTCACAGAAATGGGAGGAAAGAAAAAAACATATATAAGGCATAGTTACAGATAGGGAAGAAAATGTGCTGAAATGAGCCAGTGGAATTTACCTTTGGATTGGATTCACTATGCTAATGAAATAAGAAGCAAGATTATCAGCTGAAAGAGGGAATGAGAGAGTGACAGAAGAGAGAAAAAAGTATGGAACAATTGCTCAGATAGTAAATCAATGGACTAGGAAAATACTATGTTTGGCAGACAGAATTAAGAACCCACTTGAGGTTAATTGTCATGAATTTCAAATGAGAATAGTGAGTACAGTTATGGTAATTTTATCTAGCTAAAATCTACTGTACTGGTGCAATTGAGTATGAGACAGTTCATTTTAATCAGATTTAGTATTTCTGGGAGAGTAAAGTGAAATTAGAGGGGAAAAAACAGTTGAGGATATGTGCAAAGAAGTTTTAATGATGGACTATGGTATTCAAGTTAGGTAAGAAAGAAAGTAAAGCTATTTTAGTCAGCTTTTTCATTGTTGTGACCAAGAGACCTGACAAGAACAATTTTACAGGAGGAAAAGTTTCTTAAATGCACTCAGTTAAAGAGGTTTCAGTCCATAGATGGCCGTCTTCATAGCTCTAGACCTGAGGTGAGGCAGAATATCATGACAAAAGGGAGTGGAGGAGGAAAGCAGCTCGGGACATAAGCCACCAGGAAACAGAGTGCTCTGCTCACCAAGAACAAAATGTAAACCCCCAAGGCAGGGACCCAGCTACCTACCTTCTCCAGCCACACCGTACCTTGCTACAATTACCACCCACTTAATCCTTATCAGGGGATTATTTCAGTGATTGGGTTACTGCTGTCATAACCCAATCATTTCACCTCTGAATGTTCCTGTATTGTCTCATAGGTGAAGTTTTAGGTGATAACTTACATCTAAACCACAACAGAGGGAATGCAGAAGTTGAGGGGCAATGAAACATGATTGATATTGAATTTGAAGTTTCAATAAGATCCAGGAATGTTTGCAGTTGAGGAACTAGAAATAGTGAAGTAGGTGGTCAGAGAGTGACATGCTTGACATTTTAGGACTCTAGGACTTGCAGTTATTTAGTAATTGTAAGTTCTAGGGCCATGAGACTGCTGGGTGGCCAAGAGAGAAAGATGGAAATAAACAGGGGAAAGGAAGAGGTCAAAAGGTTGAAGGACTGAAAGACCATGGTATTGGAAGAATGATATGTGTGAATATGAATATATACATTCTGAACTTTAATCTTTCTAAAAATTATTACTGAATTATAATTATATTCCACAGTGAGGTTCATTGTGACATATTCATATATGCATTTCACATAATTTTGCTCCACCTCATATCCAAGTATGCCACAATTCCCTTCCTGTACTATACTGGTCTTCCTTCTATTTATTTATTTTGTTGGTTTGTGGATTATACATAGATATAAAGTGAAATTTATTGTGACATATTTTTATATGCATAATCTGGAATGTTTCATTCCACAGTTCCTCCACTTTCCCTGTCCTCTTTCCTCCTCAATTGCCTTCCTCTATGCTACTGTTCTCCCTTTTATTCTCATTAGATACCCTCTTTTATACCTTATTTCTAGTTTCTTCATAGGAAGGAAAATATTCTTTCCTTGTCTTTCTGAGCCTTATTTCTTTCTGAGCCTTATTTCACTTAGCACAATGTTTCCCAGTTCTATCCATTTATCAGCAAAGGACATAATTTAATTCTTCTTAATGACTGAGTGGAATTCCATTGTGCATACATATTTTCTTTGTTCATTAATCTGCTAACAGATATCTAAGCTGGTTTCATTACTTGGCTATTGTGAGTTGTACTGCTATAAATGTTGGAATGCAGGTATCACTACAGTATGCTGATTTCAAATCTTTTCTATAAATACCAAGGGATGGAATAGCTGGGGCATGTGATGGTTTCAATCCTAGTCTTTTGCCAAATCTGCTGAAAGCCATAGCCAAGTAGGAATGACACATGGCATTTTGCTTTGAAAGGTGACCCTGCTCAGGGATTAGGGTGGCTCCAGATTTAGGGTGGATCCTGCTGGAAATAGGGTGGTTCCAGGTTTAGGGTGGATCCTGCTGGGAATAGGGCGTATCCTGCTGCTTCAGGCACCCTCTCCTGGAGTTCCCATGGAGTTCTCGCGGGGTTCTGAGAATTGGTACACAGAGCCCTGTGGAGAGAGTGTATTTTTCCCAGAACGTGCGTGAAGAGTGTCGGTGAGAGTTCGGGAATAAAGAGTTGCTGTTTGAATCTATAAGGCTTTTGTGGTGGCTTGGTTATTTTGTGCCCAGCCAGACTGCGGCACAAATCTCCACATTTATATTTATATTCCAATAAACTGGAAACTCTAGAAGATATTGACAAATTTCTAGACGTTGATAACCTACCCAAATTGAACTAAGAGGATATAGAAAATTTAAACAGACCAATAATAAGCAATGAGACTGAAACAGTTTTTAAAAGCTTTCTAACAAAGAAAAATCCAGAATCAGATGGATTCTCAGCAAAATTCTACCAGACCTATAAAGAAGAACTAATCCAAATCGTCCTCAAATTATTCTATGAAATAGAAATGAGAATGGTTCTCCAAAATCCATTATGTGAAGCCAGTATTACCTTTATAACAAAACCAGATGAGGACACGTTATGGAAAGAAGATTATAAGCCAACATCCCTGATGGACATAAATGCACAAATCCTTAATAAAATATTAGCAATTAACATTAAAATGCATTAAGAAGATTATATATCATGACCAAGTTGATTTTAATCCAGGGATGCCAGGTTGGTACAATATACACAAATCAGTAAATGTAATTCACCACATAGATATAAGTATATGTTGAAATGATGAGACTGGAGGAGTTTTGTTAGGGTGAAATTGAGTCTGGATTTAAAAATCTTAAGGGAACGGGTAGTTATAGTCTTGGGGGGTCTTCAGATGACTGCAACATTAACTAATGATACTGTACTACAACATGATAATGAATGATGTAATCAAATTTCTAATTTATATGTAATAATCCAACCTTCAGAGTCATTGTAATAGTTTATAATTTTATATTAAAATAATTAAACAGATAAATAACAAATTAAATTTCAGTAATTCCATAGAAAGAAAAAATGGAAAATATAAGAAAATTAAAACCCATAAATAATTTCAACAGCTGGTTTTATGAGAAAATTAGTAAGATAGGCAAGAGTATTAAATTATATAAGTGAATATAATTGGGAGGGGAAAAGGAATGAAACACAACAAATAAGAGGTGAGAATGGAGCCAGGGACTGTGGCACATACCTATAGTTCCATAGACTTGGGAGGTTAAGGCTGGAGGATCATGAGTTCAAGGCCAGCCTGGGCAACATAGCAAGTTCCTATCTCAAAAACAAAATGCAAACAAAACAAGCAAACAAACAACAACAACAAAAATCAAGAATAGGAAAATCTTAGAAAATGACCCCCGAAACAGTATAATATGTTATGAAAATGACGTCAGAAAGCATATCATGCTTCGATGTTCCATGAGTAATTCCAATACTATATATTTATTTCAGACAGGATCCTGCTATGTGCCCAGGCTGGTCTCTAATTCTTGGGCTCAAGAGATCCTCTCTCCCTAACCTGAGAATTATCTGAGTCTACAGGAATGTTTCACCATCCTCAGTTCTAATACTATTTAAACAATTCAATGGCAGAAATATAACAATAAATCTTGAAAATCCTATGTATTTTTCAATATAGCATGATTTTTAAAGAGATTCCCCCAAAATAACATGGTATAAGAGACCACACTCATGAATAACAAGAAAAATTACTAAAGCATGTGTAAATAGGATGTAGCCACACATTAATAACAGCCTAACAGTTAGCATGTGTAAATAGGATGTAGCCACACATTAATAACAGCCTAACAGTTACAATCTGCCAAACAATTTTCTAAGAGTTTTAGATGGGTTCACACATTTAATTTTTACAACAGTTCTAAGAAGTGGGTGTTCTATGATGTCTATTATTACATATTAAGGTAAAGAAACTGAAGCAGACAGGTAAGGGAAATCAACCAGTCATTAAGTGACAGAACGAGAACTCAAACTGAAGCAATCTGTTTCAGAGTTCAAACTCTAACCATTGCACATACTGTCTTCTGAGAGAATAACATACAATGAATAAATCATACTCTTGCCAGGATATGGAAATAAACAGTGTTAAGAAATTAACATCATTTCTACATTTCAATAGATAAAAAGGAAAATTCTATTTTATCTTTATAGTTGCTTTAATGCTTTAGAGGAAAAAAGAAGAAATTGATGGATACATTTTTTAAACTTGGAAAAAAATGATAAATGAAGATTTCCTCAATAATATTTTATATCTGTCAAGCCAAAAAGCCAGGAGAGCAAGTTTAGTTGAGAAAGAAACAGCAAGATG
The DNA here is from genome assembly GCF_048772815.1 of Callospermophilus lateralis. Taxonomy (NCBI): domain Eukaryota; kingdom Metazoa; phylum Chordata; class Mammalia; order Rodentia; family Sciuridae; genus Callospermophilus; species Callospermophilus lateralis. The sequence continues at coordinate 116,273,043 of NC_135325.1, forward strand.
GCAGGATAGGATTTTCTAATACTTATCACTTCCCAGAAATATCAATTTGAACAACTATGCAGGTGCAAAAAAATACTTTCATAAGACCAAGGAAAACCAGATGAGAGATTATACCACTTGGGTATTGCATAGAAATAAGAAAAAGATACACTGAAGAGGGTGGAAAAGAAAGTTTTAGAGTGTCCATTCTGTAGTAGCACAAATGGAGTTAACTAGCACATTGGTAAAAGAGAATGAAGTGGGTCCTGGAATTTGCCTTAGACCTCAGCACCAGGCCCACCATAGTGGCAGAGCAGCAGCACTTGTGGCTCCAGGCTGCAGGTCAGTCCCACCATCAGGACTGGCCCTGTGGCCCTGTAGCCCTCTGTTTTAAATCTGACCCAATACCAAGCCAGCACCTTCAGACCCCAATTGCAGGCCATCATCAATTGCCCCAGAGGTCACAGACCTCAAGTCAGTCCCCTAGTGTTACAGTAGTTCTTTGCAAAGTCAAAATAAGAAAACAATATGAATCTAAAGGTATATGAAAGTATATTAACTTGTTAACCAAAATAATTTTCCTTCATTGAAAAAAATATTATAATCAAGAAAAACATTACAAACTATTTATATCCCATTTATCAAAGACTAAACTGCTTTTAAAAGCATTGAATTCTTTAATCCAGGTTTTTATTGAGTTATTCGATTAGTATTGTTTAAGTCTGTTTTTTGAATTTTGTTTTTGATATATGTGTGCTATTGTGTTATAGGAGTTCCTAATGTATTTTAAAAATCAACCTATTATCTAATATATCACTTGCAACTTTTTTTCCCATTTTGTAGATTGCCTTTTCACTCTGTTGATTGTTTCCTTTGCTGCTCAGAAGCTGCTCAGAAGCTTTTCAGTTGGATGTAATTCCACTTATCTAGTTTTGCTTTCATTACCTGTCCCTTTGGTGTCATAACCATGAAATCATTAACAAGACCGATGTCATGAAGATTGTTCCACATGTGTTTTTCCAGGAGATTTGTAGTTTCAGATCTTATGTTTAAATATTTAATCCATTTTGAATTGATTTTTTTAATATTTACTTTTCAGTTTTATATGGACTCAATATCTTTATTTTTATTTTTATGTGGTGCGGAAAATCGAACCCAGTGCTTCATGCATGCTAGGCGAGTGCGCTACCACTTGAGCCACATCCCCAGCCCATTGAATTGATTTTTTTGTAGGGTGTAAGATATGGATATAAATTTATTCTTTTGCATGTGTCTATCCAATTTTTCCAATACTATTTGTTGAAGAGACTTTTCTTTTTCTCTTGTTGTGTATTGTACTCTTGGCATCCTTGTCAAAAAATCAGTTGATTCTATATCTGTGTGGATTTATTTCTGGGCTCTCTAGTATGCTCTGCAGTCTGTGTGTCTGTCATTACTCCAGTATCATAGTTTTAATTACTATTGTTAGTAATATATTTTAAAATCAGTGAGTGTGATGCCTTCAATTTTGTCCTTCATCAAAATATTTTTGACTAGTCAGTGTCTTTTGTGTATCTATGTTAGTGTTTTTAATTTTCCCTCTTCCTGCAAAAAATGAATTTGGGAGTTGGATAAGGATTTGTATCTGAGATTATTTTGAATAGTAATTACAGTTAAAAAATAGCAAACTTTCTAATCTATGAACACATTTTATTTTTTCATTTGTTTATTCTTCTTTAATTGCTTCAATCAATATTTTGTAGTCATCAGTGTACAAATATTTCATCTCCTAATTTAAGTTATTCTTAAGTAGTATATTCTTTTATAAATGAGATTGTTTTCTTTATTTCTTTTTTGGGTAGTACATGATTAGTATACATAAATACAACAAAATTTTATCTGGGTTTTGTATCCTGCCATATCAATTTGTTCATTAGTTCTAACATTTTAGCGGGTGGGGAGTCTTTCATGTTTTCTACATATTTTCTACATATGTGATCATGCTATGTGCAAACAGGATAAATTTGGGGGCTGTTGCTAGGGCTCAGGGTAGAGTGCTTGCCTATCATGTGTGACACATGGGTTCAATTCTCAGCACTACATAATAAATAAATGAATCAAATAAAGATCCATCAACATCTTAATAATTAACAGGATAAATTTTACTTTTTTCTCTGATTTTAGTATCTTTTCTTTTTTCTTAATATGCTGGCTAGAATTCTGTAATTTATTAAATAGAAGAAATAATGGGCATCCTTTCCTTCTTGATTTTAGATGAAAAGCTTTCAATTTTCAGCCATTGAAAATGATATCTGCTGTGGCATTGTCATAAGCAACCTTTATTGTGTTGGAGTAATATATACTTAGTTTTTTCAGTGTTTTTATATTGAAGGATGTTGGGTTTTGTCAAATGCTTTTTCTGCATCTATTGAATGATAGTGTGATTTTCCCTCTCATTCTATGTGGTTTATAATGCTAATTTATTTTTTGTGTGTTGATGTATCCCTGCATCCCAATAATAAATCCCCCTAGATCATGTTCTATGATTACTTTAATGTATTACTTTAAGGTATTATTTTCTTGAAGATTTTCATATTTATAGTCATCAGGGATATTGGACTATAGTTTTCCTATAGTGTCTTTTGTCTGGCTTCAGTACCAGGGTAATGCTGGCCTCATTAAATGACTTTGGAAGTGCACTCTCTTCTAATTTTTAGAAGGATTTCTAAAATTTTTCTAAATCTTTGAGAAAAATTGGAATTAATTGTTTTTTACATGTTTGGTAGAATTCACCATTGAAGCTATCTTGTTCTGGACTTATTTTGATGGGAGACTTTTTATTACTGAAAAAAAAATCTCTTTACTTGCTGTTGGTCTATTGAAACTTTATATTTTTTCATGGATCAGTCTTGGTAGGTTCTATGTTTCTTGGAATTTATCCATTTCTGCTAAGTTATCTAGTTTCTTGGCATTTAATTGTTCATGGTAATTTCTTATATTCTTTTGTATTTTGGTAGTATCAGTTTTTCTTTAACTTCTAATTAGTCTTTTGTCTTTTCAGTTTCACCTATATGTTTAAAAATTTTCAGTTTTATCGATATTTTCCTTTGATTTTACATTCTCTGTTTCTTCAAAGAAGATATAGCAATGCCAACAGGTATAGTAAAAGATGCTCACTGTCACTAATTAATAGGGAAATGCATGTCAAGAAATATCACCTCACTCCTGTTAGGACAGCTATTATCAAAAAAAAAACAGACAGATTTGTGAGGTCATGGAGAAACTGAAACATTATTGGTAGGAATGCAGTAATGGAAAACAGTATGGTAGTTTCTCAAAAACTTAAAAATAAATGTGCAATATTTTTCAGTAGACCCACTTATGTGTATTCATCCAAAAGAATACAAATTACCATCTTGAAGAGATATAAGCACCCAGTGTTTATTGTGGTACTCCTCGCAATAGAAAAGTTGTGAAAACAACTTAAATGTCTGTCAATGGATGAATGGATACAGAAAATGTGGTATATGCATATAGTGGAGTATTTCTCACCCTTAAAACTGGAATTCTATAATACATAACAACATGGATGAACCTTGAAGGTATGTGCTAAGTGGAATAAGCCAGGCAAACAATATGATTCAACTTATATAAGGTATGTAAAACAGTCAATTGTATAGAATCAGAGGGTATAAGGTAGCTACCAGGGATTGCATGGGAGGGACATGTGGAACATTGCTAATCAATGGGCATAAAGTTTCAGTTACTTAAGGGGAATAAGCATTAGAGAATTGCCATAAAACATTGTGCCTATAGTTATCGATACTTCATTGTACGCTTAAAATTTTCTTAAGACGGTAGGTCTCATGTTAAGTGTTACTATCATCAAAATTTAAAGAATGTATGTTAATGTTTATTTATATATAATAAATTATATACTTAAGAATATATAATTTTAAAAAATGAATAAGAAAATCCCAGAGACCAAATGGAATATGAAAATGGACATGAGCATACAGGTGATACAAATAAAAATGGCAAAGCTGCTATCATATGAAAACAATGTAATCTCTATCATAAGTAATCAGATACAAATGAGACCATTTCAATTGTTAGGTTGGCAAATATTGAAATAGGAACATGGTAAGCAATAATACACCCTATTCTAATGACTATTTAGCATTTTATTAGAAAATTTATCCAGTGATATTAGAAAAATGTGTGTGGAGTATATACACATTTTAAGGGAAGAAAAGAAAATGTCATCATTTATTCATCATAATCCACCCACAAAATCTGTAAGCGGTATTGTATAAAATTAGACTTGTGACTCCTGACAGACACAATGTGTGGAGGTACTCAAGTTTGTTTCTGTAGGGATTGTAGATTAGTTGACTTTCTATAAGGTACAATTTGGCAATTATATGTATTTATTAACAGATTTACTTATGTATAAAGCATACATTGCCATGCTGTGTATTTTAACAAAAGATTAAAAACTTTTAACACTCATCACCTGGAAGGTAGTTGAAATTATCCTTTGTTATCCTATTATAGGTGAAAGACTGAATGATGATCCACCCCATTATGTCCAATTTCTAATTCCAAATCCCTGTGATTATTTTACCTTTGTTGCAAAAGGATATTTGAATATGAGATTAAATAAAACATTGTGAGATGAGAAGATTATCCCGGATTCTTCACATTGACCCAGTATAATCACGGGAGTCTTATGGAGAAAAGCAGAGGGAGAAGGGAGACGGGATATACTAGTACAGAAGAGAAGACAATGTAAAGGTGGAAAGAGATTGAACTGATGAGAAGAAGGGGATACAAACCAAGGAATAGACAGTTACTAGAAGAAAAACAAGCAACTTGATTTCCCACTTAGAGCTTCCAGAAAGAACCAGCCCTGCCAAAATCTTGGATTTATGCAAGTGAAACTGATTTCATACTTCTGAACCACCAGCACATCTGATTTGTCTGTGAAATGTCTGTTTTTGAAAACCACAAACTTTGTGATAACGTTTTACAATAACAATGGAAAACTACTATGGATTGCAATAATATAAATGCATGCAAGTTTGGGTCAGGTACACAAGCATTGATAAGATTTAGCTTCAAAATATACTCTGGAAAAAAAGTGTGGTGTAAATATTATGCTAAAATTTTGCAAAAGTTTACTTATTTATACATAAACAAACACATTTGCATAGATATGGAAGATTGATGGAAGAATGCACAAAAAATGTAAAAAACAAAACAAAAAAAAAAAACTGCTGTCTCTGGGGAATTGAATTGACAGTATGGATACCAATAGTTTCAGACTAACTTTTCTCCAGATATCTTTGGGGCCACATTTACACATTAATTTTTTTTCACCATATTAGTAGGATTATCATCTTAAAATAAAGATTATGGAAATACTGCTGAACTTCTGATTGTATATCATCATAATAATATTATTAATAATGACATTTGTAGATTGATATCTTTTAGAGTTAACATCTTTAAAATATCACCTTTTCTCCTCTCCACTTATTCAGGTTGTCTCTTAAATCCTTCAGCATAACATTCATACTTCCCTTCATCTGCAAAGCTTACCTACTTTCTTTTACAATTAAATATTTGTAGTTTTATTAATATTGTAAATGGAATCTGATTTTGAAATAAAAACTGCATTGTTTTATTTATTTTGCTATGGGAATTTTAGTGTGATATGGAAAAGAACAAGCAAGAATGAAAATTCTTGTCTTGTTCTGATATAAAACCTAAAATTTGTCAGTATGTCTGCTTGTTGTAGATTTTGGATATAGTTTATAAATTTCAGGAATACCTGATTGCTCAGGAATTTGATTACAATTATGTTTGATTTCCTGAATGCCCTTTTCTATTTTTCTTTGTATAATCATGTCATTGTCTTTCTTAGTCTCTTAGGGGTGAACTAAGTGATTTGTTTCATGTTATAGCATCTTTTCAGTCCTGACAAATGACTACTTGGTGATGACATATATTTTACATATGATTAGATTCATTTTGTTAATATTTTACTTAAGATATTTATATTTAATAAGCCCACAATGTTTCTTTCTCCTAGTAAATCTTGTCAGATTTCAGGCCCTTCGAAGTGAATAAAATAATATTTTTCTTAACTTTCATGAAATTAAACATTTGTCTTTTAAATTTAACTGAAACAATTTTCATTTAAAATATATTTTCCATTCTTGAACATTTAAAAATATGAACTGTGATGTGTTCTGGGCCTGAAAACTTATGGCAAGACATTTTTAACTATAGACTGTAGATTAGATTTTTTTAAGTAATTATAGATACATTCATGTTTTATAATTGTTCTTGGGTTATTTTTGTAGCTCTCATGTCAATTTAGAATTTTCCCAAATATCTAAAAATATTCCAAAACTATTGATATTAAAAATTTCAACTATGTTTTTTCAATTTATTTTTTAGCTTTAGGTTGACATGATATCTTTATTTTATTTTTATGTGGTGCTGAGGATTGAACCCAGTGCCTCACACATGCCAGATGAGCACGCTACCACTTGAGCCACATCCCCAGCCCTCAACTATGTTTAATTATGTGTTTTCTCGTTCCTAAGGTTATGGTTTTATTCAGTCTTTTAAGTAAATTTCTAATTCTGTTTTGAAAGGTCTAATGTTAGTATTCATTGATTTGCTATTATTTACTATTTATTAATTTCTGCTGTTATCCCTTTCTTTCAGTGAATTTATTATGTTGTTCTTTTTCTAACTACTAGAGTGGAACATCTAATTCATTAATTTTCAATCTTTTTGTGATATATGCATTTGTACCTATGATTTTTCTACTAAGTGCTCTTGATTTCATACCAAAAAATTTGATATGTAATGGTTTTCTTGCCTTTAGCTCTAAATATTTAATAATTTTCATCATGATTTTTTATTTCATATATATGTGTTTTATTATTTGCAGATTTTATTATATATAAAAGCATTATTGATTTATTTCATTTTGTTACACTGTATTCAGATACTCTCAGATACTGTGTTATTGTTATTGAGAATTCCTTTAAGACATAACAGTAAATTTTTGTTTGTTTTCTACATGCTAGAAAAGAACATATTTTTAACATATTGCTTAAAGCAAACGTTAATTTTGTGTTTCAAGTTTTGAATATGCCTAGTGATTTTTTTCACCTTCCTCATTATCTGTTTACCTTAATCACTTAACTTCCATGGACACCTATGAGCAGTTAACTCTCCTCCTATCTTTGACTGAATTGATTTGCTTGATTGAAGGTGTTTTAGATAGGGACTGGGGTTGTGGTTCATTGACAGAGCATTTGCCTAGTATGTGTGAGGCACTGAGTTCAATTTTTAGCACTGCATATAAATAAATCAAATAAAGGTCCATTGACAACTAAAAAAAATATTTAAAAACGAAAGATGTGTTGGTTAGCTTTCTTTTGCTGTGACTAAAATCCCCAACAAGACCAACATATAGGAGAAAAAGTGTATTTTGGCTCATAATTTCAGAGGTCTCAGTCCATGATCAGCCCACTCCATTGTGTGGAGCCCAAGGTGAGGCAGAATATCCTGGTGGAAGGGCGCAGCAAAGAAAGCTGTCATTTTGTGGCAGGTGGAAAGCAAGAGCCAGCAAGGAGCCAGGGACAAAATCCTATCTCCAAGGGTATACCCTATTGATCTACATTCCACCAGTCACTCCTCACCTGTCTACAGATCACCCAATAATCCATTTGAATTATGAATCCATCAAATGAATAATTCCACTGATGAGTTTACAGCTTTCATAATCTAATTATTTCACCTGTGAATACTTTTGTATTGTCTAACAAATGAGCTTTTCTGGGGACACCTCATATTCTAACCATAACAGAAGGGAAATTATGTGATGACATTGTACTAGGTATTTCATAAATTCTACGTTATGAAGTAAACTATACTCTCCTTCGTATATTGAAGTGTTCACCTCCAGTACCTCAAAATATGACTGTATTTGAAGATAGTTCCTCTTAAAAGATGATTAAATTAAAAGGAGGCTGTTGGAGTGAAACCTAATCTGACTGGTGTCCTAATAAAAAAGAGTAGATTAGGATGCAGAAAGTTACAAGGGGCACATGAACAAAGAAGAAAGATCATTTTTAGGATACAGTGAAAAAGCGGTTAGTTGTAAGCCTAAGAGACAGGCTCAGAAGAAATGAAACCTGTTGATATCTTGATCATAAACTTCTACCTCCAAGAAATGTGAGTAAATGAATTTCTATTCTTTAAGACACATAGTCTGTGGCATTTTGTTATGGCAGTTCTGGCAAACTAACATATGCTGGAAGATGAAGGATGGTATCATTGAAAAATCCTAATTAAAATTTATGCTAGACATGGAGAAAGCCTTGTCTTCTACAAAATAGAAAGGATGCAATGCAATCCACCTATGACTTTTGACCAGGTAGTTCATTAATCCCTAAATTGTATAATTAGGATTAGTTGTTGCTACTGGGTTACTGCATAATAGATGGTTGTGCTTAGTATATCTGTTTAAGTTACAGAAATTGCATGCTGTTGAGATCATATTTAGCCTCTAATATAACCAGAATTGTTACTTTTCCTCTGAGATCACTAAAATAGATGAGGTAGTACATATGGATTACTAATAAATAATATTTGTCTGTTGTGTCCCAAGAAATTCTCAATATTTTCTTGATGTTTACTTTTGCCACAAGGCAATATGGCCTATAATACAGTAATACATTGTTTATAAAATTGGACATTTCTTTTGTTTGATTATCAGTCACTTGGAATTAACAAATGTGGTGGATTAAAGATGGGAAAGGTAAAAGAGATAGGTAGATGAAAGTAAATAGTTCCAGAGCCTGAGAATATTCTTTTCTAACATGAATGTTCTTCTTCATCAATTGCTTTAATTTCTGCCCACTGGGATTTCATTCTCTGTTGTCCTTTAGGGTCATTTCTGAGTGAGATATAGCATCCTTAAGTTCAATTTTGGGTATTGAAGAATATCACAAAAACATCTGTGAACCAGGTTCAAATGTTTATTTTTCATGCTCAGTAAACTGATCATATAAAATTCCTTATGTATGTCAAATGGAAGAGCGAAAATTTTCATATAAATAAAAGTATTAGGAACATTAAAATATACTCATTATTATTTTTGCCTCCAGTGTATACCGTTTTCCACATGGTATTAAAATATACCTTGACAATGACATACTTTACATTTAGTTGTCACAGATAAACCCAAATTATGATAGGTACTTGTCTCTCATGGTTACTTATTGTTTCATGTTCTAGTTTTCAACATTTACCAGTAACCAGTAGAGAATAGGAAGGTTGTTTTTTTTAAGACTTGTTAGAGGTTTACTCTAAAATTCTAAAGTATCCAATGTAATTTGCCTATTTCAGTTTACAATAGGATCCCCAAAACATGTCAATGTACTAGTGATACTTTGCTTATATTTGTATCTTTGGTGGTAGAAGAATAGCTGGAAGCAGCTGGAGAGCTCCTATTCCCTGCCCCCAAGAAACTATGGCAGCATAAAAATGTGTTACCCCCCAAAAATAAAGACATGTGTATATTTTTCAAACTCATTATTTGGCACAGAAGATCTTTCTCCTACATCATAAAAGAGGTGTTCTATCATGCCTTCAGATAAATGGGTTCAAAGAAATTTTGCTTTATTTTCAATGTTCATATATTATTCTAAGGCATCCAGAGAAACTATTAGTTTCTGTCCTTTTGACCCTCTTAGCAATATTTATCCATCAGACCAAAATAAGCATCCCGTAGAATGGTAAGGCACTACCTCCTAAGGATACACCACACCATTTCAATCTACTAGTCAGATTGGGGGCATATGAAGTCAGATGATAAATTGAATTCTTAATTGAATATGGTTATCTTGGGCTATGTAACAATAAATACCTACTATATTTTCTCCAGTTTCTGATTTATATTTATGATGAATTCCCTCAACAAATGGTAGAATTCTGTTTTACTTTTGAGCTGAGTAAAGTCAAGCCATTTATACTCAGGGAAACTGCAGAGTAATTTACTACCATGAATGACTCAAAAGATTTAAGCCTATTGATTCCTATAATAGACCTATTTAATTCTCTTATTTGGCCAATAAATAGCCCACTAGAATGTTATTGGATGTTGGTAAACTTAATCAAATAGAGGTTCTGCAGCTGCAGTTTAGGGAGTGGTCTTCTTACTGGAATAAATGAAAACTACTAGTGGTACTTGGTGTGGCATTTTTAATTTCGCAGAAGTATCTCTCCCTTTTTTGATAATCAGAGAACACCAGCAATAGATTTTACCTAGTTATATCAGTGTACCTTTACACTGATGTAAATATATTATTTATCCAGCATATCTATGATGTTATGCTTATCAAAATGAATGAATAGGAAGTGACTAGTACATCAGAAATCTTGATTTTTTTATACTGTCTAAACAATAGGAGATACATCCATGAACTTTGGGAGCAAGATACATCAGTAACAAGTTTTGGTGTCCATTGGTCAGAGGCATTCCAACATAAAAATCATTTACTGTGGGACAAATTGTATTCTTCCCAAATTTGTAGGCTGAAACCCTAACTTCTAATACTTCAAAATGTGATTGTTTTTTAAAGAGGTGATTAAGTTAAAATGAGTTACTTAAAGTGCCCTAATTCAATCTGACAGTTCTTTTTGGCTTTATTTTTTTTCTAATTGGTAAACTATAATCACATACACTAGTGGGATTCATTTAATGACATATTCATACATGCACAAAATATAACAATATAATTTGGTCAATTTTTCCCCCTAAGGAGAGGAAATTTGGACACACAGATACTATGAACACTCATACAGAAGAAAGTGCATAGTGAGAGGGTGGCTATCTGCAAGACAAGGAGAGAGGCCTTAGGGAGAAAAATACTGCTGGTACTTTTATCTTGAAGTTCTGTCTTCTGGAAATGGGAGAGAAAGGAAATTTTTTATTTAAGCCACATGGTCTATTGTAGTGGCGCCCCTTTCTCCACAGAAAATCTTAACTGGGCTTCCCCAGAAGTCTTCCCCATGGCTGATTTTAGGACTGTCAGCAAAAGAGTCTCTACAAAAGAGTTCAATGTAGATAAACTTCCTATTTTCCTGTTGCTCTATTTTACTTGGCCACTGGCCTGGAAGAAATCAGCACTTCAGATGCTGAAGGCCCCCTTACTAGTTTTTCACAAACATTTATCCCATATAGTACTTTGTAAAAGTGTGTTTGCAAATGTAAAGTGTGATTTAAAAAAAAATGATCCTTTACCAAGGCCCCTGGCCTTGAGCTGGGCTTCCCAGAGATGTCTACATTCCTAAGATAAGATAAGTTACCAACTAAGCTCCCTAGTAACAGCTGGCAGGGGGAGGAAAGAAAGATGAGAAGCAGCTCTCCCCTTCTCAGGTGTTGTCCTTAAAGGGTTAACTTGCCCAGAATAGTGAAAGAAAAAGCTGCTTTTATGTGAACTTCTGCAGACTGTGAACTTCTGAGCCCCTCCCCTTACATGCTGGGTATAAAACTCTGAAACTCCCTGAACTTGGAGTTCAAGGGATTAATTGATTACAGCAAAAGTTGTGTCCTCTGAATCTGGCTGTAGCCAAATAAAACTGTTTCCTGCTGTCTTGGTTCCCTGCCTACAACATTATTGCCCCACCAAAGTAAACACCATCTAAAGTACACATTAGTGCAACCTAAACCTTCCACTAAGAAAGTACAATACCTATGGTATAAAATAGCAGAAAGATCAGTTAACTAGAAGGAAGGGACTAGGGGGAAGCAGAAAAGGAGGGGAAGGGGAAGCAGTGGAGACTGAATTAGAGCCAATTATATTTCATGCTTTTTTATAATTATGTCAAAATGAATTCTATTGTCATGCATAATTAAAAAGAACTAATAAAATAAAATGACCCAAGTTTTAAAATCTAAAAAAAAAAAAAAAAAAAAAAAAAAACCAGGAAAGTCCTCTTTGGGCTCCTTCAGCAGTATATTCTACATTGATAGGACTGCTCAACCCATGTCAGGTGATATCTAAGACAGATGGCTTTGAGTTGGACCCACAACAGAAAAGGGCTGGAAATCAGTTGCAGGCTGTGGTGCAAGCACACCTACGACTTGAGGTATGTGATCTTGCAGAACATATGGTTTTGGAAAATCTAGTGGTGACAAACAAAAGCCATATGGAGTTAGTTGAAAGACCCAGAGGGAGAATCACAACTCAGGGTCCAGGGATTATGAAACAATTTCACTTCATAAATTCTCATAATTTGAGGGATTCTGGATCTTTAATTCAGTTTCATGGGACTCCATATAATAGTGTGTCAAGTAGGAGGATTTATTTAATCCAAAGGAACAAAATTGGTCACTTTTGCCAAACATCTGGCCTCATAGAGCATTTTAAGAACTTCTTAAAGATCCAATTTAAATACCAATTCAGAGGTGATAACTTACAGGAATATTGTTCATCCTCCAAGACATAGTTTATTTTTTTGTTTAAAAGACATTTATGTATTACTTGTTCTTTATAGGAAGATAACATTGGTCTGGGAAATAAGGAGTTCTTATTAATCCCAATGACTAAGTTACAAAAGATTCATTTCCCTTTAACCTCAGAATGTTATGGTTTAGAGATGCTCAATTCTAAATGGGGGACTCAGCAAGATTAACATTGAATTATAGGCTGGAGCTGCTGTCTAGGTACCCCAAGGTTCTTATGCAAAAGTACCAGCAGTTATAAAAGAGGCATTATCATTTAGTGAGGGATAATTGACTCTGATCCTCAGAGTACACAGGATGAATGATATACTATAGGGATAGGGAGGAATATGTGTGGGCCCTAGGAGAGCCTCTAGGTTTCCTCTTGGTACTCCTTTTCCTGATTGTGAAAATAAATGCAACAATCCATGTCTAAGAAGGGTATAATGACAAAGGACTAAGACTACATGAATCATTGTGTCTATAATGCTATCAGACAGGTCATTAATATGATCACTCTCTTTTTTAGGATGAGAGAGATCTAGACTGGAAAGTGGATGTTATGGTTTATATATGAGGTACTCCCCAACATTTCCTGAGTTAGTGCAGCAATGTTTAAAGGTAAAGTTATTGAATTATAAAAGCTGTAACCAGATCAGTTCATCCTAGTTGGAAAGGACTGACTGGGTGGTAACTGTAGGCAGGTGGGGTGTAGCAGCAGGAGATGAATAAATGGAGGTATGCCTTGGAAGGGTGCATTCCCTCTCCCCTCCACTTTCTGACTGCATCAAGAACTGAGCAGCTTTCTTTTTGTGGGCCCTTCCCCCGTGATGTTCTGCCTAACTTTGGGGCCAAACAATAGAGTTAGTTATCAATGGACTGAATGTTTAAAACTATGAGCCAAGATAAAATTTCCCTGGTCTAAATTGTTATGGTCAGGTATTTTGGTCTCAGTGACAAAAAGCTAACACAGTGGAGGAGGAAAACTGAGTATCAGCTCTGATCCTGAGATTAGCAGGAACAGTGGCAATTGCGGTTCATTCACCAAACTTCCTCCTCTAAGATTTCTCTAGGAAGAATGGTTCACCAGAATCTAAGAGGAGCTGCTCCTCCAATGCATAAGTATATGAAGTGAATCTAAGGAGCACCAGTGATAGATACCTAGATTGCACTGCCCAGATCTTCTTTTGAGGGAGAGCAAACAATGATCTAATTCACCTTTTCAATATAGCTCTGTGGCTTGTTTTTAAAAGGGACAAGTTTTCCTTTTCCTCTTCTTGCTCTCCCCTTCCCTAACCTGGGGAGGGGAACAAGATTACCTTGAGTTATTTGTGCTCCACAGGAAGGAGATGTCTGCCAGAGGATCTAGGAAGTGAGTATCTCCCAAATTAACAAATTAATCCCGTATACAGATTGCAGAATCACATCGGTTACACATCCACTGTTTTACATATTGCCATACTAGTGTCTGTTGTATTCTGCTGCCTTTCCTATCCTCTACTATACAGAGTAAAAATGGGAGTTCATAACCCACTTGAATCAAATGTATGAAATATGATATGTCAAGAACTATGTAATGTTTTGAACAACCAATAATAAAAATTTAAAAAAAAATTAATCCTAACACACCCTCAGGGCACCCAGGAACTCCCTACAAGAGCACACCCGGAATGTGGCCTTTAAAAGTCCCCTGATCCTCAAAATGACCAGAATCACAGCCTCAAGGATAGGCATCTTCTGTGTTTCCCCTATGCTAGCAAAGCAATAAAACAACTTTTTTCCTTTTCTCAAAACCATATCCTCATTACTAAATTGGCATTCATTGGCATTGAGGACAAGGAAGGAGCTCTCAGTGACAGACTTATTGACCCAGCCACTGGGACTATTAGCAAACATCCTTCATCTGTCACTTCTTCATCTGTGTCTTCTTTGGGACCTGCACTGTGTAAGGTCATGCCCCTTCCACAGGGTGGCCCACATTCAGTGACTGATGGATGCAGATGTTTAATGATCTGGTTATTTTTGGCACAACTTGGGACAATCTGAATTGTTATTCTATCTCCTGAATGCCTCCTGGGCATCACAGTGTGGCTTCTGCCCAGCACTGCTTCCTTCTGCACATTTCCATAGGTGTTGATCTAAAGTCACTCTTTTACATACATCTTGCATGCTAAACTCCATCTCAAAATCAATATCCTGTAGAACTCAATTGACAGGTGCACCTAACAGCAGTGAGGGGTAAGATATTCAAGATATTTAGGGACATTAGATTTTTCCCCCTTACAAGAAAGAAAACCTTCTTATGAAAGTAAAGTAAGCTTGTGAGAATTTCTGAGCCATTCCGGGTTATCCTTATTCTCTGTATTCAACTAAGAATCACCATTCAAATTAATGGGATCTTACTATTTATATATCACTGTGATAACTTTTTTATTTAAATGCCAGTAATAGTCATAATTCAGACTCTGTATATGTCTTTGAGCTTCAATTTTGGCTGTTTAGCTTTAATATGAAAGGGGTGGGGGCCGAAGGGGAGTTTGTAAAAGAGTTCAGATAATAGCCCTGAGATTACTGCCCTGAGAAAAATAATTTGAGGCTTGGGCTTTATTTTATAATGTCAGAAAAATTGCCTTAGACAATCTCATTTACATTAGAACCTAGCAGAAATTATCTGGCCTCCAAGAGTTTTACCTTTGATTGGCTCAGTGCCCCAGAATTCCTTAAACAGACTGCAGTAGGTTCTTCCACAGTCCATGACATTATTTGGTAGTTTACCATTTTGGAATCTGAATGGAGGTCTTCTTGACTTTTGTTTTATCTTAATTCAATAAACTTTCATATTTATTTTCTTGAGGGTCTATTTCTTAGTGGTATGATTTAAGCTATACATATTACTCCTGGCAAATTTAAAAAGAACTAAAGGAATTTATTAGAAATCAGGAGTAGTTCAAATACTTGGAAGAAGCCCTGGGAAAGATACAATCTACAGCAGCTCTCGGGATACCAGTACCAGAAATTCATGAACTATCCTGCAATATATCCTAAGGAATCTCCCCTGGAGATTTTGAGTCAGTGGATCTGGAATGTGATTTAGGGATTCATATTATTTTTACAAGGACCTATTTAGAGTAATGCTCCCAGAAACTTGGCTCCCACCTCCTTTTATCCCTAAACTCATGTCTATACTCAAGTTTAAAAATTCCAGTGAAGCTGATTGGTCATGTGATTTTTTTATGTCAGATATGTGGAGGTCTCTATTCAGCAGCCTGCTTGAGAAAAATTGACTGTGAAGAAAAAAAAATAAGAATTATTCACTACAGATGTTCTTACAAATGGCTGAGCACCTGGATTTTTTTCCCCACTCTTGTTATAGTGTCTTTATTAAATTGTGCTTATAAGTATTTGTCTATATTATTTTATATTACAGAATTCAATGAGAACCACCTTATACAACATCAATTTTTAAATTTTCATAAAAATACTTAAAAATAGGTAACTGCTTTTGTGAAGGATATATAAAACTAAGATTTAAGTGTATGCTAAAGTTCAGGAACCACTGACCTAGAGCTGAAATCAACCTATTTCTGCATCTGTCATATATCTATCATCTGTCTCTCTGTCTATCTATCTATCTATCCCATCTCACTAGAGAAGGAAATGCTGGATTACTGGTCAGAAGTATATGACTTTTCATCTTTACAAAGTAAAATAAAAAGTAAGACTATATTGTCCCAGAAAGTGATATTATCCTCTGAGCAATGGAGATGCACTTATGTTTTGCTCCACATCCTCTTCAATACTTTGTATTATATTTTTCCCATTTGCCCATCTAAAGTGGTAAAAATTGCATGAATTGGGGCCATTATTTCTTTTCCTCTAATGATAAATATGGGTTATTTTCATATAGTCACTGACCTTTTCAATGAAATGCCTTTCATGGTTATTAACAAATTTTCTGTTGGCTTTTTTGTTGTTTTTACTGCTTTAAAAAAGCACATATATTTTTGGATACTAACCCTTTGTCATTTATATTTATATGGTTGAAAATATATTTCATTATATTTATATGGTTGAAAATATATTTTCACATTTGTAGCTAAAAATTTATTTACTCTTTTTATGAGATTTATTTGATGACTAGAACTTTTCAATTTTAGCAGAATCCAATTTAAATTATTTTACTTGGTATTTAAGAACTACATCTTAAGAAGTACTTTTTATAATCTTAGGTCAAAGAAGTTTTCTTATATTTTGTACTAAAATATAAATAGAAAATATTCCTTGCAATGTTTCAGTGAAGAAAATGGATAAAACCATATATCCATAGATAGGTTAATAATTAGATTAGCTGTTATATATGTGCTATGAAATATTGAAGACTTATTAAAAAGAATGTATGAGTGTTATATGTATTGACACAAGGAGCAATAGCCAGGCTATATTAAATAATGTTTGATGAATACTTTGTATAGTATATTTGTAAAACAAGAAGCAAACACAAAGAGCATACCTAATGTGCTTACATATTTGTATATGCTGCCATGATTATAAAGAAAACTAATAACATTGGTTACCTTAGGTGGGTGGTAATAGAATGGTTAGTGTTATAATTAGTTAGCTATTTACACACCACTGAGTGTTTTAATAATCGCAAATTATTTTCACCCAATGAGAACACCTTTGGTTTTTATGACTATTTCAATATCGCACACTCTTTAAAAATCCATCATTGTCAAAAAAAATATAAATAAGAAAGTGAAATTTACCTGAAATTTTACCACCCTAGGAAAATAATCATTAAGCATATGCACACAAAAATAATTTTAACCAAACAGATTTTTTTCAATTTTACAGTAGGTAGTCAAAAACAGAAAATCTTTTAGTTTTGTGGATAGTTGTAGATATACAATTTCATCATTAGTGTGAGAGAAGAAAAGAAGAAAATCTCATCTCTCATTTGTCAATTATTTAAATAATCCTTTCTTACTTGAGCACATTATTGCATTCACTTTAATCTTCAAAATAATGTCAAATTATAATAACCTCCACAGGGAATCCTGTCATGCTGTCTTAGTGGAACTGCATTCTTAATTTTATCTTTTTTGCTGATAACATTTTGGGTTTTGTTTTTGTTTTTGTTTTTGTTTGGTACCTTGGATTGAATGCAGGGACACTTAACCACTGAAGCATATCCCCATCCCTTTTCTGTATTTTATTTAAAAACAGGGTCTCTTTGAGTTGCTTAGGGCCTCCCTAAGTTGCTGAGGCTAGCTTTGAACTCACGATCCTCCTGCTTCAGCCTCCTGAGCTGCTGGGATTACAGACATGTACCACCTTGACTGGCTAGCATTTTGTTTTTGATGACTAACCTTTTCTGTTTCTAAAAGTATATTAATATTTTCTTTTGTGGAGCTAAGGATCAAATAGGGCTTTGGGCATTCTAGGCAGGTGCTTTACCACTGAACTACACTCCCAGCCCTATATTTACTATTTATTTAGATATTTTGTTATAATATGTACTGAAATGTATCTCCTATTTTAGTAATGATTAGTGTTATCAATCTAAAAAATTACATTATTTTCTGCTAGTGTAAGTAAAGTTATTCATACATTTATATGTATATATTTATATACACATGTACATACACAGAGAGAATTAATATAGGGAACTTGCTCACATGATTATGAAGGCTGAGAAGTACCAAGATCTGCACTTGGCCAGCTGGTTGGCCAGCTACAGACCTAGGCAAGCAGATGATAAAGTTCCAGTTCAAGTACAAAGGCCTGAGTGTACTAGGATGGCTGGTAGTATAAGTGCAAGTCCCAAAGAAAGCAGGTTAGATACCCAAGAATAGATTTCAGTATAAAGACAAGGAAAAAAGAATGATGTTATTCAGGCATTCAATTCATTGAATGAGGTCCATCCACATTATGGACAGCAATTTATAAAGTCTGCCAATTCAATTGTTAATTTAAATCCAAAACATGCTTACAGACATATCTAGAATAATGTTAGACGAAATATCTGAGCACCTTGTGAACTTGTCTAGAGGACACATAAAATTAACCATTATCACTCTACTCTTAATCAACTTGGCACATAAACACAGATACTTAGAAAATAATTAATTTTCATATAAAGACAATATCAAGGTCATAATTTCCCCTGGACATGACACAACTATTTTCCATAAAACCAAAAACTGTTTTAATCTCTTCCCCAAAAGAATAGGTAACTAGTGGATCATAGCAGTGTTTTGAGTCTTCTGGAATATCAATAGCAATTGAGATCTAGTGTCCAATATGCCCACATAGGTCTTCTTATTTACTTTGTTTCAATGACAATTACTCAAATGACTATAAGTTCCCTTTCCAAATCTTAAGAGAAAGATTACAGTATATATTTTGGTGGTTTACAGGAAACCACTTCTAAGAATACCAGGGTTCTCCTGCATTTGAGTGGATTCTAGGTTTGTAAACTGGAACAAGTATTAGAATGGATTGATATGCCATGACTCTGTTTTTATGATTCAGTTTAGGCTTTTGTTCATATTACCTAGAACTTTTTCTGCTTATACAGGTCAAGTAAGAATTTAATGAGCTTCTTGTGTATTTCACTTCTAGGAAGGAACAACATGATCAACTAGGTAGCACCATAGAACTGTGAAGTTAGACTATTCTAATTGTTGCTTTGACTCTGCTGTTTAATATGGTAATGATGCCCAGTTTTCCTTTGGTGAATGAGTACTATAATATCTGGCCTACAGAGAGAATCAATCAGAGTTCTTCAGGGACACCAGGGCTATCTTCACAAATTTATCTCTCAAACTTGTATTGAAAAGTATGTCTTATGTGTTATGCCAAGCTTGGGGAATATCATATATGAAAAATCCACTCTAACACTTTAATAAGCTAAGTCTTCCATTTTTTCTCTGAATTATAGCAAGGCAAGTCCATCATTTCTAAATTAGTTACTGTGGACCACCTTCAGGTTCATGTTTTAGTCAATCAATCAAAACAACAATGGAATTATTTTTAAGTCCTTGCTAAAATATTAAATTCAGAATCTTTGCTTACTGAAGCCATTTGAATAAATTTTGCCTGAATGAAATTTCTGTTCCTTTCACCATTATCCCATGGTCTCAATATCAATTTCCACATAACTTCTCTGCATTTATGTTTATAAAAATAGAAAAGTTGAGTAGTTCTTTTGGTGTGTATCACTTGTCTCTGACTCATACTTTGTACTTCACCTTTAGGGCTTCTTGGAATTTGAACTATAACCTATAACTCCAGTTATAGGTTCAGAAGCAAAGAAAGGTTCTGTGGTTAGGTCTTGTGATGACTCAGCATTGCCTGTATGAAACCTATCTCAAGAGATGCCATTATGGATTCACCAGGTAATATAGGGTTGATAACCTCAGAATCCAAGAGACCAGTCTAGCTGTAGTTGGGGAAGCCATTAACTCTGTAAGAGAAAACTAATCAGAACTAAAAGTCAGTGTCCCCAGATTCATCAACATCTTCACACATGTCCACATTTCAACTCTCTGGATACACTTTCTTCCCAATTTCTTACCTTCATTTTAATAGTAGACATCATGTGAAGCATGATGCATTTGATTTTTGGTTTATTTCAACCTGAGGCTACAGAAGACAAGGTTCTTAAGATATTCCAGTCATTTATGTTGGGCTTGAGCTTGAAATTCGAATGCCTGAGCTCATCCTATTCTTTCCCCATTTTCTCCAATAATATTGGGAAAATCAGCCAATCTCATTATATTTGTAAATTTGCCAAAAATGTTTGAAAGTATCATAAAAAAGTTAACCAGATCCTTGCTTTTTGTAAATGGTTGATGAAGATTATCCAGTGATGGCATTCTGTATATCTCTATCACAAGTCCATGCTATCGACTATCAATGTTCTCTTTAATAATAGAAATAAAGTTATTAGCATGTTAAAAATCTAATTATATTAAAGAGTCAATTCCAAAACCACAGAACCAGTTGAGAAAACTTATCTTTAAAATTCTATTCCTTTAGGACCTTTTTGTGTAACAGAATTTGTATCATTCAGGGTTCTTGAAAAAACACAATGTGTATGTGTATTTACACATACATATATATGTATTTGTGTGTATCCATATAATATATATATGAATATATATCCATATCCATATAATATATATGAATATATATCCATATCCATATAATATATATATGAATATATATCCATATATACTATGTATATGTGTGTATGTGTGTGTGTATATATATATATATACATATATATGCGTATATATATATATATATATATATATATACACATATATATAATTTAGTTAAAGTAAGTGATTGCCACATGTGATATTGAAGGTTTAGAAGTCTTAAGGTGTCCCATGTGACATTTGGAAATTAAGAAGACTCAGGTTAGCCAATGGTATAAATTCCAGTCTGAAAGCTCAAGAGTAAAACATCTGAACTTTCAGTTTGAGCTCAAAGATAAGATTAAAAAGACTAATGTCTAAGCTAAACTCAAGTGGGAGGAATTTCCCCTTATTTGGGGAATGTCAGTATTTTGGTCTATTCCGGCCTTCAACTTTGTGGGGGACACCTACATTATTGAAGGAAATTTGTTTTACTCAGCCTACTGATCCAAATGTTAATCATACATAAGACATCCTTACAGTCACACTCCAAATAAAGTTGGGTCAAATGTGTGGGAATGTCTTGGCCCAATAAAGTTAGCACAAAACTAAAAAGTACACAAGAATCAGCAAAGAGGTGGTTGTTAGAACATATCAATACAACATATATAGGTATATATTCATTTGGTTATGTTTATAAATGTAAATACATATACACCACCACACACAAGTCTATAGTTTTTCACAAGTCACTAGCTAAATTTAGGATGGCAATAGAAAAGTTTCCATTAAAAACAGTGGCAACAATTTTAATACACCTAGTAATGAATTTCATAAAAATGCAAAACTCATATGAATAAATTTACAAAATAATTATTAAATATATAAAAAGCAAATAAATGAAAATGTATGTAATTGGCAAAATCAGTATAATTATACTAAAAATGAGCTGCAAACTTAATTCATAAATATAATTCCAATGAATCTCATCTTTTAAATACTCGGATATAATCACTATAAAATTCATTTAGAGGAAAAATGCCTAAGGCTAGTCAAGAAACTTATGAGAAAGTGTACTAAGAGGGGACTTGTATTTTGTTTATTAAACATACCCTAAAGTTAATTAACAAAATATGATAGAGCTTCCATAGTAATAGGCTAGGACATCAGGCATTCAAGATATTAAAAACCAGAAATATGCCAGTTAAAATGGGAATTTAATATGCAATTAAAATAGTATGACAATTCAGTAGGAGAAAATTGTGTTTATTTGGTAAATGATATTGGTACAAATTTAGAAAAAAAATGAGGTCAGATTCCTATTTCATACTTTTCAAAAAATGAATTCATGGCCAGGTGTGGTGGTGCACACCTGCCTCAGCCTCCTGAGTATTACAGGAGGCAGGAATCACAGGAGGCTGAGGCAGGAGGATCGTGAGTTCAAAGCCAGCCTCAGCAAAAGCAAGGCTCTAAGCAACTCAGTGAGACCCTGTCTCTAAATAAAATACAGAATAGGGATGGGGATGTGGCTCAGTGGCTGAGTGCCCCTGAGTTCAATCCCTAGTATCACCCCTAAAAAAAGAAAGAAATTTATAAATGGCATAGGGATTAATTATCAAGAAAACATAGAAATATTAAAGAGAGATTCAGGACTAGGAGTGTGTTTTGAAATAAGATAACACAGGAGGTTTAAAATGGATAAGATATTTATATTTTCTGCTATTTCTTACTCTTATTATTCTTCTTTAATAATGAAGATAATTTTTCCTGTTAGTATAGTTTATCAGGATCATTAATAGAAAAATGTTCTACAACTGATTTCATTTAAGATATTTATAAATTCAGTCCAGATTTCCTCTTTGATCTAAGTGACTTCTAGTAAACTCTTAATTGATTATAAACATGAATTAGTTTAATATTTTGCTTATCATTTATTTCTCTTTATTGAGTATAATTAGAGAATATGATTTCAAAAAGACTTTGAAAACTTTGTTAAAATTTGTGTTGTTGCTAAATGATTTTTTAAAATTATAGATGGACACAATATCTTTATTGTTATTTATTTATTTTACGTGGTGCTGAAGATCTAACCCAGTGCCTCACACGGGCAAGGCAAGCACTCTACTACTGAGCTACAACCCAAGTCCACTAAATGATTACTTTTTATTATATTTTTAGATATGCATGAATGTAATTTTCTTATATGATATAAGTTGTACATGTGATTATATACATGTATATTTAAATATGAAATGTATATGCATATCACTATATCTTTTTTGGAGGAGTGGGTACCAGGGATTGAACTCAGGAGCACTCAGCCACTGAGCTATATCCCAGACCTATTTTATATTTTATTTAGAGACAGGGTCTTACTGAATCGCTTAGCACCTCACTTTTGATGAGGCTAGCTTTGAACTCGCGATCCTCCTGCCTCAGCCTCCCAAATTGCTGGGATTATAGGCATGTGCCACATGTCTGGCTGCTGTATCTTTTAATGACTATGTTAGTCCTTATTTTTTCAACTGTTAGATATATTTGACTATGAAAGAAGCATATCCCAACATTCAAGTATAATTTTATTGTTTTCAAATTCTCCTTGCATATGCAGTGATATTTGTTTTAGTTAACTTCTGCATAATTTGCTACAGATTTTTATTTTCAGAGTTTTTTTTAAAGAAACAATTTTATTATTGCTTAACATTGGTTTTATATTTTTTAAAATTTAAGCTTAACATACTAATTTGTCTCTTAAAATATTGTTATATTTACTTGTTTTAAAATTTTTATTATTGAAGTTTACGTATATAGGCAAGTACAAAAAATAGTAAGTTCTAGCTAAATGAATATTCACACAACTATTTAACCAGACCGCAGGTCAAGTAATACAACATTGTCAATATCCCAGATTTCTCCTCCTGCAGGAAAACTATTGCTGACTTGTAACATTATATGTAAGTTATGGTAATTTCACATTAAGTTCTGATATTGATTGAAATTTATTATTGTGCATGGTATAAAGTAAAGGAGCATGTGTGCTTCACTGTACGTGTGTGTAAGTGTGTTTCCAAAAGTTTTGAAGTTTCCCTAGTACAATTAATTGAGACAAGCCTTTTGCCACTATTCTTCAGTGATACCTTTCTCATAAATCAGTTGATGAGACATTGAATATATATATATGTGTGTATGTGTGTGTGTATGTATATATAATCATATATATATGTATATATAATCATATACATAATCATATATAGAATCATGTATATATACACATACATATAATCTTTCTGAATTCTCCCTATTGGTATATTTCCATATCCTTATACCAATATATTCTAGTTTAATAACTAACATTGTAAGATGACTTTATATCTAGTAATTTAAGTTCTTCCATTTTTGTTTTGCTTGTTAATAGTTTTTTTTTTAATGGCCTTGAACTATTTCGGGGGATATGTATTTCCAAAACAGTGTAAGAATTAGATATTATGTTTCCACAAATTCTTATGTTAAAAAAAAAAACTTTCTTGAGACATTATTTATTTGAAAAAGCATTTACCAATTTTAAGTTTAAAATTAGATGAGTTTTGTTAAGTGTTGAGTCACTATAATAACCCATTCTAGGCACCAGACAACTATTTATCTACTTTATATCACTGTGGTTATTACTTTTTTCCAAAATTATATATAAACAAGGGTAACAAAATCCTCCACAGTCCCTCTTCATTTGGGCCCTCAGAAATCCAAGTCCCTGTTTGCACCCCTAGGCTGCCTGTTTTCTCAATCCAGGGGCTGTTAAATTCTGAAGAGGTAATTGGACTGAATCCCAGTGAAGGAGAAAGTAGTGATATGCATTTAGGCTACCATTTTTCCACATTTTTAACAATCAAATCTTGGATAAAAGAATTCCACAAAGATGTAAATCTGTCTCACTATCTAGACAATGTTATAAGTAGATAGATAATGTTCTGAAAATCAAATCAAGTCCTTGGATGAAATTTTCATTACAGGATACTTAAAGGGACACTGAAAGTTGGTTGAGCCAATTTTATTTAGGTGAAATGACACATGGACTGAGTGCATCTATCTATCAGCTAACTATATCAAGATTAATTGAAAGTGTCTCCTTTTTTTTTAAAATAAAGTCTGTGAATGCAACCCTAACCCTAATCCTAAGTATGCCTTCTTTTGTGTATGGTACCATTTCCCTCATTATATTCCATTACATCTTTTTCTATGTATGCATTTTTCTCTGTCCTTTATTTCAGTATGTTCTTAACCTTAACTGCATATTGGAATCACTTGGGGAGTCATTTAAAAATAATGCTAAATCCCATCAAAATTGATTCTAATTTCCCATAGACTCATGAGACTGAAGCATGAGGATTGCAAGTTTGAGGCCAGTCTCGGCAACTTAGCAAGGCCCTAAGCAACTTGGTGAGACCTTGCCTCAAAAGGGCTGGGGATGTGGCTCAGTGGTTAAGCACCCCTGGGTTCAGAGTCTGGTGAAAAAAAAAAAGAAATAAAAAAATTCTAATTTATCTAAGGTGTGACCTAGACTTCAAATTTTGAATATTTTAAAAAGTGATTCAAACCTACAGCCAGAGCTTTGGTTTAGATATACACTGCTAGAATCACTGGGGAACTTTTAAAAGATAATAGTGCTTGGATTCTGCTTTTGTGTGATTAAATTACAAGATCTGGTGTAGGACATAGACATTGGTGTGATTTGTTGTTAATTCTTTCTATGTCTTTGTATGCAAAATCATTCTAATGTTCTTTTAGGATTCAGAACCACTGAATTATCACTTAGGAAATTGGTAAAAATTAAAAAATTCTGATGCCCATCCAAGACCTGACACCAGTCAGGAACTCCAGATTTATGCAATAATTCATTCAAGTCCTGTAGGTGGTACAAACACATGACTAAAATATGAAAGTCTCTAATGTAGTAAGTAGAATTCTACATTAGTAAAAAAGTTGGAGATAGGTGAGATGTTTTTAAAATACTGATTCCTGGGTCCCTCTTTCCCAACATAATCTGATTTAATTGTTCTGGGATGTGTTCTTAACCAGGAGATTTTTTAAAGCTTCCTGGATGTTTTAACATGTAACTAAGATTGACAACAATTTCCCTAGCCCATGAACTCACTGAGAGCAGAGATATTTACATAATCAATTTTGTAAGTTCTGAATTTGGCACAGAATTTGATGCTTGTTTGATAGGGGAGAAATGTTGGATATGGACAAGAAGGAGGGGAAGGCATGACCAACTATGCTAAAAAGGGTATTTGGATTTCTCTGTAGGGAATCCAGGTCATCTGCATGGTCTTGTATAGCCACCCAGAGAACCTACTTCATATTAATTGAAAATTTCTCCATTTTGCTTTCCAAAAATAAGAAAGCATTGTTTCTAGAAAGATCATATTCAGATAATATCTACTATGCTACTTCTCATCAATAATCAGAATGAAAAATATTCAAATGCTCAACTACCTTTTAGGTTTAAAAATATATCAGGCTTATCATGACTGGAAACCATGCAGCACTAAATGGATCTGTTAGAAAAATAAGGAATTTAAAAAAGCATTCACTCCAGGAAGTGATCAGTCATGATGATCTTTAATTATTTATGAAGACAGCTGCATTTCTTTTTTTAAATCTCTTTTGCAGCAAGATTTTCAAATTTCAAATTGTTTTAAACCCAATGCAAGAAACAAATATTTCATTATCCTCAAGACAAAAAACTTAATAATAAACCATGTTTAGGAAGTATTGATAAATTTCTAATAGAAATTTGATTACTAAGGGAAATAAAAGAGAAAGTAAAGCACTGTTTTTCTTTCAAGTTTGGGGATGTTGAATTAATTTTTATGCCTATATTTATCTAATATATTAATTACTATCAGAAGTAGCTTAAGTTAAAATGCACTATTTGAAACACAAAGTAATTTTCTAAATTATATCAGAATATAAGCTGTCTTCATAAGAATACAGTGAAAATAATCAAACAGAATGTTATAGTATTATTTTAGCTTTGTAAAACAAACAAGAATAGGACTGGGGTTGTGGCTCAGTGGTTGAGTGCTTGTGTAGCATGTGTGGGACATTGGGTTTGATCCTCAGCACCACATAAAAATAAATAAATAAAGATATTGTGTCCATATACAATAAAAAAAACTAAAAACAAGAATAATCAAAATTCCATCAATAAGGTGGGTGGCAGAACCTTAAGTAGTTTTTGTGTTAGTTTTTTTTTTTTTTTTTTTTTTGAATTTCAGTCATATTGGTCATGGCTCTCTATATATCATTCAAAGTTCTAGATGACTCTCACTACTTATTGTCATTGGAGATGATATGTTCTGGTTCCAGTTATGATGCACTTAGTTAATAGAAAGACACATGGATTGTATAACATATGGCATAAAATATTTAGTGGTTTTAGTTAGTATAATGATGAATTCTGTTATAATTTTAATAACAAAGATTTTGATCACAACCATTAACATAATGAGTACAGGATGATGGAACTTGAAGTGTTTGAAATGAGCTTTAGTATAATAGGTGCTTGGTCACAAAATAAGAACAGATAAAACCTGAGGCTAATGTTTAACCACCATTCAATTTAATTTAACATACTTTTAGATGGATGTCTAAGTGCTAGACACAACATTACAGTAGTAAAGGGACATAAGGTGAAATTTTCAGTCATGATTATATTGTGAAGGCCAGCATATTATTAGTTATTGATATTAATAATTATAATTATGTTATAAATTCTTGATAATGTTGTAAACAAGTTAATCACTTGAGATTCTCTGGATCATCATCATCATAACCCAGGATGCAAATAAATGTCCTGGTAAGATCTATTCAACAAGATATTTTTTTCTCACAGTTCCATGTAGTGGAACAATATTAAAAACCATTTATTGTACATTTTAAATGGATGAATCATGTGGCAAGTGAATTATGTATCCACAATGCTGCGATTTTTAAAATGTGGCTATCCTGCTTTGGTGTCCTACTTCCTCACTAAATTCCTGCTTTTACTCTGATATTGGCCTAAAAGTTTGAATTTTTATCAAATCTTTGATAGATTAAAGATAAATATTATATACACATGCTTTTTGAAAATATTGAGAATTTGACAAATATCAGAAGAATATGTGTTTTGTTAGCTTTTTCCTTTAGTCCTTCAGGGTTAAAGCAATAAGTACTGTATAAATATGTATTACATTGAAAACTCTTGCTATTTTTGCTCAGAAATCACTGGGATTTGGGTAGAGCACAAGAGAAAATCTTTCCTGGCACAGAAAGGTGATGAATAATAATCATATCTTATTTCCATGAAATTCCCACTGATCTCTCTCAGCCAATCATTTATAAGAAAACTATACTGTATCTGAGTGATATTTTATTAATAGTTTATTTTTCTTAGAGCGGTGTTAAGTATGCAGAAAAACTGAGGTAATAATATAGGAAGTCTGTATATACCTCCTCCCCCCACCCCACACACAGAGTTTCCCCTTTTATTGACATTTTATATTAATGTTCAGCATGTGTTACAGTTGATTAGTTGATGTTGATATACTATATTCAAAGAAAGTGTATAGCTTGCATTAGTGTTCATTCTTTTGAGTTGTACAATTTTGTGAGTTTTGGCAAATGCATGTTGTCTCATTTCCACCATTACAGAACTATGAAAAATAGTTACCACTCTAAAAATGTCATATGCTCCAATTATTCATCCTGTGTCCCTCCCCGCAAACTTCTGGCAACCAATGATATTTTTACCATATCTATAGTTTTTGCCTTTTATATAATTGTACGCAATTGGAACATGTATTGAAGTTTCCTTCATGTCTTTTTTAAAGGAAACATTTTTATTTTATTTATTTTTATGTGGTGCTGAAGATCAAACCCATTGTCTCATGCATGCTAGGCAAGCTCTCTACCACTGAGCCACAACCCCAGTCCTCCTTCATGTCTTTTGTACTTTGATTTCTTATTTCTTTTTAGTGCTGAGTAATAATTACATGAATATACTATATTTGATTTATTCATTCATTTAATGAAGGTCATCTTTAATAGCTCTCAATTTGGGGCAGTTGTAAATAAGGAAGCTGTAAATATTCATGTGTAAGTTTTTCTGTAGACATGTTTTCAACTCATTTGAGTACATATTTAGAACTTATGTCCTGATTACATAATAAGATGCTACTTAGCTTAGTATGAAACTGCCAAACCTCCTTCCAAAGTGAGTACATCACTTTGAATTCCAACCAGAAATGAATGAGGTTTATGTTGTTGTATATCCTCATCCAATAAGTGTGTAGTAGTAACTTATTGTTCTAATTTGCAATTACCTTATGGAATGTTAAGAAGTATCTTTTCATATGTTCATTTGACACTTGTATTTCTTCCATGATGAACTGTTAATTAATTTATTTTGGTCTGAAAATATGCGTTGTTTGCTTTCTATCTCTCTAAATTTGTTAAGGTATGTTTTATAGGCCAGAATGAGTTAGTTGATCATGGTTAATGTTTCATGTGTGCTTGAGAAGAATGTGATTTTTGCTATTGTTCTACAAAGAATTCTATGAATGTCAATTAGATCCAGTTCAGTTCTGTTCAGTACGAATATATCCTTACTGAGTTTTCAACCTGGTAGAAGTCTCCACCTGTAACAGTGGATATGTCTATTTTCCTGTGTAGTCCCAATAGTTTTTTTAATTAATTAATTTATTTTATTTAGGTATATATGAGAGCAGAATGCATTTTGATTCATTTTACACAACTGCAGCACAACTGTTCATTTCTTTGGTTGTACACAATGTAGCATCACACTATATGTGCAGTCATACATGTATCTAGGGTAATAATGTTCATCATATTCCACCATGTTTCCTGCCTCCATACTCTCTCCCCTCTCCTCCCTCCACTTTACCCAATCAAAGCTCCTCCATTTTTCCCATACCCTCCCCCATCATGGATCAGCATTCACTTAACAGAGAGAACATTTGGCCTTTGGTTTTTAGGGATTGGCTTACTTCACTTAGCATGATATTCCCCAACTCCATCCATTTACCTACAAATGCCATGATTTTATTCTCTTTTATTACTGAGTAAAATTCTATTGTGTATATATGCCACATTTTTTTATCCATTCATCTGCTGAAGGGCATCTAGGTTGGCTCCACAGTTTAGCTATTGTGAATTGTACTGCTATAAACATTGATGTGGTTGTGTCACTGTAGTATGCTGTTTTAAAATCCTTTGGGTATAGACCAAGGAATGGGATAGCTGGGTCATATGGTGGTTCCATTCCAAGTTTTTGTCTCATATATTTTGATGCTCATTTGCTAGGTGTATACACATCAAAGACCATTATGTCTTCTTGGATCTGGGCCCTTTTTTTTCAAGTGAAGAAAATCTTTTGTTGTTGAAGTAGATTCAGTTAATTTTCCTTATTTATACAGTGTCATCACATGGTTTCAGAGATTTCAGTCCATTGTCAGCTGGCTCCATTGTTTCTGGATCTGTTGTAAGACAGAGCATCATGGTGGAAGGGCATGGTGGAGCAAAGCTGCCATTTGTGGTAGCCAGGAGAGCCCAAATTATGTCTTCATTATGTCTTGTTAACTCAGATAATTGACAAGTTTTCCAATTTGAATACTCCTTTTTAACCCTGATACTTTGTTTTTGTTCTAAAATTGCTTTGTTTAAAATTAATATAGCTTTTCCAGTTTTGATGATAGTTGAACATTGTCCATTTTTCTACTTTTAAATAACTGTGTCTTAATATTTAAAATGAATTTCTTCTAGATATAATATATTTGGATCTTGTTTTTGTATGACATTTTAACTGTCTCAAAATTTTAATTGGTGGCATGTAGGATCTTTGCATTCAACAGGATTACTAAAATGAATGAATGAATGTCTACCATATTTTAGGTGTTTTTTACTTGCTCCCTTTGCCATTGTTTGTTTTGTCTTTCCCTATTTTTTTCTGCATTTTCTGGTTTTAATTAAATATATGATTCTGTTTTGTTTCTATCCTAGTATATGATTATGCTTCCTGTTTTATTTTTATTAGTTAGCAATTTACATTTTACAATGATTTTATTTAATTTTCAAATAACAATATTTGGTGTGGTTCAGATACATTAAAACAAAATAATATTTCTAATTCCTTATTCCTATCTCTTAGAACTTTGCTAAAATTCATTTAATTTGCTCAAAACTATAATTTTCCAAGAAATTATTGTCATTATTTTTAAATATTTTATGTTTAGAGCAGTTTTATGTTGAAATAAATATTGGGAATGTATAGTGATTCCCCATAAACCCTTTACCCCACACAGACATAAACTCCCCCATTATTAAATATCCCACCAGAGTGATATATTTCTTACTATCCATGAACCTACACTGACCTTTTATTTATTTACTTTTTACTAAAGTCCATACATGACATTAGAATTCATTTTTTTGTTTTAAATTCAGTGGATTTAGGTAAGTGTATAATTAAATTTCTCTACTTTTAGTGTATCATACATATTTTTAATCTTGTTCTTAGAATCTTCTGTGAATTTCCTATTCACTAACTCCCCAAACCCTGGCAAGGTGAACATTTACTGTTTCTGTAGTTTTGCCTTTACCAGAATCTTATATTATTGGAATCTTATGGTATGTATTCTTTTCAGATTGACTTCCTTTACTTATTAACATGCATTTGAACTTCTTCCATATCTCTCTATAGCATAACTATTTTTTCACACAGGTAATATTTCATTCTGTAGACGTAGCACAGTTTATCCGTTCACCTAATGAAAGACATCCTGGTTTCTAACAAGTAATGAAAATTGTGAATAAAGCTGCTAAAATATCTGTGTGTAGGTTTTTGAATGGACACAAATTCTTAGTTCATTTGGGAAATAATAAATAGCACAATTCCTAATTTGCATAAGAGTATGATTAGTCTTGCCAGCTATTGACAGATTGTTTACAATTTACAAAATATAAAAATAGTAAAACAAATATGATAGAGTACAAAAATTTTATGAATAAAAGCACTTCTAAATATAAATGCACTAATTACAATAACCTAAATGAACACTTCATTTAGAAAAAATATACCATAATCAAAAATATTCAACATATTTTATGATAAAAGCCTCAAGAACTTAAAAATGGATACTTGGTGAACATGATGTTTACACACACACTCACACACACACACACATAAATCCTATATACATATGTAATTAATACGTGTGTGTGTGTGTGTGTGTGTGTATATATATATATATATATAGAGAGAGAGAGAGACAGAGAGAGAGAGAGAGAAGGCACCTTAATTCTAAAGGTACCATCTTATTTATTGCAGATACACTAGAATCATTTCTACATAGATTACAAAAATATATGTCCTCTTTTTACTTTTTTTATACCTAAATACACTTTATGTTTTAGGGAATCATTAGATTCATATAAAAATAGAGCAGAAAGTATAGAAAGTTCCTACATAACCCTGCTTCACACATACTATACCTGCCGCAGTCTGGCTGGGCACAAAATAACCGAGCCACCACAAAAGCCTTGTAGATTCCAACTGCAACTCTTTATTCCCGAACTCTCACCCGCACTCTACAAGCACGTTCTGGAAAATACACTCCCTCCACCGGGCTCTGCATACCAATTCTCTCAGAACCCTGCAAGAACTCCACAGGAACTCAAGGAGCGGGCACCTGAGGCAGCAGTATATGCCCTATTCCCAGCAGGATCCACCTTAAACCTAGGGCTGCCCTATTCCCAGCAGGATCCACCCTAAACCCGGAGCCACCCTAATCCAGCAGGATCCACCCTAAACCTGGAGCCACCCTAATCCCTGAGCAGGGTCACCTTTCAACCAAAAAATGCCATGCGTCATTCTTACTTGGCTATCGCTCTCAGCATCTCCCCCCTTCTGATTAATTAAACAACAAGCAATGTGGCCTAGGGACCTTGCCTGTTAGGTTGTCCAACTCAACATATGGTCCTTACCCATCATCGAATGAGCTGATCTCTAGGCGTCAGCCTCCTGTCTTAGGTTGGTACCATTGCAATTGGATCATACCTGTCACTGACTACCGGTCCAGCCTACAGCCATACTTGTGGATAGGCCTATGCACCAGTGGGGGGATGAGGTTCTTTGCCTCACCTCTCTTGGCCCCCAAATTTTAGACCATCACTAGCAGAAGGGAGGAAGATACAGAAATGCCACGACACCAAGCCAATTGACGGCTCCTTTGGAAAAACTGTATCACCGGTGACACCATCAGCAAAGATACCCCAGCACTACCACAATTCGCTGCACCAACAGATAGTTCACAATGCATACAAGTGATACATAGTCCAGGCAAAGTTCTGCAAGCAGTTCAAAGTGGAGGAATCTATCAATATGTCCATTTCCTCCCAAAGTAAATCAACTCCTTGATTGAGCATCACTTGTTGAGTTATTATTCATTGATGCATCAGTTTATACAGTTTACTGTGATAGCTATCATAGAAGCTGTAGTTTGGTTTTATCTTTGTCTTCACCGGCACTGGGATGAACATAGGAATTCTGGCAATGATGTTAAAAAGAAATTATGTAACATTCCAACAGGTACTAAGAAAACAATTTTCTGAACAATTTACATTATCCTGAACAGAATTATTAAATATAAAATGAAAAGGAAAGGTGAAAGTAAACAAACAGATCTGTTAACCTCCTTATTTGTACACATATTAAAACAATCCTCAACAGCTGTTTACCCAATTTAAATTAAACCATTTAAATCACGTGAATAATAAAAAATATTTGGATCCATTTTTTCATGAGCGCTCCTCATATATGATCTATGGACATACGCACACACAGACATACAACACAAAACACAAAAGTGTACACACATAACATACAACACATAAGACAATAGTAAAGGCCTTGTAGCTTTACACAGGTGAAATCTCCATTGCAATGTTTAAAAACTCCACAGTCAAAAAATAAAACTGATCAGAAAAACATTAACATATGTCTGTATGAGCTCAAAAAATAAAATAAAACTTTATGATGTGGAAAAATGCAATAATAAAATAGATATTGAAAAAAGCATCCTGGTTAATCACTGTCGCAGATGTAAGAATAGCCAAGCTGGAGCTCTGGATATCAGGTGTTATGGATTTGAGCCAAATCATCTCCTTTTTGGTCTGTAGAAATCGCTTTGGTTAGTCTCTCTGGAATCCAAATCGGCTGCTGTTCTCCCTGTGGAAACACACAAACAGAACCCCGACTCCAGACAATCACTGGGTCAGAACCTTTCCATTGTCCTGTTAGAATATCTTTCCAAAGTACCTTAGGCTTATGTACATTTTATGGACACATATGCCTTTCCGCAGCACTGAGCCCTGATGAATCCAAATTTTAAAAGTTTAGAGTAAAAAGGGTTATTTTAAGTTTATCGTTGGGGGATATATATCCCTTCCCAATTCCCTCTTTTTGCTTTAATAAGTTCATTTTAATAGTTTGATGAGTTTGTTTTTTGTTTTTTTTTTGTTTGTTTGTTTGTTTTTTTTAACTATGCTTTGTCCCTGTGG
This sequence comes from Callospermophilus lateralis, assembly GCF_048772815.1. Classification (NCBI taxonomy): domain Eukaryota; kingdom Metazoa; phylum Chordata; class Mammalia; order Rodentia; family Sciuridae; genus Callospermophilus; species Callospermophilus lateralis. Next base: position 116,307,306 of record NC_135325.1, read on the forward strand.
ATTGTATGGGATTTTTGTTAAGTAAAACATTAACTGATTTTTCTTTAGGGATGATGTTCCAAAATATCCTATATGCATCCTTTGGAAATTTAAAGATCCTTTTAAATTCAAGTCTTCCAAAAGCATTTTGCATTACTTTTTAGAATTACTTGAGTCCTTTTAATTTTTTGATGTGGTTTTAAACCAATTTCCTTCTAGTTTCATGTTTTCTAAATTGGCTCTTGTCTATAAACTTTAACACCCTCATCTGAGACTTCTAATTTCTGCACCACCAGAAATTAAAGTTGATGGGATTTTTGAAAAAAATTACTAATAATCTCCTTGTTTTTCTATTTTATCCAATATTTGACTTTAAACTTCTCTCTTCTACATTTTTCTATCTTGAATGTCTGTATCTAATTGTTGTCTTAGCTTTTTGCATTTTCTATCTGAAATACCTTTACTTGACATTTTTAACCATTTTCTATCTTATTTCTATCTTCTAGTTGTTTTTCTTTTTTTCTCTAAGGTTTGTACATTCACCCTTAGTTGCTTTTTTTCCTCCTAGTTTTCTTTTGTTTCCTATTTTGTGGGTTTAAAATTCTTGTCTTCCTACATCTTCTCTATCTTCCTACATTTTTTCTCTTTTTTTTTACCTTTCTGTACTTCTGTCTTTAAAGTTTTCCACTTCAAATTTTTAATCTTCTTTATCCAAATATCTTTTATCCTATTATCTTCCCATTTTCATGGGTTTTTTTTTTTTTAGTAATGCTTTTAAGACTAGCTAGGCTTTGAATAATGCAATCTTTCCTCCATCATGAAGGCATCTTAACCACCTTCAATTTAACCTTTTAAAGCCTTTTGTAACTTACTTAGACATTTTACAACTTTTTCCTTTATCACACAAAGATTATCTCATCTAAAAACATTTTTTTTTCTTCAGCTTTCGTATTAAAACATATTTCCACATCTTGAATCTTTTTATATCTCTTTTTTAGCTGTTAACCCTTTTTATAAATTCACATTCTGAAACAACCCTTATAAAATTTTTGAATTTAGACAAATTACTCCACTTTAATAAGATGAAATACTTTCATGTTTTTTATGGTACTATAATACTATGATTGAAATCCAACTGAAACTTCTTCTACTCTTTGTATATAAATTACACCTGATAGAATATTAACTCTTAGTAACCTTGTTTCAGCAAAGACACAGACACAAAGCAATATTAAACATTTTTCCTTTCACCAATTTATGAAAACACACATAATGTTTAAATATATTACCTTATGTAACTTAATAAGTAAAGAGTACTTGATTTTATATTTAGTGGTTGATATTTTAACACTTTAGCTTTGTAAATTAATCAGATGTCTGTAAAAACCAAGATCTTAGACAAATGTAGTAAACAGAACTAGCCATCTCTTTCTTGTTGAAGAAAAATCTTTCTACAGGATACCATGATGGTCCCATTGTGATATATTTAACAACTTCTCTTTAAAAATCCATGGGCTACATTTTTGTATTGTATCAACATATGCCCTTATTGTTCTTGGTCTTACCGGGGTGCCTCCTTCCTCTAACAATTTCTCTTCCTCGGAGGTGAACAACTTCAAACCTTGAGTCAACCATTTTCCCCAGTTTGCCTGAGAAAGTTCTAGGGACAGGCAACTTGAAATAAAAATAAAATAAATTGGGGCTGGGGATGTGGCTCAAGCGGTAGCGTGCTCGCCTGGCATGCGTGCGGCCCGGGTTCGATCCTCAGCACCACATACAGACAAAGATGTTGTGTCCGCCAAATACTAAAAAAATAAATATTAAAATTCTCTCTCTCTCTCCCAATCTCTCACTCTCTCTCACTCTTTCTTTAAATAAATAAATAAATAAATAAATAAATCAAAACAAGAACACATTGTTTTTTGAAATGGTCACCCATTCTCTCGCCTTCCCTCAGGGGTGAGCAATTTCACTTACCTCTAAGCTTCAGACGTTCCTCGTATGGGCCGCCAAATGCCACAGTCTGTCTGGGCACAAAATAACCGAGCCACTAACAAAAGCCTTGTAGATTCCAACAGCAATTTTATTCCCGAACTCTCACCGGCACTCTACAAGCACGTTCTGGGAAAATACACTGCCTCCACCGGGCTCTGCATACCAATTCTCTCAGAACCCCACGAGAACTCCACAGGAACTCCAGGAGTGGGCGCCTGAGACAGCAGGATACACCCTATTCCCAGCAGGATCCACCCTAAACCTGGAGCCACCCTATTCCCAGCAGGATCCACCCTAAGCCCGGAGCCACCCTAATCCCTGAGCAGGGTCACCTTTCAACCAAAAAGTGCCATGCGTCATTCTTACTTGGCTATGGCTCTCAGCATATACCCACCATCATCATCCTGTACAAGTGTGTTACATTTGTTAGAATCAATGTGCTCATAACGACATATCATTATCAACTAAAATATGTTGTTACATTAGGGTTTCTCAGTACATTCAATGGGTTCTGACATGCATATAATGACATTTATCCATCCATTGAGATTTCTTGATATATTTCAGATGTGTAGTTATCAGATACGCTACTATTTTCTCTCAGTCTGTGACATAGCTTTTTATTTTCTTGCAAATATCTTTTGCTGAGCAGAACATTTTAATTTAAGTCCAGTTTATGCACTATTTTCATGGATTATGTGTTTGGTGTTGTATGTCAAAAGTCATTGCCATACCCAATGACATTTTCTCCAGTATTATCTTCTAGGAGTGTTATGGTTCTGAGTCATTCATTTAAGTTTGTGATTAACTTTTAGTTAATTTTTCTTGATGGTATAGATCTTTGTCTAAATTCATCTTTCCACATGTGGATACCCAATTGTCATACTACCCATTGCCTTTGCTTCTTTGTCAAAGATCAGGTGACTATATTTGCATGCATCTATTTCTGGGCTTTTTACTTTGTTCTTCTGATCTATATGTCTATTCTTTTGCCAGTAACACTATTAAAGCTCTATAATAAATCTTCAATTCATATAGCATCGGTCATCCAAATTAGTTCTTAATTTTCAATATGGTATTGGTTATGCTGGATCTTTTCCTCTTCATATAAACTTTCTAATATGTTATGGTTTGGGTTTGGAACGTCGCTCAAAGTCTCATGTTAAAAGCGTGGTTCCCAATGTAGCAAGGTTCAGAGGTAAGACTTTTAGTCAGTGAGTAGCTGAATGAAATACTGGGAAGTGGAATTCAGCTAGAGGGAGTTTGTCACTAGGGGGATGTCCTGAAAGTGTTTATCATGTCACCAGCCTTTTTCTCTCTCACCCACTCTGCTTTTTTGCTGCCATGCTGTAAGTATCTTTCCTCTGCTGCACCTTTCAACCATGATGTTTTGCCTCTTCTCAGGCCCAGAACAATGAAGATGGCCAACCATGGGCTGAATTCCCTGAATTTTTGAACCAAAATAAATCATTCTTTTTTTTTAAGTTTTTTTGGTCAAGTTTTCTGGTCAAAGAGATAAAAATCTAACAAAAACAGGATCAGTGTGTTAATGTTCAAAAAATAACTTCCTGGGATTTTTATTGAGATTGTATTGAGTTTATACATTAATTTGAGAAGATCTAACAATGTCAAGTCCTACTACTCATGAACATGGGGTGTTTCTCCATTTGTTTGGCTCATTTTTAATTTAACAATTTTTTGTAGTTTTCCTCATATAGATATAATTTTATTAGATTTATATATATATTTAACTTTGGGGGTGGTAAATTAAATTGTATTAATTTCAATTTAAGTTCTACCTGTTGTTGGTATACAGAAAAGAAATTGACTCTTGTATATTAGCCTTATATCCTGTAATCTCACTGTTATTACTCGTTAACTCCAGAAAAAAAAATTTTATCAGTCACTTCAAGTTTTTAAAAATAGACAAGCATATCATATTTAAACAAAGTCATTTTTGTTCACATCCATTTCAGTCAGTATATCTTTTATATTATTGTCTAACTTCACCTAATTACCATTTCCAGAATAGTGTGGGAAAATTACTAAAAGAAGACATCAGTGGGAAAGCTTCTAGATTTTCACAACTAAACATGATGCTAGCTGTAAGGCTTCTTAAATTGGTACACCATAATTATACATAATAGTAGGGTTTATTATGCCATATTTGAACCTGAACATAATGTAATGATCAATCTAATTCTAAGTATCTTCCCTTTCCCTCCCCTCTGTTCTCTCCTGATCTGCTTGCTTTGCACTATTGATCTTCCTTCTATTATTATTTGAATTAGTGAACTATAATCATATTTCAAAATAGGATTTATTGTGGTATATTTGCGCATGTATACAGCATAATTTGGTAGATTTCATTCCCCAGTACTTCTCCATGTCCTCCCTTTCTCCCTCCTTCTCAAACCCTTTTTCTCCTCCATTGGTTTCTCTTTTATTGTGGGATTCCTTTTTTATTCCTTTTCTTTATTTCTCTCTAGTTCTCACATATGAGAGAAACTTAAGACCTTTAACCCCATGCCCACCCCCGACCTCACCCCACCTCAGTCTGACTTATTTCACTTAGCATTATGCTCTTGAAAAGAAACTGAGTTTCATCCATTTACCAGCAAATTATATAGTTTCATTTTTATTTTTTATGGCTGTATAAAACTCAATTGTGTTTATATGTCACATTTTCCTTATCCATTTATCTGTTGATGGACACCTAATCTGGTTCCATAACTTGGCTATTATGAATTGTGCTGCTAAAAATACTGTTATGCATGTATCACTATAGTATGCCAATTTTAGTTATATTGGATAAATACTAAGGAGTGGAATAGCTGGGTCATGTGTTGATTCCAATATTAGTCTTTTGAGGAATATCCAAAGTTATATTTATATTCCAATAAGCTGTAGCATAAATTTTAGAGTCTGAGCTGAGAAGTCAGAAGTAAAGCTTATTACTTTACTTCTAAATGAGACATGAAGTTTCTTTCTTGTGACTTTTAATATTTGTTTTCTGATCTTGTCTATTTGGGGTTCTGTATATTCCTGTATTTGGCTGTCCATCTCATTCATAAGGTTTGGAAAATTTTCTGCTATAATTTCATTGAAAATATTTTTAATGTTATTAGCCTATATTTCCATGTCTTCAATTCCAATGACTCATTTTTGGTCTCTAAATGTTTTACTAGAGCTATTGTATATTCTTTTCATGCTCTTTTATTTATTTTTACTGTTTACTGAGTGCTCCAGTTAATATACATTGACTTCAATGCTTGAAGTTTGGTTTTGTATACAATCTAATATGTTGGTGATACTGTTACTCCTGTTTACCAGAGTCCTTGCTTCCCCAGTGCTGAAGTATAACACCAGAGAAGCATGCCAAGGCAAGTGTACAGTGGAAAGTGGAAGCTTTATTAAAGAAGAGCAGAAAAGACTTTTCCCTGGAGGAAGAAGGGGACCCAAGAGGTGGAATCTGTGGAAGGGTGAGTCCTACCCCTTTTTATAGCTAAGGTCTTCTTTTAGCTTTCCCGCATTCATTCATGTCCTTTGTTCTGTTATCTTGCAGTGATAGAATGTAGGTGGGAAGACCCAAAAGGTGAGGGGCAGATGGGCCACAGGAGTAATCTGGGCAGGAAGGGCCTGGGGCCGCTTTTGATTAGCACCCCCCTTGTTTGCTGGGAGCTGTTTCATTAACATTTCTTTAGAATGAGCTCTGGGCCTTGGGAACATTAACATTTCAATTTCCCCAAGTGCTGCTCTGCTTTTCCAGGCTCTATTCTCAACATGGCCTTCATTCTCGATTTTACTTGATATTATACGGGATTTACCTAACTACACTATCAACCGATCTTTAAATCTGGCTTCAGTACTATCAAGTGAATTTTTATTCGATTTATTGTGTCTTTTATTTTCAGGAGTTCTGACTGGTTTCTTTTGAGAATCTCTGTCTCCATTAAAATGGTCTTTCATCTGCATTTCCTCACTTAATTCTTTTTTTAGATATTCTTTTAGCTCATTAATCATTTTAATAATCAATTTTTGTAGTCATTCTCTGGAATTTCATCCTTTTCAATATCTGTGGGTATCTTTGATGGGGGATTTTGTAAATTTTGGAGAGAGACTTGTTTGCCTTTTCCTCATTTTTTCAAGGTCTTACACTTGTGCCATCTGCTGAGATGGATTCCTCTTCCTTTTTTTTATGAGGGAATGTGGGATCCCTTTATCCTGTGCTATCAGTATTTATTAGCTTCAACACATAGGCTCAGTGTAATCCAAGTGTTAATTTCAACCTCTAGTGCCTCTTTCAAAGAAGAGAGGGCCATAAAAAACAATAATAAAATTATTGTTAAAATTAATTCATACATCAATATATATATAAATGTAATTACTAAAATTCTGTATAATTCTGTTAACCCAGAATAAATGTGGGTGAGGAATAATATAACAGGCTAAGAAGGTTACACAGTAATGATCATATACTAAATTGAATTTGAAAATTGGATAAAAAAAAAAACATAGAGGAAAAATAAAGAAAAGGGAAAACAAAAAAAATATATTGTGCTGAGAGCCACAGTATTTTGCCAGAAGTAATGGTTAAGAGGCGAGCCATTAAGATGATGCTGGATTGATTCAATTGTATATAGACCCCTGCTATCCGCCTCGGGCACCCGCTACTTTGGAGTTCTCGTGGGATTCCTGGGGAGTTTGCGTTGGTTGGTGAAGTTCTGGTGGAGGGAGTTCCGGTTGGTGTGGTGTGCCTGAGAGGGGCCTCGTGGGTGGTGTTCGGGAGAGTTCCTGGGGAGTGTGCGTAGAGTGCTATTGGAGTTCAGGTAATAAAGTTTCCTGTTTGAACATACAAGTGCTTTGTGGTGGCTTGGTGATTTGTGCCCAGCCAGACTGCGGCAATGTTGGAAGGAAGATGGTAGGTTATGGAGGAGAGATGGTGTTTAAAACTGGAACAGTAAGGTGAAGATGTGGTTCATGTGCAATAGTTGTATGTAGGAGAAATTAGTCATTAGCTAATACTAATGATTTGATATGTTAATTGTCATACAGAGAATCAGATTGATTGTTGTAGAACTTTGATTATGTGTCTTTGTATCAGATATTTCAACTTTTAGAAACTGTCAGCTTGGAAAAAGACTTTAAAACATAAATCTCCTTAGATTTCAGCTTTGTCCCAAACCCACCAAACCTGTTAGGTGCGTCTGTATGGAGAATTTAAACCTTTCCTTGCCTGACCACCTCTTCTAGGAATGGGGTGCATAGGGGTAAGCTGCTTTTCTATTGTAGAATGGCTTTGTTGTGTCCTAGGGCAAGAGTCCCAGCTTCTCCATCTGCTTTCTCTGTAGGCTAATCTGACTTGAATTGCACCTCTTGTTTAGAGAGGCCTTGTCCATTTCATAATCTTGAGGTTGAGGGATTGAGTCTTTCCCTCCAATATGATCAGATCCAAACTCCCACCCTCTCTCAGCCACATACTACTTCACAGATTAATCTGTCAAAATCCAAAGGAGATGTACTTTGTTCTTCCCCATTCCACAGAATCCCAGCAGGTTCAAATCTCACGTCTATGTTCAGAATGGGGCAAAGTTTGAACAACAATGATCAAGTGAAAAGTGTTCAAAAGTAAGTATACCCAGTACCAGACCAAAAAACAAAAAGGGAAGGAAAAAGAAGGGAGGGGAGGGGAGGGAGAAAGAAAGAGAAAAAGAAAGAAAGAAGAATAAGAAGTTTTTTCTGGCAAACAGTGGTAAGCCGCAGGAATTCCAAATGTGCTCAATATATTCCATCAAGCTGTCAGTGCTTTCCCAGCACTGATCACCTCTGCAAGGAAGATTTAGATATTCAGGTAACTCTTTTGGGCCTTATCAGTTCTCTCTTCAGCCAAGAACTCTAGGTTTTCTCCCCAGTAAGATAGCTCATGTTTTCTGAGATTATGATCTGTTCCAATTGTGGATATGTTGACCAGCATATGTTTTTCTTAAGCCCAGTGTGAAAGTGTCTTTCTTCTTGGCAGAAGTGCTGCCCTCCCCACACTAAGTCATAGCAAGTCCAACACAGTACATCCAACACTGCTGCCATATCTGTATTTCTTAATATTCCATTCTAGAAACTGATATTTTAGTGTTTTTTTTCTTTTTGGTGGTGCTGGGGATTGAACCCAGGGCCTTGTGCATGCCAGGTAAGCACGCTACCAACTGATCCATATCCCCAGTCCCGTTTTAGTGTTTTTTTAATACTAGTTCACTAAGTTGTCACCCTGCTTTTCTTCCCATTTCCCTACTTCAGTTTGCTGCTGTAGAATGGCTGATTTAATTCACTCTTGTAGAACTGCTGCAGGACTGTGGATTCCTGTGAGCTGCCATCTTGAAATTGAAACAGCTGTAGGTGTTTTGAAGATACCTTTAATCAAGTTGAAGAAATTCTTTTCTCTTTCTATTTAAGAAGAAATTTTTCTTTTATCATGAGATTGTTGTATTGTAATTATTATTATTTTTTTTTCTGTTCTAGGTAGTATTTTAATTTTTTTTTTTTTTTGGTAGTGGGGCTTAAACACTGAGCCACATCCTCAGCATGGCCCTCCCACCACCTTTTATTTTTAATTTTATTTTGAGACAGGATCTTTCTAAGTTGCTTAGGATCTTGTCAAGTTGCTGAGGCTGGCTTTTCTTAAGCATATTTCAAATCTATGATTATTATTTTGAACTAATGTATAAGTGATTTTAAGGAGGTTTTCTAAAAAACTAATTGATACTTAGATAACTATTTTCTTCCATGCAACACACCATTCAATATCATATTCACTACTAATTGAGCCATGATTTGCTTTCAGAAATGTATCTATTTTCAAGGACTAGGGATATAGCTCAGTTGGTAGAGTGCTTGCCTTGCATGCACAAGGCCCTGGGTTCAATTCCCAGCACCAGAAATAAAAGGTATCCATTTTATTCACTGCAAAGCTGAAGTTAAAGTTAGAATGAATAAAAAATTTACTAAACCACTCACTGCATTACAAGAACTGTTTCAAGTGCCTTAAGCACATTACAACATTTTCTTCATATAAAGTCTCTTGGTATTTTTCCCCATATTACAGTTGAATAGTCTAAAATACAAAAAAATTAAACAAGTTTTTCAAGGTCACAGAACTGATATGTCCTGCAAATTGGAAATGGAAGATGTCTACCTATATTATGATTCCAGAGCCATTTTATTTAACATTATGCTGTCTCTAACTGTAGGAAAGTAATATGAAATTTAACAGAACTGAAAAAAAATATTTACTAATCACATTCTGTCGGTAATTATACTAAATTCTGCATATGTATGGTGGCATTTAATTGTCACAGGAAACTTAGCTGGTTATCTTTATCATTTTATGGTTGAATAATCCAGATTTCAGGAAGATTGCATAATACGACCAAGGATACAGGCCAAAAAAGTGGCAGGGCAATTATTGTAATTATCTTATTCCACTATGTTACACTATAGTTAGTGAAACATCACTTCAAATTTTTCCTATCAAATATTTGTAAAATATTTGCAGGATATTATAATTTTGAAAAGAGTAAGGATATATGTACATATGACTCATTGATGAAGATGAAAGATTCAAGGCACAATAGCTAAAAACCATGGAAAAGCACTTTGTTACTCTGTATTTCATCTTTGGTGAAATGTTTGTTTTTCAGATTCCTCATTAACTGAGCATTTTAATATTCAATAATTCATATAATATTCAATGAAACCAGAAAAGGGAAATCAATTACATGCATAATAACTGTTAAAAATTGAAATACCCACTATTTTCTGATGTTATTATAGTTTTTAAAATATCCCTAGAGATTCAATGATAAAACTTATTAAAACAATAAAACAATTCAGTAACAAAATAGAATATAATATAAACATACAGGAACTATTAGCTTTCATATATAAAATTTACAACTATCTATGGAAAATGATAGTAGAGAAATATCCACTGAAAAACTTTTTCTAGGGGCTGGGGCTGTAGCTCAATGGTAGAGGACTTGCCTGGCACATGTGAGGCATTGGGTTTAATCCTCAGCACCACATTAAAATAAATAAATAAATAGAGAGAGACGGGCTGGGGATGTGGATCAAGTGGTACTGTGCTTGCCTGGCATGCGTGGGGCGCTGGGTTCGATCCTCAGCACCACATACAAATAGAAAAAGTTGTTGTGTTCACCGAAAACTGAAAAATAAATATTAAAAAATTCTCTTTCTCTCTCTTTTTTAAAAAAATAGAAAGAGATGGAGATAGATAGAGAGACAGAGAGAGAGGGAGAGGGAGAGAGAGGAAGGTAGGTAGGTATTATGCCTATCTACAACTAAAAAAAAATATTTTAAACAAAAAACTCTTTTTCTAGGAATCACACAAACATGTCATGTATAAAACTTATGTGAGAAAAATATTAAAACACTCTTGAAACAATTATCAATAAACTTGAACAAGTGTAAGTAGATCACCTTTTTATAGATAGGAAGAATTTATACCATGAATATATCTATCATTTTATGCAATGTATAAATCTGATGTGTTTCTCTTAAGACTATTTACTCATTTTAATTGAATTGAATGTTGACAACAAAACCAAGATGATAATAAAATGTTCAAGAAAGCACTCTTACAATTAGAGCTAGGACAACACTGGAACAGAAAAAAAATGTAGTGGAGGACTAGCCTCATAAGACATTAAAACACACTATAAAGTCCCTTTTTCTAAATATTTGATTTTTTTGAGGGGGGTAGGGGATTGAACCTAGGGGTACTTAACCACTGAGCCACATCCCCAACCATTTTTTTTAAATATTTTATTTAGAGACAGGGTCTCACTAAGTTGCTTAGGGCCTTACTATGTTAATGAGACTGGCCTTGAACTTGCCATCCTCCTGTCTCAGCCTCCCAAGACTCTGGGATTATAGGCATGCACCAGTGCACCTGGTTTATAAAGTCCCTTTAAATAGAACAGGATAGTAATGCTTTATGAAAAAATAGACCAATGTGATAGTATAAAAATCCCACAAATTGAACCAAATACACATGAAAATAAAGTATGTTATTAATGTAGCAACTAAAATACTACAGAAAGGCGAGTTTTTTCATAACCCGTGTTAAAATAATTAACTAATGTTTTTGAAAATGTAAAATCAGATCTACCTCATACCATAGTCAAGAACACACATCAAAGGGATTAGTCATATAAATGTAAAACATCAAAGGATAGCAATACTAAAAGAAAACAGGTTAATTTCTGTTCAGTCTAGGTATTGGGCCATGGTTTAAAATCAAGAGGGAATAAGAAAAAAATATTGATCATTTTGACTATACAGAATTGCAAAACAAGGCAAAAAAAGATAAACACACACACAAAAAAACACTTCATTAAATTATAGCTACCAGACTAGGAATAATCTTAGCAACATATACTTCATATAAAGGTTTAATATCTCTAATACATAATTACCTTTAAAATTGAGGGACAAGAAACTATTTCCAACCTATCAGACTGACAATATTCTACTCAAATTTCAAAAACAAAGATGTTCCTCTAATATTATGAGCAAGTCAAGAATATCCATTCCCATCACTTCTGTTGAATAATACTGGTTTGACTACAGGAGTTAGGCAAGAAAAAGAATGAAAACAATCCCAATCAGATTGGAAGTACAATGGACCCTGTTCACTGATTAAATGATCTTACATATTAGAAATCCAAAAGGCTGCATAACATAATTCTTGTGTTAGAATTAGAAAATAATTCAGTAAAGTTGCAGGATACAAAATCAACATACAAATTCAATTGTGTTTCTGCACACTAACAACAAAATGCTGAAAAGGAAATTAGGAAAACATTCTCATTTACAAAAGCACCAGAAGGAATAAAGTAATTAGGAAGACACTTAACTAAGAAGGATAAGTATTTTTATACTGAAAACTACAAAATGTTGGATGAAAGACATTGAAGAATGTATGATCAATTATATCCGTATTCATGCATTAGAAAGCTTGATATAAAAAAGGTCCATACTATCCAAGGTGATTTATAGATTCAGTGCGATCTCTATCAAAATCCCAATGGCAGTTTTACAGAAATATATAAAAAAAAGATTTGACTGTTGTCACAGAACCACAAAATATCAAAATTAGCCAATTCAATCTTGAAACACAATAGAGTTGGAAGCATCACATTTTCTTACTTGAAAATATATCACAAAACTCCAGTAATCAAAATAAAGCAGTATCAGTATAAAGAAAGACATATAGATCAGTGCAACTGAATAGATATCTCAGAAATCAGTCCATGCCTATATGATCAGCTAAGAGTGTACAAAAGAGAAATGATAGTCTTTTCAATAAATGGAGTTGAAAAACTGGATATCCAATAGCAGGAGAATGAATTTGGACCATTATCTTATGCTATAGACAAAATGGATAAAAGTTTAAATATAATACCTGAAAGTAGTGCAAATCCTAGAAGAACAAAGAGGGGGAAAGTTTTATTTCATTATTTTTAACTACGATTTCATGAATATAATGTCAATAACATGGGCAACCAAAATAAAAGTGGACAAGTAGGGCTATACCAAACTGAAAAGTTTTGTACATAAAAGAAAAATAATAAAGTGAAAAGGAAACCTATGGAATGGAAAAATTGCAAATCCTGCATCTGATAAGATGTTAATCTCCCAAGTACACAAGAAACTCCTATAAGCAAACAGAAAAAAAAAAAAACCCTGATAATCCAATTGAAAAATGAACTAAGGACTTTAAAAATAGTTTTCCGAAGGAACACATATAAATAATGAACAAGTTTGTGAAAAATGTTCAACATCACTGATAATCAGAGAAATGCAAGGCAAATCAATTAAAAAAATAATTTCATACCTTTCAGATGGCTATTACAGAGAAGTGGGGGAGGAGAAATGCTGAGTATGTGGATAAATTGGAACACTTCCAAGCTATTTTTGAAATGCAAAATGGTGTAGCCCTTATAAAAAACACTATGGAGGTTCCATTAAAAAAAAACTTAATACCACAGCTATCATGTAATCAAGCAATCACACTTCTTTATGTTTATCCAAAATAATTGAACTTAGGATACTAAAGAGATATTAGTGCTCCCACATTCACTGTAGTACCACTCTCAATAATCAAGGTCTAGAAACAACCTAAATGTTCCCTGAGAGACAAAGAAAAAATGCTATTACATACAATAAAACATCATTTAGCCTTATAAAAAGATGGAATCTACACTATGCTACAACATGGTTGAAACTTGAGTAAATAATGTAAGTAAAATAAGCCAGTCACATAAAGACAAATATTTCATGATTTCATTCATATGAGGTATCAACAGTAGTCAGATTCCCAGAACCAAAGAGTTTAATGGTGATCATCACGGCCCAGTATAAAGGGAAATGGGAAGTTATGAATCAAAGAGTATTTCAGTTAAACAAGATAAATATGTTCCAGATATCTCTTGAATAGCATTGTACCTTGGTAAACAATATTATACATATATGTCAAAATTTAACAGAGTTTATATCATATTAAGGGTTCTTGCCACAATAAAATAAAATGGAAAAAATAAAATTATCCAATAATATCCATCTTCTTATGGATGGGAAAAAAGTACAAAACAAAATTAAAAAAAAAGCAAATCAAAACCAGTAATACATAAAATGATAGTACATTAATAGCAGGAATGGTTTATAACAGGAATGCACAACTGGTTTTATATTAGAAAGTGAATGAGTGTGATTCACATGTTATGAACTAAATGTTTGCATCTCTTTAGAATTCATGTCCCAAGGTCTTAACCGCCAATATGATGGTATTTACAAGTAGGAACTTTGAAAGATAATTAGGTTTAGGTGAGTTCATGAAGGTGCATCCTCTACTATGGAATTAGTATCCTTTTTAGAAGAGGAAGAGAGATTACAAATTCCTCCCTTTCTCATATATGAGGACATAATGAGAAAGTAGTTCTGTAGAAGTCTGAAGTTAGTCCTCACCAGGGAACTAAATTAGCCAGATTGATGTTGAACTACATAGTGTTCAGAATTGGGAGAAATAAATTCTTGGTGTTTAAGGTAGCCAAAATAGCATTTTCTTATGATAGTACAAGTTGACTAAAATACCACATTAGAATAATAAAGGAGAAAGTCATTTGATTATTTACATAAATTTAAAATTTTTTGACTAAATCATATTTACGATGAAACTTTCATTCAATTGAAAATAGAAGGTAATTAACTAGGCCAGATACATATTATCTATAAAAAATGAGAAAACTACTTAACATGCTACCATTGGATTAGAAACAAAGCAAGATTGAAATTTGAATGTAAACTGTTTATTATATAAAAATGTGGTATCAATATTAAGTTTTCAGATATTGTTAAATATGCTGTCATTATGTAAAAGACATGTCACTAGGAAATATTCCCTGAAATATTTAGGAGTAAATGAGTATGATATCTACAGCTTACTGTTAAATGATTCATAGAAAAAAAAAGGAGAGACAGGAGGAGAATGGCAGTGAAGAGTAGAGGTAATAAGAAAGCACTGGGGAAAAAATGTAAAGTTAGTAGATCTCAGAAAATGTTATCACAAACATTCTTTGTATTATTTTTTGAAACTTTATGTTTTTATATATGTTAAAATAGAACACAGTTTTATTAATTTTATGTTGCTATAACAAAATGTTTGAGTCTAAAAATTTATAAAGTAAAAAGGTTTATATAGTTCATAGTTTTAGAAGCAGAAAGTTCAAACAAGGCACAGAGACCTTGGAAAGGGCACTAATGGCTTTTTCACAACATAGCTGATGGCATCATAGGGGGAGTATATGCCAGAGAGAGAGAGAGATCACTTGGAAAGACAAGAAACAGAGTCTTAGGAGGGGCTAGTCTTGCTCTAATATTTATAATAACACACTCTCGTAAGAACTCACTCACTCCTGAAGAAGCCTTGATATTTCTGAAGGTAGCAGCCACAATTACTTATTGATTAACTCAGACTAAGACCTAGTTCTTAAAGCTACCACTTCTCACATAACCACACTAGGGGCCAAGCTTTCAGCACATGAATCCTTGAAGAACAGTCAAGCCATATTTAAACCATAGTGAGAATGACTATAGTTTCTATTAGAGTCCCTAGCTTCTAAACCAAGGCATAATTATTAGTGATAAGTAAATTAACTTGAATAACAGTAGAAACAAAAAAGATGAAAATAGTTGCTTTGCTTATATGATAACTGTGAATCCAATATATTATATATATTTTTCAAAAATTTTTCCATGGCTATCATGTTAAAAATCAGTTTTATAAATATAATTGAGAGAATAAAATTTCTAAGATCTCAGGTTGAATTTTTTACTTTCTTATTTTGTTAAAAAGAAGTGGTAGTGTCAGAAACAGCAAAAATATTAATTTAATTTACTGATATCAAGTATTTTCCTAACTATATATATTTGAAATAAAAATGGTAGTGAACATTTTTTTGATGATTTGGGTCAATTAACAATTTATATTATTCTCCTGGGAGAACAGCATTTGAGTGGTTAATGATTTAATTTCTGCTGCGTCCATCTTTGCACAGTAATAGATTTTGCTTTGATGATAACTAATATCATAATGCCTGCTGTTGTGAAAACAATA
Organism: Callospermophilus lateralis; assembly: GCF_048772815.1. Taxonomy (NCBI): domain Eukaryota; kingdom Metazoa; phylum Chordata; class Mammalia; order Rodentia; family Sciuridae; genus Callospermophilus; species Callospermophilus lateralis. The sequence continues at coordinate 116,322,967 of NC_135325.1, forward strand.
AAATGCTCATTCCAGACACTTGTTAGAAAACAAGAGAAGAATCTTAAAAAGTGAAAGAAGCATGCCATTGAATTTTGAGGTTAGGACAGAAGATGATTTCAGAGTAAAAGCCTATACAGATTTTATGATGTGAAACTTCAATTGCTTCTTCTTTGTCCTATTACACACCCACCCTTGTTTATAATTAAAGATTGACTACTTGGTAATTGATAGGTACTGTATGAACCACTTTAGATACATTTTTCATTAAATGGTCCCAATAGTCCTATGAAGTGAATCTGAGAATCAGGAACATTGATGATTAAAGGTCAAACAAATGCTCTCCACATATTGTTTCAACCACACCAGACTGTCTTGGTTTTGCCACTTCTATCATATCTATTTCTTTACCTACAACATGAGGAAAACAATAATTTAACATATAGCTGTACTATAAAGATTATGAAATAATGCAGTGCTTTGATGTGAATACAGCGTACATTCCAAATTTTAGTGATTTATTATCCTATCTTTTATCTTCCCTTGATCTCAGTGGATATGGCAAGTACATATATTTTAGTAGAAAAGTCCATTTATTTTTCCAAAATTATGTTTTAAAATATCTTCTGCAATGATTACATAAATTTAACAAAATCTATAATTGGTCAATAATTGTAGATTTTTCTCTGACTTGGGAAAAATGAAAGTTGAAATGTTTCTTTATGAAAATGCTATTCTGTATAGTTTATCAATCTCAATTTTTTTGAAGAAACAGATCATTAAGTGTCCACTCTATGAAATACCAATATGTACCCCATTATGGGAATAATTCACACTGTAATCTCCAACAAATATTTCAACTCAAATTGGAAAATGAATGAAGTCCCAAAATCTATTTAAAATGAGAAATTATGGTCAGCAGAGTAGCAAATGAGGTTTAAAATGTTTGGCTTGAAATCAATAGAACTGCTCTCTGGATAAGTTTGCATTTAATACCATATTGTAGAGAAATAGAAATATTGCATTTAAGTGAGGAATTATACAGCAAGTATGTGGAAACTCACTAAATATTCTGCCTATCCTTCTACATTCTTCTTCTGATAACACAGGGGAAAAGAGTAAAGCTTATATCTGGTGAGAGAATTATTGTCCCCTCTAATTCCATGGGCATCTTTTGCCCCCTCTTCCATTAAATAACATCAAATGAGCTGTACTTTTTTTAAAACATAAACTTTGTTAAACCATAACATGTATAACCAAACATATAATGTACACAAATCATAATTATACATATTGATGAAACTTTACAAAATAACCACACTTACGTAAGGATCAAATCTAGAAACAAGTTTACCAGCATTGGACAATTTCCCTTTGTGAATTTTTCCAGTCACTGTCTAATCCATCCTTTTCCTGGAGGGGAAACAATATCAAGATTACTAACAGTATAGATTTGCTTTGCATGTCTTTAATAAATGGAATAATATGATGTGTATTATTGTACCTGGCTTGTCTTGCTCATAATGTTTGAGATTCATCCATATTGTTAAATTTAGTTATAAGTCAAGTTTTCTTATTGATATATAACATTCTATTGTGTGATCAGGTCAAAATATATTTATCTTCCATATTCTTGCTTCTGTGAAGTATTGGAAATAATGCCACCATGAATTTTCTTTCACGTAATTTTTTAGTGATCATCAGCACTTATTTCTACTGGAAATACACTTAGAACTGGAATTATTGAGGACTTAGAGTATACGGGTGTTTAAATTTTATTAGATAGTGGCACACAGTGTTTTTGGAAGTATTTGTACCAATTTATACCCTCACCAATTGTGTCTAAGAGTGGTGGCCCAATTCTTGCCAATGTTTTTAGTATTATGTCTTTATTTTAAATTGTTCTGCTTGGATATGTTAGGAGTGTTTCTTCTACCATCATTGGATTCTATTTTTATATCTAGTAAGGATCAGAGAAACACGAGCTGATTATATTGGGAGAAATATTTTTTTGATCTTGAACAATTTGCTTACATAAGCTGAACATCACTTTCATTTTGAAAAAAAGACATTAGTAGTTTCCCTCTTTTACCTGGTAAGGATGTATTAAACTCAAACACAGAAAATGGTGAAGAGGTTAAATATCAATATTGCTATCATGTATAGTAGAGTGAATCCAAAACTTGGTTGTTTATAATAATTTTCATATAAAGTTCTACCTCAGACATCTGAATCAGAGTTTTTAAAGAAGCTCTTTGGAAATATGGATTTCTGACAAGTATTTTTAGACAATTTTATGATTATCTGAAAACAAGTTATCTACATTAATATTATATTATACATATAAATTTATATATTCATTGTTTCATGTGTGGAAAATTTTTAATAATTGTAAATATCATATATATGTTTATGTGAATATATACATGGTATCATAATCTCCAAGTAAACACACATACAAAACACACACACACACACACACACACACACACTATGTTATAACATAAACCAGTGAAAAATCAATAAAGAGAAAAATCAATCAGAGGACAAATAGGCATACTATATATAGGGAACAAGGATAGTAACTAGCATAGACTTTTCAGAAACTATAAAGTAGAAACTAAACAAAAAAACAAACATCTTTAAAAGAATAGGAAAAAAAACCCTATAAATATCCACTAAAATATTTTTGTAAAAATGAGGGTACAATATGTCTTTTTTAAACAAGTAAAAACTGAGATTTCATTAATAGAACTAAATTACAAAGATTCAGTTTTGGTTGCCATCACTGCAATCTAGATAATAGATATTTTCATCACCTTTAGAAGTTGCCTTGAGTCCCTTTGTAGGCTCTTTTGGAGTGTGTTTCAGACAGTTAATATGAGTTATACCCCTCAAAAATTTTAAATGTACAATAAAGCATATTGTTAACTATAGTCATTATGTTGTACAGACAATCTCTAGAACTTTCTTACCCTATATAACTGAAATTTTATATCTATTGAACAACTCATTTCCTCCTCCCCTCCACCACAGCAACCACCATTCTGCTTTTAACTTTTTTTTTTTTGGTACCAGAGATTGAACCCAAAGGTGCTCAACTCTTGAGCCACCTCCCCAGCCCTTTTTAAATATTTTATTTAGAGAAAGGATCTCACTAAGTTGCTTAGGGCCTTTTTAACTTGCTCAGGCTGGCTTTGAACTTGTGATCCTCTTGCCTCAGCATCCCAAGCCACTGGGATTATAGGCATGTGCCACCACACCTGACCTGCTTTTCACTTGTATGAGTTTGACTACTTTAGATTCCTCACATAAATGGAATCATGCAATGTTTTTTCCTTCTGTAACCTAGTTTACTTAGCATAATCTTCCCCAGGTTTAGAGAGACATAGTTGATTTTCAATACATTTTCAATAAATGGTTCTATTTGATAAGATATATTATCAAATATATCCCCAGTATCAAAAATAAGAGCATAACCATCACCCCCAAAGTTCACTAGTGCTCTTTAGTAATCTTTCCCACCCTTCACAGTTTCCCCAGCCCTAACAAATACTGACCTGCTGCTATATGTCACTGCATATTCTAGGCATTTATTTGCATTTTTTAGCTTTGTATAAATGAAATCACACAGTATGCACTGTTTTTTTCTGTATTTTTACATTTAGCCAAGTTAGTGGTGTATCTATGTTTTTCTGTATACTTCTTTTTATAGCATTTATTATTATTGTATTCATTCTTTTTTACTGAGTAACATGACATAAAATACTGTAAGATTTATAACTTTTTTTAAATTGGAGATTGAACCCAGGGATGCTTTGCCACTAAAATACATCTCTATTCTTTGAGAGAGTTTCACTTAAGTTGCTTAGGACCTTACTAAGTTGCTGAGGCTAGCCTCCAACTTGTGATCCTTCTGCCTCAGCCTCCTGAGTTGCAGGGATTACAGGTGTGCACCTCCATATACTGCCAGGAATAATAAACATATGTGAAAGTAAAATACATGACAAAAATAGCACAGAGAATGGGAAGGAGGAATTACAAACATTCTATCATAGCCTCGGTATATATAAAGCAAATACATGCATTTTCATTGCTATGTCTTGACCCTAAGAGCATAAAGTAGAAAAGTAGAAAAGTCCATACATATTTTGGAGAATTTAATATTTATTTCTCCATAATTGATGGAATAATTAGATTCAAAATGAGTAGTGATGTAGAAGTGTTGTACAACACAATCAAGCAATTTGAATTGATTGATAATTATACAACACTGAACCCCAAAATGGAAAAACAGCTATTTATTTCAAGTGCAAATGAGATAGTCACCAATACAAATTGTTTTCTAAGCCATATGACAATCCTCAGTCAAGTCAGGGGTTCCAGACCACAGCTAAATCAAATGAAGTATCCCAATTTCCAATGGGAAATTGTCACATATTTTGACATTCCAAAGCATTTTAAACAATTCATAAGTCAAAGGGAAAATCAAAGGTAGCTGCCATATTGAGGATACTCGAGTAAGACTCTGAAGAAGCTCACATGGAGAAGAACTGAAATCTCTAGCTGTTAGCTGCATGAGTGAGCTTGGAAAATAATTTTTAAGTCACATATAAGTTCTTAACATTATTGGCATGCAGTTGGCATCTCGATTGCAATGTGGTGACAAATTCTAAGCTAGAAACACCAAGGTAAGCTATTCCTAAATTCCTGACCTGCAGAATATGTGATATGATTATCATTTAAATAAAAAGAAGATTAGGAAATATTTTCAACTTAATGACAATGAAATAGAATGTGTGAAGGAAAATTTATAGTTCCAAATGCTTATATCATAAAGGATGAAATCCCCAATAAATTATCCAGATATTTTAAATGCTCATTTATAATAGCAACAAATATGAAGAACATAGGGATATACTTGACAAGATATATAAATACAGTTATACCACAAAATATTGCCAAGAAAAGTTTAAAGATATGCACAGCTATGCCAAGTTAGTAGATTTATACATTATTTTAAAAATCTCAATTATCTCCACTTTTATTTATCAATTCAATCAAATTACAATGCATATATTACCAAGTTTCTTTGTAGAGTTGCTGATACTAAAATTTACAGTGAAATGGAAAGGGATTAAAATAGCCAAAAGACTCAAATGTGGCCAGTTGTGATTTAGGATATTCTGTAATGTTATGGCAATTACTGTGGTGTTTGGAAAAGGCTAGATTTAAAAAAGAAAACAGTATAAAAATCCAGAAGTAGATCCATGTATATAACCAATTGCTTTTTTTGTTTACAAAGATCCCAAGGTCAGACAATGAGGAAAGATAGTCTTTCTCAACAAGTGGTGCTAGGAAAACTGACTATCCATTTGGAAAAAAAAATGTTAATATTTATTCTAAACTATTAGCAAAAATGAACTTGAAATAATCATACATCTGAAAACATCAAATATACTAGAAAATTTGTCTATAAAAAGGAAACAAGCCCATGAAATTCTTAAAAAAAGATAAAATTTCTTAAGACCAAGATTCTAACTAAGAAAAATGATAAATTTTACTTGCTCAAAATTAAAATTTCTCTTAAAGGCACACAGTTAAGCAAATGCAAAGACAGTCCCAAAGTGAGAGACAATATTAACAACATGTATGTATTAAACATAACAATATATACATGTATTGTAAAATCACATGGTACACCAGCAATATGAATATTTTTGTTTTTATCTATCAATTAAAAATTTTAAAAACTAAGAACTATAAAAATAATTAGAAAAGCAATATAAAATGTTGGCAAAGATTTTAACACAATGTTTACAATAAAGAGGTACAGAGATGATTAAAATAGTAACTACCAATTGGGGACATGTACATTAAAATTATATTGATTCAATAGTACATACCCACTGGAAGGATTAAATTAAAAACTGAAAATAATAAATGAAAATGTGAAAAAACCTGCATCTTCATACACTTGTCTTGGGAAGATAAAATTATAAAATCACTGTAGAAAAATATTTGGCATTTCTTACAAATCTAAAAATACAGCTGGGCATGGTGGCACATGCCTATAGTCCCACTGGCTTAGGAGGCTAAGGCAGGAGGATCATGAGTTCAAAGCCAGCCTCAGCAACAGTGAGGCGCTAAGCAACTCAGTGAGACCCTGTCTCTAAATAAAATACAAAATAGGGCTCGGGATGTGGCTCAGTGGTCATGTGCCGCTGAGTTCAATCCCTAGTAACAAAAAAAAAGGAAAAAGCTAAAAATATTCCAAATACATTATCTATCTACTAATCTACTACATTACTAAATGTTTTCTGATATGAAAACATGTGTCCAAAGAAAAGGCTTGATATACCTGTTATCCCAGCAGCTCGGGAGGCTGAGGCAGTAGGATCACAAGTTCAAGGCCAGCCTCAACAATTTACTGAGGCCCTAAGCAACTCAGCAAGACCCTCTCTGTAAATAAAATATGAAAAAGGGCTGGGGATGTGGCTCAGTGGTTAAGTGCCTGGATTCACTGCTCAGTACCAAAAAAAAAAAAAAGGCTTGAGGGGCTGGGGATGTGGCTCAGGCAGTGGCGCGCTCGCCTGGCGTGCATTCGGCCTGGGTTTGATCCTCAGCACCACATACGGACAGGGATGTTGTGTCCGCCAAATGCTAAGAGGTAGATATTGAAATTCTCTCTCTCTCTCCCTCTCTCTCCCTCTCTCTTTTTTTTAAAAAAAGGCTTGATATTACATTTTTATATCAATGTTAGTTATGCTAGCTGGACTTGAAAGCAAAATGAATGTCCATTAACTAATAAATAGATAAAAATATGTTGGCATATTTATATAAATTGAAGATAACTAACAAGAAAGGAACCAAACTATACTATATTGGCAAATCTTAAAAATATGATGAATGAAAGAAGCTAGCCTCAAAATGGTATATTGCTATAAGAAACAAAACTAATTAATATATCATGTAAAGCACATTAGTGGTTGCTCTAGTCTAGGGATGGTGGAGATTGAATTTCTTGAGACATGAGGAAACTTTCTGGAATGATGGAAAATTTCTATACCTTGATCATGGTATAATTTTATAGGTGTATATTGTTGACAAAATATTTTTAAGGTAGACCCACTTATTATAAGTAAATGATTTTGTGAAAATTAAGAGTAAGAGAAGAGACATTAAAAACTGTTCATTTCATTATTGAAATGAAATAATGAAATTTTTATTACCCAAAAGAAATTTGCAGCTTCTGAAGAGAAAGTGCTCAGCCTTTCCTAACTTACTTATCTTTTATAACAGCTGGTGCATTTAAAAAAAAATGTTGAAACAGCCATGCCCTGAGAGAATTTTTTTAATGTGTGGATGCTCTGTTATAATATCAAATTAGATTGCATTGAAAAATAAAGCACTGCGGTTGTGTGTAACTCAAAGGCTATTTCTTAACACCAAAGGCACTTTCCAATGGTTTGCATAGTGAATTAGTTCTGTAGTCCCTATTTATAATGGGAGTTTAACTCATGTTCTACGGCTGATGAAGCTGAAAATGGGCCTTGTGCTTTGGGGGTTTGCTTACTCATTTGGTCTTCACAGAAGAAAGTTTACCATTTTTAAACTTAAAAAATTAATTAAAAGACAAAGACATTATAAGTTCCTGCTTAGTAGAATGAATGCCCCAAACATGTCACATTTATTTCAAACTGTCCCAGCAGGCTTTTTGATTATTTAAGGAATATACACTTAGAGGGACTCCTAGAAATCTTTTCATAAGTAATGCACAATACTTATGAAGCCTATGTACAAGCAGCAAAAGCACCCTTCCAATTCACTAATAATACTTTTTCTTACTGAGTATAAATTTTCCGGGAAGCAAATAAAAGTGAGCATATTTGCTTTTGCTACCAGATGCTAACTATAAAATTATTTTTATTCCATCTATTTATTTCTCTTGATGTTGGAAGACTGATAAAGAATGTCAATTAACTTCATTCATTGCTTTCTACATGGGTCTTTCTTCTTTAGATATTTGCAAATCTTACCAAAGAAAATAAAGAAATGTTATATTATAGGTAACTAAAACAGACAAAAATGATAACGTCTCTGCGAATACCCTTCAGTTGTTGATATTTGTGTATTTGGTAACTTTTCCAATCAAAGTATCACATTTTCTTATAAAAGTTTTAGAAAGCTGTATCATAAAGCAGAAATATTCATAATAGGATATATTATTCTATCTTTTCTACTGTTATGAATATTTTTATTTAAATATCTCTGTATTATCTATTATATATCATTTATATAAAATGTGTAATATAGTATTTATAATTTATTAATACAACAGATAATATATTAATAATTTATTTATTGGTGTAATAAAACTAATAAATTTGTTGCATATCAGATTAGGAAGGAAAAATGCAGGGTGTCTTTCTGCAGTAGTCCCAAGGAATGTTCATATGGGCACTTAACATCTTACAGGAATGGAGAATTTGCTAACTCTTGAAACTGCTCATTTCATCATTGGCCAGCTATCTGTTAAAAAGAGTTTTTCTCATATTAAATCAAAATCTGTTACTCTGTGACTTCTACACTGTAGTCTCAGTTATTCCCTCAGGGCCATAGTAAATAAATCTAACTATACTTTGTCTTTGAAAATATTATTCATTTTAAGCTTTCACTGTATTGAAGTGATAAGAGACTAAAGCAACCTTTATTCATAGTCACTATCACTGAGAAAAATCTTAATATTTATGCTTAAAAAGTATGCCTTTATTTTCTATATTCATTGAAGGAGCTGGGTGTTTTGAAAATGTCAAATATTGGGTAAATGCAGAATGTAAAATAGATGGATTTGATTCTTTTACAACAGGAACAAAAAGAAATATATGAAAATAGCATTGATCGGTTACTGAGAATTAGGCTAACTAATGACATGCATTACTTAATGTTTTAGTCAGCTTTTTGCTGCTGTGACCATAAGACCCAACAAAAACAATTTTAGAAGAAGAAAAGATTACTTGGAGGCTCACGGTTTCAGAGGTCTCAGTCCATAGAAGGCTGACTTGTTCCTTGGGGCTCAAGGTGAGGTAGAACATCAAGGCAGAAGAGTGTGGTGAAGGGAAGTGGCTCAGGACATGAATGGGAGGAGGTGGAGGGAAGAGAGAGAGAGACTCTCATTCTCCAGGGACAAAATATAAACCCCAAAGCCATGCCCTCAATGATCCACCTCCTCCAGCCACATCCTACCCATCTTCAGATACCACTCAGTTAATCCCCATCAGGGGATCAATTCACTGAATGGGTTAAGGCTCTCCTAACTCAATCATTTCTCCTTTAAACATTCTTACATTGTCTCATACATAAGCTTTGGGGGGGAACACCTCACATCTAAGTCATAACACTTAATATCAATAAACATTTCCATGAAATTATCTTTTAATTAACATTTTGCAGAGGAAAAAAGTAAAGCTAAAAGAATAGATCCTTCTTTTTGAGCCATTAGGGCTTCTCTGCAGGACTGTGCCTGAGGGTCTATCCATTGTCTGCTTTACTTGCATATTCATCCAAATCAAGCAAGTTTAGTTATCCAGACCCTGGCCTATAAGTTTAGCTCCACCTGTTCTCAAATACCCTTCTTAACCTTTTCAAAATCATTGTGTAAACTCCAACAGCATAGAATATCTTGAAATTGTGCCTTCATGTAACCCCAGTCAATGTCATAGACACTCATATTCCCGTGAAGCTGCAGCTTTCACTTGTAACCTTTATTATGGACTAGTTTTAAAAACTGGGCTCTTACATGGAGTCTGACTCTGAAACTTTGCTTATGTGGCTAGAATCCTGGTTGACTCTTGTCAATCTCTTTTCCCTGAATAGCAAGGTTGTCAGGAGCAGCAAATAAATTATTGCTTTGAATTCTTTGAACAGCTTGATGGCCACATCTGGGAATCTTTCCATGGGAAGGTATAGAAAGACACACCCGCTCTCTTTCCTGCTGGTCTCTTGTGTAAACCTTGCTACCACCAGATGGATCGAGGCAGGAGCTGAGAAGGGCCGTCTCTGAGCTGGGCAAGAAAAAGTTATAAATAAAAACGTGAACATGGCGGCGGGTGCGGAGAGATCAAGTCTCTGACCTCTTCAGCTGCACGGGCATAGGGAGTCGTAAACTGTCTAAATGCTATTTGCTCAGGATCACTAGGCAATGCTGAGCTGATGTGGAAATGGGGCGAACAGTCTGGGCCTCTCAGAACACACACAGAGCCCGGATCGGCTGAATTCAAGCTCCTGTTCGCCTGCTTCTCGCAGACAAACTGCTGTGACTCAGCACTAAACGATCCCGCTGAAACAACTGGTCAGCCCTTCTAAACCTACGGAGGTTAATGCCAACCCAGCCTTCATAGGCAATGGCCACAGGATTGAAACGGGGCTTGGGAGAGCCAGTCAGGAGCCACACATTGCATTGGTCACCCAGCAAAGGGAATGAACTGTCGCCATTTACATGGGATACCGCCATGGCAGAGAACTGATGTCACCAGAATGCAGTGGAGGAGATAACTTCATTGAAACCAGCGGAGACAGGAGTAAACAGTAACTCAGCAGTCAAATAGAACAAGAAGTAACATGAGCAGCATGAAAAATCAAGGAAGAAAAGGAGTACAAACAATGCAGGACAGCCTAAATATTCAGGAGGACCTAGAGACATCAGAAAAATGGTCAAATAAAGAACTCAAGGTTGGGCTGGAGATGTGGCTCAAGCGGTAGCACGCTCGCCTGGCAGGCGTGCAGCCCGGGTTCGATCCTCAGCACCACATACAAACAAAGATGTTGTGTCTGCCGAGAACTAAAAAATAAATATTAAAAAAAAAAAAAGAACTCAAGGAATACCTTAGACAGATGGAATGGAACCTTAAAGAGGATATGAGACAGCAAATTCAAACACTGAAAGAACACACTGAAAATGAATTACATAAACAGATAAAAGAAGAAATTAAGCCTCTTTATCAGGAGATAGAGATTATTTAAAAAAATCAAACAGTAATTCTAGAAATGTAGGAAACTATAAACCAAATTAAAAACTCAAATGAGAGTATCACTAACAGAGTGGAGCAAGTAGAAGCCAGAAAGTCAGATAATGAAGACAAAATATATCATCTTGAAAAGAGTCTAGTCAACTCAGAAAGGCTGGTAAAAAATCATGAGAAAAATATCCAAGAGATATGGGATAACATAAAAAAAAACAAACTTAAGAGTCATCGAGATAGAGGAAGGCATAGAGGTTCAAACCAAGGGAATGAGCAACCTGCTGGATGAAATAATTATAGAAAACTTTCCAGAAATAAAAAAGGAAACAGATATACAAATTGTAGATGCATACAGGACACCGAGCATACAAAATCACAGTAGACCAATGCCAAGACACATTGTTATGAAGATATCCAATGTACAGAACAAAGAGAAAATATTAAAAGCTAAAAGAGAAAGCAGGCAGATTACATTCAGGGGTAAACCAATAAGTTTAACAACAGATTTTTCATCACAGATGCTGAAAGCAAGAAGATCCTGGAACAATGAATTTCAAACACTGAAAGGCAATGGATGCCAACCAAGAATTCTGTATCCAGCAAAATTAAGCTTCAGGTACGACAACGAAATAAAAATCTTTCAGGATAAACAAACTTTAAAAGAATTTGCAGCCAGAAAACGAGCATTGCAAAGCATCTTGAGCAAAACACTACACGATGAAGAAATGAAAAACAATAAGCAAAACCAACAGTAGGAAGTGCCTCAGTAAAGATAGAGGGCGGGGGGAAAGCTTATCATGGAGAAACAAACTAAATTTTTAAAAAAAGATAAATAATCAAACATGGCTGGAAGTACAAACCATATATCAATAGTAACTCTAAACATTAATGGCTTAAACTCTCCAATAAAGCGACATAGGCTGGTAACATGGATTAAAAAAACAAATCCAACAATAAGCTGCCTCCAGGAGACACATCTGATTGGAAAAGACATACACAGGCTGAAGGTGAAAGGTTGGGAAAAAATATACCATGCACACGGTCCTCATAAGCAAGCAGAAGTGGCCATCCTCATCTCGAATAAAATCGACTTCAAGACTAAGTTAATCAAAAGGGATAAGGAAGGACATTATATACTGTTAAAAGGAACCATTCACCAACAAGACATAACAATTATCAATATTTATGCACCAAATAATGGTGCTGCGACCTTCATAAAACAAATTCTCCTCAAGTTCAAGAATCAAATAGACCACAACACAATAATTATGGGTGACTTCAACACACCTCTCTCACCATTGGACAGATCCTCCAAACAAAAGTTGAATAAAGAAACTATAGAACTCAAAATCACAATCAATAACCTAGACTTAACTGACATATATAGAATATATCAACCATCGTCAAGTGGATATACTTTTTTTCACAGCAGCACATGGATCCTTCTCAAAAATAGACCATATATTATGCCATAGGGCAACCCTCAGTAAATATAAAGGGGTGGAGATAATACCATGCATTTTATCTGATCATAATGGAATGAAACTGGAAATCAATGATAAAAGAAGGAAGGAAAAATCCTACATCACATGGAAAATGAACAATATGTAACTGAATGATCAATGGGTTACAGATGACATAAAGGAGGAAATCAAAAAATTCTTAGAGATAAATGAAAATACAGACACAACATATCGGAACCTATGGGACACAATGAAAGCAGATTTAAGAGGGAAATTCATCGCCTGGAGGTCAATCCTCAAAAAAAGAAAAAAAACAACAAATGAATGAGCTCACACTTCATCTCAAAACCCTAAAAAAGGAAGAACAAAACAACAGCAAATATAGCAGAAGGCAAGAAATAATTAAAATCAGAGCAGAAATCAACGAAATGGAAACAAAAGAAACTATTGAAAAAATTGACAAAACTAAAAGTTGGTTCTTCGAAAAAATAAATAAGATCGACAGACCCTTAGCCATGCTAACGAAGAGAAGAAGAGAGAGAACTCAAATTACTAACATACGGGATGAAAAAGGCAATATCACAACAGACACTACAGAAATACAGAAGATAATTAGAAAGTATTCTGAAACCCTATATTCCTATAAAATAGAAGATAGTGAAGACATTGATAAATTTCTTAAGTCATATGATTTGCCCAGACTGAGTCAGGAGGATACACACAATTTGAACAGACCAATATCAATGGATGAAATAGAAGAAGCAATCAAAAGACTACCAACCAAGAAAAGCCCAGGAACCGGTGGGTATACAGCGGAGTTTTACAAAACCTTTAAAGAAGAATTAATACCAATACGTTTCAAGTTATTTCAGGAAATAGAAAAGAGGGAGCTCTTGCAAATTCATTCTATGAGGCCAACATCACCCTGATTCCGAAACCAGACAAAGACACCTCAAAGAAAGAAAACTACAGACCAATATCTCTAATGAACCTAGATGCAAAAATCCTCAATAAAATTCTGGCGAATCAGATACAAAAACACATCAAAAAAATTGTACACCATGATCAAGTAGGATTCATCCCTGGGATGCAAGGATGGTTCAATATACGGAAATCAATAAATTTATTCACCACCTCAATAGACTTAAAGATAAGAACCATATGATCATCTCGATAGACGCAGAAAAAGCATTCAACAAAGTACAGCATCCCTTTAAGTTCAAAACATTAGAAAAACTAGGGAAAACAGGAACTTACCTCAACATTGTAAAAACTATCTATGCTAAGCCTCAGGCCAGCATCATTCTGAATGGAGAAAAATTGAAGGCATTCCCTCTAAAATCTGGAACAAAACCGGGATGCCCTCTATCACCACTTCTATTCAATATAGTTCTCGAAACACTGGCCAGAGCAATTAGACAGACGAAAGAAATTAAAGGCATAAAAATAGGAAAAGAAGAACTTAAATTATCACTATTTGCGGATGACATGATTCTATACCTAGAAGACCCAAGAGCGTCTACAAAAAACTACTAGAACTAATAAATGAATTCAGCAAAGTGGCAGGATATAAAATCAACACGCATAAATCAAAGGCATTCCTGTATATCAGCGACAAAACTTCTGAAATGGAAATGAGGAAAAACACCCCATTCACAATATCCTCAAAAAAATAAAATAAAATACTTGGGAATCAACCTAACAAAAGAGGTGAAAGATTTATACAATGAAAACTACAGAACCCTAAAGAGAGAAATAGAAGAAGATCTTAGAAGATGGAAAAATATACCCTGTTCATGGATAGGCAGAACTAACATCATCAAAATGGCGATATTACCAAAAGTTCTCTATAGGTTTAATGCAATGCCAATCAAAATCCCAATGGCATTTCTTGTAGAAATAGATAAAGCAATCATGAAATTCACATGGTAAAATAAAAGACCCAGAAGAGCAAAAGCAACTCTAAGCAGGAAGTGTGAATCAGGCGGTATAGTGATACCAGATTTCAAACTATATTACAGAGCAATAATAACAAACACAGTATGGTACTGGTACCAAAACAGGCGGGTGGACCAATGGTACAGAATAGAGGACACAGAGACTAATCCACAAAGTTCCAACTATCTTATATTTGATTAAGGGGCTAAAAGCATGCAATGGAGGAAGGATAGCATCTTCAACAAATGGTGCTGGGAAAACTGGAAATCCATATGCAACAAAATGAAACTGAATCCCCTTCTCTCGCCATGCACAAAAGTTAACTCAAAATGGATCAAAGAGCTTGATATCAAATCAGAGACTCTGCATCTGATAGAAGAAAAATTTGGCTCTGATCTATATATTGTGGGGTCGGGCTCCAAATGCCTTAATAGGACACCCATAGCACCAGAGTTAATAACAAGAATCAACAAATGGGACTTACTTAAACTAAAAAGTTTTTTCTCAGCAAGAGAAACAATAAGAAAGGTAAATAGGGAGCCTACATCATGGGAACAAATGTTTACTCCTCACACTTCAGATAGAGCCCTAATATCCAGAGTATACAAAAAACTCAAAAAATTAAACAATAAGATAACAAATAACCCAATCAACAAATGGGCCAAGGACCTGAACAGACACTTCTCAGAGGAGGACATACAATCAATCAACAAGTACATGAAAAAATGCTCACCATCTCTAGCAGTCAGAGAAATGCAAATCAAAACCACCCTAAGATACCATCTCACTCCAGTAAGATTGGCAGCCATTATGAAGTCAAATAACAACAAGTGCTGGCGAGGATGTCGGGGAAAGGGTACATTGCTGGTGGGACTGCAAATTGGTGCGGCCAATTTGGAAAGCCGTATGGAGATTCCTGGGAAAGCTGGAAATGGAACCACCATTTGACCCAGCTATTGCCCTTCTCAGACTATTCCCTGAAGACCTTAAAAGAGCGTACTACAGGGATACTGCCACATCGATGTTCATAGCAGCACCATTCACAACAGCTAGACTGTGGAACCAACCCAGATGCCCTTCAATAGATGAATGGATAAAAAAATGTGGCATTTATACACAATGGAGTACTACACAGCACAAAAAAATGACAAAATCATGAAATTTGCAGGGAAATGGATGGCACTAGAGCAGATTATGCTAAGTGAAGCTAGCCAATCCCTAAAAAACAAATGCCAAATATCTTCTTTGATATAATGAGAGCAACTAAGAACAGAGCAGGGAGGAAGAGCAGGAAGAAAAGATTAACATTGAAAAGAGACATGAGGGGCCGGGATGTGGCCCAAGCGGTGGCGCGCTCACCTGGCATGCGTGCGACCCAGGTTCGATCCTCAGCACCGAAAAAAAAGTGAATATTGAAATTCTCTCTCTCTCTCTCCCTCTCTCTCACTCTTTAAAAAAAAAAAAGAGACATGAGGTGGGAGGGAAAGGGAGAGAAAAGGGAAATTGTATGGAAATGGAAGGAGACCCTCATTGTTATACAAAATTACATATAAGAGGTTGTGAGGGGAATGGGAAAATAAACAAGGAGAGAAATGAATTACAGTAGATGAGGTAGAGAGGGAAGATGGGAGGGGAGGGGAGGGGGGATAGTAGGGGATAGGAAAGGCAGCAGAATACAACAGTCACTAATATGGCATTTTGTAAAAACGTGAATGTGTAACCGATGTGATTCTGCAATCTGTATTTGGGGTAAAAATGGGAGTTCATAACCCACTTGAATCTAATGTATGAAATATGATATGTCAAGAGCTTTGTAATGTTTTGACAACCAGTAAAAATAAATAAATAAATCAAAATAAAGAAAGAAAGAAAGAAAGAAAGACACACCCATTTGCAGGAGGCCAGTGTTAATGGGCCTACTCCATGCCTGGCATGGAATTTATGAGTTACATAGCTTTGGATTTAGATGCCTGCTAGCCTTGGGTGAAAGAGGTATCAGTGTGCCTAAACAGCCTTGTGGCCTAGCCTGGAGGAGGAAGAATTACTTTGTAAGTGATAAGGCCCCAACCAGGCCAAATTCCCCCTAGCCTCTTGCCTGTTGTTTATCTTAAAGAATACTTCCTAACAATAAATTCCTTTGGTGTGTTTCTCTATAAATAAAGGTTTGCTGGCTTTTTCCTTTTGTTAGGATTAGATCCATCAGGTCGTTTCAACCCACCAAGCCCCTGCTTTCAATACTTTCCTTGTGCCCTTTGTTTTTATTTCTTAGTACTACTTTTTTATCCTCTTATTTCCAGTCAGCCCACACCTCTAACCTTTACTTATTCCTTCCACATAGGCCATGGTGAGAGCAGGTCTTTGCCTCCCTTTCATTAATTACTTCCTAGGTGTCCTGCTCCAAATAGGTTGTTCACCCACAACCACAAAGTTTTTACCTACTTGACTATATTCATGTTATCATTAAGTGGACAGTCTATTGAAGAGAGGGGAGTAGTACCCTGTCAAAGCCTGTCTGTCTGTTGTTGAATTATGGAAGCAAGGCATCTCAATAGGTAACCAGGAGAGGTGTCAGGAAGTACCAGTTACCCTTAGTACCCTTAGTATGAGGGTCCCAGAGGAGGTGACAGTTGCATTAAGTTTAAATAAAGCATATTTACATAAATAGGGATGTGAAGGATAAGTTATGAGATAAAGTGCACATTCCCAAACACGGAAATTGAGAATGCTTGGAACCTATAGTGTTGGAGGGGAAATATCAGGGATTACTGAAAAAATAATCAAGGAAGAAGTTACAGATAACCTTGCTTTCATGCTCAGGAATTTCAACTTGGTACACTGGCACTAGTGAAGAACACTTAATTTCATACTTTGTCATTTACTTTGAATCCCTGACTTCAAATGTAGAATTGAAGGTCTATGGCTGGGACATTCTCTTCAACACTAATCCTCCTTTTATTCTTCAACTTTATTTTCAAGTTCCCCATTCATCACTTGTTGAAAAACTAGTACAGGGTTGCCCTACTCAGAAACAAACCTGGAATATTTGCAGCAGTTGTTAGAATTATTGAATTGTCTCCACAGTATTCACAGTGGAGGAGATAAACATTAATTTATAAAAGACTCTTTCTTATGTTCCAAAAACTGATTTTGACAAATAGCTTGACTTGGTGATTATATGAAGTCCAATTTTTCTATAATAGTACATGCATGTATGTTTCTGTGTTTTAATTTTTCTGAACAGAAAGTATAATGTTAGGCTTTCCAGATTTCACCATAAAACTGACAACACTTATGGGTTAATTTGGTTAGGCAAGTGGTTTATTGAGAAGCTGGAATTCCTCCCATCTGGATAAGAGGTACAAGATCCATGCTCCTCTACTGATTCCATTGGACTTCCCTGCACTGTTAACTTTGGGTTAAATGCTACTCACCAGTACAGTTAGGAGTTAAATACACTGTTAATACTGCTTGGGCCCTCAAGTCATAGGAGAAGTTGTGACTTAGATAATGGGTTGTTAGAACAATTTGAAATACTGTAACATTTTATTTATTTCTATCTTGTTATGATTTGGAAGTGATGTGTCCCCCAAAAGCTTGTGAGATAGTGCAAGAAGGTTTAGAGGAAAAAAATATTGGGTTATGAGAGTCTGAACCCAATCAGTAAATTAATTCCCTGAAAAGATTAACTGAGTGGTAACTGAAGGTGGGTAGAGTGTGGCTGGAGGAGGTGGGCATTGGGGGCATGGCTACAGGGTATATATTTTGAATCTGGAGAGTGGCATCTCTCTTTCTGCTTTCTGATCATCATGTGAGCTGCTTCTCTCTGCCACACTCTTCCTCCATGATGTTCTTCTACCTCACCTTGAGGGAATGGACCTGACTAGCTATGGATTGAGACCTCTGAAACCATGAGCCCCCAAAGAAACTTTTCCTCCTCCACAATAGTTCTTATCAGGTCTTTTAGTCACAGCAGCAAAAAAAAAAACTGACTAAAATATATCTCAACAATGGTTTCTTGACATTCTGTAGAAACAGACATTGCAGAAAACCTTGTATATGGCAAGAGGAATCCAGGAATCTGTGAAAATTTTCACAGCCACACCACTTTCAAACCCACTTTCTGCAACAATTTTATTTTTAGTATATTATGACATTTTGTATGAAAAGGAAAAGTAGCTCTTCTGGTGTTACTGTTGGTGTTAAGTTTCTATACAGAAAATATCTGATTTCCTTGTGTTCAATCATAAATGCTATGCAGAGGTGACAAAGAAATAATTATCCTCACAATTGTTTGCTTCTGATTTTGTGACCCCACATTGAGGGGAGGGCTTCACCCAGGGGGAGGATATGGAAAAACATAAAAATATAACTACACTGTGCTTTTGCTTACTTTTATAAGAAATGATTGTTTTGTGGGGTATAATGTGGGGTTTTTGATATATCTATACAATGTACAATGATTCAATCAATCTAATCAACATGTTCATTACCTCTAAAATAGCATTTTCTGTTGTTGGGGAAACAATAAATATCTACTCCTATAGTACATTATTATTAACTATAATCACTATGCTGAGCAATGGATCTCTAACATTTATTTCTCCGGTTTAACTGAAACTTTCTACCTTTGATCCAACATCTCCCCATTCCCTACCTTTGGGCCTCTGGTAATCACCATTCTACTTTCTATTTCCATGAGCTTGATTTCTTCTATTTTCATCTGTAAGAAAGATTATGCAGTATTTGTCTTCTTTCATTTGGTTTATTTCACTTAGCATTAATACCCTCAGATGACTAAAAATGCAATTTTATTTCTAGGCAATCTATCCTGTTCCACTGGTTGATATGTCTGGTTTTACGCCAATGTCATGCTGTTTTGATTACAATAACTTTGTAATAGATTTTAAAGTCAGGTCATGTGATGCTGTCAGCTTCTTTTGTTGTTGTTTTGTTTGTTTGTTTAAGATTGATTTGAGCATTCAAGGTCTTTAGTTGGTCCATATATATTTTAGAATTGTTTTTTCCTATGTCTGTGAAAAATAACATTGAAATTTTGGTAGGGACGACATTGAATCTGTGTTTCCTTGGATAGTATTGGACATATTAACAATGTTGACTTTTAATCCTTGAACATAGGCTATCCTGTCTCTCTCTCTCTCTTTCTTTCTTTCTTTCTCTTTCTAATTTCTATCACAAAAGGTTTATAGTTCTCATTGTATGGATCTTTCAAATTCTCTTTTGAATTTACTCCTAAGCAATTTATTTTATTATTTTTTTAAGAGAGAGAGAGAGAGAGAGAGAGAGAGAGAGAGAGAATTTTAATATTTATTTTTTAGTTTTCGGCAGACACAACATCTTTGTTTGTATGTGGTGCTGAGGATTGAACCTGGGCCGCACGCATGCCTGGTGAGCGCACTACCGGTTGAGCCACATCCCCAGCCCCTAAGCATTTTATTTTGATTTTTATGCTTCTGTAGTTTTTCTTAATGCTTATTTTTTCAGATACTTCTTCCATAGTGCATTGAAATACTACAGAATTTTACGTTTATTTTTATTCTACATTATTGAATTTATCAGTTCTAACAGTTTTAGTGGAGTTTTTAGAATTTTCTCAATGTTCAATTATATGATCATCAAATCAAAAATTTTGCCTATGCCCTTCCCCATTCAGATTGCTAGGTAGAAGTTAGATGTGAGCACTGAATCAGAAACTTAAGAAAATACTTAGTATTGAGCAAACCAAGTTAATCAACAGTCCTGCATCAATGGCACTGCAAGGTCGACAAGATAGCTATTTTAGGATCCTTGGCTGAAATCAGCCCTATAAATGATTCCTCATACAAAAAGGAGGAAGATAGATAAATCTAGGGGATAAGAACCAAAGGGCAAGGATATGTTTGCTTAAAAGCACCTAATTGCTGAGACACCTTAAGCAAGGCCCTACACAAACAATACAGCCCAGAAAGGAGGATGTTTAAGACCAGAGTCCACCCACTATAAATTCTGTAAAACCAGTTCCAATTGGGACATGTTAGCAAGGCGAAACTGACAACAGGTTGTCCTTAGGTTGTTAGACAAGACGTGATATTTGAGTGGGGCATTCTAACTATCTTCATTCTACCCCCAATAAAATCTGAAACACAAAGAAATAAGTTGCCACTTTCCTTTCTGAGAAGACCTGCATAAATCACACACACACACACACACATACATTTATGTATATATATACACAAACATACATACACATACACACATATGTATATATGTGAAAGTATATATATGTATAGATGTTAATATATATGATTTGTGCAATATGTATATTGCAATATACATATTGCACAAATCATATGTATACATACACACACACACATATATATATATATATATATATATATATATATATATATATATATGTATTAATGTTCTGGAAGAGTATGTTCTTAATTAAAAGTTGTTTTCAGCACAGTTATGAATTATTTTTACATATATTTTCCTATACTTTATACTGCTTTATGCAAGAAAAGATATTGCTTTTATAATAATGAAAATCCAACTTATTTTTGAGAACAAGTGAAAAATAGTGCAAAAAATGAAAGAAGGTAAACACAAGGTGAAACTTGGATAAAAAAAGGTTAGTATACAAAATAAATTCTACAAGTTACTGTTAACTTCTATTTGTTTTTGACAAATATTTTTATGCATCTACCATCTGCCAGGAAATGCACCAGAAACTGGGAATATAGTTTTAAAGAAGATAAACAGTTTTCCTGTCTTTACAGAACTTAGTTTCCAGTGAAGAGGCTGATATTAACAAAATAATCATAATATAAATGAAAATTTATATCACTGATAAATATTATAGAGAAACTTGTAATTATTCCAACACATGTAACAATGGAAATAGTTTGTTTCTTTTCAAAGCTATGTTGTTCATTGATTGATTAATTGTAACCCACACTTTGCTATTGGTAGACTCCATATATGTCCATGAGCTTCCTAATATCCTAAACAAGCAAAAACGTTTGATTCACAATATGACTCATTCCAAAAAGAAACATAACTATTTTTTTCTAGTAATGAGACAAATTCATAAGCAGTCTTAAAAATAATGCTCTCTTCAAAATCATCAACAGCATCTCTATTGTAAATATGTCTATTACCAATCACCATAGATTGGGTTCTTGTGTCAACTTCAATTCTTGAAGTTTCTGTTTCAAAAATCTGAGTCTCTCAAAGATTACTGTGTGAAATTTGAGGATTAATGCTCTCTAATTCCATTTTAACTAGTTGCAAACTATCTAGACATTAACCCATCACTTAATGCTTCTTCACAGTGAGGATACTTTATTTAGACCTGACTTTGGAATTTATGTTTTAACCTTAGGACATAATGTTCTCATTGCTAGAATTGCTGGTCTCTGGTAAAATACCCCACTAATACACATGCCAATCTCTCAAACCATCTCTTAATGAAATTTAACATAAACCCCACAAAAATAAGGGCAATAGTAATGATCATTAATGAGCTATGACTAAGAAACAGGCACTGTATTAAGAACTTTATATACAATACTTTCTTTTATTGAATTTTAACATAACCCTATGAGGGGTTTCTACCTACTATGAGATAGGAAACTGTTCTTGTCCCTATCCTTATGATGAGGAACTTGAGACATAGTAATGGAAAGGTGAAATCTGAGTAGATCTAGGTCAAGGAACCAAAGGTCATGCACCCAACAACAAAACTCTCTCTAGTGGCTTTCACTATTGTTAATCTATGTTAATTTTCCATGCAAAGCCTGCCTGGCTCAGCTTTTTGTTATGCCATGATTCATATACTAATTCATTCATTCATTCAAATAATAATTATTGAGGACATCTTATGAGCAATCAGTATGCTACTCATTAGGAATAAGATAGCAAGCAACACAGATATAGACATATTTGGTGACACAGATTCACTCAAGCATATAATTGCAATTATAAACTGTGATAAATGCTATATAGGTAAGTCTACACAGGGGAACCCACTCTAATCGGTGAAGAATAGCAGTTAAATGAACAAAAGTATGGCATGTTTCTGGAGAGGATGCAGTTGGAGAGTATTCAAAGCATAAGGAAAGATTTCAGAGAAAACTTTGAGACTGCAAGGAATGCTACCAGTTTAGGAAGGAAAACAAAGGAAAGACAGTGGAATGAATCTGACCTAACATTCCTATGCACATATGTGAATACACCACAGTGAATTTCACTATCATGTACATCCAAGAGGCACTAATTTAAAAAAATTACCTATGGGTAAATGACAGAAAGATCAGTAGGAAAGAGGAAAGGGAATAAGGTGGGGGGTAGGTACTGGACACTGAATTAGATCCAGATATATTCCACACTTGTATAATTATGTCAAAATGGAATCTACTGTCACGTATAACTAAAAAGAACCAAAATAAAAAACAGCATATGTAAAGGGAACATGAAGAGTATGACATGGTATATAAAAGATTGGTAGGGGCATTATGTCTGTTCACATAAGCCCCATGAGTAGATAAAGTTACACTGAAATTGTGTTTTTATCAGAAGAGTATTGGAAATATATGGATGAGTTTAAGGGGGTAACTCACATGCAAGGGTTTGTTGAGAGCCACAGCCGAAGGGGCCCCAGCAAACTTCCAGCTGCCAGCAAACTTCCAGCTTCCGGCTGATGATTGGCTCACAGCTGCCCCAGCAAACTTCTAGCTGCCAACTGATTGGCTCCTCTGCGGTGATGCTCACTGGGCTGTTTCCCCGCCCTTTCAGATCACGGAGCTACTCATTGGGGGACTTTTTCACCTATCATGAATGCTCCAAATATATTCACTGATGGGTCAAATAATGGTACAGCAGCAATAGTTACACCTGATCAAACTTTTACATTTTTAGTACCCAAACAATCAGCTCAAAAGGTAGAGTTTAATGCAGTATTACAAGCTTTTGTGATGTTTAAAGATTCTGTATTTAATTTATTTTCTGATAGTCAGTATGTAGTTAATGCTATATTATCCCTTGAAGATGCTGGTAGGATTTCCCCTTCCTCTACTGTTTTCTCTTTGCTTTCCACTATACAAAGTCTAATCTGGGACAGAAAAGACCCATTCTTTATAGGACATATCAGGGCACATACAGGATTGCCTGGAGCCCTTAGTTTGGGCAATGATTTAGCAGATAAAACTACACATGACATACATATTTTCTCTACACTAGAAGAAGCTACAAATTTTCATAAAAGGTTCCATGTCAATGCTAATACTTTACAAAAGTGTTTTAAAATAACTAAGGAACAAGATAGACAAATAATAAAACAATGTCAAAATTGTGTGACCTTTTTACCACAAGTTAAACTTGGAGTCAATCCTAGAGGACTGACACCTAACCATATTTGGCAGATGGATGTCACACACTTGCCAGAATTTGTAAAATTAAAATATTTGCATGTTATAGTTGATACTTCTTCCGGATTTTTGATGGGCTCCCTTCATGCTGGAGAAAAAAACTAAAGATATTATAGGTCATTCCTACAAAATTTTGCCACTGTGGGCGTTCCAAAATAGTTAAAAACAGATAAAGCCCCTGGTTATACTTCTACCTCTTTTAAACAATTTTGCTCATCATTTGGCATTACTCATATAACAGGAATCCCATACAATCCACAGGGACAAGGCATAGTTGAAAGAGCTCATCAAACTATTAAAATATACTTATTAAAACAAAAAGAGGGAATTGGGAAGGGGTATATATTCCCCAAAGATAAAATTAAAATAACCCTTTTTACTCTAAACTTTTTAAATTTGGATTCATCAGGGCTTAGTGCTGTGGAAAGGCATATGTGTCCAAAAAATGTACATAAACCCAAGGTACTTTGGAAGGATATTCTAACAGGACAATGGAAAGGTCCTGACCCAGTGATTGTCTGGAGTCGGGGGTCTGTTTGTGTGTTTCCACAGGGAGAACAGCAGCTGATTTGGATTCCAGAGAGATTAACTAAAGCAATTTCTACAGACCAAAAAGAAGATGATTTGGCTCACATCCATAACAGCTGATATCCAGAACTCCAGTTTGGCTATCCTTACATCTGCGACAGAACCAGATATCTATTTTATTATTACCCTTTCCCACATCATGAAGTTCTATTTTGTTTTTTTAGCTCATACAGACCTAGGTTAATGTTTTGCTGATCAGTTCTATTTTTTGACTATAGAGTTTTTAAACATTGCAATGGAGATTTCACCTGTAAAAAGTTATAAGGCCTTTATTATTATGTTATGTGTTGCATGTATTATATTATGTGTGAACACTTGTGTTTTATGTTGTATGTTTGTATGTACATATGTCCATATATCATATATGATGAGCGCTCATGAAAAAATGGATCCAAATATTTTTTTTTATTCACGTGATTTAAATATGTGAACAAAAAAGGAGGTTAACAGATCTGTTTGTTTACTTTCACCTTCCCTTTTCATTATATTTAATAATTCTGTTCAAGATAATGTAAATTGTTCAGAAAATTGTTTTCTTTTAGTGCCTTCTGGAATGTTACATAATTTTTTCTTTAGCCATTATTGCCAGGATTCCTATCTTCATCCCAGTGCTGGTGAAGACAAAGATAAAACCAATCTACAGCTTCTGCAATAGCCATCACTGAACTGCTTGCAGAACTTGCTTGGACTATGTATCACTTGTATGCATTGTGAACTATCTGTTGGTGCAGCGACTTGTGGTAGTGTTGGGGAATTTATGCTGATGGTGTCATCAGTGGTACAATTTTTCCAAAAGGAGCTGTCAATTGACTTGGTGTATCTTCCTCCCTTCTGCTTGTGATTGTCGTTCAGCTAAAATTTGGGGCCAACAGAGGTGAGGCAAAGAACCCCACCCACCCCCCACTGGTACAAAGACCTATCCACATGTGTGGCTGTATGCTGGGCCGGTAGTCAATGACGGGTAAGATCCAATTGCAATGGTACCAACCTAAGACAGGAGGCTGACGCCTTGAGGTCAGCTCTTCCGATGATGGGTAAGGACCATATGTACTATTGGACAACCTAAGGCAGGCACGGTCCCTAAGCCACATGCTTGTTGTTTAAACAGAGAGGGGGAGATGTTGAGAGCCACAGCCGAAGGGGCCCCAGCAAACTTCCAGCTGCCAGCAAACTTCCAGCTGCCAGCTGATGATTGGCTCACAGCGGCCCCAGCAAACTTGTAGCTGCCAACTGATTGGCTCCTCTGTGGTGATGCTATCGGGCTGTTTCCCCGCCCTTTGAGACCACGGAGCTGCTCATTGGGGGACTTTTTTGGCTCCGCCCACGCAACTCAGCCAATTGGCCTCAAGAGCAGGAGGAGCTGGGGAGGTTGAGAGGCTTGTGGGAAGCTGGTGGTGGCAGTTGGGCTCTGAGGGTTTTCCTGAGGAGCTGTGTGGTGTGGTGTGTGTTTTCTAAAAATAAAGTTTGTTTCTTTTGACAAGTGGCTCCTGAATTGTGCCCAGGCATACTGCGGCAAAGATTGGTATGTGTGTGTGTGTGCTCATAAATAGTTGTGGAATATAATTTGAAAGTTCACAAGTAAAGATAAAGAAACTAACACTACAATGTACAGAAGAGGAGCTAAGAGGTGTCTGTTTCTATTCTTTTTTCCTGTATTTTTTAATTGTGGTAAGAAAATATAACATCAAGATCCTTCCCTTTTAGTGATTTTTTTCATGGCACTGGGGATTGAACTCAGGGGCTCTCAGGGCCACTGAACCACAACCCCAGCGCTATTTTGTATTTTATTTAGAGACAGGGTCTCACTGAGTTGCTAAGGAACTTGCTATTGCTGAGGCTGGCTTTGAACTTGAGATCCTCCTCTCTCAGCCTCCTGAGCCACTGGAATTACAGGCATGTGCCTTTGCAATTGGTATTTTTAGTAATTTTTAAGTGCCCAATATAGTTGTTGATTTGAGGTGCAACATTGAATAATAGATCTCTAGAATTTATTCATATTGTATAATTAAAACTTTATACCCATAGAGCAGCAACTTCCCACCCCTATTCTAATATGGCAAATTTAGGGCTAATGATAAATTTAAGCTTTAATATGGCAATTAGGCAGGATTCTATTTTTGTCTATCATATTTGAATAATATAATAATTTAGACACACCACCTAGAAAGAATTGATTAATTTGTTGAAATAACTGATGATTGATTAATTTGTTTAAAAATTTTTAAAAGTAATATGGTTAGTGATGAATCCAAGTCACAATCTGGGGTATGAAAAATATGTGACCTTATTACATAGAATGAAACTCAATATTACTCTCAAGTTCCAAATCTACATAGAACAAATGGACAGAACTATTCCTTTCTAGTAAAGTCAGTATAACTCAATAATTCGTAAGCCAAAATCAAGTTACTATCTAGTTTAAAGTTTAATTGTGTTATACAAATCCTTATCCCTTAACAGTTTTCTTTCCCTTTCTATGTCCTTATCTCTGGTATGACCTAAGTTGCTAGGTATTTTAGTAGTGAGGGAGTGCTTTTATATTTTTCTGGTTGAGTAGAAATGGTATGTGGTCATTACTAACTGCAGTTTGAGTTTTCTCATGCCTCTTATTCTCTGGACATCAGATTCCATCATCATATACATGTTCTAAGACATAGTAAGGATTTAATAAGAGTATAATCTTTGATTAAATCAGAGGAAACATTTTCAAGACATCACTTTTAGATTGCTTACCTAAGTTTATTGTGGTCTAGATCATATCTTAACCATTCTGTAATATCTTTTTAAAATAATGCTGTTTATACTGTAATTAGTCTACAAAATTTTGATAAACTTATTTGAATTAGTTCTTTCTCTGAGACTTCCTCTAAACATTGTGAGGCTCTCGCTGTATTTGGTGAGAGATAAGGGAGTAGGAGTAAAGGGTGAAGAAGTTTCAATAAACACAATATCTCCAAGTGTATTTATCAGATTTGTTTTGTCTAATTTTCATACCCAAGCTTCACTTGGCTATGGGAATAAAATGAGGTCATATTGCCTTTCTTTCCTTATTAAATTTTAATGCCCAGTTTATGAAACTTCAGGCCTCCAAAGCAAGTACACCTGATTGTTTCTGGTAACAGCAAAGAATTGTCATGCATATTTTCACAACTGAGCTAGGTGCTTTTGTTCTCTCTCTCTCTCTCTCTCTCTCTCTCTCTCTCTCTCTCTCTCTCTCCCCTGTTCTTTTGCTTCTTAACCAGTGGCCACTCTTCAGGATACCACCAAATGGAAGCTCACTGTTAGGACTTTCTAGAGACTGCCATTATCTGTACCAACAGTATCCCGGTATGCCCAAGAAGCATGAGTGGCACAGGATTCCCTGCAGAGTAGGGGAGATTAGCCCTTGGACAATAAATCTGTCCTTGTATTAGTTTGCTATCTCATTTGTCCTGTGGGTACTGAAAAGACATTGTTAAAGTCCTGGGCTTCAAATATTCACTCAATAACATTATTCTTTATTTTTTTTTCAAATTTATTTTATTGTAACATTTTTTCAATCAAACAAGAGCATTTAATATCAGTAGGTCCTATCTTCATAAATATGTATTTTTTTGAGTAAAAACCATAAAGGATCTACTTGCCATACACATTAGCAGAATGAATGCATGCCCTCTCTATATATGTTAATGAGTAACATGAGGGGGTTTATTCTAGAATTGCAGCATGCCTGGGTTGCATACCATGAATTTTGAATTTTGTTCATAATTCTTTTCTTTTCCTTGAATGATTTAGGTAATTGCTTCAACTTTTCACTAAATTTTATAGAAATAAAACATCTATAATTTAAAATAATAATAAATTAATGATTATGTCATAGACATGAAACAAATAGTAAAAGCACGTTAAAAATAAGGCAAAAGAGAAAATATATCCTAATTTATTTAGTGCTATTTAGATAATTTAGAGGAAAAAATGTAAAAGAACAATATTGCAGTTGCATTTACTAACTGCCAAGTAGTGAGATCAACAGGATATGAAAGACTCTGGGGAAAAACAACTCTGTGCATAATTATCAACTTCAGTAATTCTTCTTTCTCAATAATTTTTTAAGTTATAATTATTGTTCATTCTATAAAGACTATGAAAAATATTGCTGCAATATAATATGTAATCAATTTATTCACAAGAGGAATATGTGATTATTGAAATATTGAGATAGAAAAAAACTTTCATTAATAATTATAGCCTCTCTACAATAAGATGTGAATCATAAACTTCTGATTTCTATATTGTGTGCTGAGCTTGTCTGAATGTCTTCTCCCCATGGTACTTTGTAAAATCATACAATAGTTAATTTCTAGAGCATGGATTCTCAAACTTCATGGGACTTTGGCATTATCTGGAGACACAGAAAAGAAAACCACTGATACCTGAGTGTACCATCAAGCAATTTTTAAGTAATTAGTATGTGCAACAACCTGGAATCTAGGAGACATAAACTTCAGCAGATTCTAAAATTCAGCCATATTTGGGAACATTTTCCCTAGAATTAGAGGATTTCCTATATTACCTCCCCACTCACCATGATAAGCATTGTTAAATATATGGATGAAGTATTTTATAGGGTTTTAAGAGTATAGTCTTTGAATTCAATTGCTTAGGTTGGAGCTTCAAGTCTACTATGTTATAGACATGTCACTTTAACCTAAGTTGCAGTTTCTTTATCTGTATAAGGAGGACTAGGTTACCTATCTCAGATTTGTGATGAAAGTTAAAATAAATCATGCAAAATATTTGGGAAGTCTGGAACATAGAATGTACTCAATATCTATTAGTAATTTATAATTATGATTATTATTAATAGAGTAGATAATACATGTAGATTATATGTCAATGCATCTAGCACACTAAATGTTTGCCATTATTATTATTATTTTATTATTTAAAATGTTGTTACAATATAAAATGTAAGCCTTATCCAGTGGCCAATTTTTAAGGAGATAAAAATTTAATATATTTTTAAGGTTTACTTGTCAGATATATCTAGATGGTAAAACAGATAGTTAAGTGGGGTAGCATATCTATCATCTCAGATAATTACTTTTTAGTGAAAAAGAGCAGCTAAAATCTTATTTAACAAAAATCCTGAGTATAATACAATTTTATTACTTTAGTCATTATGTTGTGCATTAAAGCAGCCAAATTTTAGAGTTTAATTAAGAGATAAATATATTGCTGCACTTAAAATATAGACTAGAATGAAACACCTTACTTTTTAAAAGCTGAATTTGGATAATGTCCCATGTTCAATCTTCATATCCAATATATGGCTCTGATAGTCAAACTAAGAAGTAATATGTAGCTAGAAGAAGGATTAAATATTCTCTTATTGTAGATGAGCAAAAGGTGTATTGTGTTTACTTTGTTTATAATGTGAAAAATTCTTTTCATATGTACTAGAAAACTGTCATGCAGATAAGAGTAATCAAAGAGGAAGTGAAAGTAGTTATACATATAATGAAATGAAAATGATTTCTTCAAATTATCTTTTGGAAATTACCAGACCCAAACTTCTACAATATTAGATGTATTGTGCATGCTTATTTTTATAACTTTTTATTTTTTAAATAATTTTAGAATCATAGAAAAAATGCGAAATAGTACAAAGTGCTCTTGCTTCAGTTTTCTCTACTATCTTATTAAATCATAGTACATTTATCAAAACCAAGAAGTTAAAATTGGACCATTGCTATAAACTAACCTACAGAATTTATTTGGATTTCACTAGCTTTTCCCTTAGTGTCCTTTTTCTGTTCAGAATCTAATGCAGGGCATCACATTTATTTAGATGTCATGTCTCCTTATTCTCCTCCACTCCATGACAATCTTAAATCTTTCCTTGTGTTTATGATCTTAACAATTTTGGTAAGTACTGGTCAGTTGTCTGTACAATTTCCTTTAATTTTTGTGTATCTAAAGTTTTTTCATGATTAGACTGGGATTGTGGATTTGGGGGATGCACTTCTCTGTAACATATCAAAGAATTCATGAGGTGGTATTTCTTATTTCTGTTGATGTTAATTTTGAACACTTTGTTAAGGTGGGGCCAGGTTGGTTTCTTCATGATGAAGTTATAAATATTCATTTTTTCAATTAATAAATATTTTGGGATAATATTTTGAGACAATGAAAATATTGTTTCTCTTCAAACTTTTGCTCACTCACTTTAGGGAGATCCAAGATAGATTGGTGGATTTCACTTTCCACAATTTTTTATTTAGTATTATTTTCTAGTTCTCTCAATCCTTCCACATTTATAAACTGGATTTCTTTGTAAGGAAGAGTTGTCCATTCCTGGATTTGCTTATTTATGCAATTATCTATTTATCTCAGTATAGATTACTTATGGATGGATATATATATAATTTTGTAGGTGACAATTCAATGCTATCATTATAGATTTTACTGTTTAAATTGTTCCAGCGTTCTCTTTGAGGATTCCTTCAAATTGAAGTCTTTTTTTTATGTACCTCCTCCTTTTTGAACACTTCTTTCATTTTTATCACTGAGAAACTTTTCAAAACATTTTATTGATACTTGAACTTTGTTAATAGGGCAGAAAATGTGTCTCTTTCCATTCTCAAGATGAGATATAACAAATACCTCATGCCTTCATTTCATCAAATAGTGTGTCATGAGGTAATATGTTACCTTGGAGGCAGACCATCCTACATAGAGATAGTTTTGACTAATAAACATTTCTTTTATTGAAGTCAAAACCCTACAGCTTCTACATATTGGGCTTACATGATTTTACATACATTCAAATGTTTAAGAAGTTGACTTAGAAAAGGATCAATAAGTTCTTTTTTTTTTTTAAATGAAGTTATATTTTTATTTTTATTTTTATTTTTTTTATTCAAAACATTACAAAGATTTCAGAATCACATCGGTTACACATCCACATTTTTACATAATACCATAATAGTAACTGTTGTATTCTGCTACCTTTCCTATCCTCTACTATCCCCCCTCCCCTCCCCTCCCATCTTCTCTCTCTACCCCATCTACTGTAATTCATTTCTCTTCTTATTTTTTTCCCATTCCCCTCACAAACTCTTATATGTAATTTTGTATAACAATGAGGGTCTCCTTCCATTTCCAAGCAATTTCCCTTTTCTCTCCCTTTCCCTCCCACTTCATGACTCTGCTTAATGTTAATCTTTTCCTCCTGCTCTTCCTCCCTGCTCTGTTCTTGGTTGCTCTCATTATATCAAAGAAGACATTTGGCATTTGTTTTTTAGGGATTGGCTAGCTTCACTTAGCATAATCTGCTCTAGTGCCATCCATTTCCCTGCAAATTCCATGATTTTGTCATTTCTTAGTGCTGCGTAGTACTCCATTGTGTATAAATGCCACATTTTTTTATCCATTCATCTATTGAGGGGCATCGGGGTTGGTTCCACAGTCTAGCTATTGTGAATTGTGCTGCTATGAACATCGATGTGGCAGTATCCCTGTAGTACGCTCTTTTGAGGTCTTCAGGGAATAGTCCGAGAAGGGCAATAGCTGGGTCAAATGGTGGTTCCATTCCCAGCTTTCCCAGGAATCTCCATACTGCTTTCCATATTGGCCTCACCATTTTGCAGTCCCACCAGCAATGTATAAGAGTACCCTTTTCCCCACATCCTCGCCAGCACTTGTTATTGTTCGACTTCATAATGGCTGCCAATCTTACTGGAGTGAGATGGTATCTTAGGGTGGTTTTGATTTGCATTTCTCTGACTGCTAGAGATGGTGAGCATTTTTTCATGTACTTGTTGATTGATTGTATGTCCTCCTCTGAGAAGTGTCTGTTCAGGTCTTTGGCCCATTTGTTGATTGGGTTATTTGTTTTCTTATTGTTTAATTTTTTGAGTTCTTTGTATACTCTGGATATTAGGGCTCTATCTGAAGTGTGAGGAGTAAAAATTAGTTCCCATGATGTAGGCTCCCTATTTACCTCTCTTATTGTTTCTCTTGCTGAGAAAAAACTTTTTAGTTTAAGTAAGTCCCATTTGTTGATTCTTGTTTTTAACTCTTGTGCTATGGGTGTCCTATTAAGGAATTTGGAGCCCGACCCCACAATATGTAGATCGGAGCCAACCTTTTCATCTATCAGACGCATAGTCTCTGATTTGATATCAAGGTCCTTGATCCATTTTGAGTTAACTTTTGTGCATGGCGAGAGGAGGGGACTCAGTTTCATTTTATTGCATATGGATTTCCAGTTTTCCCAGCACCATTTGTTGAAGATGCTATCCTTCCTCCATTGCATGCTTTTAGCCCCTTTATCGAATATAAGATAGTTGTAATTTTGTGGATTGGTTTCTGTGTCCTCTATTCTATACCATTGGTCCACCCGCCTGTTTTGGTACCAGTACCATGCTGTTTTTGTTACTATTGCTTTGTAGTACAGTTTGAAATCTGGTATCGCTACACCTCCTGATTCACACTTCCTGCTTAGAATTGCTTTTGCTATTCTGGGTCTTTTGTTTTTCCATATGAATTTCATGATTGCTTTATCTATTTCTACAAGAAATGCCGTTGGGATTTTGATTGGCATTGCATTGAACCTATAGAGAACTTTTGGTAATATTGCCATTTTGATGATGTTAGTTCTGCCTATCCATGAACAGGGTATATTTTTCCATCTTCTGAGATCTTCTTCTATTTCTCTCTTTAGGGTTCTGTAGTTTTCATTGTATAAATCTTTCACCTCTTTTGTTAGGTTGATTCCCAAGTATTTTATTTTTTTTGAGGATATTGTGAATATGGTAGATGTCCTCATTTCCAGTTCAGAAGATTTGTCGCTGATATACAGGAATGCCTTTGATTTATGCGTGTTGATTTTATATCCAGCCACTTTGCTGAATTCATTTATTAGCTCTAGTAGTTTCTTTGTAGACCCTTTTGTGTCTTCTAGGTATAGGATCATATCATCCGCAAACAGTGATAATTTAAGTTCTTCTTTTCCTATTTTTATGCCTTTAATTTCTTTCGTCTGTCTAATTGCTCTGGCCAGTGTTTCGAGAACTATATTGAATAGAAGTGGTGAGAGAGGGCATCCCTGTCTTGTTCCAGATTTTAGAGGGAATGCCTTCAGTTTTTTTCCATTTAGAATGATGCTAGCCTGAGGCTTAGCATATATAGCTTTTATAATTTTGAGGTAAGTTCCTGTTATCCCTAGTTTTTCTAATGTTTTGAACATAAAGGGATGCTCTACTTTGTCGAATGCTTTTTCTGCGTCCACCGAGATGATCATATGGTTCTTATCTTTAAGTCTATTGATGTGGTGAATAACGTTTATTGATTTCCGTATATTGAACCAGCCTTGCATCCCAGGGATGAATCCTACTTGATCATGGTGCACAATCTTTTTGATATGTTTTTGTATACGATTTGCCAGAATTTTATTGAGGATTTTTGCATCTAAATTCATTAGGGATATTGGTCTGTAGTTTTCTTTCTTTGAGGTGTCCTTCTCTGGTTTGGGAATCAGGGTGATATTGGCCTCATAGAATGAATTTGGGAGTTCTCCCTCTTTTTCTATCTCCTGAAATAGATTATGGAGTATTGGTATTAGTTCCTCTTTAAATGTTTTGTAAAACTCTGCTGTATATCCATCCGGTCCTGGGCTTTTCTTGGTTGGTAGTCTTTTGATGGCTTCTTCTATTTCCTCCCTTGATATTGATCTGTTTAGGTTGTTTATATCTTCCTGATTCAATCTGGGTAGTTCATATGTCTCAAGGAATTTATCTATGCCTTCACTATCTTCTATTTTATTAGAGTATAGGGTTTCAAAATAATTTCTAATTATCGTCTGTATTTCTGAATTGTCTGTTGTGATGTTGCCTTTTTCATCCCGTAAGCTAGTAATTTGGGTTCTCTCTCTTCTTCTCTTTGTTAGTGTGGCTAGTGGTCTATCAATCTTATTTAATTTTTCAAAGAACCAACTTTTAGTTTTGTCAATTTTTTCGATTGTTTCTTTTGTTTCGATTTCATTGATTTCTGCTCTAATTTTAATTATTTCTTGCCTTCTACTGTATTTGCTGCTGATTTGTTCTTCTTTTTCTAAGGCTTTGAGGTGTAGTATGAGGTCATTTATTTGTTGGCTTTTACTTCTTTTAAGGAATGAACTCCATGAAATGAATTTTCCTCTTAGTACTGCTTTCATAGTGTCCCAAAGATTTCGATATGTTGTGTCTGAGTTTTCGTTTACCTCTAAGAATTTTTTAATTTCCTCTTTGATGTCTTCTGTAACCCTTTGTTCATTTAGTAGCATATTGTTTAATCTCCATGTGATGTAGGGTTTTTCCTTTCTCATTTTATTATTGATTTCCAATTTCATTCCATTATGATCAGATAAAATGCATGGTAGTATCTCAACTCCTTTGTAATTGCTAAGCTTTGCCCTGTGACATAATATATGGTCTATTTTTGAGAAGGATCCATGTGCTGCTGAGAAGAAAGTGTATCCGCTTGATGTTGGGTGGTATATTCTGTATATATCAATTAAGTCTAAGTTATTTATTGTATTATTGAGCTCTATGGTTTCTTTATTCAATTTTTGTTTGGAAGATCTGTCCATTGGTGAGAGAGGTGTATTAAAATCTCCCATGATTATTGTGTTGTGGTCTATTAGACTCTTGAACTTGAGAAGAGTTTGTTTGATGAACGTAGCTGCACCATTGTTTGGGGCATATATATTAATGATCGTCAAGTCTTGTTGGTGTATGGTTCCCTTGAGCAGTATGTATTGTCCTTGTTTATCCCTTTTGATTAACTTTGGCTTGAAGTCTATTTTATTTGATACAAGTATGGACACCCCTGCTTGCTTCCGGGGTCCGTATGAGTGATACGATTTTTCCCAACCTTTCACCTTCTGTCTGTGTATGTCTTTTCCTATCAGATGAGTCTCCTGTAGGCAGCATATTGTTGGATCTTTTTTTTTAATCCATTCTACTAGCCTATGTCTTTTGATTGGTGCATTTAAGCCATTAACATTTAGGGTTACTATTGAGATATGGTTTGTATTTCCAGCCATATTTGGTTATGTATGATACTTAACATGATTAGTTTTTCCTCTATGCTTAGTTTTTCCTTTATTGTACTACCTCCCGTTGTTGGTTTTCATTGCTATTTTTCATTTCCTCTTCCTGTAATGTTTTGCCAAGGATGTTTTGAAGAGCTGGTTTTCTAGCTGCAAATTCTTTTAACTTTTGCTTATCGTGGAAGATTTTTATTTCATCTTCAATCCTGAAGCTTAATTTCGCTGGATACATGATTCTTGGTTGGAACCCTTTTTCTTTCAGCGTTTGAAATATGTTGTTCCAGGATCTTCTAGCTTTCAGAGTCTGTGTTGAAAGATCAGCAGTTATCCTGATTGGTTTACCCTTAAATGTAATCTGCTTCCTCTCTCTTGTGGCTTTTAAGATTCTCTCCTTATTCTGTATGTTGGGCATCTTCATTATTATATGTCTTGGTGTGGATCTCTTATGATTTTGTATATTCGGTGTCCTGTAGGCTTCTAGTATTTGGATTTCTTTTTCATTCTTTAAGTCTGGGAAGTTTTCTAGTATTATTTCATTGAATAGATTACTCATTCCCTTGGTTTGGACCTCTGTACCCTCTTGTATCCCAATAACTCTTAGGTTTGGTTTCTTGATGTTATCCCATAATTCTTGGATGTTCTGCTCATGATTTCTTAACATTCTCGCTGAGCTGTCTATGTTCTTTTCAAGTTGAAAAACTTTGTCTTCGTTGTCTGAAGTTCTATCTTCCAAGTGTTCTACTCTGCTGGTAATACTCTCATTTGAGTTTTTAATTTGGTTTATTGTTTCCTGCATTTCCAGGATTTCTGTTTGTTTGTTTTTTATATCCTCTATCTCCCTATAGAGTTGATCTTTTGCTTCTTGGATTTGTTTATGTAATTCATTGTCCAAGTGATTTTTCATTGTCTGAATTTGATGAATAATGTCTTCCTTGAGACTCCAGATCATCTGAAGCATGTATATCCTGAATTCTTTGTCTGACATTCCATCAGCTGCAGATATTACCTCATCTAATGTTGAATTGACCTGTATTGTTTGTGGTCCTTTCTTTCCTTGTCTTTTCATACTGCTCATGATTCTTTCTAGCTTTGTGAAACTGTTGAGTTAATGTTTTTCCCCTTATACATTTGTATTGTTCTTGAATAGCTCCAATATCCCTCTTTTTCGGAGAAAGACAATGTTAACAGATCCCAATATCAACAGTACATTATCTAAGGACAAATTTTCATTATTAATACATTTATAGTTAGATTCTAAGACTATAGATGTTGGATTTAATTATTACTTAAGAATATATTCCTTAGTTTCATAAAAGGCGTACCATATCTGGTGGCATATAGAAAACTTAATTTCAGACGAAGGATGTTATACTTAAAGAGAAAGGAGTGAGGGAATGAGGTTAAACTAACTTAGCACCTTTGGAGAACTCTAACCACTCGACTGGTAATTTATGGAAGAATGTATAGACTCAACCTCCTATTTAGATAGTTACCCTATGTATAGATAGCAAAAGTTAGGAGATTGAAAGTGGTATAGAGAGAATATGAATTAAAAAAAAAAGAAAAGAAAAGAAATAACAAGGAAGAAAAGAGAAATAAGAGAAGGGAAAGGGAAGTAAGATAGAAATACAGAAAAAAAATGGGGGGAGGTGGGGTATATGCAATTCCTCTATATTATATTACTTTGGTAATTCAGTTGTTCATGCTCAGTTCTTGGTTTCACATATGCTGAAGTTGTGGAAGAGAGAGAAGAAAAGAGAAAGAGAGGAAAAAAAAAAAAAAAGTCTCTCAGAACACTGTTTTCCTTGCTTCCAGTAGGTGGCGTTGTCTATTCCTAGTTTGAGCCTCTGTATTCAGGGTGGTGGGTATAGCCAGTGTGAAGGGAAATGAGCTTCCACCTGTATCTTCCCTACTCTAGTCTCTGAGGTAGAAACCAGGTGCCTCTAGAGTTGTTGTTTTGTGTTGATAGCTACAATCCCCAAAAGCTTGTGGGAAATATTTTGAGTTATCGCAGCTAAGGGTGGGGGAGTTGGAAACCGGGTACCTGGATCAGTCGCAACTGTGCTGGTAGCCACACCCACTTTGATGGGTTTTAAGGGTTGATGGACTTCCTGGAGACTAGCGCTCTGGGCGGGACCGGACTTCCTCCTCCCGTCTGGCTGAGCGGCTGGTGCCTTCCTGCTCCGGTCTGGCTGGCGGCTGGCGCCTTCCTGCTCCGGTCTGGCTGGGCGGCTGTCGCGGCTTCCTGCTCCGGTCTCGCACTTTCCAATAAGTTCTTATAATTAAATTTCTAATGATCATGTAATGGGACCATTTGTATTTATTAGTACGTATAATTATTATTTTTTTAGAGAGAGAGAGAATTTGAATATTTATTTTTTAGTTTTTGGCGGACACAACATCTCTGTTTGTATGTGGTGCTGAGGATTGAACCTGGGCCGCACGCATGCCAGGCGAGTGCGCTACTGCTTGAGCCACATCCCCAGCCCAGTACATATAATTATTGAACAGAAAAAATAACTTTATTCCAGGTGCACTTGGAAGCTATGGCTAGTCTTATATTGTTACCTTATTTGTCTCATTATTCATGAATTGTGGCTTACCAAATAATCACATACAAACATATATAATGACATAAATACAACTATTTAGAAAAAAACTATGAATGCATCTTCTATAACACCCCTTTTGTGAAATAATCCTACTTGAATTACCTAGAAATCCCTTTGTTGAGATTTTTATTCACAAAGTCAGTCATAATAAATGAAAAACATACAACTTTTGTGGATAACTGAAGTCTGACCTCTAATCTGTTTAGTATTTTATTTTTTTAATTTCATTTTAGTTATAGACAGACACAATACCTTTACTTTACTAATTAATTTTTATGTGGTGCTGAGGATTGAATCTAATGCCTCACACAGGCTAGCCAAGCGCTCTACCACTGAGCCACAACTGCAGCCCAATCTCTTTAGTATTTTAAAAAGAGAAAATTAATCCTCTAATATAAAATTATGTTATAAACCAGTACAAAAAGAACATTTATCATGATTAGCACCATCATCTCTATTGTAGATTTTCTCAGCTGCTTGTGAGCTAGTTTGTATTTATAGATTTTCCTTTCTGCATGATGGCATGAGGCCAAGACAGCAAGCAGGCAAATGAGGAAGAAGACTTGTTAGAACTGTCTGTGATTCTGATAGAGTAGTTATATGGCAATATGCACATTTGGAAAGGTTGTCAGATACCCAGGTTCTTGGTAGTCACAGATCCCCAGTACACACAGGGTATGGCTCAATATTGGATGGATATTATTTTCTTCTATTTCTGTTTGCATTCTCTCATCCTTTTGCTTAACTCATAACGTATGCTTAAAAGATTTGTTTTTGAATGAATGAACAGCTTATCTGATTTTATCTGCTTAGTGCCATAGGAAAGTAAGACACAATTTTCTATGTACTTATATGAATATGTCACAGTGAATTTTCTATGTACTTATATGAATACGTCACAGCGAATCCCACCATGGTGTACAACCATAAGAAAGGTGTACTAATTAAAATAAGATATATTCCATGCTTATATAATTATATCAAAATGAATTCTACTGTCATGTGTAACTAAAAAGAACCAATAAAAGAAAATAAAACAAACAAATAGTGAATGACAGACACACCCAATTTTTCCAGCTAGCTTTAGGCCCAAATTCAGCAGCTAGGGTGCAAAAGTTTCTAAAGAATCTCATCTGCAGTCTGGGCAGAAGCCTCAGGAGCTTAAAGAGGATAATGAAGCTGAAACTGTTGATCAGTTTTCTCAGGATTTTGTCTTCAGTAATTGATCATTCCTTAGCCTATTGATTTCTCCTTTAAAGAAAAATTGCTTTCTTTTTCTTTTCTAGTTACAATGAATGAACAGTAGCATTCATCATTGTGAGCAATTCTTATTCCAATTTCATTTAGCTGTCATCCATAAAATATCCCAATCTTAGGAATATAATAGGACCATGATTTGAAATCATTTTCTTTTCCTTTTCTACCCCTTGATTTTATCAAAACCAATGTAAATTAAACAATTTTAGAGTTTTAGATGGGAAAATTACATTTTAATAGGGATATAAATTTGCTGCTTGTCTCTAAATAATTCTTTGCTGGAAATGGCATTTTGGGGTTAAAAAGAGAAACAAAAAATATGTAGAAATGTCTGAACAGTCATATACCTTTTTAGAAGTATCTATTTGCCCTCAAGCTAAGAATTAATGCAATTATCTAGGTAATTTAAGCCAAAAGACTACTAGTGAAAAAAACTATCTAGATATTTCAGTTATACTCAAATAACTAATTCCTTCAAGTAAATTAGTATAGGTATTTAACCAATTGAGAAAAAAAAATAAAATGTCTCCAGTCTTATCC
Source organism: Callospermophilus lateralis (assembly GCF_048772815.1). NCBI lineage: Eukaryota > Metazoa > Chordata > Mammalia > Rodentia > Sciuridae > Callospermophilus > Callospermophilus lateralis. Next base: position 116,362,867 of record NC_135325.1, read on the forward strand.
ATGTTATTTCAAATGACATGAGTTGCTTTTTAAAGGCAGAATAATATTTCAATGTTTATATATGTATATATACATTTTCTTTATTCATTCATCCATTGACAGATATTTAAGGTTACTTCTATGTTGGTTACTGTAAATAATGTTGCAGTGAACATGGAAGTACAGATAACTTTGCAAGGTGTAGATTTTATCTCTTTTGGATGCATACTCAGAAAAGAAATTCCTGGTGCTTTTAATTTTTGAGGAAACACTATACTATTTTACTCAATGGCTGTGCCAGTTTGAATTTCTAACAGTAATATACAAGTGCTCCCTTTTTCCTTGTATTCTGACAACACTTATTATGTCTTATCTTTGTGATTAGTCATCCTAACACATTTGAGGTTTAATTTTGCATTTTTCCTGATTATTAGTGAATTTTGAGCACTTTTTCATGTACCTCAGTTTAGTTCCTTTGCTGATTTTACAGAGGTTATTTGTGGGGGTTTTTTTATTTTATTTTATGTTATTCTTCTGGGGTTAGCGAGTTGTGGGAATTTTATTATATGTTTTTCATTTTAAACTCTTATCAGATGCATGTTTTTGAAATATTTACCCATTCTGTAGGCTGCCTTTTCATTTTGGTGACTGTTTTCTGTGCAAAGTGAAACTTTCCAGACACAGAAAAAAATATACTGTATAATGTTATCTATATGCAGAATCTGAAAATTGTAAAATAGAAACAGAGAGTAGACTGGTGGTTACCAGTAGTAGGGAGGTAGGAAAACTGTAAAGATTCAAATCACAGGGTACAAAGTTGCTGTTATATAGTATATTAGTCAGCTTTGTGTCACTGTAACCAAATTACCGGAACTACTTAAGAACAATTTAGGGGAGGAAAAGTTTATTTTGGCTTGTAGTTTCAGAGGTCTCACTCCATTGTCTGCCAATTCCATTAATCTGGGCCTGAAATGAGGCAGAACACCATGGCAGAAGGGTGTGGTGTAAGAAGGCAGCTCAGGTCATGGCAGCAGGAAAGAGAGAAACAGTATCCACTGAAGAAATATCATCCCCAAAGGTATGATCTCAGTGACCAACTTCCTCCAACCATGCCCCAGTTGCCTGCAGTTACCACCCAGTGGTCCATCCAAATTATTATCAAATGGATTAATCCACTGATGAGATTACATCTACGAAAGAGTGCATTGGGGATTATGATTTCAATATATGAGTAGGGGACATTCCCAATCTAAACCATGACATATAGGATGAACATATCTGGAGATTCAAGGTACAAGATGAAGACTATGGTTAATAAGCTTGTATTCTTCAGTAGACATTTGCTAAAACAGTAGATTGTGGGAGGCCACCCCTGAGCTATTTGAATAGCTTCTACTCGGCCTTGGAGCCAGAGATTTTGGTCTGGCATTGCAAGTCATTCTGTGGCTTCTCCTACTTAATGGGATATGCAAATCACGTGGTGACCTTAGTCTTCCCTCAACTAGAAAGGTTGCTCTGTGGCTTCAGACTTGGGCATTACCCAATGGGCTTGGATAGCTCCCCTCCTACCTTATTTGACAAAAGAACATTCTATTGAAATCCTTTGAAGCCTGTTGTATAAATAAAGCATATGCAGTCTCTTCTTTCTCTCTCTCCTTCCAATGTGGAAGCAGGACCCCTAAAGTCGTAGAGCCAACCCACCCTCGCTTTTCAAAATTACTTCTGTGTTGTTTGATTTTTAGCTGTATTTTTCATCCAGCACATTTTACACAAGGGAAACCCAAAATTCATAGCCCATGCAAGACGTGGGTGAGAGTAGATTTTAAGTGTTTCTCTCTCTCTCATGCATGTACAGACATATACACACAAAGTGGTGATTGGTATGTTAATTTGTTTGACAATGGTTAATAATTATTTCACAATGTATATGTATATTAAGATGTATGCCTTAATATACACAATAAATATTTAAATAAATATTGAACTCTCATTGTTGATAAAATAGAGCTGTAAGAGCAGTAAGAACATAACAATAATTTCAGCAAAATATCAACTCTCAAAACAATTTTTTGAATATATTGAAATTGTTCTGTCTTTGAAGAATCTGGTCTTATGGATTCAACCTAAATCAACCACCTTTGAATTCTGAATGTGCTCAAGGAGCATCACTACTTGGGATACAAATGTGTGTCATAGGGAAGGGGGCATAATATAGTAGGAAAACAATGCATTTTTCTCTGCATTTTTTTCTTGCTTTTCCTGGTATGATTTTTTTTGTGTGATTTAGCCTTTAAAAAAGAGTTTGATACTACTATTTCTTGGATACCTTTGTGTTTTTGTTGTTGCTGGGAGTCAGGGCTTTGCACATAATAGGCAAGTGCTCTACCACTGAGTTAATTGGCAGTTACCTTTCTTGACAGTTCAGGTGACACTTATCATCCATATTTAGTATATATGAGAATACCCCAGACATCTATTTTACACCCTTTCTGCATTGCTGGATAATTTTGCATGTACACAGATCTGAATACATATGGTGGTCTATGACAGTTGTCTAGAATTGTATTTAAAAGAACAACATTTTTTATCCCACTATAAAATCTTAGCTCCTAACCCTGACCATTTTTGAACACAGATTTGGAGATAATTCTTAAAATTGTGTTTTAGTTCTATGCCTGTGGAAGTGAATGGTTTGTGTTTACCAAAAAGTGTGAATCTACTTAATGACCCTTATGGTTTAATTCAATATGGCCATATAATGAAATACCATGCTTCAACTAAAAATCATGTTTTAGAAGTTCTTATAATGGCTCACAAGGTGCTGCATGGCCTGATTCTCCTTTGGCTTTCAGACCCATTTTCTACTAGTCCTCTTGCTCATTTCATTCCAGACATATTAACCTCCTTGGTGTTCTTTGAAAACATCAGTCACACAGATACCTCAAGGATTTTAAATTGCTCTTCACTCTATTTAGAACACTCATCCTTCAAATAGAGAGCTCATAATGAAATTTTTCTAAAGAAAGAGATGTATCCTCTAGTATATACGAAGCTACATATATTTTGCTCTTGTATTCATAAAAGCACCTATTTTTTATTCTGCTAAAAACTGATCATTTAAAACTGATAATTTCTGGAGCCAGCCTTTAAAACTGATAATTTCTGGAGGCAGATATGATACAATACCTGAAATTGTGTTTTGATTTTATGCCTGTGGAAGACAATGTCATGTATGTACCAAACACCATTTGCTAGTCCTCTTGAGCTCCTGAAGGCTGCATTGTTGTAGCTTCCCTAGATTAAAATGAGACTGCATTGTGACCAGTAAAATATGAATGGAAGTGATATGGCATACTCCCTTACATGGTAAGACCCTTCCATGTGATCTTCTATGCTTTCTTTTTCCCCTTAGAAAAAGTGTGTCTCTATGTGGAATAGTATCCTCTGTGTCACTTATGTTAATGTACATTGTGACTAAGAGATAAACATTTATGAATTTAAGGCCAAATGTTGAGGTCATTTGGTTACAAAAGTTAGTACATTCCGATTTCTTAACAATTATCTTAAATTTTACTTATAATAATGAAGCTAGTTAAATTGATTAATTTCCTTGAAACCTGCTATTCTGATTAATATTTATATGTAACATATTGGCACTAATATTTGATAAGCTAAATAATCACAGTTAATCCATAGTTAATCATTTACACAGTTCAGTTTTGCCTATGAAACTTACTTGTTCATCCATGCATTTATTAATTTTGAGTTTTCATACTGTCTCATCTCTTTTTAAAAAGTGTTTAAAGGGCATTTTTGCATGTGCATAAACTAAAAGTAATTTACTTGCTTTTACCTTGTTTCCCCCCCCCCCCAGGGCCAAGGACTGAACTCAGCGTCCTGCATATGCTAGTAAGTGCTCTGCCACTGAGTTATATCCCCAACCCCTAATTTACTTGCTTTTGCCCAATCTGAGTACATTCATATTGCTGTGCAAATACCATTATCATCAATCTCCAGAACTCTGTTCCTAATATGAATCTTGAACTCTGTACCCATTGAAAAATAAGTTCCCATCTCCTCTTGCCACAGCCTTTGCCAATTACCATTCTACCTTCTGTCTCAATAAATTTGATTGTGCTAGTTACCTCATATAAGTAGAATCATACAGTATTTATCCTTTTTATGACATGCTTATTTTACTTACCATAATGTCTTCAAGTTTATGTCATAATTTCCTTCCTTTTTATAGGTGAATAATATTACATTTTATGCATATGATGCAATTTATTTATCCACACATCTGACAAGGACATTTGGGTGCTACTATCTTTTGCCTGTTGGTAACAATACTGCCATGAACATGGATCTACAAATAATTACTTGAGCCCTTGCTTTCAATTCTTTGGGATATATACTTGGATGTTTTAATATTTTGAGGAACCATTATATACTGCTTTCCATAATGATTGCACCATTTTACATTTCCAACAAAAGTTCATAAAGGTTCCAATTTTGTCTATATCCTTGAAAGTACATATTCTCTAATTTTTGATAATAGCCATCCTAATTGGTATGAGGAGGTATATCATTGAAGTTTGGATTCACATTTCCCTAATTACAGATGTTGAGCATCTTTTCATGAGCTTATTGGCCATGCATATATCTTCTTTGTTGAAATGTCTCTTGAAGTCTTTGCCGTATCTTATTTTTTGTTGTTGAATTGTTGGTATTATTTATATAGTCTGGATATCAACCCCTTATCAAATGTATGATTACCACATATTTTTTCCATAATTCATGTCAATGCACTTTCAGTATTTTGGAGTTAATAATTTGAAATGATGTTACAACACATACTAGTCTATGGGAATATTTTTACCACTGCAAAAATAATGCAAAACTTTGGAAATGTTATTAGAAAAAAAAGAATATTATTAATGAGCATTTTAATTGATTTCTCTATTTTTCATTGAAAATCAAAGATCATCTTTCTATGTTGACAGATAATCAGCTATTTGGGTCTTCTGTCCAATGTCAGTAGCATGCATATACTGCTATTAAATGCACTGTTAGTAATACACCAATGATAAAACAAGGGGAAAAAATCATGCTAATTTTTCCATTGAGCCACTATATACAGAATAGACATTTATTTACGTACAAAAGGAAAAGTCTCAAGGGAAAAAAATGTCTCTGTTTGCAGTCTCACCATAAGGAAATCTAAGTCATGTTTGCTTAGATTTACTACAAGCAAAGGCCTTGAGACTAAGACAATCTTTGTTCTAATATTCTCATTTTATACATACATGAGTGAACTAAGATTAGAACTTTAAATGATCCATAGAATTTCTACTCAATTCTTTTCCTTTTTCAAAATAAATAAATAAATTTCCCTCAATAATGGGAACCTCTATATGAACAGTAAGCAAGATCATGAAAAGTCATGTCAAACTTTTGGGAAACATGGGATTTACCCCAATTTTCTCATATTAGCTTATATTTCTTATTGTGTACATGTTATTCATAATTAAATAATTTAGAGCCTTGGAAACCCTACCACCTCTACTGATGATTAGATATATCTAATAAGCTTGAATTTTTAAATAGAAATCTAAATTGAAGAGGAAGAAAATAAGTTGGAGGGCAACGTCTTCATTATTTTAATGAATTATCAAAGAAACAAATGCAGGTCAGCCTAGTTGTCTAAACCACATCAAGATTATCTCAGGAGAAAGTGTCTAAATTTTTGAAAACTCAAAAGAAATGGAATTTTTCTTAAGCCAATAATATACAAGATAACAAAGTTGTACTAAAATATGGTTCATAAGAGAATGTAATTTTAAAGTGCTCAAAAACAACTTGCTAGTTCTATTAACTTTCTTATTGTCAAATATATGAAATGTAAAATAAGCATCAGTTGGGCCTGAGCTCAAATTTTTAGAAACTCCTTAATTGTGGCTAAATTAAAGTAGATTTTACTTTCTATCTGAACTTAAGACTGAGAACCATATTATAACTTCCAATTCAGTTTTATTTGTGATTTGGGGAAAATATTTTCTAAATATTTCCATTTATTCTGTAGACGTTTCAAGAGGCTCTGTGTCAATTTCACAAATTTAGCTTAGGTTAGCTTTATTTACCTTTTCATTTTATGTTGTCATTTCAAAAGAAGGAGGAGGAGGAGAAAGCAGGAAAAAACAGGGTAGGGGCGGGACAAGAAATAAGAAAACAGCTCTGTTACCATGATAGCATCTCTATGTTAATTTTGATTTTGACATGAAGAGAAAATGTACTGTTTACATAAATATTTTTAAAACAATTACTGGTGCCAACTGAAATATCTACAGCTGTGGTTAAAACCATCTGTCAATGGAGATAAGGTCATATAACAGAAGAAAAATACAAACATCTTAAAAGGAAAGTAAAAAGGAATTTTCCCTTTTTGATTCTTTGTTGGAAAAGAAGTTTATGAAATTCTTTCAGAGCATACTATTTTGGAACTATAGGGCCAATCTTCAAACTTTCTAAGGTAATAATTTGACTCAGTTGGATTTTGTGGCTTCTTTTATTTAAATTTCCTGAGTAGTCAGGAAATACTTTATTTCCAACACAGAAGGGGCCACTCTATTTTAGAACATAAGAATAAGGTGTATGGGATCTAATCTATAACTTGGTATACATTTGATGTTCCTACAAAACCTATTTTTTTTCTGGTTTCTCTAGATATGACTAATGCACAATAAGCAATTACTATGTAGCTCTGGGTTAAATATTGGGAAACAACTAGCACTGGTTACATAATTAATCAGGTGACATAACAGATAATGGCCACATAATCAAGAAGTACTTATTATCAATACAATTCTACAAAAAGAAGTATTAAATATTTAGTGTCCATGAAACATTGTGTGCAAGGAGCTGAGGACACTACAACAGTGAACAAGGAAAAAACTAAGGCTAGTATACATTTGTCTAATTTCCTGGAATCATAATTAAGGGTAAACAACAAGACTCAAGACTCAAGATACAGTGTCTGCAGAAGACAAAAGCAATGTTTTTCTCCATTGCATATATATTGGATGTTATACATTGATTCATTGTTACATAAGAGAGGTTGTCACTGAGGTCATTCAGTAACTTTAGCCATAGTGCATAGTGTATACATAATATATGTGGATATCAAAAATGTATGTGTTTTATCAATATGCATTAAAGGAATTAATGTGATTTCTCAAACATCTTTAAAATGATTCATTTTCTCTGTATGGCATAATGTAGTGGTTGAGGACATAGAATTTTTAGCCTGCAGGCCAAGTATTAAATCCTGGCTACGCTACTTACTATTCAAGCTTGGACAACCATTCTGTGTCTTGATTTTCTCAGTCTTACAATTAATATAGAATATCCAATTTATAGTGTTATTATAAGGATTAAGTGTAAAAACTCAGAAGTATCTAACGGTGCCCCTCCCCTTCCTATACATCTGTATTTAAAGTTTACTTAGTTAAATACCTTATGTAGTAAAGACTTCTAATATTGTAGGTAAGAAAAGTGCAGTTAAATACATTTTTCCACATGGTGTAGTAAATAAGGCACACAAACAATCTGTGTTTAATGCAGAATAACTGTATGAAGAAATATATATTTATGTAGAGAGTGCCTGAATTTTTGTTGCATTGCCAAAATGGTCATAGATTCAAAATATCAATGTGGAGAGAGCAAAATATATTTTCTTGGCTTTGATTTCAATTCTGAAGGCTCGATGAAGAGAGATGCCATCATGAATACTCATTATATTATGCAAAGAAAAATGTGATGAGAACCAAATGTTATGAACAGTTTCAGAGGTGAAAGCAATATTAAATCATGTCTTTTCAAAGGACTATATAGGATAGGAATTGAATAAGATGACAACTTAAGAAGGTGAAAATGTTGCTCTTGTATTTGAAGTTTTCCTATGTACTTCATCATAGTTTGTGGGAATTACTGCACTCTATTTCAGCTCTTCATAAGGAAGCAGATTCAAACAACCCCAAAGTCAAAATTGTACCTTTATTATACTGTTACCTCAAATTATGCTGAGTTAACCTTTCTCATTTAATATGTTTCTTTGCATTTAGAGAAACTTGCATATCATATTTAAATTACAAGTTTTTTTCTTCTTTCCCAATATTCACTAATTCTTTTTCCTAGTTCTACTGAAATGTAATGAAGACAAATGAGATCTGATACTTGATACCTGTATGACCTTTGGAAAAATTCCTTAACATCTTCAAAACTTTGTCTCTCCTACAAATGGGTATAATAGCAGCAGCCTACTAGGATGGTAGTGTAAGATGGAATGGCATTTTGAAATAATAACCATTTTCTCCCCTAATTTATATGCTCCCTCTTGAGCATTGTGATACATTTTGCATCAGTGGAAACATATGACAGTACAGAAATCATATCCTAAAAGGAAATATTCCTAGTTATGGTTTCCAAACCAAGTCTATGGGAAATGAACGGAACATTGAGAAAGAGAAAAGAAATTTTCATTTTATACCCATTTGTTAGCTATTTCTGCCTCAAATTTACCCCCCAAGCTAGCAGCTAAAACCATAAACACTTATTAGATTGTGGAACCTGTGAGTTATTAATCTGCTGGCTCAGGGTTTCTTGTGAGCCTGTAATCAAGGTCTCACTTGTGGTCTCAAATCAAGACTGAAAATGAAGGGAGGAGTGCCAAGATCTGAAAAGGATTTGCACCTTGATTACCATGGGGAGAGTTAAGTAGACAGTGAGATTTCATAAAGGGAATGATTCTCTTGTATCTCAGTAAATGGAACATAAACAGTTCAGCAGTGATTATCCACCCCCAACATGGCATGGCAATAGCAGCATCATTCCCAAATATTTGTGTATTGTGAGAAGTAGTGACAAGAGCCATACTTGAAGGGACCATAAGGAGAAATGAGAGATGTCTCCGTGGCTTCCTCCAATTATCAGATTGCATAAGTAGGCAGCTGGCTCACCTATGTCATTCTCAGCCAATTCCTTGACACTTTGTAAGCCACTCAAAACTCAGATACCAGACTGAGGCAATTTCAATTATTCTGATACTTTAGGTGGTAGGTGTGAGACACAAAATTAATTAGGTTAACTCATAGAAAAGGAAAGTTCTATTGCTTCTACATTTTGTTTTCAGATTTTTCATGGTACTAAAGATTGAACCTAGAGATCCTCTACCAGTAAGCCATGCCCCCAGCCTTTTTTATTTTATTTTGAGACAGGATCTAGCTAAGTTGCCAAGGCTAGCCTCTAATTTATAGTCATCCTGCCTCAGTTTACCCAGTCATTGAGATTATAGGTAAGCACCAGCATGCCTAGCAACAGATTATTTTTATATTTCCTAAGTATAAAGGTCCTGGTTCTTATTTAGGACATTGTACATGCTTATTAAATGGTAGCTACAATTATTTTAATCATTTCTCATACTAATTCATATTCCAAATACCTCATAAAAATCAATTCTGTGTAAACAATATAAACTGTATTGGAACAGAGTATCTATTTTCATGTTGGGGAACAGGGGCAATTGATGTGTTTTCAGTATAATCTATCTGGTAAGTAATAGTGCTCTTATTCTGAGCTTAGAATCTGGACCACTGCCAATTGTCTTCTAATACCTATTTTCAGAATAGCAATTAGTCTGTTGATATCTCCCCCTCCTCATTCAGAAAATAAGAACTTCATCTTTCAAGCAACATTTTATTTGGAAGTAGATGGTAGTGAAAGGATGTTGCATTCATAAATTGTTTTATTTAAGAGTTCAGATTTTTAATTATTTTCTTAAGTCTCAAAATAAACAAACTATATATATATATATATATATATATATATATGCGTAATGAGTTGTAATTGTTAAATAATTACACTAGAGATCAGAAAATAATTGCTAGTATATACAGAATGACTAACATGTGCAAGGTACTATGCTAAGTGCCTTGCATAGATTATATCTGATCCTCATCCAATCCCTATGAACTTTAAATACCACTGTTGACACCATTTTATAGATGAGGAAACTGAAGGTTAAGTTTCTAAATCTGGTAAGTAAATGAACTAGAATTGGGATCCATGCATACTGGCTCTGGAACCCATATGCTTAATCAGTTTCCCAAAAATAAACTAAATAATCACATGATCAAAGTTGGGAAAATACTGCACATAAGACTGATGGACAACTCAAAGTGCAATTGACTCAGAGTTCTGCTACTGACTATCTGAACTTTCAGTAAGCTACTAATACTGGTCAAACTCATTTTCCTCATTTGTGTGTCGTTCCCTCCATGCTAAATTTGCAGTAAGAGTTGAAAGAAGCAATATAGAGCCAGGTAAGTATTGTTAATTTTCATAGATCTGATTTATGATGCTTAAGTCTTACATGCAATCAGTTGAAATAATTTCAGTGAAACATTTTGAGAATTGCAAGTCACAGATAAATGAAGGAAGCTATTTATATCAATTACCACTATTAATATAAATAGCTAAAAATGTTAATGTACCAGGCGCTGAGCCAAGTAATTTTATCTATTAGCTAAAAGATCACTAAAAATAAAAAATAAGGTAACCCAATGAAGTACATACTGTTCTATAGATGAGAAAACTGAGCCATTGAAAGGCTAATTAGTATGCTCACAGTCACAGCCAGGAGGTGCCAGAGTTTGGAGTTTTCCTCAAATAGATCCAAACATGTGCGCTTTGTATTATAAAACACACTGTTTTAAGGACTTTAGAACAGATGTTACACTTATGAGCAAAATATATTTGTTGAAAACAGAGAGCCAATTACTTAAACTGGTGTAATGCTATATTTTAAACTACTGGTTTCAATTGTAATGATCACTACCATTTTAAAAAATATTTTTTAGTTGTAGATGGACCTTTATTTTACTTATTTGTTTGTTTGTTTGTTTATATGTGGTGCTGAGGATTGAACCCAGTGCCTCATACATGGGAGGCAAGTGCTCTACCACTGAGCCACAACCCCAGCCCCTAATGATAACATTTTAAGAAAGACCTTATGTACATTTTCCAGGAAGGGAAGAGAGTTACTAAACTTCTGAAACAATAAAATTTTGTATTCTTAAAATATGTTATTCAATGCTTGGATTATTTCATCCATCTATTCTTTCATCAGTTCTTTCATGCACACATTCTTTATTCATTCTACAAATATCTGCAAAACAGGCTAGTCTTTGCCCTGATAATTTGCATTACATAGCATTGGAACAAGATACATGAGTTCTAACTGCAGACTCAAAACGTCCCATAGGTACACATAAAAAACTCTATAACCTCAAAATGGAAACAATAATGATGTGTATTTTACAGAGAGTTGTTCTTATATACTAAATGCCATAATTCATGTAGAACACTTAACACAATGCCTGGGAAAGGACACAAACTTGGTAATGCTTAGTTATCAACATCATCTTATTATTACAAACTTCCACCAATTTATGTAAAACTTTTATTCTAAAAACTCAGTATATCTTAATTGGTTCTCTGGAAACAGAAGACCTATTTCCTTAGATATAATTGATTATCTGGAAACAGAAGGACTATTTCCTTACAAGCAATTTTATAAACATTTCTCAGATTCCTAGGTTACCCTGCCAATTCCATTAGGCCGTTATGTAATTGTCTAAATGTTATTCATCAAGTTTCAGCCAAGATACAGATCAGAGAGTACAGAGCTCCAGCTAAAACTTTGGGTTGAATAGTGGTGGGGTTCAAAAACAAAAGGTAAGATTGTAGCAATGTAGCTACCTATGACAGGGAATTAAATCATTAAACTGTAAATAGTCTGGGTCTGTACAAATAGATTTATTTGATTCTAATAAGTTACTGAAGATTCAGAGAACTAGAAAAAAAGAGATCCAAAGGCAGGTTAAGAGGAAAGGGGGATATCGGTGCCTTGCATAGAAACCAGGCTCTAGGAGTAAGGCCTATATGAAGACGAAAATGAGAGAGGTTGGTTTGGGAGAGACACCAAGGAGAAAACAAGACTTGCCCTTCCCTGAGGTCAGAAAGGAGAGAGCTCCTATATCAAGCTGTTTTTGTTTCACTTACATTTGTGCTTTGATATTTTACCCTTGTTCCTGAGCTTGGACAGATAATAACTGATTATATCAAGGGTTTCTGTGTATGTCCTACTAAGAAATTTAGACAGTATCCTGAAGGCTATGAAGAGTCACTACATGGATGTAATTCAGGGAGTAAACACTAAAATATTAGTCTCAATTATTGTGGATTACTTTCCATATGGACTTAATGTTGTATCCTGCTTCCAGGCAACTGGACAACATACTGTAACTCTGAGCTTTTGCTTAGAATCATTTAGTATTTTTCACTTCTAATGAAACAGTCACAGAAAGATAAACATTCAGTATATTAAGGAAAAAATCTTTTGGGTGATGTTATAAAGCCCAATATTAACAACACAGCTACATTTATTTTTAACAAGCTGGGATGCAGCATTCATTACTCTCATTGCCATTTTTAGAGGTCACAAGATATGGAGGTCCCTGGCAGCATTTCCAGTAGGCTAAACACTTGAATATATATTGTAAAAATATTTTATAGAGGGATATAAGTTTAACTAGAGTGTCTACTCAGCACTGAGGCTTACAGAGTTTTTCTGCTGTATTGAATCAAATTTGTTGACATGTTGCTCTATAGAGTCCTTAAAATCTGATGTCTTCCTAGATTTATTGTAAACTCTGCACAGAGGATGCTGAACCTTACAGTGCACTATCTCTCATGGTGCTCTGTCTCCAGAGTGGATGCTCAATAACTTCATCTGCCTGGAAGTAGTTGGCACTATAGAAATTAGACTACTTTTCTTGGTTGGTTAGAGGGCAGTAGAAAGATGTTTATATTGTCTAAAATGCATTGATCGATTGTTTAAGCATTTTCTTTTCCTGCCTGTCAGGAAAGTATAAAAGTTAGAGACAACAGTAGTTGTCTAATATACAGTTCTATCTGTATATTGATAGGTATTCTTCCCTCTCAAAAAATAAAATAAAGTAAAATTTCTGAAAATTTGAATTTGAAAAGTTTAAAATTCTCTGTTTTTCATAATTTTTAATTGTATTCCTGATATGTTTCTCAAACAGTCCAGCCTTCTAGCGAAAAGTGTGCTTAACACAAATGAAATGCTTCTTGATATTGCAAAGCCATGCTTAATGGCACCCAATACTGCCTATACTAGTTTCATATTGCTGTTGTAATGTATTACCACAAACAGCTTTATCTAGTACAAATGTATTAGCTTACAGATCTATGGGTCAGAAATATAACACAAGTTTCTGTAGGCTAATGCCAAAATGTCATCAGGGTCACCTTCCTTTTTTGATGCTCTAGGGGATAGATTTTGTTTTCTTGTCCTTTCTAGCTTCTAGGGACCTTCCACATTCATTGGCTTATAGCTCCCTTTCTCATATTTAATTTAATCTTCCCTCAATAGTTTGTTTTGACTTTTTAAAAATAACTAGCTGTTTTGTGCACATATTACCCACAGTAAATGTTCTCTTAAATTTCTATGAAGAGTGAGAAAATGGGTAAATCTGAAAGATATGTCTCAAGGGAAAGAAGAATAAATAAGAGAAAGATGTTGAAGCTGAATTCTGGGTAAAGTCTGAAGGGATCTTCTGTGAGTTAAGTTTGTGGTATCCACATTGTCCATTTAAATGATTCTATTACTTGTTCTGTTTTTCAGAGGTGTTCAGTAGATTTTAATCTGCTCCTCTAACCCCATTCAATTATATAATCTCCCAATTAAATTTCATTTTCACTCTTCTCTCTGTTCCTATACTCATACTGTCCCCTTGCTCCCTGGAATGCCCTCCTATCACTTTTTTTAAAATCCAGAATCCTTTTAAAATATACATTCTTATTGGATATGAGGGTGCATGCGTGTAATCCCAATCACTGGGGAGGCTGAGACAGGAGGATCACAAGTTTGAAGCCAGCCTCAGCAAATTATCCAGACCCTGTCTCAAAAAAAAAAAAAAAAAAAAACATAAAAGAAGGGCTGAGGTTGAAGTTCAGTGGTAGAATACCCTTGGGTTTAATCTCTAATACTGAAAAAAAATTATATATATATATATATATATATATATATATATATATATAGAGAGAGAGAGAGAGAGAGAGAGAGAGAGAGAGAGAGAGGAGAGAGACAAACACATGCATTACTTTCTTCCCCAAACTAATCAGTCTGCGCTCCTGTTGAATTGTGCTCATGTTAAACCAGTTCTCATTCTACCAGAGTTATTTCTTCCCCTATTAAAATATAAGTTCCTTGAGGATGGGGCTATATGACCCTAGTTTTGCATCCTGGCATGCATCACAATGCCTGATACAGAGTAGACTGCTGAGGAGATGAACACATAGTTGACTGAATATGCAACAAACCCAGATGGTCAAAAGGCTGTGCTGGCTACATGAAGTAGACACTCACTAGTTTGGGGTTCACCACCACTTATTTGCTTTTCACATGTTAAAAGTTTACAGGTTATGTATGGTGAGTGGATGAATAAACAAGGGTGAAATAGCGATTGGGTTTAATTATCATTTTAGTGCTTGTTTTTCTTATCGTCCTAAAAGGGAACCTGAACACTGTTGTCACATTTAGTATACTTTGTATTTAAGCACTTTATTAGTGCTGATGTTTCCTTATTTAATTTAAAATTCCAAACATTTCTACAAAATAGTTATTCTTATCCACATTCAACAACAAGGAAACCAATCCTTAAAAGGTCTTTTGCCCAAGATTATACTACCATCAAATATCAAAATTGTGACAGAATGTAAATTCCATCTTAAGTATAGTCTCTACTTTGTAGGACTTCAGAAGTTCACTCCTTTTGCTGCCAGTGTGGTTTTTGGAACCTGTTCTTTTCCAGATCTTGAAGCAACAGAGGGATATTATGATTCATAACATAGGCTCTAGAATCAGTCAGATAGTATACAACATCTAGCTCACCCACTTAGAATATGAATTCTTTGCAAAAGTTACTTTACTTCCCTGAACCTCAGTTTCAATATCTACAGAATCATAATAGTTCCTGACTCAAAAGATGCTTTTGACAAATACATGAAATGATACATAAACTGTTTGTTATATTACCAGATTAAATTCCTCCTAATGTTTTCTGAGGAATGAATTAGGTAATACATTTAGCAGATGTTGATAAAAGGAGACATGAAATTAAATATTATTATGTTATATCTGATATTAAATATTATGTAGTATATATTATATATGCTATATATGAAACATGTTTATATGCAATGCATATGCTTATAACTGATATGTGACATATGCATATTTAATATAAAATTTTAATTGAATACAGCAGTATCAAAATTTGTGGTATTCAACAACATGCAAATATTAATGTGGTCTTTTTTCCTTAAAAAAATTGATTAACAAACATACTTTCCCAGTGAGCAAAGCTTCCATTTAATTTAAGCATCACAAATTCCAAAGGAGTGTAAACTAAAAGAATAGCATTATATATTTTGCTAGAAAATAGTGTCTCTGTTTTTGCTTTAAGCAGAACATGAATAGAAGACCACAATTCTTACCTAACTCTCCTATTCAAGACTCTTTGTAATGGTTAATTTGAATTAAAAACTTGATTGGATTAAGAAATGCCCATGATTAGGAGGCTTCTGGTTTGTTAGTGAGAGTGTATCTAGGAATGATTGGCATGTGGGAGAGCCAACTGAAGTGGAGACCCTCCCTAAGCATGGGCAGAAATGTCCGATAGTATGATGGTTTGGATGGAATAAAAGTTGGAAGGACAGGGAAGCAGCAGCAGATGCAAGCTCAATTATTCTTGAACAGGCTCTTGACTGCTGCTGCAATTATCTGAGGATATCGGATTCTTGCTTCTTCACTCTTCCAAAGCAGAGTCTGCCAGTGATTCTCCAGAAGCCTTTGGTCTCAATTCAGGGTAGCACCATTGATCCCTTTTGTTCCAGTGCTTCAGCCTCTTGGACTGAGCAGTTATGGGCTCCTCCAACAGTCCAACCTGAAGACTGCTATTGTGGACTAGCCCGCTTCTGGTTGCATAAGCCAACCTAATAAATCTCCTTTTCATAATTATGTTTCCTGTTGATTCTGTTCCTCTAGAGAATCCTGACTAATACATCCTCCAAGCATCCCAATTTAGAGAAATTACAAATTTCGATAAATACACAGAACCTCCTCATAGAAAAGCATGTATCTATATCAGAGGCAAAGCTGGTGCATATAGCACATCTAGGATATTTGCTCTCAAGGATGAAAAATTCAAATAGTGGACTCCAATGTATGGATTACCTCCAAATGTTATAGTGAATCAGCCCTTTTTCATCTACTGTAAGCTCTATTTATACTATGGTGTGATGAGGCATAATTTAATCCATATGAAAATTATAAACATTTAATTAAATTGTACATACTTACAAGATTATGTAAAGTGGGAGAATGCTGAAGATGGTAGAGTAAAAGGAGATTGTTTTCCAAGCTGCTCTGTGGTGTGATACCTGGAAATTCGGATAAATATCTTCTGAGTAGGTGGGTGATAAGAGGGATTTTACTGGGATTTAATACTGAACTCTTAGAGCAGCTTAGGGATTCAGAAGTTTGAACAGCTTAGGGACTCAGAAGAAAAACCAGTATCAGTGCTGTGGCCCCCAAGATGGATCCACCATGGGCAAATCAGAGAGGGGGACTAAGAAAACCTGCATTTCAGGTGGCACAGTGGTATGTATTGATACAGAGAAATAAAAGATCAAGGACACTGTCAGACTGTTCTAGTGGGTGAGCTACACTATATCCTCATATGGGAAAGATGCTGTACATCTCCCAGGTGTCCATGGAGAGTGGAAAGCCAAGGCATGCCATTTTTCTCACCATGCTATGGTGGCTAGGGGCAGTGAGACCAAACCCTGGCATCCAGACCTCTGTAATCCAAGCTGGGTTCAGAAAACCAGATGTGGCAGAGGCCTGCCATGCAACTCCAAGTATGACTAGAAAACCAGGAGAAATTTAGGTATGGAGATTGTTTTGCCCAGGAAAATATGGGACATTCAGACCTGAGAGATTCCTCATCCCTATCATCCTTTGGGTCTGGCAGTTATCTCATACTAGACAAAGGTGCCAAAATCATGCATTGGCAAAATCATACATTGGCAAAAAGATAGCCTGTTCAACAAATTGTGCTGGAAAAATTGGAAATCCATATGTAGCAAAATGAAATTGAACCCTTAGAGTTCACCCTGCAAAAAACTCAAAGTGGATCAAAGACGTAGGAATTAGACCAGAAATCCTGCACCTACTGGAAGAAAATGTAGGCCCAACACTCCAACATATCGGCTTAGTTACCAATTTCCTCAACAAGACTCCTAAAGTTTAAGAAGTAAAATTTAAAAATCAATAAATGAGATGGTATCAAACTAAAATGATTATTCACAGGAAAGGAAACAATCAAGAGTATGAAGGCAGAGCCTACAGAATTTGAGAAAATCTTTACCACCTGCACTTCAGATAAGGCCGTAATTTCCAGAATATACATGTTAGTAAACTTCATGTTATGTAAAATTCCACATCATTCATTTTCAAAAAGCTAAAAACACCCCAATTGATAAATGGGCAAAGGAACTGAACAGCTACTTCATAGAAGAAGAAATATGAATGGTCAAAAATACATGAAAAATATTCAATAAATCTAGCAATTAGAGAAATGTAAATCAAAAATTTCACCTCACTTCAGTCAGAATGTCAGTTATCAATAATACAAGTAAAAATAAATGTTGGCAAGTATGTGGGTAAAGAGGGTACCCTAAAACATTGCTTTTGGGACTGCAAATTAGTACAACCACTCTGAAAAGCTGTAAGGAGATTCCTCAAAAAACTAGGAATGGAAGCATCAGTTGTCCCAGTTATACCATTTCTTGGTGTATATGCAGAGAATTTAAAATCAGCATATTATTGTGATGCAGCCACATCAATGTTTATAGCAGCTCAATTCACAATATCTAAAATAAGGAACCAAACTAGGTGCCCTTCAATAGATGAATGGGTAAAGAAAATGTGGTATATAAACACAATGGAATATTACTCAGCATTAAAGAAGAATTTATAACATTTTTCAGTAAATGGAAGGATTTGGAGACTATCATGCTCAATGAAATAAGCCAATCCCAAAATACCAAAGGTCAAATGGTGTCTCTGGTATGTGGAAACTAACACACAATAAGGCGTGGTGGAACTGCAGGGCATTGGATTAGACAAAGAGAAATGACTGAGAGGGAGGAAGGTTAGGAATAGGAAAGACAGTAGAAGGAATCAGACATGACCTTCCTATGTTCATATATGAATACATGACCAATGTAACTCTATATCATGTTCACAATAATGGGATTCTAATTAGAATAAGTTATACTCAATGTTAGTTCAAATATATCAAAATAGACTCTACTGTCATGTATAACTAAAAAAGAACAAATTTTAAAAATTATGCGAAGTGCATGTCAATGCAAAGCAATAAGAGTAGCAAAGAAAATGTATTTGAGGATAAAATTAGTAGTAATAAAATGAAATAATACACCCAAAAATTATATAAAATTGCTGACAATAAGTTTTAAGTTTGCTTCTGAACATTCCAATATTCAGAGATAAGAAAAAAAAAAAGATTTACATGATCAAAATATAAAACAATAAATAGCAGTTTCTCAGGTGAACCATAACTTCTCCTGGTCCTGATATCTGAGAAAAACCTCTGTGAATAATGTCACTTGATACCACTTGATAAGGTCACTGTGTGTTCTGGTGGATACAATTTTTTGCAGTATCCATACACTAAATGCCTTGATGAATTTCATATCATCGCATTGAATGTCCACCTTCAAAGTATTACAAGTGCATGACACCAATGCATGGTTCAATAAAAGCAATTCGATAGAGGCCAAAATAAATGTGTTGACTTTTCCACCCTCTGATGGCTGACTTGATTCAGGGGCTGACTTCAGAATAGCTGGAGCAGTTACATTAAAACTCCAAATTTGATTCTACTGAGTCCCTTGATTCCTTTGGAGATACCAGGGCAAGAGCGTGGTTTAGGGCCTGAATCCTTACTCCCACCTTAAAAAGAGAAACATTGCTTTTGTTTCTTATACATGATGGAATCCCACATAGAATTTCAGTTGAAAATAGATGGTGATTTTCTTTTTATTTTTTAAATAGTTTTAAATAACTAGTTTAGAGGAATATATGATTGTAAGTTTTTGGGAAAACCTCCAGTAATGAATTATATTTATAATAGTTCAGCTTTTGTAGCCTCTTTGTTCCTACCTTTGGTTTTCTTTAGTTTCTTTCAAAGAATTTTTTTCTATTTCTTAGTTTCAATATAATTTCAAATCAAAATGAAATTCAAGTTCAATTCAAAATTATTTTAATAATTTCATTTATAAAAATATGCAGTTATTGGGCTGGGGATGTGGCTCAAGCGGTAGCGCGCTCGCCTGGCATGCGTGCAGCCTGGGTTCGATCCTCAGCACCACATACAAACAAAGATGTTGTGCCCGCCGATAACTAAAAAATAAATATTAAAATTCTCTCTCTCTACCTCTCTCTACCTCTCTCTCACTTTAAAAAAAATATGCAGTTAATTAAAGAATTCAAATATTATAGAGAATAATCTCCTGCCAATTCTATTTCTCCCATTTGGTATAATTGCATAGTTTTTATGTAAGCTTCCACGTCATTCATTTTTCTTATACAAACTGAATAATATATGTACAACTTACAAATCCACCCATTATGCTCATGCAGACATAAAATTATTGCTTTTTCTGAGTAAAATAAGAATCATTTTGAATGGATATACATGATTATGCATAAATATAGTGTGAGTATGTACATGTTCATATATATACATACATATACATATGCGTAAACTATTATTTTCTGAGTGAGATTCTCACTATGTTGCCTAGGATGGCCTTGAACTGGGCTAAAGCAATTCTCCTGCCTTAACCATGAGAGTATCTGTGACTATATATACATACCACCATGCCCACCCTCTTTTATTTTTTCATAGCTACATATTAACATAAATTATAGAAGTAACATGCTTTATTTAAATATTGCAGTATTGGTGGGCATTGTAGATGTATCCAGGTTATTTTTTCCTTTTTTGCTATTAAAAACAATGCAGCTATAAACATCCTACTTATTATATTACTTCTTTCCAAGGATGAGATTATTGGACAAAATGGAATGAACATCTGTTTTAATGAGTACTTCTTGGATATTTTCGAACAATAGTGCCATTAATGCATGGTTCTAACAGCAGTGTATGAAAGCGCCTCTTTCCTTACCGCCCACACCATCAATAAATATCGTCTCTTTCTTTTTTGGAAAAAAAGTCAATTAAATCTTTTTAAATATTGTCTCCTTGTCTTCCAGCAAAATTAATATATTTATATTCCATTTCATATTTTCTGCCCTTAAATGTAACATAATGGTAAAACATATAATGCAAAACTCACCAGAAACACAGATAGAAATGCATATAATCACAATTGCAGTAGAACACTCTTTAAAACATTTTCAGATTAAGCAGGTTTTTTTTTAAAGGACTGTTATTATCCTTAATTAACTGTGTATCTCTGTGTGTGTTTTCTCTACCTTACAAGTAGAGAAAACATCTCCTTGATAGAATCATTACAGAAATCATTAACACTTGAGAATAGGTGGACAGCAGAATGCTTGCATTCCAATTTTCTGTTAAGGATCTAGAAAGTAGATATGGCACTGTGCATATTATTCATTGTATATAAAAAGATCAGCACAGTAGAGCCAGTCCAGTTCCTTCTGACAAAGATATGCTAAAGATACTGACTTAGCTACAGAATATTATAGAAATAAGCAAGTCTATTCATATTCTATTTCTATGTAAAAAATTATTGTAAATATAGCATCTTAAAACAATAAGCATTTGCTATCTCACAGTACAGTGGGTCAGAATTCTGAACAGAATCCAGACTGGATTCTCTACTTTGAGTCTCACAAGGCCAAATTTAAAGACTTCCTTTAAAGAAAATTAAAGAGAAAATCTATACACACTAAGAGATTTTATATATATGAGCAACCAGTTGAAACATGTTTAGCTTTATTTTTTTCCTAGTGTTTAACTCTACATTCTTACACTTTCTCTTCTGATTTGGATATCTTCCACTAACCTTCTATAATGGAAGATGAGGTTTATGATCTCTTTCACTGCACTCTAGCCCAAGCCCACTAAGGCACATTCTCCTGCCTCTAACCTCTTAGTATAATTATTTCATAGCTTCTATTTTGATCAATATTTGATATTTTTAGTATTAAGGATTTGCAATTATTACTCCTGGACAAACCATGAAACAATCTACAATGATTACATTGACCTTCTTGCATAAATTGTCTTGCACCTCTGAGTTAATAATTATCTCCTTATTGTTTCATTAGTATTTTCCATCAACTCACCCTCACACTCCCTGTTGAAATGATAACTCTGTTTACAATGAATTGAAATGTATTAAGTAATCTATTATTTCATTAGTATTCTCCCTTAGGGATAGTCTTGTAAGAGCCATTGTTTGTTCAGTTATAATTTGGAATGTTTTCCCTCTAGCCTGTTGCACAGTTGTCATCTTGATATACCCCTTTATTATCATCCTCCTGATCATCTTATGTACTGCAGTCCTTGTTTCCCAGATTTCTTGCACAGTGGATTTTTGATTCACTGCTCAGATTACCTTTCAGTGAAAGATGACTTATGTAACTTCAAGAGCTGTCTGCAGATAGTTTTCCCCCATTAGTCTCTCTCAGGGTTGCCTCAGTTTCACCAGCTACTTCACCTAAGACAAAGACTTTTCTGGGCCAGACAAAAACAAGAACAATTGATATAAGGAGAAAAAGCCTGCCATCTTTGCTCCATTGAGGACAATTCTGAAGGCCAATTCCAACTGTCAGGCTCCAATAATATAAGCTACGTATTTCAATGGGTTTGCCTTGTAATTCAGAGTTCTTTTGCAGCCCAATCCATCCTATCCCCTCCCCCTTCCACAGCTATTGAGTCTAATGGAACTCCTGAATAAATATACATGTCAAACTCCACCTCTGAATGTTCTTCATGACACCCAATCTGAAGTAATTTGTCTTCTTTCTTCTATTACTCAATGTATTTTGCAACTACACCTTCCTCCAATTTCTTAAAAATATTTGAGGAGTTTCCATACTTCTTCATCCACATTAATTTATTTAGTTAAATATTGCACTGGATTATGTTATCCTCAAGGAAAATTCAGAAAGCAATATGGGTTCAGAATACCATTTAAAAATAACAATGTAAGTATATTACACCTTATGAAATCTGTATAGGAAAAAAAATGAACAGATTGAATCAGTGATTTTGGGTTTCATAACAAGACTAGTAGGTAAAAGAAAATATTAGAGTTATTTTAAGAACATGTATTTTGTTATATATTTTATAATCTGGAGGTGGGGGCAAGGAGGAGTGTAATGACTATGAAATGTAAAGTACTAAAAAAGTAGAAATATGAAATAATTACATGAATGATAAATCCTCAAATGTGATTTATTGAAAAAATAATCATAGCTATCATCAGCTATTATGTACCAGACACCATGCTAGGCACTTAGATATGTTAACTACTTTAATTTCCATTGAGGTCGGTACTTTCTACATTCCTATTTTACCAATAAGAGTCTGAAGCTGAGTAAAGTTAAATAAATAATTTTCCCAAATCACTGAATATTAAGTAGCAAAACTGGCAATTAAATGGTCCTTAGCTGATTCCAGGTCATGCTCTTTATTATATCATTCTAGTTCATGTCTATATTATATAATCTACCTTATAAAATATGTTGATTTCTTTTATTCACTTCTTTTTGCCATTAAAGTAAGCCATAGGAAAATTGCTTACATCACACGGAGTCTTGAGACTAACGAGGGAGACAAGATTCAACCCACGCAGGACCCAGGCTCTCAGTATGCATGGTCTACCCCTTCCCCCACAGGGCAGACACCTGCCACAGTCTAGCTTCTGGCACAGGACCACCACTTCTGACTAGCAGACTATCATGGGAGGTCAAGCCCAGCAGCCCAGATCCACCCACAACAACTTGCTAAGGACCCAGATCCAGGATGCACTAGCACTCATTGAGGGACCCCATCAGGGTCTGGAAGCCAAACATCAAGGGGAGTTACAGACAATCTGCATAGGTACTACAAGAATATAGGGAAGAAATTGTAATATCTCAGATCCACAGTGCAAGAAAGGAAGTCACATACACAAAATGAAAAAAAAAAAAAAAAAAACAAGGGAGGAAAGTGCCCAAACAAACCAGAACACTACAATAACAGAACCCATGGACAGTGAAGTTGATGAAATGTCAGAGAAGGAGTTCAGAAGGTTCATAATTAAAATGATCTGTGAATTAAAGAATGACCTAAATGAGCAAATACAAGCAAAAATTGATCACTCCAACAATGAGATAAGAGAGCAAATACAGGTTGCAAAAAAATTCTACAAGAGAGATAATGACTCTGAAAAAAAAAACAGTCAGAAAACCTTGAAATGAAGCATACAATAAACCAAATTAAAAACTCAATAAAAAGCATAACCAACATACTAGATAACCTGGAAGAAAGAATGTCAGATAATGAAGAATACAATCTGGAAAATAAAGTTGATCACACAGTGAAGATAGTTAGAAATCAGGAACAGAACATCCAAGAATTATGGGACATCACCAAAAGACCAAATCTAAGAGTTATTGGGATAGAGGAAGGCACAGAGTTTCAAAACAAAGGAATGCACACTCTCTTCAATGAGATAATAGCAGAAAATTTCCCAAGCATGAAGAACAAATTGGAAAACCAAACATAAGAGGCTTACAGGACACCAAATGTATAAAATTACAACAGATCTACAGCAAGGCACATTATAATTAAATACCTAGCCTACAGAATAAGGATAGAATCTTAAAAGCTGCAAGAGAGCAGAGTCAGATCACATATAGGTGGAAACCAATTCGTATCTCAGCAGATTTTTCATCCCAGACACTCAAAGCCAGGAGATCATGGAACAACATATACCAAGCTCTGAAAGAAAGGGATGACAACCAAGAATCTTATATCCAGCAAAACTAAGCTTTAGACTTGATGATGAAATAAAAACCTTCCATGATAAACAAAAGTTAAAAGAATTTACAACTAGAAAGCCTGCACTACAGAACATCCAAGCAAAATATAAACACAGGGAGTCTCATCTTTTTTTTTTTTTTAAGAGAGAGTGAGTGAGAGAGAGAGAGAGAGAGAGAGAGAGAGAGAGAGAATTTTTAATATTTATTTTTTAGTTTTCGGCGGACACAACATCTTTGTTTGTATGTGGTGTTGAGGATCGAACCCAGGCCGCACGCATGCCAGGCAAGCGCTCCACTGCCCAAACCACATCCCCAGCCCGAGTCTCATCTTATATAAGAATTATTTCCCAAAGTCAAGTTTAGGGCTAAAATTGGGTATGCCAATATCACTCTTCAAAGTACATTAAATTGGCCTTGATGTATTTGTATCATCCTCAATAAGTCTAGCATGGGTAGTTTTTCTTTAATGTCAAAATAGAATGTGATTTCTAATACTAGGCATACATTGAAAGAGTAGGCTTGATAGTACAGTTATAGTACATGAAATATGTGTATCATTAATCATTTAGACTTATAGTTAACACTGAATACAAACAGTTGAAGTCATGTGAGTCAATTGTGCATAAGATAGTAAAATCCTGTATCCTACATCAAAAAGTCCTGTATTTAGTATCTCTCAAGTCTGGGATTAGAGGTTGGAAACTGAAAAAAGAAGGAAGAGGGGTACTGAAGACTTTGAAGTGCCAATTTTGGGAAAAAACTAGAAATTGTGGAAAAGTAAACCATAATCTTTAAATTGCACTCATGGAGCTATCAGGAAAGGTGGAGCGATAGTTGTCAAATTCAACTGCTAGCCTGTTCTTTAACACAAAATAATCATGGTAGAGTTAAGATAAAACGTTTCACAGTAGATAGGAAGGCTTTTAAATAGTTATTCAATATACCATATCACTTAAACATTATCATCCAAGGTATTTTTGTGTTTCTTTGCTTATTTTATTTTATTTTATTTTATTTTTCCTTCTCTGGCATCCAAGTTATTCTGTATTTATGGAATTCAAGATAATCCCAGAAGGCAAAAGTCAACTTCAAATTGAAAAATGAAAAAGACATTCGATCTTTGAAAGGTGAAGCAAACAGAGTAAATGCCTCTTGGCATTACTCATAATACACAAAACAACAAATGGAATTCATTTCTTTAAACTTCTTAGGAATTGAGCATAGCTGAAAGTATAGGAAGTGATAATAAGTAGAACTTGATAGTAATGTAAATTATTTGTTATGTAACTATGATTGGTGTTATTTTAAAAAATATGTATTTAGTTGTAGATGAACACACAGTATCTTTACTTATTTTTATGTGGTGCTGAGGATTGAACCCAGTGCCTCACACATGTGGGGCAAGAACTTTACCACTGAGCTACAGCCTCAGCCCAGATTGGTATTATTTTTATTTAGAATAATATATTTGTTAATTATTATAATAACATTATATTAATAGTGTTTTTATTTATTTTTTATTTATATATGACAGCGGAATGCATTACAATTCTTATTACACATAGAGAGCACAATTTTTCATATCTCTGGTTGAATACATAGTATATTCACACCAATTTGTGTCTTCATACATGTACTTTGGATAACAATGACCATCACATTCTACCATCATTAATAACCCCCTGCCTCCTCCCTACCCCTCCAACCACTATGCCCTATCTATAGTTTGTCTATTCCTCCCATGTTCCTGCTACCTATCCCACTGTGAATCAGTCTCCTATAACAAATAAAACATTCACATTTGTTTTTTGGGGATTGGCTAACTTGGTTTTAACAGTAACCATAGTACCTTTTCATGTGGTCATAGTTGCTTTGTTTTTCGTCTATGGTCTTAAGTTCATAAACTTCAAACCTGCTATATGGGAGGTTTTCAGGCACCTAATTGTCTGTTGCATAGGAGTTATTATTCATGGGAAAACAATGTTCAATTGTAGATGATATATTTAATAAAATTTCTACTAGTGCGTCAATATGAATCACACATTTGCTGAATGTTAGAGTACAGACAGGTTACTTTTTATCTCTTGTCCACAGGTGTCCCTGTCTCAAACTCACAATGTCATAATGCATCAGTTATTGTTTATGCAAATTTTTATATACAACAAAATTTACATATAAAAGGAGAGAGCTGTGATATATATATATATATGTGTGTGTGTGGGTGTGGGTGTGTGTATTTATATATATATATATATATATATATATATATATATATATATATATATATAATTTTTTTAGGTTTTGGTGCTATTTAGATATTTTTGGACAAACAACATCTTTTCCCTTGGTTTCCTAACTTTAAAATGTTGCTAATTTTGGTTTTGGCTCTCAGTCAACCTAGATCATTGTAAGTCAATTGGCAAATATGGCGTGAAATGAATAAAAAGATTTAAAATCCTTCAGATGTTGACATAAGGATCTTATGTTCAATTAATTCAGAAGACAATTTGGATACATTTCCAGCTGCTGCTTGTTCTCCTTTTTTTATTTTATTTTATTTTATATTTTTCATAAAATATATACCCAGAGATTGAACTCAGGGGTATTTAACTATTGAGTCACATTCTCAGCCCTTTTTATGTTTTATTTAAGCTAAGTTGCTGAGGCTTGCTTTGAACTACTATCCTTCTACATCAGCCTCCTCAGTCACTAGTATTGCACCATGCCCAGTTTATTTCCAGCTTTTGATACTAGATTAGGGGAAAAACTATACCTCTATGGCAGAAAGACTCACCTTTATAGTGCTTTAAAGACTAAAGGAGTTCTTTAAAGTTTTTTCCTCCCTCAGTAAACAGTCCAGAGTGGTTCAGCAGACTACTCTTTTCTATTTGGTAACATGGGAATTTAGGCTACTTTCTTCTTACTTCTCTACCATTTGTCTTGATAATCAAAGGTGGATTGCAAGCATTTCTGAGCTCTCTAGCTCATAACAAGAGGAACAAGCATAAAGAAATCTATATGTAGTGTTCTGTGGCCCAGTCTGAGTGACATGCCGTTCAATTCCATTCACATGCTACCTTATACTATGGAAAAAGAACAGAATTGCTTCCTTTGTACAAGATGCATAAGGATAGTTGAGAAAGGATAAGAAAAGACCATCAGAGTAATGGAAATTAACTAATATTTGTTCAGAACACTGCTTCATGTCCAACTTAGAGTTGGTTTTGTTGCTTTTATATATGAAGCTGACCTAACTTTCCTATGTAGATACATGAATATACCACAGTGAATGTCACCATCATGTATATTCACAAGACAGTAATTTTAAAAACACCTGTAAGTAAATAGCAGAGACATCAGTAGATTAGAGGGAAAGTAATGGGGCATGGTGGGGGAGAGGAAGAGGAAGTATTGGGGACTGAATTAGAACAAATTATATTCCATGATTTTATAATTATGTGAAAAATAAATCCTATTGTTATGTACAACTAAAAAGAACCACTAAACAGAAAGAAAAAGAAAATAGACTATTTTCCCCCAAATGCAGATATTCTCAAATTTCTTCTCTAAGTTTTAACTTTTTTTAAGATCTTGAGTTAAATTTTTTGTTGCCTCACAAAAAGAGTGATATTCTCTTTCTGATTCTTGCAAGTTTGTTTGGTCCTCATGTATACTTCCTGGATGAATGTATCTGCAAAATGTTGAGGTCTCTCATTGCATCATTTGGTCATCCTAAGATGAAATGTGTCAATGGGAGGTGGTGTTTAGATATTTCCAAACTTTAGTGATGATTTTCATATTTCTCAAAAATCATTCTTGTATTTTGAGCATAAGAGGAATACAATATTTACATAAATTATTATTTTTAATTTGGGGAGTTGTTTAAACATTCAGAAGCCCATCTATTTTTAAGAAAACTTGATTTTAAAAATGCTATGCTCTTAAAAAAAGTGGCTGACTTACAATAATAACAGCTTGAATTATTCAAGTGCATCAATTTTAATTCAATCCTATGTTGTAATGTTAGTTCAGCTTGATGGTATCATGTGAAATCAATAATAATGTGTTGCTGATCTAGCAATATGGCATAATGTCTGAGAGAGAATTGACATTTTTCCAGAATCTTCCCAATCGCACATTTATTCCCTTCTTTTAACATAACTCAGCACTGGGAGCTTGAAAGGGACTTTATTTTTATCAGGCTGGCCATGATAAAATCTTTTTCACAGACTATTTCTTCTTGAATGATTTTCAGTGCCTAGGTTTCACAAAGGTAGTTAGTTTATAATGCCCTACTATGTGTCAGTATTTTCATGTTTATACATCTTATCAACTAGGTTGTAAGCTCTTGAAAATCATGGGTTTATTATTTTTGTCTTTTTTTCTTCCATGGCATCTAATATATCCCAGACCATACAAAGATTATTTAAAAAGCACCTTTTGATATATGTGTGAATGATTGAATAATAACCACAGGTTTTTAACCACAGGTATGTCTGCATAGGATATGACTGCACAGGCTTCTATCTGTCTCTACAATTATTGAAATGCTAGGAAAAATATAATCAAAATGAAGTTTAAATACAGAACTGAGTGTTAAGGAAAGGGAAATCTATAAGGATCCAGAGACAACAGGAAAGAAGGAGAGACAGAAAAAGAGAGGACTCATGGGATGAAGGGGAAGGGAGGGAGGAAGACAGAGATAGAGAAAGAGAAACAAAGTCAAAGCAGAATAAGGAATAGGTGATAATGCTGTAATGAGTTTTGTGATTTATAGATGGGCTAAAGGCTTTAGGTTTCAGTGAATAGGAACATAGTCTCAAATGACCATGTGGTAACAACAGGTATGTCAGCATGCCTCTGTGAAAAATGATTCTTTTGAGTTATACCTTGTATAAGTTGATTTTGGGGGGGGTGGTGGTGGTGGTGATATTCCATTTCTACATAAGATGTCCCAGACCTCCATCTTCTATTTGGAGGTATTACACACATGCAAACTATTGGATGGAAAAGTCTCTATATGATGGGTTAGTAGGGTGCTCACATACAAAGGTAGCTTAATGCTGAGTCCTTCATACAATGTGAAATCATATAGCCCATGAGGGTATGTGATTATTTGTTTAATGATGACCCCCACCACTGTAATATTGACATCATTGATGCCACACACAAAACTTTCAATACAATTATGGGGAATTCAGATGCTCCCTGAAGCCTATCCAGTTCATGAACAGATATTAACTAGGTACTTGCCATATGGCAGAGACTACAGTCAGCAATGAGTGATATGAGCAAGTGAGTCAGGCCTGGTTCCTATCTTTATCATCTCCCTTATTGTGACCTTATTAGAATCATTGAGTATCATCATATTTACACTTGTCAGATGAGTTGCTTGAAAGATTAAATCATACCTAGCAAATTTGGGCACATGGGAGTGAGAGTGGGAGTTAAATTCTTTTTAAAAGCTGATTAGTGGACTAATAAAATATTGGCATTTCAAGTAAATTAGCTATTTTTCATTTCTTGTAATTATCACATAACCTACACACCCTACCCAGATGAGAAGTGGGTGGTACATTTGCTATGCAAATAACTTAATAAATGGTTAATAGTTAATTAATAATCCTTCTAGGAAGCTACAAACGTACATTTATATCAACCTAGAAAATGCAGACTTAACCACATAAGCTCCCCATTGATTTCATGGTAATACAATGACGATTTTATGATTAGAACTTCAATGCAGATTCAGAGATTATAAGAGGTTTGTGAAGAAAGAAAGTATATAAAACAGCAGGAGAAAAATTAACTTTTATGATGTACTAATTAGTCACACAATTTAGCAATGATAGTGAGGCAAGGTAGTAAAAGAAGGAGAAACTTGCTCCTAAACTCATGAAGAATGTGCCTTCTTGTCACACAAAGCACACGCCAAGACACATAGGCTGGTCCGTTGTTTCCAGATAATTTACATCAGATTGAGGATACTTTTTTCCTTTTCACCACAGTGTGATAGTATTAGGTTTGAATAATAAGTACCAAGAAGATTATGGGAGTTATCAAATACTTGGAACTAAGTGATGATGAAATCACTACATATTAAAATACATAGGGCACAGTACAAGTTGTGCTTAGTGAAGAACTTTGATAAACAAAAATGAAAACTACTGAGCAAAGTGCTTCTTTCAAAAACTTACAATAGGCATGCACCTGTAATCCCAGCAGCTTGGGAGGCTGAGACAGGAGGATTGTGAGTTCAAAGCCAGCCTCAGCAAAAATGAGGCACTAAGCAACTCAGTGAGACCCCGTCTCTAAATAAAATACAAAATAGAGCTGGGGATGTGGCTCAGTAGTCAAGTGACCTTGAGTTCAATCCTCCATGCACCCCCCAAAATAGTTAGAATATTAAGCACAGACTAAAAAGGAATAAAATTAGTAACAAGGAATAATTATATTAACAAGGAACAGATAATTCTTTTTTTTAAGAGAAAGAGAGAGAGAGAATTTTAATATTTATTTTTTAGTTATCAGCGGATACAACACCTTTGTTTGTATGTGGTGCTGAGGATCGAACCCAGGCTGCAAGCATGCCAGGCGAGCGCGCTACCGCTTGAGCCACATCCCCAGCCCAGGAACAGATAATTCTTATCTAAAATTCATAAAATCAAAGAGAAGAAAATTTGTTTTATAAAGCTGGGATAATTGACAACAACATTTTGCAGGGACAGTATAATAAAGAAAAAATATAATGTTATCCCATTAATTAGAATATGTATATATAATCTTTAATAAAATATTAACATATTTATTCCAACATGTATAAATTATTTGATACATCATAATAAATTAATGCCTAACCAACCATTGTGAAGATGATTTCATATTAGAACCAATTACTATAATTCAAAATTCAAGGTCTACTCCTGTCAAAGTCTTAGGTAGCCAGAAATATAAGAGATTTTCTATCATTCATAATATATGTCCATTAGGGACCCATAATAAATATCATATTTAGTGTTTTTACTTGAAGAGTTATCATTTACAACTTGGGATTAAGTAAAAATGCCTTCTATCATCATGACAGTTCATTATATTACCGGACTTCTTATTTCATGCAATAAGGCTCAAAAAAGAAATGTGATATAAGGAGATTATAAAGGACATAAGAAAATGGAAGTAATTTATAGATAATTCAGTAGTCTGCATAAGAAAATAAAAAACATATTGAAGCAAACTCTTAAAAATAATAAGAAATCCATTAT
The DNA here is from genome assembly GCF_048772815.1 of Callospermophilus lateralis. Classification (NCBI taxonomy): domain Eukaryota; kingdom Metazoa; phylum Chordata; class Mammalia; order Rodentia; family Sciuridae; genus Callospermophilus; species Callospermophilus lateralis. Next base: position 116,394,361 of record NC_135325.1, read on the forward strand.
ATTTATTGTATTAAAAAAGTAACATATAGTTAGTACTATTCCTTTATACATCAACTATCAATTAGAAACAAAAGACACTAGCCAAAAATATCTAAAAATAAATAGAAGAAAGACCAGTGAAGTAGAGGAAAGGGAACAGGGCAACAGAGAAGGTGCAGGGAAGGGGAACAAATTATATTCCATGCTTTTTTAATTACATGAAAATGAATCCCAATATGTATAACTAAAAATAATAAGAAACAGAAATTGAAAAATAAAATTGTCTTTTAAAAATTCTCATTAATGACAGCAACAAAAAATTTATGCCTTATGATTAAATATGGAATATATATGCAATAAATTGATGAAGAAAATTGCACAACTTTTTTGAAGGATATGTAACTTAACCTTAATATAAGAATTTTAGCATATTACTACATAAAAATATACTGATGTTAATTCCGTAAAAATTGATCTAGGACTATAATGTTTTTGCAATGAAACTCTAGATAAGATTTAATGGAGCTTAAGATGCTGAATTATAATAAAGAATGTGCTAATACTACTTGATTTAACTGTGAAAGAAAAATGCAAGGTGTGGAAGTATTCCCTATCAAATATCAACACATTACAAAGCAAGAGTCATTAGAAGTATGTGAATTGCCACAAGGGTAATCAAATGAATTAGTGAGAAACATGAAATCCAGAAACTATTTCATGCATATAGAAAAAATTATCATTGCATATTATCAGAGTATAATTTCTGTCACAAAACTACTAGGTTCAAAACCTGTCTCTTATCCTTATTGATTATGTTGCTGACATTGGGGAACACATTTGACATTTATTTACATAATTTTATTTAATTACAGAATGAAAATTATGGGAATGTTATGAAGAAGAAAAGTTATAACATACAGTAATCAACAAATACCATTATGTACATTGGTTGTTAGTTATTGTACTGGCACTTGATGTGGATTGCCCCCAGAAGTTCATGTATTGAAGTTCGGTTTCCAGTCAGTGGCATTATTGGGAGGCAGTACAAAATTTAAAAGGTATGGCCTACTGTGGAGCATGAACTAGAAGGGTGTATTGGAACCCTGCCCCTACTTCCTGGCTGACATGAGGTAAGCACCTTTGATCCATGATTCACTTTCCACCATGATGTTCTTCCTCAATATAGGCCCAGAAACAATGGCTTTAAGTGACCATGAACTGAAACCTCTCAAATTGTGAGCCAAAATAATTCTTTCTTCCCTTTCAGTTGGTTTATCTCAGGTATTTTGTTACAGTGATGAAAAGCTACCTAACACTCTTGGCATATAACAGAAATGCCATTTGAAATTAATTGTAAAAGGATGAACTATAAAAGTATGTTGGAATCAATAAGAATAATTTTTAAGTAAACCATAACCTCTCCACTCTAGATAAACTTGAAAAAATATGTTTTTCAAATGTAGAAGAAATATAGAATCCTATCTTTATTACAACTGAGACTGGAAATGTTTTTAAACAAGACAAAAAAGGCACATATCAACACAGAAATACAGATGATTTTACATCGAATTAGAAATTTTCTATGACACAAAGGACTGAATAAACCAAGCTCCATTGTAAGCACTGGCTTAGAAAAGATATTTGCAATGTATGTAAATGAAAATAATCAATATCCATATGATGTGGTAAGAATTCATATGCTGTGATAAGAAAAAAAGTTAATTAAGGTAATAAAACATAGTCAAAGGCTAAGAATTGCTAATTCATAGGAGAAAAAAAATACATGGAAGGGCAGAAGAATAAAATAGACACTAGTATTGCTGTGTATATATACGTGACTGCATGACCAATGTGATTCTTCAACCTGTACACTCAGAAAAATGAGAAATTATACCCAATCTGATTCAAATGTATGATATGTCAAGATCATTGCACTGTCATGTGTAACTAATTAAAACAAATAAAAATAATAAAATACTGATAATACAAATATAAAATGGAAAAAAATACATGGAAGAACAATTAATTAAGAAATGTGCACAGTTGTATTAATGTACAGAGAACAACAAAATTTAACAATTGAGATATCCCAATGTAACTGATATGTTACAAAAGTTAAAAAGTATGCCAAAGCCAAATTTGGGAGAGGATATAGACTAAAAAGATATACACTGAGAATGGGCTAAAAATTGTTGATAAAATGTATATACACAACTCTCATGAATAAATTGTGCTTCTCCCTCCAAAATTCATATACTGAAGCCCTAACCTCCATAAATCTCAGAATATGACTGTATTCGGGGATAGGACCTTTAAAGAGATGATCGAGTTAAAATGAGGCCATTAGGATGGGTTCTAATCCAATCTGACAAGTGTGCCTATAGGAAGAGGAAACACTGAAACATAGAATGGATGATCACAGAGAAAAGACCACATGAAGACACAATGAGAAGGTTGCCATCTGTAAGTCAAGGTGAGATGCCTTAGAAGAAACCAAACTGTGGACACTACAAGCTAGACTTCCAGCCTCCGGAACTGTAAGGAAATCAATCTTGTCAATTAAGGTAGCATACACACAATACAAAAACATATATCACATGCACATGTAGATAAATGTTAAGATTCAGATATGGATTATGTTAGAAAAGATTCATGTGTTGGAAGTCCCATTCCCAGTGTGGCAGTGTTGGGAGATGATGAAATTTTTAACAATTGGAAAGGAGTGGGAGGTAATTAGGGCATTGCTGGTATCATCCTCAAAAGGGAATAATGCTGATCTCCTGGAGTGCCTTAGTTCTCCAGAGAGCTAGTTGCTATAAAATAACAAGACTGGACCTTCCCAGGTCTCTTAATTCCTGTCTTACAAAGTGCTTTCTTCGGCTGGGGGCTTTTTCACTTTCTGCTTCTCCTTTGTGGTGTGATATGGTGGGGGGTGCTCACCAGAGGCCTAACAGAAGGGGCTACACTATCTTGAAATTTCAACCTCCAAAACTGTGAGCCAAATAAACTCTTATTTGTAAAGTGCTCGTTTTCAGGTAGTTTGTTATAGCAACAGAAAATAGAGGAATACACACATATGTACAAAAATGTTCATATCATTTAAAAAATGCAAACCACCTAACCATTCATCAGTAGATAGATATATAGAAGAAAGAGTAGATTAGTTTTTGAGAGGCAGTGATGCATACTACTTAATAACCCAACATGTAGAAGTCAGTAAAAATTCTAACTGTGACCATTATTAGGTGTATACATTTGGTCAAAATTACTAATTTTTTGTTGTGCCTCAGATTCCACCTTTGTATAATGGGTATAATAGTGTCTTCTTCATAGTTCAAATTTGAGAATTACGTGTATTAATACATGTAAAGAATTTAGCATAATACCTTATATATCGTAAGCCTAATGTGAAAATTAATATTATTAGTAACTATTATATTCTTATGAATAAAATAAGTGACTTAATAGAAAGGCCACAATAAGTGTAATTAGAATTAGTCTATTTCTGCAATGTTTCATTAGGGAAAGTTCTGAATAGAATGTAGCAAAATGTTTTCATTTGGGTAATAGTTAAATTGTTGTTATTAAATTGGTGTTAATATCATCCACTATGCTTTTGTGAATGTTTGAAATACATCCTAACTTCTAGAAGAAAAGACAAAGCCAGTTCAAAGATTTAGAATGTCTAAGAAGCAATAACTTTAGGGTTATAGTGAAATGGTAAAGCGATCGGAATTATAAAGTACCCACTTTTTATTGTGGAGCTCAACTCAGTTCTGCAAAGCTCTACCAAGATTTACAGAAGCCATTTGAGGCACTGGAGCAGTCTGAAGTAGGCTTAGAAAAGGACCAGACAAAGCGTTATCAATTGGACCAGAAATTGACACTGGATTCAAAGTTATAAACTCAGCAAGTTACTCTCTGTAAGGGAAAAGGGAAAAGTTTTTTTTCCTTTTTCCCCTACAGAGAGTTATCATTTTGGCTCCACCAGGGGCCTTGAAGTGAAGTTTATTCCAGTTTTCAATGAAGAATAAAAATTCAAATATTTCTGAAGGTTGGGAAAATGTCAAATTCCAGAAATATATGTGTGGTAGGGGGAATTGAGAAAGAAAATATATTCCTCTGATAAAAGTGTTTGTGACATAAAAAGAAAGAAAATACATTTGTAGTCCAGCCAGGTAGTGGGGTATATTTGTTTCATTTTCTAATTAATTTGATTGTCTTTCTACCTCAATACTCTTTTTCATTACCAATTTCTAAAATAACCTGCATTATTTTGTCTATCACTGTTATAGTATTCTTATTTCTGAGATAAATGACCTCATTTTTGCAATCTTTCCAAAGACTGGACAATTTATCATCATTATTAAATATCTTATTTTATGTTTCTTGCACTTCTATGTACCTTTGAAGCTAATAGATTAACTAGTGCCTGCTGATAAAACATAACATAAAGAAAACTAATGAATTTATGAAGGAACATGCATGTCACATTTTAGCAACTGTGGAAAATCAGGAGAAAGAATGGTGAAAACAAATGAATCATATTATGATGACACCAAAGTAACCATTTGGACCAAGCTCTTTTATGTTGGCAAGGCCTCAGGGCCAAGTGAATTTTATTCTTCAAAGAAATTGTTATATCATCCATAAAATTCCCTTTAGAATTCTTAAGATTACAACAGAGGCAGAATTCAGATAACTTCTACTCTATTGCTAATACTTAGAGATAGTTATTTTTCATCATTTCAGAACATGTTTGAAGTCACAAAATGGCACCCCTGATTGATGTTTGATAACTCATCTATTTTTTCAAAAGTAGAGGACAGCAAAATGTGGTTAGTCATTCCTTTTCTGTGGTTGCAGTTCCTGGCAGGTATTGGATATGATGGGTTTTCAAAAGAAGAGCTCTTTGTTTTGTTTAAGAAAACTGATTCTACTTTCTCTCTAGTTCACCATATTAAGGTCAAAAGAAAGGAAAATCACTTTCAGTCACATTCTCTCTGTTAAAACATACAGAAAAACTTTTGTAACTGAAAATGTATTTTGATTTTCATGTAGATGGCATTTGCACTTAATTTTGGAGTAAAATTTGAATCACTGACACTTGGTGTTTTTGCAGTGTTCCTTTCATGTGTAATAGCCTTTTTTTACTGTTTGAAAGTTCAAATTCTAACAATTTTAATAAACCACCTCCTCAAGAAGGTTATCTTTGATCCCTTTTCCATTTTCCCTTCTCTGGCATCTCTGATTTTTCTTTCCTACTGCATTATAACAATGATAATAATAATAAGAAGAAGATGAACAGCTGCCACAGTCTGGCTGGGCACAATTCAGGAGCCACTTATCAAAAGAAACAAACTTTATTTTTAGAACCACACACGCCAAACAAAACAGATCCTCAGGAAAAACCCTCAGAGCCCAACTGCCACCACTGGCTTCCCACAAGCCTCTCTCCCCAACACAAGCCTCTCCACCTCCCACAATCCTCCTGCTCTTGAGGCTGATTGGCTGGAGCCAAAAAAGTTCCCCAATGAGCAGCTCTGTGGTCTGAAAGGGCAGGGAAACAGCCCAATGAGCATCACCACAGAGGAGCCAATCAGCTAGATGTTGCTGGGGCCACTGTGAGCCAATCATCAGCTGGCAGTCTGAAAGTTTGCTGGGGTCCCTTCGGCTGTGGCTCTCAACAAAGAGCAGTAGCAGTAGCAGTAAATAGTCATTATCCATTAAGCAGTTTGTATGCAGAAGAGTAGGTACTTCATACTCACAGTTTAATTTAAATTTCACAATAACCCTATGAGGCAGGAAATATTATTCTTGTTTTACAAAGGAGCACCCAGGCTTTTCATAGATATTAATTACCCAATTCTATTTATCTAATAAATCATGGGATCCAAATTCAAAGTTCAAATCTATTTAAATCTGTAGTAGGACATTCCTTTCCTGTGTGCTTCTTGAAGACAGGACTGAGGTCTGATTAATCTCTTCTTCATATGCAATACCTTGCAAAAAATGAATGTTCAACATTGCTTTTTTATGGGCTAACTTAAAGTGTGCACATCAGAGAGCAGAGGAATTAAAACATTACTTTTGGTGTTAAAAATTCAGTCAAAAATGTCATATTACATGAATATTCTTTGGGTAATATAAAAATAGTATTTAAAAACTTTTATCTTTATAATCATTTCCAGGTTCTAAAAATATTTCACATTATATAAAAGAAATTAAAGATTCCAAATGTAGGGCATCCATTTAATTTTAATTATTAGTGTAATAATAGCTAGAGATTAGACATTATATTTTAAAATAATTTGTTAGAATGTTTTCCTTTGACATAGAAAGATCATGTTTAGGTGTTAGCCTTTCAGATATTAAAATAGATATCATAAGCTATCTGAAACACTCCTATTCTTTAAGCCACTTAACATAAGTCAATTAAAAAGGTTCAAAATCAGTTGTGCCATCATTACTAAATTCTAAGAGTGGATATCAATTCAGAGTTGATGGGTGTCAGGAAGCCACCATTTTCATTATCTAGTACTGAAATTTCAGGGAATGCTAAAGTTCATTTCTCAATTGAATCTTGTAAATAGTTTGCTCAATTTTTACCATTGAAGATAAAAACAGCTCTTTAGTACATGTTCAAAGAAGAACAGAAAGTGCTACTGCTGTGGTAACTGCTGTTGATGCCGATTTCTTAACCAACCATCTCCTTGGCAGATACACAGCTGACCAGACTTGCTAATAAAATGTGAGACATCCTAAGCTGTTATTTTATCAAACACTGTTCTTTAATTTTGAAGAGACTTACTCATCCAATGTGGACTTTTAAAACAGTCAAAAGTAGATTAACATTTCATGTTAAATAATACTAATGTTTTAAATTTCAAGTGTGAAATGGTCAGTTCTGAGATGACATAGAGAGATACACACTTTAAAAATAAATAAGTAAGTAAGTAAGTAAATAAATAAATAAATAAATAAATAATTGAATGTGGCACATTTAAAAGGAGAAAAATGCTTGGCACAAAATAACACCATTTAAGACAGCAATATTAGCAAAGACAATTTAGATAAGAGCTACAGAAATGGGATAAAATTCAAGGAAGATTTTTAAGAGCTACTACAAATGTTTTTGCTGGGGGTTTTAAAACAGGGAAACAGATGGGGGAAATAATTGTCTAACATTTATGTTAATGTAGCATAAAACCCCAATTATCTAGACTGCTTGGGGAGTCAGGTATTTGGCTTTTTTTGTTGTTGTTGTTTTGGTTTACTTTGGTTAACTGAGAGTTACTCTAATACCCAATAGTATTTTAGCCATTGTTGAAAATCACTCTAGGGGCTGGGGATGTGGCTCAAGCGGTAGCGTGCTCGCCTGGCATGCGTGCGGCCCGGGTTCGATCCTCAGCACCACATACAAACAAAGATGTTGTGTCCGCCGAAAACTAAAAAATAAATATTTAAAATTCTCTCTCTCTCTCCCCCTCTCTCTCACTCTCTCTTTAAAAAAAAAAAAAAGAAAGAAAGAAAATCACTCTAAAGTGGTTTAGTAGTGCCCAGGGATTATAATTGTGTGTTTTTTTTTTTTTAATGGATGTTTCAATGCTTCAAGGTCACTCTTCTGAACATAAATTCTGATTGTACAACAAGGATGTGCAAAATGTGGGTTGTACAAAAACTTGGACTGATCAGTGAAGCTAGGAAATCCTTAAAGGAATTTTGAGAACATAAACATATACCATAATATTTTTTGTATTGATTTGTTTTTCTCCTAAAACACTGGTCCCCTATATAAGCACTAAAAATAATTGTCTTCCAGGAATGGTGTAGGGGTTCTTAGGGCATCACCTGATTCTCAAAATGTTCCTAGTTATTCCTATAACCATTTTAGTTGTAGTAATTTGAAAGTATAAATTAATCATCTTAAAAGACAATTGTTTCTGGTAAAACTGATAGTTGATTTGCTTATGCCATAGTTTAATTTGATGAATTCTTTTCAATCAAATAGTTACTTAAGTTCTGTAAACAAATGTTATGGGACTTTTAATTGGGAAAGGGAGTTTTGAGCATATAGGACTTCCAAGGAATCATGCAGTGCCTATGTTAATTAATGATAGAAAATACCCTTATTAGTAAAGTATCTTTAAATCTTTCATTATAACATAGCCAATGTGGAATTATCTTACTGTCTTGTGATTTCCCTTATTCAACACTGTTTTATATTGTCATCATATTCTGTGATGACAGAGACTGTCTTACTCATAACACTCATCACAGTTGTATGATTGTTTAATATGTTAGGCTTTACCATTCACTAAGCTTAGGAGAGTACCTAGTGCATAGCAGTCATTCCACAAATATTTGTAAAATGAAAAAATGTGTTAACAATGTGAATGATTTTTATAAGTAAAAATTGCTATTATTATTATTATTTTGAAATTATTCTGAATATTTGTAAATGAAAATACTGACACTCAAAGAGGTTCTTTGTATTCATAACACCCTGGACTTCTTCATAAAAATTTTCATAATTTATAATAGAAACAATTTTGTTTAATTTTTGGTTAGTCCACTCTGTGGTTTCTCAAAAGTCAGAGGCCAATGTGGTTTTGTTTATTTATTTCACAAACCCAGTCAAGTACCTGTCACATAGTAGTTGTTTGACAAACATTGATTGAATAAATCAAGTATTAAACTCTTGTTCATGACATTTATCATCTTCTCCAAGTTTTTTTTTTAATTTTTTTAATATTTATTTTTTTTTTTTAGTTATCGGCGGACACAACATCTTTGTTTTGTATGTGGTGCTGAGGATCGAACCCGAGCCGCATGCATGCCAGGCGAGCACGCTACCGCTTGAGCCACGTCCCCAGCCCCTTCTCCAAGTTTTAAGATAAAAAGGCAGAAATATTTCAGTATATGCCATATGTTCATGGTTAAAATGTCCACTTATAAATTAAACTTTTATTTAATCTAATATTATTCAGCAACCACAAGTTAGTTTTCTGATATAATACATTATTTTCAATATATGATAATAAGAGAAATGACTGTTCACATGAAATTAATAAAAAACAAAATTATAAGCCAAATCAAAAGATAGGTACTATAAATATTTCAACATTAATTTTGCTCCATATTTCAAAAAGATGGCTTCTTTACCTATGTTTTTTGAACATACACACATCATATAATCTCACCATGTTAGAATACATGAATATATAGAATATAGACCATATAGAATATAAGCTGTGCTAGCTTTTGCTCACTGTGAAAAATACCTGAGAACAACAATTTAAAGGGAAGGAAGATTTATTTTTCTCATGGTTTCAGAGGTTTCAGTCTATGGCCACTTTGTTCCATTGCTTCTGGGCCCATAATGAGGCAGACCATCATGATGGAAGTGCACTGTGTTACAGAGATGGGCAGTTTATGTTAGCCAGGAAGCTGAGAGTAAGACAGCCGAAGGGGCCAGGAACAAAGTATACTCTTCCAGAGCATGCCTACAGTGACCTACTTCTTCCAACTGGGTCCTACCTCCAGTTTCCACTGCTTCCCAATAGTCCATTCAGCTATGAATCTACAGTGGACTAGCCCATTGATGATGTCAGAGCCCTCGTGATCCAGTCCCTTCCCCAAGCACCACCTCTGAACACTGCTGCATTGGAGACCAAATCTTCAACACATGAGCCTTTGGGGAGCATTGCAGGTGCAGACTCAACAATTGCCAGTTTGGGCCCATATAATGTATAACAAAGTAATTTCCAATTGTGTTCTGAGCACCAAATTTGGCTGTGGAAACAAAAGCTGATAGTTCACAGCCTTTATCCTCAAGTAGTACACTGAGATAAATTGATACACAAACAAATACTGATGATGTAATGTAGTTATAATAATTGTATGTATGAAGTATGGGAATGAGTCTTCTTGAGTGAAGTAAAGTGACTAGAGATGATAAAAAAGTGAGAGAGGAGGTGGCATTTGTACTATTAAGAATTTCCATGGGGGTGGGTACTAAAAAATGGAAATTGAAGCCTGAGACACATTGCCATTAAGCTACATCCTCAATTGTTGTTATTTTTTGTTTTAAGACGGAGTCTTGCTAAGTTGATGAGGCTGGCCTCAAACTTGTGATTCTCCTGCCTTAGCTTCTCAGGATGCTGGGATTATGGTCATGGGCCACAACACACTGCAAAGTAAGCCTTTTTTGAGGGACTTAACAGTGACAGATATTATAGGAAAAGTGTTGTATAGATACTAATCAGAGGGGCTGGGGATGTGGCTCAAGCGATAGCGCGCTCACCTGGAATGCATGCGGCCCGGGTTCGATCCTCAGCACCACATACAAAGATGTTGTGTCTGCCGAAAACTAAAGAATAAAAAATATTAAAATTCTCTCTCTCTCTCTCTCTCTCTCTCTCTCTCTCTCTCTCAATAAAAAATTATACATACTAATCAGAACCATGGAAGAATATTGTATAGTTGGGGGATTTACAAGAGATTAAGAAATATATACTGTGGCAAGGTTTTGAAGGGCCTTTTATATTAAGCTAAGAAGCTTGAACTTCATCCAAAGGCTAGTGGAGAGCTATTAAGGGTGTGATCAAGAAATTGTTTTGATATGATCTCTCTGATAAGTGTTGATGATGAATTGGAGGAAGAGGAAAGAAATTGGATAGAGGAGTTTAGTATCAAGGTAATTTCAAAAACTCAAATGAGAGATGATGACACATTAAATGGAGAAAATGTAAGAGAATAAAGAGGAGAAGAGAAATGAAAGAATTTCAGTAGTTTGTGGGAATAGTTTTATTAGTTTTACAAGTACAAGTTCACATTTTATTCAATATTCTGTGCTATGCTACCTTTTATTTACAATTAGTACCCATTACTAATGGTTAACTAATATACATGGCTGTGTGCTTGGCTGTAGAACAGGCTGAATGGATAGAGCAATACCTGTCATCACACCTACATATGTAATCTGGTAATTTGTGCTTCACTAACCTCTTGAAGTGGATTTTGCTTAGTCTCACAAACATAGGTTGAACTGAATACTAAAATGAAAGGAACATACTACAACCCTGATGGAATACAGAGCATATACAGTTTAGTATCTACCCTGAACAATTACATTATACATCCAGCCCATTCTTATTTAATGTTAAAATCTCTGACCCCAGCAGAATATGGGACACTTATTCTGGAAAACATGTAAACATATAAATTCTGCCCCCATGGCCTACTCCTTAACCTGCCCCTCAGGAAACCTGCCCCTGGAAATCCCAAGACCCTATATAAACCAACAATTCTTTGTCAGGGAGTTTCAGTCATGAGACCACACAGGATTCTGATTTATACAAGTAAAAAGCATTCCTATCTGTTTTACTTTAATCCAAATTGGAATTTTTATTGGTATATATCTCAGTCAAAAATGCAGAGATAGATGGAGCTCATAGTCTTTTGGGGATAGACACCTTTTTTAATTAAGTGAATGGTATTCAGTTTGGTCTTCATTATAATAGTATAACTATAAGGTATGAGATAGACAATAGGAAGATCAGAGAATAGATCACACAAAAATGTTGATGCTTAAACTCTGGGAATCTCTCCAGGAGAAACTTTGAGAATAACATTCCATATAAGGGGTATAAAGAAGCAATGAAATAGATGAAGGGTCTGGGATACATTAAAAGAATTCTGTATGCTATGTTCAGGATTTATTTTTTATTAAATTAATTATGACAACTTAATGGCTTTTGAGCCGAAGATAGAATAAATCGGTTCTAGTGTTTTTTTTCTTTTCTCTTTTTTGTATGCTTGGGATGGAACCCAGGGCCTTGTGCATTTTTGGCAAGCACTCTACCACTAAACTAGACCTCAGACCTCAATTCTGAGGATGGATTGGAGGGTTGGTCACAAAGTAAAAGCTTCTGAACTTCATATGGTGAATGACGGAGAAGGAAAGTTCGACAATGACTTTAATAGCACAGATTTATTTTGGTACCAGGGATTAAAACCTAGGTTGCTTAACCACTGAACCACATTCCCAGCCCTTTTTTCATGTTTTATTTTGAGACTGGGTCTTGCTTAGTCCTTAGGGCTTCCCTAAGTGCTGATATTGGTCTTGAACTTGCAGTCCTCCTGCCTCGGCCTCACAAGTGCTGGAATTACAGGCTTGTGCCATCATGCCTGGCAATACCACAGAATTTTTTTTAAATTATGCAATCCTTGAGATGCCAACAGGGAAGCAAACCAAGTATGACTAAGAATGTTTTAAAGTCAGTGTTTGCTTATGACTTTATTTTCCATAAAATATGTCTTCCTATAGAGGATGACACTGAAATATGAGACAGAATACCCTTGGGGAGAAAAAGAATATTCAAAATAACATGATTGTTGGCCCTCAAACTGGATTTACAATCTAAATCCAACTCTAAGTAGTACCATAAAGAATTTGTTATAGTTGGTAGGGACATCATGAGAGGAAAAAACATTTTCATGCATACAAATCAGCCTCATTGTTATTTTTTAAATAGTTGGATGAGATATTTAAAATAATGAGGCTTTTTTGGTAGGAAATCTTACAAACCTTAAATAGAAAATGTAGTTTACATGCTTTACATTTTTAAATTTAAAAATGTCTACCACAAATTGACTGTTAAAATCTTGTCTGCATGTGAAATAATCTATTGTAGGAGAGAGATTCAGAGAGTAGGAGTTGATATCTCAATATTAAGAATAAGGACTCCGGGGCTGCGGCTGTAGCTTAGTGGTAAAGCACTTGTCTTGCATGTGTGAGGCACTGGGTTCGATCCTCAGCACCACATAAAAATAAATAAAGATACTGTGTGTTCATCTACAATTAAATAAATATTTTAAAAGAAAAAAAAAAGAATAAGGACTATGCCATTCTGATCGGACTTTGCAGACACATATGTTGGAGTTTGGTGACTAACTTGTGCCTTTGGAAAGTTACTTAGCCTTTCTAAGTCTGATTTTCCATTTGTACATTAGGTTAATGACAACGATATTTTCTTCTTAGAATTCTTTTGATGATTAGCTAATGCTGTCTATGTGAAGTTGTGCTGAAATAGTGGCAAGCACAATCCAAAAAGGTGTTGATGCTAATACTGTATTATTTACTACTAGGAAGAAAATTAATATACAGCACAGAAGAAAAGAAACAGTCAAAAGGAGAGAAAAGAAACAGTCAAAAGGAGAGAAAAGAAGGGTGAAAGCAAGAAGAGCAGGAAGAATGGAAGAAAATATAGAGAAAGACAGAAGCATAGTTAGCATATCACTTATTGGGGGGGGTATTGTAAAGTATTTGATATCTATTTTCCCCAATATGGCAGGATTATAGTAACCACTACAAATGAAAATTACGTTTTATTTTTCCAGATATATAAAAGTGATGAGGCTCACTCATCTTTCTGTCACACAGAGTATTTCATATTCTCCTCTGAATATGCAGAAGGGGAAAAGAACAATGTCAAGGACATTCAAATGGCTCTCCGGGATGGGTTTGCTGTTTGGCAAGTCCTTTGCTGCTGTGCTGTGAAGAAAGTGAGCAAAGAATCCTGGACATAAGAAGGGGTAGAAGTTAATTTCTCAAAGTTCAGAAAATGCTTTTGTAGCTTAATACTAACCAATTTATCTTAATTTTTCTGCAATATGGATATAAACTAATGTCACTGATTCCCTACTTTAAAATAAAAATCCCAAAACCCAGGATGGCGGGAGCAGAGATAGAAGAACAAGTAAGAGACAATGATAATATTCTTGGATCTCAGTCCAGATTCCTGAGCATTCAATAAGCTATCGTGTTATCTCTTCCAATTTCCTTTAACTTCCAACTAAGACTTTCTAATAGGGATCTTTCATATTCTCCATTGATGCTGTTTAATCCAGTCTTTTCAAACATTTGAAAAGAACTATTCAGCTGGATTTCATTACATGAGCAAAGCACACTGATTAAATTCCCCAGAAAGTGGGTTTTTTTCTTTCTTTTTTTTTCCTCCCTGTCACATTGCACTGTGTCTGTGTCTGTAATCATGATATGCTTACCTTTCTGGGCTTCTGTGGCCATTCAGTGTTCAATTCAATACAATAAAATGCTGAAAATTGTGCCACATAAGATAAAGCCATTGAATGAAGGTTACACTGGAGGTCTTTTGAGGTTCACTGAGGTGCCTGAAATAGGATGCAAGGTTGCTAAAATCTCTAATATATATTTAACAGGTTCTTTACATTGTTCCATTTCATTCTAAGCTACACTGTACTTAGATGCTATCAGAAATATTATACACATTTTATTTCTAGCATTTAAACCTGGATATGTGACATTTTGTAAGGTGCTAGGGTTGGAGGAAAGAGAGACCATGACAAGGTATGACAGGAAGATGTAGCTATTGATGAGGTTAAAAAAATTCATGGGAAAAATAAATACAACTATAACTCTTGAGTCAGAGACAACTTCTAAATTTTCAAAAAAGAATCTATAGTTTTCAAAATCTATAGTTTTCAAATTAGCAAAATAACATCACATGTTTCCATTTCTGTGGTAGCTTGGAGTGAGAGGCAACCTAGTTATCTATTACAAATATAACAGATAATGAATGACTACTTTGTCACAATCTAAAGAGGTCAAACAAATAAGGTAGATATGCTTTCTGACATCATGACTGTATTTTCCAAATATTTTGCTTAGTGAAAAAATAAGAAATACAATGAAAATATTGGACTATTGTTCATGTAATTTAAAAATGCATACATAGATGGAATAGCCAGCATTTACAGAGGGATTACTATATACCTAGTGATTTCCTTACTATGTGCCTAAGATTTCTTAAGGGCATCATGTATATTAACTCATGTAATTGTCACAATAACCATAAGAAACTAAATAGCAGAGATGTTAAACAGCCTATCCATATTCATAGCTATTTAGCAACAAAACCAGAATTCAGGCAGAAGCAACCTACCTCCAGAATTTTAAACATTATAGTGTACATTATGTAATTTTGTAAGGGCACATACATATCCAAGGGCATATATTAGTAACACTATGAACATGGAGCAGGAACCTGGACAAAAATAATATAATAAGACAGAAAACTGTACATATCAATAATCAAAGACTACTCTGTCTTAAGAATGTCATTAAGACATTGCTGTGCACCCGAAATCAAGAAAGACAGAGATGGAGACAGAGAGAGAGAGACATACACACAGACCAACAGCCCTGACCAAGCATAGTGTAATTCAGAAGGTAGGAGTTGATCTTTTTGCCTGTTTTGTCACTGACAGATCAGACTGTTAATAACATTTTTTAAATTATTACAATTAATATTCCATATATAATGTCTAACTGCATGCGGACATTGCCTGGAACACTGTTTCTGTTTTGCTGGTGATACTGTCAGTATTCAATTGGCAGGTAATAATACAAATATAATGACAAGCAAGTGCTCTAACCTCTATGTTGCTCTTCTTCTGATGTTATTCTTATGTCTTGAATTCTGTCTTCAAAATGTATAGCTGAAAACAAGTACAAAGTCAGGATATAGACTAAATGTTTTCAGATAATTTTAGTATAAACATAAAGCAAGGTTATAAGTTTTGATGATAGCGCTTAGTTGAATATGAATCTTATTTCCTCGTTGTCTTGTTTTATGGTAAGAATTAATGAGGGGCTGGGGCTATAGTTCAATCTTAGAGCGATGGCCTAGCATGCATGAGGCACTGGGTTTGATCCTCAGCACCACATTAAAATAAAACAAATAAAATAAAGGCATGCTGTCCATCTATAACTACAAAAAAAATTTTAAAAAAAGAATTAATGAGTGATTAGTCATTAGTCAAGGCCCCTATATGAGCTTTTTCACTAATAAAGGTTTAATAATGCCAGAAGTGCCCAGGTCAACATGTAAGAGTACCATGAAAATGAAGGAAGATCTCAGTTTGGGATTACATTAGGTACTTTGAATAGTCAGAAAGTAGCACCAAAGGTTTCTGGATGGAGAGGAGAAAATGAACAATCACTTGATTCATACAAATCTACGATGTTATTCAAGGTCCTCTAACAAACAGTAGACACTAATGGTGAATTATCCATGCCAAGGAATTTTTTTTTGCAACATTGCATCATTTGTAATACCAACAGTGGAATTAAATGTATTCATATTGTTGTGTAACCACTACCAACATCCATCTCCATAACACTTTTCATCTCGTAAAACAGAAACTCTGACATTAAACAATGACTCTCCATTCCCCTTTCCCTTGGCTTCTGGCACCTACCAAACTCTTTTTGTCTGTATGATATCAACTACATTAAGTACCTCAAATAAATGGAATCAAAAGTATTGGTGTTTTGATGACTGGCTTAATTCACTCAACATAATGTCCTTAAGGTTATCCATGCTGCAGAATCTATCAGAATTTTCTTCCTTTTTAAGGCTATAACTATATAACTATAATATATATATATATATATATATATATATATATATATATATATATAATATTTATTATTATTATTATTTGGGTGGATGGTATTGGGGATTGAACTCAGGGGCACTCAGCCACTGAGCCACATCCCCATCCCTATTTTGAATTTTATTTAGAGACAGGGTCTCACTGAGTTGGTTAGGGCCTCGCTGTTGCTGAGGCTGGCTTTGAACTTGCAATTCTCCTGCCTCAGTCTCCTGGGCTGCTGAGATTACTGGTGTGTGCCACCTTGCCCAGCTCTAATATTTATTATATATAGCATATTGTATATTATATGTTCATATATAATGTGTGTGTATATATATATATATATATATGCATATATATGTACATATATCACATTCTGTTAACCCTTTTATCCTGCAAAGGACATTTGGCATGCTTGGCATTATTCCAAATTTTAGCTATTGTAAAAAATACTTCTATGTACATGGGCATACAAATATCTGAGACCCTAATTTCAGTTTTTATAGAAATATTCCCCAAAGTGGAATTGCTGGATCATATGGTAATATGATAATTCTGTTTTTTAGTTTTTTGAGGAAACACTTTACTGTTTTCTACAGTGACTATCAGTTACTTTTGGGTAGAGTGTTCTGTATATGTCTGATAAATGTAGTTTTTTTTTAAATTTTCTATTGGTATATAATAATTGTACTGGTTATAATTAAGTCATTATCTGATCCCTTTCCTTTACAATAGTAGCCTCCCTTTTATATTCATTATGTTCTTCTTTTGAGAAGTGTCCATTTAATTTATTTGCCTATTTATTGAATGGGTTTTTTTGTGTGTGTGTGTGTGTTGAGTTTTTGGATTCTTTATATATTCTGGGATATTAATACTCTGTCAGAAGAGTACCTGGCCAAGATTTTCTTCCATTCTGAAGGCTATCTCTTTACTTATTATTTGTTTCCTTTGCTGAATAGAAGCTTTTCAATTTGATGTCATCCCATTTATTGATTTGTGTTATTGTTTCCTATACTGTAGGATTCATATTTAGGAAGCTGTTGTCTATGCCTATATGTTGAAGTGTTTCCCCATTGTTTCTTCTAGTAGTGGTCATGTTTCTGGTCTTAGACCTAGGTTTTGATCCACTTTGAGTTGGCTTCTGTATAGCATGAGAGATAGGGATCTAGTTTCAATATACATATAGATATCCAGTTTTCCCAAGACCATTTATTTAAGAGGCTGTCTATTTTGCAGTCTGCTTTTGGCACCTTTGTCAATAATCAGGTGTCTATAAGTGTATGGGCTTGTCTTTGTGTCTTCAGTTCTATTCAATTGCTCTACATGTCTGTATGCTGGTACCATGCTATATTTGTTATTATAGATCTGGTACAGTTTGAAATTGGGTATAATGATGTGTAGTTGTATCCCTTTTATTTCTTTCTCTTGCCTAGTTGCTTTGGCTAAAATTTCAAGTACTATATTGGATAGGAGTTGTGATAGTGGATTGCCGCAGTCTGGCTGGGCACAATTCAGGAGCCACTTGTCAAAAGAAACGAACTTTATTTTTAGAACCACACACGCCAAACAAAACAGCTCCTCAGGAAAACCTTCAGAGCCCAACTGCCACCACCGGCTTCCCACAAGCCACTCCCCCCACCACCAGCCTCTCCACCTTCCACAATCCCCCTGCTCTTGAGGCCGATTGGCTGGGTCGCATGGGCGGAGCCAAAAAAGTCCTCCAATGAGCAGCTCCGTGGCCTGAAAGGGCAGGGAAACAGCCCAATGAGCATCACCGCAGAGGAGCCAATCAGCTAGATGTTGCTGGGGCCGCTGTGAGCCAATCATCAGCTGGTAGTCTGAAAGGGCGGGGAAACAGCTCAATGAGCATCTCCAATGAGCATCACTGCAGAGGAGCCAATCAGCTAGATGTTGCTGGGGCCGCTGTGAGCCAATCATCAGCTGGCAGTCTGAAAGTTTGCTGCGGCCCCTTGGGCTGTGGCTCTCAACGGTGGATATCCTTATCTTGTCCATAATTTTAAAAGGAAATGCTTTCAGTTTTTTTGGTCATATATAGCCTTTATGATATTCCTTCTAGTCCTAATTTATTCATATTTTTTACCATGAAGGATGCTCAGTTTTCTTGAATGCTTTCTTTCCTGCATCAATTAAGGTGATCATGTGATTTTTGACCTTGGTTCCATTGTTATGATGTATTATATTTATTGATTTGCATATGATGAATAGTCTTGGCATCCTTAGAATGAAACCAAATTGATCATGTTGGAAGATCTTTTTGATATGTTGGTGTATTTTGTTTGCATGTATTTTAATAAGGATTTTTAGATCCATGCTCATCAGAGATGTTTGTCTGAATTTTCTTTTATGTCTTTTTGTACAGTTTTGATATTAGGGTGATACTGCCTCAAGAGGAGCAATTTGATGTCCCCTCCTTTTCTATTTCATGGAATAATTTGAGAAAGGATGACATTAGTTCTTCTTTAAAGAATATTTGTATATAAGTGGTCAACTTATATATCAGAAAGGTTGATTTCTACCTTTTATGCTTTTTTTATATCCAACAGTGTATTAAACAGTAAATGGAGTACCAACAAGTGTGCAAATATTACCCAAATTTTATGTTGCAGTGTTAACCACTCATTTGATGCTATTAGAAGGTAGGACTTTTGAGAGGTAATTAAACTTATATGAGATCTTCAGGGTAGAACCCCATGATGCAATTATTTCTTATAAGAGAGGAAGAGACACTAGAGTTTTTTTTTTTTCTGTCTCTTTGTCATGGGAGGATATAGCAAGAAGATGGCCATCTGCAAGCCAGGAAGCCAGCTCTTACTGGACATTCAATCTTCCAGTACCTTGATATTGGACTTCTCAGCCTCCATAACTGTAAGAAATGAATGTCTGTTGTTTAGGCTACCCAATCTGTGGTATTTTGTTATAGAAGCCCACGCAGACTAAGACAATAGGACATACAGGTGAGGAAGATACAGGTTGTGGCCTAATAGTGCTAACAATTTAATGGCAGAAGCAAGCATACCCAAACAATAGAAAATAATAAATAGAAAAGTGCAAAATAATCTAAGATGTGCATTGTGGGATTAGAAAAATAATCACTTCATCTTTGTGGTTCAAGGAAATTTTCACAGATTTAAAAGCATTTGACTTTGGTCTCAGTGAAAAAAAAAAGGATTTTTATAGGTAAATGAAGTGTGGGAAGACGGGCCAGGATGCAGGAATGGTATAACCTGTTGAAAGGAGGATTTAGTATGTTTTAGAAATCACAATGTTAAGGCAGCCTTATGAGTTACTTGGGGACTTTTTTTAGGAGAAGTAGATGGAGATAGAGATTGAGGCAGATTATAATGGCTGCTTAATTATCTTGCTTTAAAGTATGTATGCATGTGTGCAGGCCTGTGTGTGTTGAGGGTTTTCCAAGAGGGCTTCAGGACATGATGTTATCAGACTTGACTACCAGAGAGATTCTTGAGACTATACTATGTGGAGTAGATTGTAAAAGAATGAGACTAAAGAGGGGAAAGATACTGAAGATAGAGAAAGCAGTTAGTGTGGTATTGCTGCAGTTCAGGGAAAATCATGATGAGCTAAGGAAGTGAGATAGGATAGACAAACGAGGAAAGTAATCCAAGATATATTTTGCAGGTGGAATTGATAAAAGTGGGTAAACAAATAGAAGAGAGTAACAAGCTAGAGAATATGATCATAGTAAATTGTTTCTCATGAGTGGCATGAGCAGAGAAACTTGTGTACAGATATTTGAACCTAGTTCTTCAGCCAACTATATACCTCTTGCATAAATTCTTAGGTGGAATTCTGTTTTATTATCACAGTTTTATCACTTTGGTGAAGGTTTTTCTGTTCCATATAAGCTAATATTGTTGCTTTCCTGGGCTGTAATCATTCTTCCGATTACTGCTCCCTTGTGAGAACCTACCTAAAGCCAACATCTGACCCTTTTGTTTGATGTTTCTTCTTAACTGAAATAGAAACTAAGTAATCAACAAATGGAAATGTTTGTGAGCTTTTGCTCTGTTTGTGAGGTCAAGTTTATGTACAAAGGACTGATATCTGTCTTTTGGGAAAGGGTTAGAAAAGATTAGCTCCATACTTCCTGTCTGAGTTCATGCTGGTGTACTTTCACTATTTATCTGACTTAGGAATTTGGGGAGGATTTTAAAGTTTGTTTTTGTTCTGAAGTCATCTCAGAACAATAAGAGAGACAACAAATCTAAATATGACAATCCATTCTTTATTTTGACAGTTAGTTTTGGTGCTTTACAATATGCCAGGCACTATCACCACCAACTACTACAAGTACTGATGCTACTACTACTATTAATTATAATACTGATAATAATAATGATGATGATTTTGAAAAATATGTAAATATGATAATAACAAATCTTACCACATTCTATTTAAAATTTTCAGAGCTATATATAATATATACAATGTCCTCACTAAGTCCTTTCCTATAACTTAAGGATTCTTCACATCTGAAAATTAATTTCTTACCAGTCCAACATTTATCATCATCCTTCAGAAATCTTCAGTGCACACACACACATTCAAGATTCATAAGCAGGTTCCAAATTTTTATAGAAATGACTTCCATAAACAGGACTCACAGACTGAATTGATTCAAATGCCCTTCTAAAAGATTTGTCTCACACTTCCAAAAATTGGATTTTCTTGCCTAACACTTTGTTGTCTCATTCTTTATAAATGTACAAAATGCATATTAAAATTTAGCATTTTATTTAGTAGATATGTATTTGATGCCTTACTCTAGGGCTGTTTGAAGTGTTCAGTATATTTCTTTGTACAAATCAGATATTAAACCATCTCTAATGAAATTTATTATCTTGTGTAGGAGAAACATTAAATACAAATGAATAAGTAAGTAGATAATCATTGGGGGTGAGATGACAGATAGACAAAATGGAGTATATGATTAATTATAATTTATGCAAACGTAGACTTCTTGAACCAGGTCCTCCATAAAATATGTTTCTTCCCTATTTATAGATATAGCAAACTCAGGGCAAGAGTCATGAGTTTAATATTTAATTAAATAACTATTTATTGAAAATCCACTCTATTGACTATTTTAACCAATGATGATAGAGGAAGTCCTGCTATCATACAACTAATGTTCTAATAAAACGCATTCTTGGTCATAGCAGTCTTTGTCATAGTACTTGTGGTCAAAGGGCTCATAATTTTCCCTGAAATAATATATTGTCTGTAACATGTCAAAGAGCTTCTATAGAGAAGTTTGGAGAGACAGCTCCCATAGAAGTAATGTGCTAAAAGAAATCCTATTTAGTTTCAATATCAAAAGACATTAGAATGCAGAAGTTGAATGTTTCAGATTCATAACATATATTTATATGCTAACCATGACTTCCTACTATTTCCAACATGAAAGTATGATCATAAGAAACTTTTTTCCTTCCAAATTATATGTAGTATGAAGAAGATCATCATTTAGAAAATGATTTAATTAGAGGTGAAAAGTTGAACAAAAGGGCAATAAAGCCATCAAGCTGTTGCTTTTTTGAATATTGAATTTTTAAAATAGTAAAGCTCTACTTAAAAAAAACTCATCATAAACATAGAAATAGAGCAGTGTTCTAACACTTGAATAATCAGCTATTGAATTTCAAGATGGTTTAAAGCAGTATCACAGAAGCTCCTATATTGAGAAATATGCTTTGTTATCTTTTAAAAGGGAAGTTAATCATCTTTTTTCTAGAAGCAATGGCAATTCAAAATATTACACCTTTCTTTTTCACCTTGTTGAGCTTCTACTATATGCAGAACACTGAATTACTGAGAAAAAGAGAATATGGAACCCAGAGTTTTTGCCATAATTTCTGAATGACCACCAGGATCACAGAAGTCAGAATAATATTGCTATTAACTAAGGAATACAATGTTATCCAGAAAATATATATTAATGCCAAAGTTAAGCATGAGGAGACAATTATTTATAATCTTACCTCCAGTAAATAACAGCCATTATAAGCTTTCACAATTAATCTTAAGATATTCTGTAGTAAATCAGTTCTCACAGAATTCAAACTTACTAGTCTGCACACAAAATTAATTTTTATCAAAATGGCTTATTTTGTAAAGTTTTCTTTTAATCATACACTGTTTTTTTATTTTAAATGAATATAAATTATATATATTTGTCAATACAAAATGATATTTTAAATTATGAACACATTGTAAAATGGCTCAATTGAGCTAATTAGCATACACATAACCTCAATTATTTATCATTTGTCTGTGGTGAGAACACTTAAAATCTACTCTCTCAATAATTTTTAAGAATATAGTACATTATTTTTAATTATAATAACATTGTAAATAAATATCACTGTTGCTATTGTGAAATGAGATTACTTATTTAATGACATTCATTCCAATGTTTAGTTGTTTAACTGGCATTATTCAGACATACTCAAAGGAGTGATTATGTCCTAACGTTGTCTTCTGTGGGTTACTTAATAAAATGGAAGCCCAAACAGCATATAATCTGATGATATATAATGATCCTTTGTTATATATAGAATTTAAATTTATTTGTGGATTTCCTAAACTGACACTCCAAACCTTTACTATTTAGTAAGATGCAAAGTTTTGATTGTGTATCTAACACCTATAAGATTGTGCTTGGAGGCATCTAAGATATTGCTAATGCTTTAACTGACTCTTCATCTATCACTATCTTGGTCTGTTGGCTTGTACAGAATATTAAATTGTGATATTCTTCATTTATTAGAACATTGACTTGAGTTGTTTTATGAATTATATTGTCAAAATCTATAAAGTGTCCTAGATTTTTATCATGCTTGCAAGCTAAAAACTTAGCACGCCACAATTTCATAAATGATGCTGCAAGAAATAAGACTTCTGGGTCAGAGCCAAAGGAATTTGTTACAAACAGCAGAGCAGGCAGAATGAGCTTCATGTTTGCACTGGTTCTTCTAGCCACGCAAGATCCGGTAGAGATAATACTGTATGGATCAAGTGGATAGTGTACAAACAGCAAGTCTTTATAACTGGGAAACCCTGTGCTTAGGAAACCTTCACTCTTATAAAGGGGCTGCCGGCAACTCTGTCCAACATTTACCCCAGGAAAAGACATTATTTTAATACTCCAGAAAGGAAACAAATCTATTTTGTCTTTGGCAGGAAAAACTACTTCTATCTTCCAAGGCAGCTTGCTGTACATATATCCTTGAAGGATAGTCAAGAACAAAGCTGTCAAAGCCACTTGATCAAAAGACTTGCAAAAATGCAAGAGACCCACGGGAAATGTGTCTCCCATCATTTCATTGAGGATTATGTTGATGTATCCATACCTATAGTCTATTTGAAATCAACAACTTGCAAACTGATAAGAAACTGCCAGTCCTCTGAGATCTGCAGCCTGCTAATCTAGATGTGAATGAACCTAGGACCTGCACCTGTTTACTCTTCTGTTTCTGAATGGAGCTTCCATGTGCACTTTGTCAAGGATCAGTGTGTCCCTGAACCCATCCTGTGGTTATTTCCCCTGTGTCAGAAAGCATAATTGGAATAGACATACTTAACAGTTGAAAGATTTTTCACATTTGTTACCTGACCTTTGAAGTGAGAGCTATTATGGTAAGAAAGGCCAAGTTGTATCTTTTAGAACTGTCTCTATCTAGGAAAACAGTAAAATCAAAAGCAATATTATTATTCCTGAATGGATTTCAGAGACGAGTGCCACCATTTAGGATTTAAGAGCTACAGAGGTGGTAGTTCCTGCCGCATCTCCATTCATCTCTCCTATATGGCCTGTGTAGAAGATGGATGCTAGAGAATGACAATGGATTATTTTCAACTTAACCAGTTGGTAACTCCAACTGTAGCTGCTGTACCAGATGATCTTTCATTGCTGGAGCAAATTAGCACATCCCCTGCTTTGCAGTTATTGATCTGGTAAATGCTTTTTTCCCCTTTACCTGTCCACACAACCTATAAAAGCAGTTGGCTTTCAAATGGCAAGACCAGAAATTCAGGTTTACATTCTGACCCGAGGGGATATAAATTTTCCAGACCTTTCCTATCCACAAAATATTAAATTATCATACTACATTAATGCTATCAACAACATTGGACCTCATAAGCAAGAAATAACAACTCTTCTACACTTATTGATAAAATATTTGCATGTTAGAGGGTAGAAAATAAGTTCAACTAAAATTTAAGGCCCATATTAGTGAAATTTCTTGGGGTCCAGTGATATGGAGCATGTTAAGGTATCCTTTCTAAGATGTAGGATAAACTGTTGCCTTGACTCCTCCTAAAACCAGAGGCAGGATGCCTCTAATGACCTTCTTGGATTTGGGAGACACATATTCCTATTTGGGTGCATTACTTGAGTTTATTTACCCAGTGACCTGAAAAGCTACTAGATTTGAGTGTAGCCAAGTGAAAAAAAAGGAACTGAATAGGTTTATGTTGTGGTGCAAGTTGCTCTACCACTTTGGCCACATGCAATGGTGCTTGACATGGCATTGGCAGATAAAAATACTATCTGGAGCCTGTCGTAGGCTCCTATAAGTCCATCACAGGATTTTGGAATCAGTCTCTGCCATGATCTCCAGTTAACTCCTGCTTTGGAGAAAAATCTCTTGGTCTGCCTGTCAGTGGACTTTGTATACAGATGTAAGGTTTAACCATAAACCATCAAGTGGCCATGCAAACTGATCTTCCCATCATGAGCTCAGTATTGTGTGACCAAAAAAAAAAAGCTAAAAAAATCAGGGATGCAGAACAATACACTACTATCAAAAGGCAGTGATGGAACCTGAGCGGACCCTAAAGGCATAAGTAAATCATATGAAAAAGAAACCAAAATGGCCCTGGTTCCTATTCCTGCTTCAATGCCTTCCATATGTCAGCCTGTACTTATAGCCTCATAGAGAGTTTCCTAAGTTCAATTGACAGAGGAAGAGAAGACACATCTTGTTTAAAGATGTGTCTGCACATTGTGCAGGTACCACCCAGAGGGGACAGTCAGAGTACAACACCCCCATCAGAGATACCACTGAAGGAAATTAGTGAAGGTAAAACCTCCCAGTGAACAGAACTTGGACAGTGCACCTGGTTATTCATTTTGCTTGGAAGGAGAAATGGTACATTTGATATATCCATTCATGGGTGGCAGAAAATAGTGTCACTGGATAGTCAGGAAATTGGAAAAAACATGATTGGAAAAATTGGTGACAAAAAAGAGAAATAGGAATAGACCTGTCTGTCTGGTTGGTTTAGTCAGCTTTTTCACTGCTGTGACTAAAAGAAACCTGACAAGAACAATTGTAAAGGAGGAAAAATTTATTTGGGAGATCATGGTGTAAGGGTCCAGCGAAATGTCGGAGGGAGAGACCACAAGAGACCGGCTCCATGCAATTGGCAGAAGGGGTTTTATTGATTCAGCATGCTGAGGCTCCAGGCTCACTCAGGAAGATAGAGCAGCCCAGAGCCCAGAGCAGAGGTCAGGCAGAGCTTAAGTACACTTTTTGGAGAGGGCAGGGGGCTTTGCATACATCAGAACAAATCATCATGAGGCACGGGAAAATTGAACAACAACTCTGAGACCTGGTTAGCACA
The DNA here is from genome assembly GCF_048772815.1 of Callospermophilus lateralis. Lineage (NCBI taxonomy): Eukaryota > Metazoa > Chordata > Mammalia > Rodentia > Sciuridae > Callospermophilus > Callospermophilus lateralis. The sequence continues at coordinate 116,420,494 of NC_135325.1, forward strand.
TTTGTTGGCAGGAACAGATTGGACAGGGGTGATTGGTTACTTCTAAGTGGGGTGCACATTCAAACTGATTGGTTTTGGGACTTGTAATGTCTACGTGCCATTTTACAGAGTCCCAGGTTATTAGACAACCAGAGGAGCCAGTGAGAATGTTTACTGGGCAGCTCGGGTATTGTCCTAACAGCTACAGGGATTACAGGTTTCCGTGGTAGCAGAGGAATTGTAACAATAATCTTTTACTTTTTAACCCAAGCCTTGCAGTTAGAGACTTCACAATGTCCGGTCCTTTACACTTTAACTCTGGCTCTGCTGCTTAGAATCAGCTTAGAAATTTTACCTTTACAATGGTTTCAGAGGTCTCCATTCATAGACAGCAGGCTCCAATCCTGGGGGCTCAGGTGAGGCAGAACATCATGGTAGAAGAGTGTGGTGAAGGAAAGGAGATCACATGATGATCAGGAAGCAGAGAGAGACTCCACTTACCAGATACAAAATATGCATCCCAAAGGCATAACCCACCTCCTCCACCACACCCAACCTGCCTTCAGTTTCCACTAAGAGGATTAATTCACTGATTAGGTTAATGCTCTCATAACCCAACCATTTCTCCTCTAAACCTTTTTGCACTTTATCACACATGAGCTTTTGGGGGATACCTCACATCCCAACCATAACAATGGGCAAAAGGCATAATTATATTTGTGTCCAATGTGTAAGCTCACCCATAAGTGAACTCCACAAAGGAGGAATTTTAAAATCAAATGGATAAGTTGACATGTTGTTTAAATATCAGTCGGTCTTTTTTTTTTTTTTTCCTCAGCTACCCCTGTTATTATCCAATGGGCTCATAAATAATGTGTCCATAGTGGCAGGAATGGAGGTTAAACATGAGCTCAGCAACATGAACTTCAATTCACCTAGGCTAATATAGCCATGGTCACTAAGTGCCCGACTAGCAGCAGAGACAAATGCTGAGTCACCAAACCATGCCACCCAGTGACCCGCCAGCTACCTGATAGCAGGCTGATTATGTTGGAACACATTTTTCCACAGTGGAAAATGTAGCATATTTTCTTACTGGAATAGATGCTTTCTCTGAATATGTGTTTATCTTCCTTGCATGCAGTGTTTCTGCCCAAATTACCTCCATGAATTTATAACATATTTAATCCCCATTCTGTTATCTATACAGCATTGCTTCTAAGGAACTCACTACACAAAAAATGAAATGAGACAATTTGTCCATGCTCACATGTTGAGAGCCACAGCCCAGTCAGAATGATGCCTGGCATATTGCCAGAGGGAATGGTTGAAAGGTGAAGCCAGCAAACCATTGAGATGATGTTTTGAGTTAAGCTATATATAATTGCTGTGATGCTGGATTGATTGAGTTGTATATGGACCCTGCTCCGGGAATAGGGTGGCTCCCGGGAATCTGCCTCGGGAGCCCGCTACTTTGGAGTTCCCCGGGGGGTTCTAGCAGGGGTTCAGGGAGATTGGGCACGCGGAGCCCGGTGGAAGGAGTGTGTTCCCGAGTAGTGTGTGTGCAGTGCCGGTGAGAGTTGGGGAATAAAGAGTTGCTGTTTCAACCTACAAGGCTTTGTGGAGGCTCGGTTATTTGTGCCCAGCCAGACTGCGGCACTCACATAATTCACTTTTACTGTTGCCTCACCATTCTAAAGTAACTGGCTTCATAGAATGGTGGAACGGCACTTTGAAGATTCTGTTATAGCAACATCTAAATGGCAATATTTTACAGAGCTAGGGCAGGGTCCTCCAGAAAGCTATATATGCTCTGAATCAGCATTCTACATATGCTACTGTTTCTCTGAGAGTAAAGAGTCATGGGTCTGGGAATCAAGGAGTGGAAGTAAGAGAGATACCACTCACCCTCACTTCTAGTGGCATACTAGCAAAATTTTACTTGCTGTTTTTGTGAATTTATGCTCTGCTGGCCTCGACTGTTTGTTTATAGAAGGAGAAATGCTGGTATCAGGAGACACAGGCTGCCATCAGGCCTTTTTGAGATCCCCCAAGCCCGAGTCAACAAAACTATTATGATATTGGCTGGGGTGATTGATTCAGGTTTGCAAGGGGAAATTAGACTGCTACTCCACAATAGAGGTCAAGAATACAACTGATTCCTTAGGGCATTTATTACTATTGGCATGCCCTCTGATTAAGATTAATAAAAAATATAGCAACCCAATCTAGGCAGTTTTTTGAATGGCCAGACCTTTTAGGAATGAAGGTTTGAGTCACTTTTCCAGGTAAAGAATCATGATCATTTAAGGTACTTGCTGAAGGCAAAGGAATAAAGAATCAGAGTGAAAACAGGTAATCATAAATAAATTATAAACTATAAACTCTGTAACCACTTGGCCAGTTACAGAAATAAGGACTGTAATTGTCAAGTCTTTTCTTCTTTTTTTTTTTTTAAGAGAGAGTGAGAAAGGGAGAGAGAGAGAGAGAGAGAGAGAATTTTAATATTTATTTATTTATTTTTAGTTATTGGCGGACACAACATCTTTGTTTGTACGTGGTGCTGAGGATCGAACCCAGGCCGCACGCATGCCAGGCGAGCACGCTACCACTTGAGCCACATCCCCAGCCCCAAGTATTTTCTTCTTATTTTGCTATGAATATATGTGTGTGGTGTGTTATTTTTCCCTTATCGTATAAAATAAGATGTATTGACTTTATGTCTTAGTATTTAAGTATTTTTTCATTTTATATCATGATATTTAAGTTACTTAATGGAAAGTAGAAGAATAAACATTACTTAAGTACTTTACATTTTCTTGCAAAGGGGTAAATGGATTTTTGGTTAAGTAAAACCTATCTGTATCCTTTTGATTTTATTTATATGGCCTAAGGAGATATGAATTGCTGTTAAGTTGACAAGGGATGAATGTGACTGGTCACAGGATTCCCAGATTAAATTATTTCTGGGTATGACTGTGAGGATGTTTTAGGATGACATTAATATTTGAATCAGTAGTTTTAGTTAAGTTTTTTGATTGCCCTTTCCAATATGGATGGACATCATCCCCAAATAGAGGGCTCGGATAGAACAAAAAGACAGAGTAAGAAGGAATTCATCACTTTTTCTTCTTGCCTGTCTCCTTGAGCTGGGATATGGTTTCTCATTTTCTCTGTACCTTGGAATGGGATGTATGCCATCAGTTCTCATTCTCAGGCTTTTGGGGTTAGATTGGAACTACACCACATACATTCCTTGCCTTTCAGCTTATAGATAGCAAATCCTAGGCCTTCTCAGCCTCCATAATGGGGTGAATGATTATCCTCATGATATCTCCTTATGTATATCTGTCTATCTATCTATCTATCTATCATCTACACACACACACACACACACACACACACACACACACACAGTTGTTTCAGGACAGTGGGGAACATGGAAAAACCAGTGAATTCCATGAGTATGGGCAAATTGTCTCATTTTATTATTTTATTTGCCCTGAAATGAGTTCCTTGGACAAAAGTAATGCAGTGTAGATACTGTAATGGTAGAGTAAATATGCTATTACATTCATGGATGGTAGTTTGGGCAGAAACATTGCATGCAAAGAAGATAAACCTATATTCAGAATAAATGTGTGTGTGTGTGTGTGTGTGTGTGTAGAGAGAGAGAGAAAATCACCCCAGCCAATCAATACCATAATACACAAATGCATGCACATACACACACACACACACAAACACACACACACAGGCAAATAAATACATATATACTTTCTACTTGTTCTGTTTCTTTGGAGATCACTAATTAACATGGTAAAGAAATGCAGCACATTCACTAGAAATAGACATAGCTGTTCAGAGTAGCCTCAGTCAGATAACATAGAATGACTGCAGTAGATTTCTAGATATTCGTTGATATCCAGTTCCTTTGCTAATAGGTGAGTGGTGATACTTTTTGAGTAATATGGTATCATGTGCATGCAACGTATTTATCCTTGTCACATTTATTACTAAAGCATTCCATTGAAGGAGAGAAGAGCTGAGTATGTACACCTTGATAAGCATTTTCTAGTAATGTTACCCAGAGTTTAAAAATAACCTAGATATTTTGCTAAATATATTGAATGGGAAGAACTAATAGGGTGATCATATTTATTTCAATATTATCTGGACAGAGTCCTTTGATATTTGTGTCAGTAGATAAAACTGTCTCTTGGAATTTTAGTCATTTAAATATGACTAAATTAACAAAGCCTAAGCAAGTACTAATTTATCTGCAACTTGTTTGAGACCCTAATCAGCAAGAGGCCTGAGAAATACAGTTTCTACATTGATAGTCATCATCCAAAACTTCCCAAAGCAAATGGACAAATTCATCCAGATTTGTTTGAGCTTCCAGAGGATACAAAGAATTCAGAGTCAAGAAACAAAATATTGGTAATTTACACTGAGGACATTTCAGATAAAAGAGATATTGCATATTTTTGAAGGAACATATCATGTATGTAAGTGGTTTGTGCTGAGTTATATCTCCTAGGTACTCAGGTCTCATATGAAGCCAGTGTTGCTGTTGAAATTATGCAATATTTAATGTCCTAAATAAATATTTACTGAATAAGAGCAATCATTTAGCCCTAATCTTTGTGTATACTTCCATAGAAGCATATAGAAAGTAGGAATAATTTGCTATATCTTTAGTATTCAATGAATTCTTGCAATAAAAAATGAAAGTGCTTTACAAAGAAAATTTATTATGAAATCACTAGAATTTTACAGATATAGAATATATTTTGATTTTATTACATTTTAAAATAAAATAAGCCAAGTCTTTTAGGAAGCTGTTTGGATATAATTTGGTACATGTAAATAAAATATATTTGGTATTAAGGATATTCAACTTTAATTGGTCTCAATGTTACACAGTTTTTAAGAAAATGAAAAAGTAGCTGGGCACAGTGGTGCACACCTGTAAACCCAGCATCTTGGGAGCCTGAGGCAGGAAGATTACAAATTTGAGTCTAGCCTCAACCACTTAGTGAGACTCTGTCTCAAAATAAAAAATGAAAAAAAAAAAAAAAAAAAGAACTGGATATGAAACTCCATGGTGGAACATCCCTGGGTTCAATCCTCAGAAATTGAAAAATGTTCAAATCTTTTAGGTTGGCTCTTGACACTCCACAAGGTAGTTTTGTTTCATATTTTCAGTCTCTTTCTTCTTACCCCCATTTATACTAAGCACTCATTTTCTGAAAGCGTCATACTTTTTCATACCTCCATGAATATGCATTGCATATCTTGCTTTTTCTTCTCATCTGGTGACTCAATGCCACCTTCAAGGCTCCCCACCAATATCTTTCTTATATCGCTTTGTTTGGTCCCATGTCTGTTCCATTCTTCTCTCTCCTCTCCAGTATAGTTTCCCCAGAAACATTTTCTTAAAACGCCTTCCTCATAATGCCTGTTATATAACTTTAAAACTAAGCATCAGTTTGTTTCCTTCACTTGACTGACAGGGAGGAGAACTATGTTTTATTCTTTATTGTCCTAGCACATAGTCAATGCTTAATTAAAGATGAATAAAGAAAATATATTCCCAGTCTTCACCTTATATTCAGCCACTCTTTTTAGAAATACTCTCTTCCTTTGGCTTCTATAACAGTACTCACTTTGAAAATTTCTCCTATAATTCTGGAAAATATTTTCCAGTCTCTTTACATAGTCTTTCTCTCTATGCCAGTCCCTTAAATATAATCATTTTCAAGGTTCTGGCTCTTTCCTTTGTTTTTCTCAATGATGAATATTCCTCAATAGTTTCTTCTATTTTCCATATGCTGGTGAATCCCAAATAAATATCTCCAGTTCATATTTTTCTCTTCTAAGCAGTCACCCTTACTCATTTGTAGTAGTGTAATAAGGAAGGCATGGTGGTGATAGAAACAGTGATCCTCACTAGGAAGGACCATCATGTCACTGGAATTGTTTAGCTTTTATGGCATGTAGGAATAATAAGAAGACCGCTCTTTCCTCACTAAAACTTAAAATTTGTCAGGGCATAATTCATTATCTTAGTTGCTGCTGAATATTCAGTGCTTGAAAATGTTTTACTTACAGTAGGCTCTCAGTGAATACTTGCCCAATGAATTAATGAATCTTTTATCTCACTCCCCATTGCTTTCTGTTGAATTGAACCATACAGAATTAACATTTTGATAATTCAAAATTGTGATGAATTCTTATGTTTGAACGTAATATTTCCATCCATTATAGACCTTTTTCAGTTCCCTCAAAGGCCTATGATCTTTCCCACCTTGAGTCTCAACAAATGTTCCCATAGTCTTCTACTCTTGCTCAAATTTATACGACCTCCATGATCTTCTATTAGCTGTTGCTCTTTTTTTAGGTGCCACCAATCACTCCTTGGAAGATTTTCATGACCTCTCTGCCTAGATTCTTATTTTCTTTAATATCTTATAACACATGACATACTTGCTATTTGTTCACAGTATGAAGCATCATAAAGACAGGACTCTTGCTGATCTTATTTACCACGTAATCTGTAGCAATCTGCAAATTTTTAATATGTGCTGTATAAAGAAATGAATAACTTGAAGATAGAATGTAGGAAGTATATGGAAAGAGATACTGGACCAGGACTTGTGTCCCCCTTTTTTTAAAAATATTTTTTTAGTTGTAGATAGACACAATATCTTTATTTTATTTATTTTTATGTGGTACTGAGGATCAAACCCAGTGCCTCACACATGTAAGGCAAGTGCTCTACCACTGAGCTACAAGCCCAGGCCTCCCCATGGTTTTAAGTTTGTTAAATATGTTTTTCATACTAAGGAGAAAGAAAAAACTTGAAAGTACCTAAAAATAGTGGAAAGGATGAATAATAGATAAAGATCCTTGAGGAGGGACACATGATAGCCAGAGATTGAACAGATACAGACTTGTATATCCAACTACCAATTAAGACATTTTCCCTTGAATATCCCATAAGTCCCTAAAGCTCAACACATTTGAAATGGAATCTATCACTTTTGTTTTTTTTTTCAGGTAAGAAGGATTTTTATGCTCGAATTCGGGACCCCCAAAGACCACCAGAGACCCAAGATCGATGCAAGCAGCAAAGAGGTGTTTATTGTGAGCTAGCTCGGTCCTCCGTGTGCACACACAGCAACTGGTGACGCTGAAAGGCCCTGAGCCCAGGGTTTGCAGCAGTTTTATACATTCTTTGAAGAGGGTAGGGGCTTCACATACATCATAGCAAATCATCACACACCACGGGAAAATCAAATAACAACTCTAAAACATGATTAGCACATTCACTGGCGGGAACAAGTTGGGTAGGGGTGATTGGTCAGTACAAAATGGGTATTCATTTGAACTGATTGGTTTAAGCCAAGAGGGGTGTTCATGCTGAACTACATGGTTTCCCAACACCATAAACTACTGGAGGGCCATCTGGCATCCCAGGTATTTCCCTGTCTCATGCTGATTGGTGGCTGCTAGGGGGCTGCTATGGATCCCCACCTAGCCTGACTGAGTCAGGGACACCTGGGGCAGCAGATCTCTCCTGTTATTTGTAGATAAACCACTTAGCAGGGTGGGAATGTGCCTAGGAGTGCTCTGTGGATCTTTCCAAGAACAAAGGTCATGTCCCTTCCTTGGACAGGCTTTGCTCTGAGATAGAGGCTGGTTTTTCAGGATAATAGCAAAGGAACAAATAACAATGAAAAACCTGTTATTTCTCCAGAATACTCACTCTCAATGAATGACAATATGATCTCCTCAGTTTTCCAAGTCAGAAATGTGGTTATTCATGACCTCTCCCTTTTAGTCCCCATGTCCCATCTATCAGCAAGCCCTTTCATGTCTACTTACAAATTATCTGCTTCCACTGTGAGATTTTTTGTTCAGTAAGAAAAAGAACCATGTTGGTCTTTTTGTTATTGGGTCTTCAGAACCTAGGAGAGAGCCTAATATATGATAAACATTTAATAAATATCTGTTCAATAAAATGAATGAAGAGAGTATGTGACTACATTAAGGAAGGGGGAGGTAATTAGAAGGGGCACAAACAGCTGGCTCCTATAGTTAATTAGGCCTAACATGTCCTATCCAAATCAGTAACAGTATCAACTAAACTGAGCCTTTGCATAAGTAATATGATCATCTGAATAGTCAGTATGTATTTATTTTATTGATAAGTAAATGTATATGCATGTGACTAAAATATTCCCAGATATTTATGTATAAACTGTATTGTCACTGTTATGGTTTGGATGTGAGGTATTCCCCCAAAATCACATGTATAAGATAATGCAAGAAGGTTTAGAGATAAAAGATTGGGTTGTGAGAGCCTTGACCCAACCAGAAAATCAATTCCCCGAAGGGATTAACCGAGTGGTAACTGAAGGCAGGGTGTGGCTGGATAAGGTGGGCATTGGGTTCGTGCCTTTGGGGTATATATTTGGATTTGGTTCATGGAGTGTCTCTCTGCTTCCAGATCCTCGTGTTGATACCGCTGTTGACCGGTGAGGAGTTCTTGCTTCCCCAATGTTGAAGAATAACACCAAAGAAGCACGCCGAGGCAAGGTCAGAGTAGAAATTAGAAGTTTATTAAAGGACAGCAGAAAAGACTTCTCCCGGAGGAAGAAGGGGACCCAAGAGGTGGAATCCGTGGAAGTGCGGTTGTCTCCCCTTTTTATAGTTTTGGTGATGGAATGTAGGTTGGAGGCCCGAGGGGTGGGACACAGGTGGGCTTAATTATCACCTTTTGGGATGGGCTATCTCCAAGTCTGTTGGGGCTGTTTCCTGGGCTCCATTAACATTTCTTTGAGGTGGACTTTGGCCTAGGGCCTTTTCAGGACTTCATTAACATTCCATGAGTTGTCCTGCGTTTTCCCTGAGTCATTCCTAGCATGGCCTCCATTTTAGATTTCGCTCGATATTAGACCCGATTTACCTAACTACAATGACTACCTAATTTTAAAGCTGGCTTCAATGTGAGCTGCGTCCCTCTGCCACAAGCCCCAAGGAATGGAGCAGGCTGAGACCTCTGAAACTATGAGCTCCCAAATAAAGTTTTCCTCTTCTAAAATTGTTTTGATGAGGTCTTTCAGTTGTAGCAGTGAAAAAGCTGACTAAAACAGTCATACGTGTAGTAATGAAACCGCTGTTGACGGGTGACGAGTTCTTGCTTCCCCAATGTTGAAGAATAACACCAAAGAAGCACGCCGAGGCAAGGTCAGAATAGAAATTAGAAGTTTATTAAAGGACAGCAGAAAAGACTTCTCCCGGAGGAAGAAGGGGACCCAAGAGGTGGAATCCGTGGAAGGGCTGTTCTTTCCCCTTTTTATAGTTCTTTCAGTGATGGAATGTAGGTTGGAGGCCTACAGGTGGGCTTAATTATCACCTTTTGGGATGGGCTATCCCCAAATCTGTTGGGGCTGTTCCCTGGGCTCCATTAACATTTCTTTGAGGTGGACTTTGGCCTAGGGCCTTTTCAGGACTTCATTAACATTCCATGAGTTGTCCTGCGTTTTCCCTGAGTCATTCCCAGCATGGCCTCCATTTTCGATTTCACTCGATATTAGACCCGATTTACCTAACTACACTGACTACCTAACTTTAAATCTGGCTTCAGTAATATCATTTATAAATGACTCTACTTGATACTAACAATAAATTTATATGTAGTTTGAATTCAAGCATAGGATTACTGGCCACATGACCTTTGGTCTTTGAACTCTATCACATTAAACAGGGAAACGTATGTTCCCTTTCTACACATGTAGATCTCATCTCCCTGAAGAGATTATAGCTCTGTAACAAGGTCAGTTCATCTTTCTATAGGTTCAGTTCTTCCTCTAAAAACTTGGAATGAGTGCAACCAAAACAGCAGAAACCATCACAATCACAATGATATGATGCATGGAAAACAAACAATCCTTGAAAATATATGCTAAATTAGAAAGTATGCATTATTATAGAGTTATATGAATCATTTTGTAAGAAAAAGCATGCCTGTGTTAACAGCAGACACATTTATTAATAACATCCCTCTCAGAGAAATGCAATATCATCCCTCCTCCCCCACATAGTGCTTTGGAAGCAAATAATGAAATGATCAGTTCAATTTTTCACTATATCATATGTATTCTTCATTTATTTTGTTTGGAGAATTGTAAGTCCCTTTCCTTACTTTTCTCTTATAAGGAAAGATGAATCAAATAAAAATATTGGCAATTTTAAGGTTGTTTTTGTTATTTTTCCTCCTGTGTCCAGTGGGTGAATATCAATAGATTTGTTATTTTTTGAGAGAGAGAGAGGGGGGGGGGAGGAAGTAAGCAAGCAAGCCTGAGACCTGAAATTTAGCAGTCATTTTTATTTCTAGGGCAATTTTCAGTATACTATCCATGGATTTGAAATTGTTCAATTTGGCCTCCCGGCAGAAGGCTGCATGTGGAATCACTCAGTTCATTTAAAAAGGTTTGTGTATTTATCAACCAGCAAATTGATGACTCTCCCCTCCCAGGAACCCAGCCCCATCCTCATTCTCAGGAGCTCTTGTGTTTCAGAAGTGTTATTATAGTGTTCAGGCCCTACTCACCAAACTATTGTCAATTTTACAGGCTTGATTTCTGATAGCCACCTACCTAACTCAATTTACCACATGTTTATTTACCACTTCACAAGTGCCAAGCACTTTTTGAGTCCTGATAGAGAATACAAGGCCTTAAGTTGAGAATGTGACATCGTTCCTGTATTTCCTCTGAACTTACTGTCTCAATTGTGAAATGAGGATGATGACTACAACTTTAATGAATGAGTAGCTAAGAGTAATAGTACTGTATTATTTGGGGATGCTAGAAGAATTAAATGAGCAAAGACATGTAAAACACTTAAAACAGTGTCTGGCACACAGTCACACTAAATATGTACCAGATATCCTATTATTACTATTCTATTTTATACAGAGGAATTTAAGAATCTTAAGGTTTAAGGAACTTAGAGTCACACAGCTTTTAGGAAGTAGATTTAGAAAAATAATCCTTATTTATTTTGCTGCAAAATCTGTCTTAGTTTTGTTGCCACCAAACTTGACAAATGAACAAATAAACCATCCCTTTCTTCTTCAATACCTTTCTATCTAAAGGTTAATTGAATGAACCTGTACTGTTATATCCCTAAATTGATAGTAAGGAACATAGTAAATGTCCTGTAATATGTACTTCTCTCTCTCTCTCTCTCTCTCTCTCTCTCTCTCTCTCACACACACACACACACACACACACACACACACAGAGCAGTACTTTAAGAATACTTATGCCCTTTATACAAATGAGACAACTAAGGTTGGATATCTTCCACAATATCACAGCCAGTGAGTGATAAAGTTGAGATTCTAGCTCAGCTCTGTTTGACTCCAAAAACCACATTTTAAAAACACTTTTTACTAAAGAATCTATTGGCTTTGATGCCATCTTTTACCTTTGGGATTAGTTGCATTCCTGAATAGCTCTCATGAAAATGCAAAGCAGCAGTGTGTACTCCCCATCATACCCTTCCATAGCACTTTAGAACTTCAAATTGCATCTACATACATGCTCTTATTTCAACTTCATAGCTATTTATGGCGTTTCTTGTATATACTTATTTATTTTTTTGTTCTTACTCTGAATCATAAACGGTAGAATTAATTATAAGAAGTTGAAGAGAAAGTCTCCTGCCTTTTTGTTGCTCACACTTCTGTGACAGTTAAAAACAAAATAAGAATTACTATTTTGGGGGAGTACCAGGGATTGAACTCAGGGGCACTCAACCACTGAGCCACACCCCCAGCCCTATTTTGTATTTTATTTAGAGACAGGGTCTCACTCAGTTGCTTAGCGCCTTGCTGTTGCTGAGGCTGGCTTTGAACTCTTTGCAATCCTCTTGCCTCAGCCTCCAGAGCCACTGGGATCACAGGCATTGTTATGCTTGAATTCGGGACCCCCAAAGACCACCAGAGACCCAAGATGGATGTAAGCAGCAAAGAGGTGTTTATTGCAAGCTAGCTCGGTCCTCCGCGCACACACACACAGCAACTGGTGACACTGAGAGGCCCTGAGCCCAGGGTTTGCAGCAGTTTTATACATTTTTTGGAGAGGGCAGGGACTTCACATACATCATAGCAAATCATCACACACCACAGGAAAATCAAATAACAACTCTAAAACATGATTAGCACATTCATTGGCGGGAACAAGTTGGGTAGGGGTGATTGGTCAGTACAAAAGGGGTATTCATTTGAACTGATTGGTTTAAGCCAAGAAGGGTGTATGTGCTGAGCTCCATGGTTTCCCAACTTGTTATCAACCACCATAAACTACTGGGAGGGTCATCTGGCATCCCAGGTATTTCCCTGTCTCATGCTGATTGGTGGCTGCTATGGATCCCCACCTAGCCTGACTGAGTCAGGGACACCTGGTGCAGCAGATCTCTCCTGTAGATAAACAACTTAGCAGGGTGGGAATGTGCCTAGGAGTGCTCTGAGGTCATGTCCCTTCCTTGGACAGGCTTTGCTCTGAGGTAGAGACTGGTTTTCCAGCATGCACCATTGCACCCAGCAAAAATTACTATTTGAAGAGGTTTATTCTTTTTCTCACTCACATGCATGTGATACTTCCAGTTACCAGTGATGATTTCTGCTCCCTCACATGTTGAAGTATATAATATTAGAGAAGCATGCCCACTCAAGCATATAAAGCATGGTTTATTAAAAAGGGGTAACATAGACTTCTCCCCAGAGGAGAGGGGGGCCTAGCAGGTATCCTGGTATCCCAAGAAGGGAGGTGTTCCACCTTTTTATGTCTTAGGCTTCTTCCTTTGTTCTCTGGTTCTCTTCCTCTTCTCTTTCTCCTCCTGGCATACATGACTAGGCCCAGGAATGCTCAGTGGGATGGCCAAAATGTGGAGAACAGTTGGGCTAAAGGGGAAAGGGCAGGATTGAGCAACCCTGGACAATTAATTAATGACTTTTACAACTCAATATAGTAAGGGCAATTCCTGGGACTGGTTACCTTACCAACAGGGTGGAGCAGGAGCAGGTTATCTTGATAGGGTGGAGGAAGGGCTCCGAGGCATTTCAGTCCCTCAGGGGGCAGTCTCCAACTTCCAAAACTCATTCAAATTGTCCTTGATCTGACCAGACTCCATTTACCTATCTATGCTGACTGCCTGTCTAATTCTGGTTTCACATGTGTGTATTTGTATGTACACACAGTGTGTATAGGCATATATATGAATATATATATATACACTCACATTTGTATATGTGCACACACATACATACATAACATATGCAAAATTATTTGCACTCTCTTGTAAATGATGTACCCCATTTATATCTGTGTACTCTACTAAGTTCACACACACATATATATGCACAATATTCCTTTAGATAGATGTGTGTGTGTGTGTGTGTGTGTGTGTGCGTGTGTGTGTTGTACCTTCCTTCCCTTATCTGTCACCCTTCTTTCCTTCCTTCCTTCCACAATAATCAAACCTTCAGGAAGCACTTACTAGGAATCAAGAATTTAAGGCATGCCTTCTGCCTGCTTGTATTATGCCAATAAGAATCCAATTTTGACAGTGAAAGCCAGCCACCTCATTTCGTGATGATGTGTTCTTGTATATTTATATAGGCAGTGAAAGTCTCTTCATGCTGCTCAAGGGATTTGGAAAGGAGAGCAAATTGTGCTCCACTGCATTCATGGATTAAGTATTACCCATCAGTACAGTTTTGATTTGAAGAAGCCAAATGCCTGGAGTCCTCAGGTGAAAATTGTGTGTTCCTTGTTATCTGGGGCTAGGGTATCACTGCTGGAGTTAATTACCTAAAGAGCTCTGCACAGAATTCATGTAGCTGTGTCAAGCTTCTCTTCTAAATTAGAAAATATAATTGCAACACATAAAAATAAGTCTTTGTATTTACTCTAATGAACTTGCTTCTCAGTTTTGCTAGGGACATGGAAAACTAATAGCAGGGTCGATATAATGTCTCTATGGTAATTATCACGCCACTTCTTTACTTTTCCTTTATTCTTCTCATGTTACATTTTAATGTGTTTCTGTTCAAGTCAATTCAATTTATCAGTAGGCAAGAGGCATGAAACAGGTCTGATCTGATTTGCTTTGGATCTACTTACAAGTAAACTGGAAAATTCAATTTTCAAGTTCAGTTTTCAATCAGATGCACATGAGAAGAACAATAACTGATTTGGGGGATACCATCATTTATAGAGGTTTAATCTGATGCAAATACAAAAGAAAATATTAACATAGATTTTGCAAATGCAAAATGTTCATCACCTTCTTGCTTCTCCATTAAGAAGGGATTTTAGGGTCACAATCTCTAATACTGCAGCCCACAAGTGATCACAGAATTATAAAATATGAAGACTCAACACATCTTCAAATGCAGTACCTCTTAAACTGGGGTGTACATACTGTATGTAGAAATCCATGAAGAGTTTGGAAGATGTACCTGGATGTAGCTAGTTTCAAAGAGAATGTGTTTTTCAGCCCTCCTGCTTCTCTATTGACATCTTTCTAAAATCAGTTTCCTGGAAGCACCTTCAGCATAAGGCTCCAGGCAGTTCCCCTTTCTCAGCTCTCAGTGCTAGACCTTTTCCTACTTTACAAAAGAAAGACTATGTTTTCCTGTCCTTTACATCACAACATGGGGTATTGCTCTGGGGGATGAAAAAAAAAATCCCAAGACACTGAACAAATTTGAAAGACTGTAACTGTTGAAAATGTCAATCAAACTACCACTACCACAGGTTTACACATTCTTTGCAATGTATATGGTTTCCAATGCTTTCCTTTCAACCTCATTGAAAGGGAGCCTAAGTCAGACAAGAGCTAGTAAATCTTCAATATGTAAATCAGAAGCAGTTTGAATGCATGAACAACATTACTAAAATAAAACTTTTTCCATCCTGTAATGCACACATGCAGATGTGCACTAGGGGTATTTGATTGACTGATGAACTCAGTTCTAGCACAATTAATTAATATTTGTTTGTGCACATATAAACTCATTGAAAAAATTATTCTTATCCAATTCATTTAAGAAATACATTTCACATAAATGTATTTTTATGTTTACATTTATGTTTATATTTTTATCCAAATGATCAACTCTATTCTACTGAATATGAATAGTTGTAACTCAATCCTGAGGGTTTTTTTTAAGCCCATAAGAAAGTATGGTCACACAAAACTTTTAAATGAAAATTTCATTTGTGTATATAAAATACATATTTCTGTATGAAGGAAATATGATTTTATGTTCAAAAAACCACTCAAGCATAAAATACATTATATTACTAGAAAATCCTGTAAAGAATGGCTCTAAGACTTATAAGATAAAGGGAACAATGTTAACTTTCTGAGTTTTAATATAGATTGTGTTCTTGTTAATGGATAATGGAGTATATCCACTTGTTTTCATACATATATTATTGATTGTATTTGAAAGAATGATGAAATATTTTTATTTTATTTTAAACAATATTTGTAATATGCTGTAATGTATGCTCTTTTGTGACCAGGTAAACACATAGTGAAAATTTTTAGCTTTTAATTTATAGGTACATAAGGGAGTATTTTAAAAGCTTATTTTTATGGTCAATGAAATTTTTTAAATGTTTCTGAAACAATTTTTAAATCATTTTCACAGTGGAAACCTTCATTTAAATGAACTCTTACAAGGACTCCCAATACTGTATATAAAATTGACCTGCTTGGAACAACTGTGCTTCCATTTTTTAACCCACCTCCCCCCTCTGATTCCCACAGCAGCCATAGAAGTACCTTTTTTGCATCCCCCAGAGTTTTCAAATCGCTATCCTAGTACAATCTCTTATTTTACAGTTGGGAAGTAGTGACTCAGAGCTAATGAGTAACTAAATTTTCCCCAAATCCAAGTTATCCAATATCAAGTCTTAAGTGTTTTGTATTTGAAAAATGCAACATAGGCCATCACAAGATTTTATTCTGCTCTCATGGATCAATGTAGCCTTTAATAAATCATGGAAAATGAGTGTTTAATATACAATGACTTTGTCCTGTGGCTTTTAGACACCATAACTTCAAACTCCCCTTTTGCAAGTTTTTGGCATAGTTTTCCCATACATGTCTTCCCTTTTATTGGAAGAGGCTTAGGTAATTTAACCACTGGAGTAAAACTTCAGTATTGAATGCTAAGGAAATGCAGATATTAAATAAAAATTATCAATGGTCAGTCTTATGCAAACACAGGAACCACACCTGGAGGCTAATCAGTAGAAATATTAATGGCACCATCAAGGCCTGTTTCAAATGTAAAAAACCTTGAGGCTCACCTGTGCTAACACCTCCGGCCAACTCCTTTGTCCAAGCGGTGAAAAACAGAAGGTGGGGGTAAATCCAGTGGAAAGTAAGATGATACCCTTGAGACTTTTTCAATGCCTATTTACATACATTTTACTCTTTGTTCTACGCAGAAGGATATATATACTCCTAAGCTGGCACATCAAAATGGGTTTTTGTTATCAGGCTCCCTCCCTCATTATCTCTCCTCACTTAAATAAATCCTTCTCCATTTACTCTTCTGTGATTATCCTGGGTTTTATTCTTCAAAATTTGCAAGACAATAACGCAAAGGAAATTGGCAAGTGAAGATTCTACTATCCTCTCAAACTTCTGGTTTCATCTGACTGGAGTAAAACTTCAGTATTGAATGCAAAGGAAACTGAGTAAAATATTCTAATTTTGTAAGAAATATTATTTTATAATTTTAGGAGAAATATTCAATTATATAAGAATACAAAGAAAGGACATTTATTACTATTCAATCTGAGGTGGTATAAACCTTATCACAAATGAGTAAAACGAGTGATAGTGTTTAGGTCTATTTTAAGACGTGGGTAACACAAGACTCAATGTTCTTTAGTGTACGAATATTAATTGCTAGACCCCGAACTAATGGGGAGGATGAACATGGCTCTAATTTCTTGAAACTCATATATGTAAAACCTGATGATGTGTAAATATATCCATGTAGATTATGTACTGCTTAACTAAATTCATTTTAAATAATAGAATCCAAAGGCAGGACCTGTTTCATCTAAATAAAGCCATACTACTCTTCAACATAGTTTTAATGATTCCTTATTTTAAAAGTCATTTTGATGTCTTGCTGAAATGACCTTTTTTTTTTTTCTGGTAAGAATTGAAAAAAAAAAAACAACTAAAAAATTCAAGAAGCCCCTCTTCTGCCTGCCACTTAATACATAACTTAATTCTGGAAACAGAGAATTGCAACATCCCATGTTTCTGTTGAAAAACCAGACTCTATCTCAGAGCAAAGCCTGTCCAAGAAAGGGACATGACCTTTGTCCTTGGAAAAACCCACAGAGCACTCCTTAGCACATTCCCACCCTGCTAAGTGGTTTATCTACAAATAACAGGAGAGATCTGCTGCGCCAGGTGTCCCTGACTCAGTCAGGCTAGGTGGAGATCCATAGCAACCCCTAGCCACCAATCAGCATGAGACAGGGAAATACCTGCTAAGAGAGGCTATGATGTATGTGGGGGTCCCTGCACTCTCCAAAGAATGTATAAAAATGCTGCAAACCCTGGGCTGGGGCCTCTCAGCGTCACCAGTTGCTGTGTGTGTGTGCGGAGGACCGAGCTAGCTTGCAATAAACACCTCTTTGCTGCTTAGCAAATCATCACACACCACAGGAAAATCAAATAACAACTCTAAAACATGACTAGCACATTCACTGGCGGGAACAAGTTGGGTAGGGGTGATTGGTCAGTACAAAGGGGGTATTCGTTTGAACTGATTGGTTTAAGCCAAGAGTGGTGCTGAACTACATGGTTTCCCAATATGTTATCAACCACCATAAACTACTGGGAGGGTCATCTGGCATCCCAGGTATTTCCCTGTCTCATGCTGATTGGTGGCTGCTAGAGGGTTGCTATGGATCTCCACCTAGCCTGACTGAGTCAGGGACACCTGGTGCAGCAGATCTCTCCTGTTATTTGTAGATAAACCACTTAGCAGGGTGGGAATGTGCCTAGGAGTGCTCTGTGTGTCTTTCCAAGGACAAAGGTCATGTCCCTTCCTTGGACAGGTTTGCTCTGAGGTAGAGGCTGGTTTTTCATCCGATTACACAATTTCTGACTTGAAATCTTCAGCTCTATAGGATAAAACATGAAATAATGAACTGCTTAGATCTGTATTGACAGTTAAATTAACAAATTCCATTGCCAACAAAATGGCTCACTGTTAACTGGATTTGTAGTTAGAAAACAATCCCTGGGGGCTAGGGGCTGTAGCTCAGTGGCTGTGTTTGCCTATCATGTGGGAAGCAGTGGATTCCATTGATTCCCTAGCACCACATTAAAAAGAAAGAGAGAAAAGAAAACATTTCCCAATCTTGATGTAAATATGTCCTCCCTTTTTGCTTTGTTTCCTGTCTGCACTTAGCTCCGAGCTGCTACACTTTTCCTTGTACACACCTCTCCAGTCTCATTGCACTTAGATTTCTGTATACACACCAGGTTGGTTCATTGTTGCTTCAGCCTTAGCACTAAACTTTCCCTTAGTCTGGAATATATTTCCTGTAGATAAGAGCATGACTTACTCTCCCACTTTTTTCCAAGACTTTCCCCTGTTTTCCAAATTTCTTTGCACAAACTGGGGAATATTTTTTTTTTTTTTTTGTCTGAAGGAATAAACGAATCTTTGTTTCTAGTACCATGAAACTAAAAAAAAAAAAAAAAAAAAAGAAAAGAAAAGAAAGAAAGAAAACAAAAAACTTTTTAGTTTGAAAGGACAAAGTAATATATGAATATAAGACAATAGCACTTTAAGAAAAAGTAATCCAGGGAAAAGATAAAACAACTGCTTACAGAGGAATTTTCTAATGGTCACTTTATATTAGGAAAGAGAACAGGAGAAAAGGAGAACGTGAATGAGCACAGGCAATTTGGTTAGATCCAACTCATTTTGCAAAGTAAGACTCAAAAGGAACCACCTGCAGGATTCCTACTGTGACAAACTGAATTTTGTCACCTGTGGTGTTGACTGGCCCTCAGAACTGGAAATAAGTCTAGTGCTAATAGAAATAGTCTATCTTCCTTACAAGTGAAACTTGAATGTTACAGACAATAGAGAACTCATGTTTTAAAATGTATTACGTATTATCAGCCCTAGTAACAGTGTTTAAATTCAATTCACAAAACCACTTTAGATTAAGGCAGCATAAAAAAGGAATCTGTCAGTGCCAATGCTGTGAAGCAACCAAAATTAAATTTTACTGTGCACTCAAAATTTAAAGCTGATTGAATGCAGGTTAATAAGCTAATTATATTGTCTTTTAAGGTAACTTCTTATATGGTGCTAATTACTTGCAAATAAGCTAATCTTCCATACAATACTCTTTCATCCCTGTTTTATTACCCAATCCTGAGTTAAATTTTGGAATAATATGCATATATAGAGAGAGACAAGACTATATATATAAACTATCTTTAGCTTTGAGATTGACCCCATATATTCTGTTCCTCTAATGCACTCTACAAAGCACATTGAGATATATGTAACTTGCTTTGAAAATGTTACTCTGCCTTAAATATAATCCTGAAAATAAATGAAAAGAACTCTTACAAATATGGATGAGGTCAGCATCAGCAGACAGAAATGAAAACTGAGAGTCAAGTAGGAAAATTACAAAATTCAGATAAAGTTGTATCTTTCAATGAAGACAAGCAGCTGCTCTCAGGAACAGATTATATTTCCATGTGGCAGAAGGTCTACTCTTTCTAATAATGCTAACACATGGCCCACGATCCTCAGATAAAAAACTATTACCTCAGAGAAGGAGCTGTCAAATTATAGTTCCAAAGTGTACTTGTTTGAAAAGACCGATCATGGAATGTGTATAAATGGACCCATATTCAAGTAGTTTATTTCTAGTTGGCTGTGAGTAGGAAAAGCTGAATGAAGCCAATGGTTGGGTTTAAGTCAAGGATAATTCAGTGACTTACCATGTGCCTAGTGTTGTGCTTACTTGTGATAAACACCTATAATTCTTGTCCTTTCCCATTTACTTATCTCTTCCTATGTGGTATTTTAAAAACATTAGCTCACTATTTTCCAGAAATGGATTTCGGTTCTCCCTGCCTTCACTCTTTCCTCTTACAATCTTTTTCCCTTTAAAGTTATTCTAAAAGTTCCTTTTCATGTGAGCCTTTCTAATATGGCCACATAGGAGAGTTTCTACACAAACTGGCAAACAATGTTACATAATCACCAAAGTGATACCCCATAATTTTTGCCAAAGTTCTACCAGTTAGAAGTAACTCACAGGTCCTCCCCGTATACTCAAGGAAGGGGATTCCAGAAAGGATTGAAAACAAGGAGGTGAGAACTAGGGAGCCACCTTAGAGCTCTCTATACTGTATTACAGCTAGGTGGATAGAAATGTCATTTACTATAATGAGGAACAATTGAGACTAGACTGTTTATAGTGGGGCTAGAGAAATGTGAGTTTGGAGATCATGAATTCTCTAATGGATATCTTGAATTTGAGAATTACTTGAGGCATGTGTTTGCAGATGTAGTCAGTAGTACAAATAGATCTACAATTTTGAAGAAAAGTTTGAATAGAAACTTCTTAACATATATAGGCAGCTATAATATGGGAGTAGAAGATATCATGGAGAAGGGAGAAGCCATAGTCCAAAGGACCTTTAATATTTGAGAGCTCAGAAAAGGAGACATATTCAAAAGACAAATATCTATTCAGTGCCTATTGTGTTAGGTGTTGTTTTTTTGTAATTGGTACACATTAATTATACAGAATGGTGGGTTTAATTATGGCATATTTATACATGCATATAACAGTTGTATCAAATTCGTCTCCCATGACCTCCCCTTACCCCTCCCTCTCCTGTTGGTCCCCTTCCTCTACACTGATATAATCTTCCTTTTACACTCATGATATTACTTTTCTCCCCTTCCTCTAATTTCCATATATTAGAAAAAAAATTATACATTGTTTTTGGCATTATCTATTATATACGCCTGGAGTTCAGATGAGTTATCTGGTTGGGAGAATAAATAGTGTGAAATGTTTTTGGATGGGGACATTGTATCTAAGGGAATAGCACAATTACTTGCAAGTAGTAGGTATTAAGTCTCTAATGAATTAAAGAATTACACTCCCCTTTCTCTCTCTCTCTCTCTCTCTCTCTCTCTCACACACACACACACACACACACACACACACACACACACGGGGGTACTGTTTAAAAATTAGGGTAATTATTTAAATCTCTCTCTCTGAGAGATGGGGAGTAGTCCTAGGAATGGGAGATTATAGCCTTCTGAATTATGTGTCTTCCTCATTAAGTTTAGGATATTTTTATATACTTTTTTCTAGATTACAGGGTTCCTTTAAGATTTAACCATGACAGGATTCATATTATAAGGAATAAAATAAACAGTGCTATAGAATCAATAAAGTAACTCCCCACAGCAAACTAAAGAATAACTGCTTCAAATACAGGCTTTGTGCTAACATAATTCTTCCTGATTTTCTATAACCTGTGTGGTGGCAAAATTCAGTATGTAATTAGAAATCAATGGTTTCTCTTAAAGTTATACAGATTGATGGACATTTGTGTTACTTAACTAGAAAATGAATGTAGGTTACTGAGCAATAACTGCTTAGAAGCTAAAGAACAAAGAACTTAAAGCATTTCTTGCTTAGATCTTATATTGAAAATATTTCTGAAAGCAATACATGTACTCAACAAAATCCACTTATAAGTATTTCTAGATAAGTAAAAAATAAAATACAATCAAATAAGCTGAGCTAAAAAAGTGCTTTAATTCATTATGCTTTCGTTAATACACGAAAAAAATAGGTTCAATAGTTCGAACATCTCCAAGAATAAAAGCAAATAAAAGTTATCCAAGTATATGAAAATGTTAATTCTTAAGATCCAGAGATTTAGAAAAGACAAATTAAGCTTGCAGAGCAGTAACTCACAATTAAGTGAAAGTATCAGTCACAAAAATCCAAATAAACAGAGCCTTTTCTCTGAAATATTGAGGTCTCATGGAATTCAGATGCTGTCACTTCACCCTGCTCAAATATAATCTGATAATATGTAAGTAGATGTTGCAAAATAACACAAAATTGTATTTGGCAGATTTTGGGGAATAGGAGTTGACTGTTAAGACCTTCATGGAACTCTGAGTTGAAACATATCACTACAATAAATGCTTTTCTCCATCAAATGTAATATGCTAGATCTTTAAAAGTAAATAACCCTTTCAGACTAATAATGTTTTATCTAGCATTTCATGGACAGTATTTTTTTCCATCAAATTAAACAGAAATTACATTTGTTTTGTTTCTATGTAAAGTAAATGGTAGTTGGCTTGTTGATGCCCAAAATGTGAGCTACCATGAAATCTTTTCTCCCTCTCTTTCATTTAGGCCCAATTTTATTATCTTTTTTGTTGTTGTTGTTGTTTGTTTCTGAAGACTATTGTTTTCTTAGACTTGATTGTACCTATTTTCATTTTTAAAGAAGCAGTTGATTTCTTTTGGAACCATTTTTTTTTTCACCAAGACATAGCTGTTTAACCAGTTTGTAAGAATGATAACATAAGTGGCAAGAGAAGCAGAAGAGATTAATGAAGTCAAGCAGAGGTGCAGACACTGGAAAAGTGGCTGCCCATTTTTAGTTGGCCATTTCTTAAAAGTGTCAGTCATGACCTATTATGATTTTTCTAGGTGCCCCCATACAAATAAAGATTATTAATGTTATAAATTAATATTCTAGAAGTCCTTTTCTGGTTGAAACACCAAAAGCTAAAGAACATGAAATACATGCAGAGAGGGAGTTTTTGTTATGGTTTTAGAAAGTGACATGCATGCATCAGAAACTATACTTTAAATTTTGCATTTTCGTTTTTTCCTGGCCTAGCAACATGCAGTACTCTCATCTCTGGTGATACTGGGTAGCAACAAGGATTCAGATCCTAGTCAGCCACAAGATCATGAAGGGAAACAATGGATACTCTGTGGGGTTCTGTGTTGCTAAGATAGGATGCCCAGTAGTCCAGATGAATTAAATACATTTCAATTTACAATGTTTTCAACTTAACAATTGGTTGGTAAGTACAAGGAGCGTGTGTGTGTGTGTGTGTGTGTGTGTGTGTGTGTCTGCTACCCAAAATACCATAAACTTGGTAGCTTGTAAGCAAGAGAACCTTGTTTATTTCTTACAGTTCCAAAGGCTGAGAATCCCCAGAGCAAGATGGAGCCAGACTCACCATGTGATGAAGACCCACTCTGTAGATCATAGATAGTGTGTTCTAGGAATGGCAAAAATCCCATGCAGTCTCTTATAAGGGCACTAAGCCCACTCATGAGGATACTCCCTTTATGATATAATCATTCCCCTAATATCCCCTGTTATGGTTTGGATGTGAGGTATCCTTCAACAGCTCGTGTGTGTGTGTGTGTGTGTGTGTGTGTGTGTGTGTGTGAGACAACAGAAGGTTTAGAGGAGAAATGACAGGGTTATGAGACCTTTACCCAATCAGTGAATTAATCCCTGAATGGATTAACTGAGTGGTAACTGAAGATAGGCAAGGAAGAAGGTAGATCATTGGGGATATGCCTTTGGGTTATATTTTGTATCTGGCAAGAGAAGTCTCTCTCTAGGCTTCCTGGTGTGATGTCTTGGGCTGCTTCCCTCTGGCACTCTTCCACCATGATATTATGCCTCACCTAGAGCCCAGAATAATGGAGTGGACCTTCTATGGACTGAGACCTCTGAAACCATGAGCCCACAAATAAAATTTTCCTTGTTTACAAACTTCTTTTCAGGTTTTCTAGTCATAGCAGCATAAAACTGACTAAAACATCCCCCGCCTTTGTAACATCACCCTGGAAGTTAAGATTCAACGTATAAATTTTGAAGGAGCACAAACAATAAAATGATAGCAATAGACATAGATCCAGATAATGATTTACTTTTATGTAACATCATTCTCAAAGTACTTCATAGCTTTTTATTTTCCATAATCTCTTGTTATTTTATATTGTGTAGGAAGGACATTTTGTCAATGAGAACAATAAAATTCAGAGAAAGTGAGTAACTTTTTGATGGTCACATAGCTATTAAGTTGCATATATACTATAGTTACTATCGCTGTAAATAACTGACTTTAAAATTGAGTGGTTTAAAACCACAAATATTGTATTACATCTTACATATTCTGTAGTTAGGGAATTTGGGAAGGAATGAGTTGAATAATTCTTCTCTCCTCATGGCATCAATTGAGGTCACTTAGTGCTACTCACCTGATGGATGGAATAGTATGTAGGATATAAGACCCTTTAATCTAAACTTTGGAGAGAATAATGAAGAACTCTGGAATGAACTGGGATGTTTTCTCAATGTCCTATTTCAGCTTCTCCAATATGGTGATCTCAGGAAAATCACCTTCTTATATGATGCTTATTTTCTCCCAGAGTCAGTGTACAAAGTGAACTTGGCAGAATGGGTCTGACCTTTTCCAACCTAGCCTTAGTTATCGTATAGTATCCATTATGCTGCATTGTAGTAGTTGCAAGCAATCATATTGTCTATCCAGTTTCCAATTAGACTTCACCTTTTGACTGCAGTGTGGCAAAATCAGGTTTTTAAAGAGATGCTTGGGGAACCGATTTTAGGGAATGCACTATTTCATAAATGCCAAGACTAAAACTCTGGTCTCATGGTACAAAATTTCATAGTTTCTGCTGAATCTGTTTCATATACATGAAAGTGTGGACCCACAGACAAAAACATAGACGTATACAGTGACAAACATAGTCGCACATTAATTAGAATGTAACCTCCACAAGGGCAGTATATCATCTGTGTTTTATTTATCATAGAATCAGCATGGAAGGTATTTTACATATATATATATATATATATATATACACACATACACAAACACATACATATATATGATATGATATGAATGAATGCATTGATTTCAAATGTAGCACATTTCCTATTTAAAACATCATATAAATTTAAATTCTGATCAATTTAATTATAGTTGCTTTAGTTGCATTTTAAAAACTAATTTGGGTAGTTTTGATTGATACTTCCATGCATTAAAAAACAAAAATAAATTGTAACCCTAGAAAATAAACAAATAATTTAGCAACTTTGTATAAAATAGTGCCGGGAGCCATAAAAACACATTGGATAAAAGCTGCATCAACAAATGGTGCTGAGAAAACTGGAAATCCATATGTGGCAAAATGGAATTGAACCCTTATCTCTCACCATGCACAAAAGTCAACTTAAAGTGGGTCAAGTATCTAAATATTAGACCAGAGACCCAGAGCTTACTAGAAGAAAAAGAAGGCCCAAATGTCCATCATGTTGGCTCGAACTGACTTCCTCAACAAAACTCCTAAAATGCAAGAAGTAAAATCAATAATCAATAAATGGGATGGTATAAAAATAAAAAGCTTCTTCACAGCAAAGGAACATGAAGAGATAACCTACAGAATGAGAGAAAATCTTTACCACCGGCACCTCAGATAGAGCACTAATTGCCAGGATATATAAAGAACACAAAAAAATTAATAAGCAAAAACCAAATAATGCAATCAATAAATGGACTAAGGAACTGAGCAGACACTTCACAGAAGAAGAAATATGAATGGTCAACAAATATACGAAAACATGTTCAACATCTCTAGCAATTAGAGAAATGCAAATTAAATCTACACTGAGATTTCATCTCACTCCAGTCAGAATGGCAATTATCAAGAATAAAAATAACAATGAATGTTGGCAGGATGTGGGGGGAAAAGGTACACTTATACATTGCTGGTGGGACTGCAAATTGGTACAACCACTCTGGAAAGTAGTATGGAGATTCCTCAGAAAACTTGGAATGGAACCACCATTTGACCCAGTTATCTCACTCCTCAGCATATACCCAAAAGACTTAAAATCAGCATACTATAATGACACAGCCACATCAATGTTTATAGTAGCTCAATTCACAATAGTTAAGTGCCCTTCAAAAGATGAATGGATAAAGAAAACGTGGTATATATACACAATAGAATATTACTCAGCATTAAAGAAGAATGAAAGTCATACCTGTAAAATATGTATACATATATGTAATATTTCAAATACACTCTACTGTCATGCATATTTAAAAAGAATAAATAAAAAAATTCCAGGATTATTTCTAGGTAGGTGTTTATTTATAAACACCTACCTAGAAATGTGATTAATAACTTCTATGCCCTTGTAAAATTTGCTGTATTTTTTTTTGTCAATATACATGAAGTGTCCGTTTGAATTATGAAGGCCTCTAGAATTATACTCTTTTCTCTTTATCTGCATTTACAACTTTATGTGAGCTTCATCCCCACCCCACATTCCCCAGTATTGGAGATTGAATCCAGGACCTCACACATGCCAACCAAATAGTCTACCACTAATGTACATAGTCCTGATTTCTAGAATTGTGATAGTTGACTTCTCCCTTTGAACTTTTTCTCTGTGTTTGTTATGATTTCACACATTGTGCTTTATACAGATTTTAGAATTATCTTACACTGGCATGGAATATCTTGAAGACAGCCCAATTTAATTCATAGTGAGAAGAAAAACGTATATCCGGCCTTTACTTCTAAAGATTTTTTCCTTAACTAAAAAGAATCAAATTTTACACTAAAAGTGAGTGATAGACTGGGGGCAATGCAGAAACAATTTGTAATAAACAGGTGTGTGGAGACAGCCATTTGTGTTAAGTGACAATTTGTCATTTGTGGTGAAAGGTATTTTCTAGGAGGAATAATTAAACTTGGCCTACATCCAAAATGCATATTCTTAAACCCAAGGAAAAAAAACACTAGTTTCACAAGTGAGCAATGATTATGTCCTTCAAGTACACTAGAGAAACTCAGTTTTGAAATGGCATACATACACAATGAATATGTTTCTTGATTAATTCACTTCAATTAGGTTCTTTGAGACTTATAGATGAAGTGTCTCTGAGTGAAAATCTTTGTTCATGACTTATTTTGACCCTTAATTTTTAGTACAGTAATCAACTTATTTATAATAGGAAATGAAAATTTTAAGAAATTAAAAAAAAAAAATATATATATATATATATATTAGTTGTAATGGACACAATACCTTTATTTTATTTATTTATTTGTATGTAATGCTGAGGATTGGACCCAGGGCCTTGCACGTGCTAGGTGAGTGCTCCACCGCTGAACCACAACCCCAGCCACTAGTTTAAGAGAACTTTATATGACTCTGAAAACAGTGGATTCCATGATCTCAACTTTTTGAACTTGAATTATTATCTGGGAGGGCAATATGGCTCTGGGGAGATGATTTAGCATCCACAGTCTTAAATCCGTATTTTTGAGATAGAAAAACCAGCTCGAATAGAAGTAGAGCTCTGTATGCTATTGCACAACAGAAAGATTACAGATAACAATAATGTACTACATCTTTCAAAAAGGTTGAAGACAGGATTTTGAATGTTTTCACTATAAATAAATGATGAATGTTCAAGGAGATAGAAGTGTTTAACCTGATTCAAGCATTACAGTGTGCATGTATTGAAACATCACATGGTACCCCATAAATATGTATCCTTTTTATGTTTGATTTAACAGTTAAAAGTAAGTTTAAATTAAAATAGGAATGAAACACACATATGTGTATTTATGTACTTATGTTAGTGTATATATAAGTGTATATATATATATATATATATATATATATATATATATATATATATATGAAATACATATGAATTGGTCCAAATATATAACCAGTCTGTAGAAGAAATACAATTCATATTTTCAAACTTCTGGTGGGCTTATTCCAAGATGGTCCAAAGTGCAACAACCTTTGAAATCTTCTTTCATTTGAATATAGTGATCTGAGTCACAATTAGACTAATTTCAGACATCACATGTCAAAAAGCAAAATACTAAATCATTAAAGACATATCTTACTTGGTCCTTTAAAATAAAGTTTGGTGAATGTTGTGAGCAGGGCCTGTGGTATTCTTTACTATTTATGCTGCATCATTAGAAGCATGAATGTCACTGGTCTAGGTGTCATGAGGGAGAGGAGCAGCTGGCAAAAAAGGACAGGTGAAAAGAAATATTGAACTCCACCAGATCAGGGGGTATTCATCAAGAGGACAATTGCTATTTATGGTGCAGCCTTCAAATGTTCTCTTTACATATGGTAGTAAGTAAGGTAAGTCACCTCAGTGTAGGCATAAAATAACAAAGAATCTTACATTTTCAATTAGATCTACTTGAACATCCATTAAAATTTATTCTAAGCTTATATCTCACATACAAAAGAATATTGTAGAATTCCATAAAAACATTATTATAAATAACTGTTTTTCTGATTACAAGTAGTAGGTGTTAATTATGAGATTGCAAAATGTCTGTATATTTATAGACATATAAATAAATGAGATTTAGTTGTTAGGCTTTATGATATCTTAAAGACTTTACTTCTAGTCATTTTATATTGTTCTCATAGAGGTATGCAAATATATACATGTACACTAAAGCACACCTAATTTATGCTATGTTATTAAAATTCCATAACCTACTGTTTTGTTCCTGACATGTTATAAGTATTTTCCTGGTATTTGACAATTCTGTCTAAGTGATATTGTGATGACCACGTAAAATCATGATGATTATGTAAAGGAGCATAACATGAATATCACAGGTTCTTTAACTATTCTCTTGTTGAATAACTGTTACTTCCAAATTTGCTACTGTGAGCAATGATGTCCTAAAGATTTAGGTAGATAATTATTCTTTATACTCCTGATTATTTCCTTAGGATAGTTTCCTTGATATTGAATTATTTTATCAAATGATTTGATACTTTTAACATATATATATGCCAATTTGTTTTTCAACAATTGCTGATAGTGTTTATGAAGTTGCTAACTGATTTTTAGCTTTGTGATTCTGATGGCAAGTGCAGGAATTTAGGTGATTGGCTCACATTTTCAGTATGTTTCCACTAAATCAGTTCAGATTGTGCGGCCTAACGGGCCAGATTTCAGCTATACATGTGGTTAACTGCAGGACGTTTAGTAATTGTATTTTGTTATTATTTTGATTGAGAATTTTATCTTCCTAACAATTATGCATAATATATTAAGAAACTCTGTATTCCAAAGGATGGTACTCAATCCAAGCACACCTCAAAGGAACAGATTTCTATGCCAAATATCATGCTTTTCTCTGTATTCCTTGATAATGGATCATAATTTAGCACTTTGTGTTCACACACAGAAGATTGGTCCAACTATTAAATTTAAGCTTGGGTTATACATCTCCAAGTTTTTTTCTGAATGACTGAGTTAATTACAGCTCATTTTAACCCTGCTTTTATAAAGACATGTGTAGGAGGCTTCTTTCAAACACATTTTGTATCTCTTTACATTCATGGGAACATGCAGAAGAATAATCAAATCTTAGAATTTCTGCTGCTTCCCTGTGTCAATTTCTCCCAGCTCTCTTCCTCTAGAGCCAGAAGCTATATAAGTACTTGCCTTGCAAGAAAGATCTACTTACAGAAAAAACTGCAGCTATCAGTTTGTCTTTCCTATGTGTTTCTCCACTCTAAAGAGGGCAGAAAGAAAAGAAAAGAAATGCATTAAGTGTGAAGGAGATGGTCTCACATATGTCACCCTTAGGATTCTTCTGAGAAATAAGGATTTTTTTGGCCCCTCTATAAGAGGAAGAAACTGAGGAGTTGGGGTTTAGAAAGGCACTGCTTCAAAGACACTCCAGTATTAAGGAGCAGAACATGTCTGACTTCTCAAAATGTTTTTTGATGCAGGACTCCAAGGGCCCATAAGTTCTTGACAGTAGTTTTTGTTCTTTATGCTTATGTCCTTTTTCTTTGGAATCCTCTGAAGCAGAACAGTGGATTACGGTCACATCATGCATCTCTACATTGTCTGCTGCTCACTCACCAAATCAGCCTTTCCAAACCAGTATTCCCTTCATCTGATCTTGTCATGTCTCAGTGGGGCTTCAAAACTGATAAGTAAAGTGGATATAGCACAGTACTGAAATAGATAACATGGTGAGATTCAAATGTTTTTTTCTTGAATATTTTCTCCAGAACTAGTGTTGTTAAGAAATCAAAAAAGAACACAGCTTTATTTTTATAATAATATTATTTTATCATATGCACTTAATCATAATTATGTACACTTATGGAGTACATTGTTATGTCTTGATATATGGGTGGTATTATTAAATCACATTAATTAATATATTCATTTTTATGGTGAGAATTTGAAATTTACTCTGTTATTTTTAAATACATAATTATTGACTATAGGTACTGTGCTGTGAAATCGATGTCAAAAATCTCTTCCTCCTATCTGAAACTTTGTACCCCTTGATCAACATCTCCCCATTTCCTCTATCCCCATATCTTAAACCACTGATAATCACCTTCTACTCTCTACTTCTGAGTTCAGTTTTAGCTTCTACATATAAATGAGACCATGTTTTTTTTCTTCTGTACCTGCCTTAACATAACATCCTCTAGATTCATCCATGTTTTCACAAATGACAGTATTTAATTCTTTTCATAGCTGAATACTATTCCATTATGTTTATGTACCAAATGTTCCTTATCCATCCATCATTTGATGGACACTTAGGTTGCTTCCCTATCTTGGCTATTGTGAACAGTGCTGCAGTGAAAATGGGTGTATACTCAGAAAATGGAAATGAAAAGTTTTATGGTGGTTTCATGTCTAATTTTTTTGAGGAAACTCCATACTATTTTCCATGATAATTGTATCCATTTACACTTTTACAAACAGTGTTCAAGGGTTCTGTTTTCTCCACAACATCACCAAGGCTTGTTTTTTTCTTCTCTTTTTGATAAGAACTATAACAACAGGTGTGAGGTGATATCTCATTGTGCTCTTAATTTGCAGTTCCCTGATGATTAGTGATTCTGAGCATTGTTTTCCATGTACTTGGCTGTTTGTATAACTTCTTTTGAGAAATGTTGGTTCAGATACTTTGCCTACTTTAAAACCAGGTTATTTGTTTTCTCTCTATTGAATTGAGTTCCACATATATTTTGGAACTCAACTCAATAGGGAGAAAACAAATTAACCCCTTATGAGTTAGTGATTTAAAACTGCTTCATTTTCTTTTCCTCATATGAATTCAGCATCTAGACTGAGAACACATCTGAATCTCTCTGCTTCAGGAACACACGGAATCCTAATTCCACTTTTTGCTTGTTTTAAAAGTTGTTCTTATCAAATGTCAAATATGAACACATACTTTAGAACAGAAACAAAACTTTGTATTATGTTGTAGAAAAGGCCTCTGAACATAATAAGATTGTAGAACTTATCTTATTATGTGTATTATTCAGTTTTCCATCAGTGTGACAAAATACCTGAGATAAACAACTTATGGAGGAAAGATTGATCTTGGCTCACAGTTTCAGAGGTTTCAGTCTAGTAGTTGCTTTGATTCGTAAGCAGCACAGTACATTATAGCAGTGGAAGCATATGAGAGAAAGACTGTTCACCTCACACCTGCCGGGAAGCAAACAGAAGGAGGAAGGAATCAGGATCCCAATCCCAATATCCCCCTCAAGGGCATGCCCCCCAACAACCCACTTCCTTTTAGTAGGCCCTACCTCTAAAAAGCTCTACCACCTTACAAAAGCACTGTCAACTAGGGACCAAGCCTTTAATACATAAGCCTTTAGGGGACATTTAAGATACCAATCAAAATATTATAGAGAGTAGAATCTCCACTATTGTTAGATATATGGAATAAATTTAACATAATTTAGTTCCTCCCTTACTTCTCTTTCTACTTTGTTCCGTCTTTCACTTTTATTTGTTGTGACAATATTTAATAAACACCCACTATGTGGCAGGTGCTGTGGTAGAGGTGGAGAAGAGTGAGTCACTAAGATAGTACATTCATTTACATTTCCTGTGTCACAGTTCCAGGGGAGCATTCATAAATATCAAAGTTTTATGAGATCTATAACAACAAGGATTAGTTTAGTACATAAAAATACAACAACTTAGCAAAATCATTTAATCTTGATAACCACAAAAAGTAAAAATTATTCTGCATAATTTATTATTGAAAGAACTAAAGTGCAGATAAATTTAGTGACTTTCCTTGTTGCACAATAAGTCAGAGGATCCTGATTTAAGTGCCAGGCTTCTTGATTTCAATTTTTGTTATGCCCAATCATGGGCTTTATTTCCATTTTTGCCATAACATGTTTAGTTTTGCTTGTTTAGGTAAATTGACACTTATAGGATTTTAGTTACAGAACATTAGACTCAGAAAATGAACTCTTAGGAAAGTATTATATTAGTGTTTTAAAACATTTATCATAAACCAATTAAGTCATTTATAAGATATAAATGACACCAAGTACAATAAAGTACTTTTATTTAATTCTGAAAACAGTTTTGGTCTTATAGACAAAATGCCATTGGTAATATAAAGACTATATAGCCATGGACTCCTGTTCCCTGGGTCTTGGAGTCTAACTGAGGAATCAGAGGAGTAAAAATGATTTCAATGACAAAGTCAGTGATTGTAAATGTGGTAACATAGGTTCAGAAAACATGCTCTGGGATTGGGAGGAATAGAGACAGGGAGATTGAGTTATACTTCTTAAAAGGCATTATATTTAATATAGATTTTAAGAAATTTTAATAAATATTTCTTGAATAAAGAAGAAAGTATTTATGACTTGGTGAGTAGCTGGATAAAAGTCAAAAATGGTGGTTTTAAAATTGTTTGGGGTCATGGTCACCAATCTGTGGGTGATTAATCATGAAGAATAACCAAGTATCTTTTTCTTATTTCTGAATGATGACCAAATTAAAATTAGGGTGAAAATACATTAGTAGGCAAGATAAATGAACAAATTTCCTATAAAGAAAGCATTGGAGCCAGACATGGTGGTACACACATGTAATCCCAGAAGCTCTGGAAGCTGAAGCAGGAGGATCCCAACTTCAAAGTCAGCCTCAGCAAAAGTGAGGCACTAATCAACTCAATGAGACCCTGTCTCTAAATAAAATACAAAATAGGGATATGGATGGGGCTCAGTGGTCTGGTACCCCTAAGTTCAATCCCCAGTACTAAACAAAACAAAACAAAACAAAACATTGGAGGGTAAGGTCTTATGAGGCAGGGCAAAAAACTTTATCACAGAAACCCATGCTCATAAAAATTGTATTCAGTGAAATCACAGAGAACCTCATGACCCAAAACAATTCAGTGGTTGTAGTACTAGAGAATTAATGGTGAATATACTGCTTGCTTAATCAAATACACTGTCTTTCCTTTATCTAAAATTATGATATTCACAGTAGAAAGTTCATTGTACTATCATACCTACTAAGAAGACAGAGTGGGGGTGGGGTTGATTTTAAATCAATTCAATGACCCAGGGCAAACTTCTCGTTGTTCTGGCAGTAATCTGTCTCCTAGATTAATAAACCACCATTCATCAAGTCCTGCTGAAATGCAAAGAGAATGATGCATGGGGTGAGAACAATGCTATTAAATCAAATTCTTCATAAGAAAGAGTTGGATTTGGATTTCTAGTGATGCTCCTCTATGTGTGTTATGAGGAGTCCTCCAAAAGCTCACACGTGAGACAATGCAAGAAGGCTTAGAAGTGTGAGAGCCTTAACCCAATCAGTGAATTAATCCCCTGATAGGGATTAACTAAGTGGTAACTGAAGTGGTGGGTGTGGCTGGAGGAGGGGGGGTCATTAGGGGGCATGTCTCTGGGGTTTATATTTTGTCCTAGTGAGGACAGCTATCCTTATGCTTCCTGGGTGCCATGTTCCCAGCTGCTTCCCTCTGCCATACTTTTCTGCCTTGATATTGTACCTCACCTTGAGCCCTGAGGATTGGAGCCAGCCTTCTATGGACTAAGACCTCTGAAACCATGAGTGCCCCAATAAATGTCTTCTTTCTCTGAAATTGTTCTTGTCAGGTGATTTAGTCACAGAAGTGAAAAAGCTGACAAAACACTATTCAAGTGGATTAATGTACTGATTAAGTTAAGCTCTCATAACACTATTATTTCATCCCTAAGGTGAAATGCATTGTCTTACACATGAGCTTTTTAGGGACACCTCATATCTAAACCACATCATATACTTTTATATAATATGCAGGGTACTGGACCAAGCACCAAGAAGGGCATGAAAATAAACATAATTCTATGGTCCCAGTAACAAGACTTTAGCACAGTACAGAAAATGGAACATTCTGGTAAGTAAAGATGCTACTTACAACACAGAAACAGGTAGAAAAAGATTAGTTTTATAAACTAAAGTTAGCCACATGGTTATAGGAAATTGAAAGAGAGAGAAGATAGTTGCAACAAGGAGGGCAGATAGAAAAAGATGAGTATTCTAACAAATAAGTTAAAGAGTGTAGCATTTGGATGAGGCTTTGAACAGCAAACTATAGTTATGAAGTTAGGGGAAAAAGAACATCTTTAGAAGGACAATTACTAGATGTACAAAAATAGAAATCATCATGTCCCATGGTTTATTTTGGGTGATAGATATGCCAAGAGGAAAAGAGGCACCAAAGAGGAGTCCAAGAAGGTTGTTAGGGGTGGCCTTCTGCAGGGGTGGCCCACTGTACAATTTTGAACAGGAAGAAGGCATGATTAGAGTCCTGCTTTGAACTGATTAATGTAGCTATTGAATTAATTTTGGCTTAATAGTAACAGGGGAATATAGGCAAGGTAAACCTAATTGGGTTAACCAGTTTGTCAAAAGTACAAACATATCTGATGCTACTTACAACCTGTTTATGTTGTAAGTAATTGGATGCAATTGGATGATTAAGTAAGGGAAAGGAATTTACTTTAAGGATATTTTGAGCAATGCCTGGGGAAAACCAGGCTTACCTGTAATAAGAGTACATCATATAACACAACTAGAAAAATTGCTCTAGAAAGATATAGAGAACTGAATTAAGGTTTCAGCAATGGCAAAATTCAGATAGATTGACAGTCAAGATAGATAAAATAAGATGGATAAAAGGAGCTATAAATGTTGTCTACACCCCAACATAAAACTAGTCAAAAGGCTGGTTAAACCATTTCTTATGACCACAAACTATGTGTGTCTTAGTAGTGACAGTCTTACTGATTTTCTGCATTTCTGCAGCAGGGAAAACAGTTGTGTTACTCTTCTTACCCAGGAGATTATAGGAAAAAAGAATCGTGATGGATACTGAAGGAGATTCTTCTTTCCCTGGGGCCCAGGAAAGTATATTAGTAGTACCTTGTTGGACTTTCTCATCTCCCATCACCTACACAAAGAATCAAATGTAATTGGATGATCGAGTAAGGAAAAGGAATTTAAGGATATTTTGAGAAATGCAATGGAGAAAACCAGGCTAACTTGAAATAAGTGTACATCATATAACACAGTGATATTATCACTACCATTTCTAAGAGGAAAAGTATTCCTTTCCACATATCAATTGACATAAATGATAAGTAAAATTAGCACTTAATAAATCTGAAAACACTCAAATACTAAAGTGAAATTATCTAACTTCAATCTTTCATTTTTCTTTGGCAAACTTTCTGGTACACAGGCATCAAGAGACAGGTAAAAGTATTAGCAATCATGGGTAGTTAGGGATAACTAAAAGTGGCTTATTTTATCAGCTGTCCTTAAATAAAGATAAAAGTTATGGGCAACTTGCTTGAATAGGTTTGTTTAATTCTCTACTATAATCTTCATATCAACATTTATGTTAGAGACAAAGGAGCAAGATTTATAGCAAGATTGCACAGTCTTATAATTGGACTAGATTTGAATATAAAGTAACAGTTTTATATTCATAAACTCCTAGTCCCAGTGTGGAATTTAGTATGATTGTATTTTTTCAGAAATATATCTATGTCATCTTATTACCAAAATGAGAAAAATTATACAAAATGATTTGTCTTAGTTGCTTTGTGGGCTCGAAGAACTCCATCAAGAATTTTACCTTTCTGTGCAGACAAAAATATAATCTAAATCTTCATTAAGAAAAAACAGCACATAAAGAGAATTTATCTCCCAGATGTTGGGGTGGATTTAATATTTCAGTATTCTTTGAAAGTAACATTAATTTCCTGGGGATATTTTTATGCATTCACCTTATTTGTTGACTGAAATCTCTAATGTTTAATTACTTCTTGCTTTTTCAACTGAGATAATACTTCTTAAGCTACTTTTTCTTTGTTTCTAATAACAATGCAATATGGAATTTGGGAATACATTTTCTGTTTTATTGATACTGCTCAGAGAATTGTGAGAATTATCATGAGATGATATGTTTTTTTTTTTGGTAGCACAGAACCATACAAAGATGCACCTCTTCATTTATTTTTCCCAAACTTATTCTAACGGTCAAAAAAAGAAGACCAATCCTCTGGACCCCTCTAGGTTTAATTGCATGAAACTTATGTCTACTTATGGTCAAAAATCCTCAATAGGACTAGGGTGTGGTTCAGTGGCAGAGTGCTTGCCTAGCATGTATGAGGCACTGGGTTTGATCCTCAGCACCACATAGAAATAAATAAAATAAAGGTCCATTTACAACTAAAACAATATTTAAAAAATTCTCAACATTTGATCCCTAGAACAATTTTATTCTTCTTCCTCCCTCTTGAACATATTAAAACTATGACTGGCAAATATCTAGCAAGGGAGTTAGAAGAAAATAAGTGGAGTTAGAAGAAAATGTCTACTTTTAGTTTTACTGCTAAAAGGTCACTGTCCTTCTTTAGAATATATACCCCTTGATGACAACCATTACTTAGCTAGTTTTTATAAGGACTGGCCTAGCCCAGACTGGATTTCAACAAATAAATTATAATTAAGAATTGATAAAAGTTTATATTAATGTATATTATATGTGTACAAACATATGTATATATAGTCCTGTGTTGCTTGATGAAATGGACAGGCTCTGATAAGTGCATTGTTAGGTGATTTAATTGTTGTATGATCATCAAAAAGTGTACTTATACAAATGTAGGTGGTACAGGTCAATAAGTATGAGGCTGTTGCTGGTATAGTATGACATACTGCTTCATAGGAAACATTACTCTAAGTTAAAGTAGTATACTCTAAAATAAGGACAAAAAGTATTAAATAGTAAATGCATAAAATAGTAACACAGTTGTTTACTTTCATTATCAAGTATTATATATTATTGTAGATGCTTTAATTTTATACAGCTGGTAATACAGTGGGTTTATTTATACCAACATTACCATAAACACTTGAGTAATGCCTTGCCCTAGGATATTGTAATGGCTGTTTTTCCACTAGATGATAGAAAATTTTCAGTGCCACTAAATCTCATGAGATCACCCTTATATATGCAGTCCACTGTTACCCAAAATGTCATTATATGTCTTATGAGTAGACGGTTTACACTTCCACATCAGAACATTGGAGAGGATATAAAATGTCAAATTTCTTTTATTGTATATGTAGTCAGATTTAACTTCCGATCTACCTAATTGGGTTCAACCAGTTTGTCAAAAGTACAAACATACCTGATAGTTAATCTACCATCAGTCATAAATGAGACTATACATGTATACCTAATAATGAAAGGTAGCATAACTGCATGATGATATACCCCAGCCCCATGATTATGGTGTCAAAGCTCTAGTGTTTCCTCTTGCTACCCAATTCCTTATGAATATCATTTATTCCCAATGCCCTCAATTACTGTGTCTATGTGGTATATTCTCAAGATAATTATTTCTCATTTTTAGTTGCCTACTGGAATTTCTATCTGAATATTCTGACAGAATTTCTTTGCACCTGCATACAATCAAATGTCCTTTTTTTGTCTGTCCATTTCATTTCCTCTTGTTGATTTCTGTGTTTACTGAGACATCTACTAGTTTCCAAATCTCACAGATTTTAAAATTAAGACTCATCTTCGATTAATTTTTCTTCTACAACCATCTTTTTCCAGTCTTCTACACAAACTCATTCTTTGTTCATTCCAATATTGGTTATGTCTTCTGTGTTCCTTGCCTTTGTATTACCAGTAGCCCAGCTGAAGCACTTCTTACATTTTATTGGGATTAATGCATTTGCCTTCTAAAGAGGATGTCTGCCTATAGCCTCTACCTCTTCAAATCTGTAGCAGCATTTTATATGTAGGCAACATCTCTGCCAGTGTCTTTCTCTTTACATCCTTCATATTGAATGAAGCCTTTGTTTCTTAAGACTGAGCACTATATGCAACATCCTCCAGAGTCTTCACTACACCACTCTGGCAGAATAATTTTTCTGTATTCTCCCTTTTTATGGCTTTTTCCAACAATGTTAATAAATGTGCTCCTTTTTTTGAGGTTTATTATATTAACATTTTCTTAATACATGGTATTTACCTGAGGGCAGAAGCATAAATGCAGTAGGTGATAATGAATAATTATAGGTATATTTTTAAATAAGACTAGATACACCCTGTTTTATTCATTAGTATCTAGAGAAGTTCTAGCCTAACAATTTGTATTCAACATTAAAGGGACTCATACTATATGAAAACTGCAAGGTTTTTAAAGTTTATGTATTAAAAATTTCCCCTACTCTTCAAATGAGAAATTCCATAGAGAATAAGTTACTCATGTAAGTTCACACAGCAAGTTGGTAAGTTTCCTTACAGTGAATTCCAAGTGGAATACATTCCAGCAAGGCTTACTTCTGCTTAAAACAATGGTTCGAAAAAAAATCATGGCTGGGGTGGTGGCTCAATGATAGAGTGCTTGTCTAGCACACTGGGTTCTATCCTCAGCACCACATAAAAATAAATGAATGTCCAACTACAACTGAAAAAGAACATCAAGTGCTCTTGCTTTGTATTCTAAGCATTTGTTTTTTTAATAGTCTTCATTTACAATATACTTATATTAATGTGTTTCACATTAGCAATTGAAAATATATTTATATTGATTCCATGTTTAGTGAGGCAAGTTTATGTTGTTTTATAATGAGAAATTTTCTATGGAAAATTAAGTGTTAAAACGTTAATAAATACTAAAACAATAAAACCCATCATGGCATTAATTGATATACCATCCTTTTGAGGAGCACTATTTAATGCATTGGGGAAAGGTATTTTTCCTCTATTGAGCTTACATGCTATGGGAATTTATGCCATAACATATGAGGAAAAATATAATTTCAGGAACAATATGGTACCCTGTAAAAAAAAAAGTAGTTAAAATAAACAAATCTACCACTAACCAAAGGACATGAATTACATGAAATATTTATAAATCACATTTAGTAACCTTTAATAATATCAAACCAAATCTGGTGGTTTTAAATTAGATTTCAGTCCAATTGTAAAGGTAAAATTTTTAAGCTGTTTCTAAGCCACAGAGCCCGAGTTAAAGTGTAAAAGACCGGACATTGTGAAGTTTCTAACTGCAAGGCTTGGGTTAAAAAGTAAAAGACCAAATATTGTTACAATTCCTCTGCTACCCCCGGAACCTGTAATCCCTGTAGCTGTTAGGACAATACCCGAACTGCCCAATAAACATTCTCACTGGCTCCTCTGGTTGTCTAATAACCTGGGGTTCTGTGAAGCTGGCACATAGGCATCCAAGTCCCAAAACCAATCAGTTTAAATGTGCACCCCGCTTAGAAGTGACCAATCACCCCTGTCCAATCTGTTCCCGCCAATGAAAGTACTAATCATGACTCAGAGTTGTTGTTCAATTTTCCCACGCCTCATGATGATTTGTTCTGATGTCTGCAAAGCCCCCCGCCCTCTCCAAAAAGTGTACTTAAGCTCTGCCTGACCTCTGCTCTGGGCTCTGGGCTGCTCTATCTTCCTGAGTGAGCCTGGAGCCTCAGCATGCTGAATCAATAAAACCCCTTCTGCCAATTGCATGGAGCCGGTCTCTTGTGGTCTCTCCCTCCGATGCTTCACCGGACCCTTACACAATGCTCTGGTCTTCAAATACTGCTAGATATAACCAGTCTCCTCCATCAAGTGTACTTTTAAATAACTATGCTCTTCATAAAATGCCTTCTCCAGAGAAGAACTTTGTTTCATGTTGTCTATAATAAACAAGATAAAGTGCAATGCTATCTTCTCTCTCTTACTACATCATTGCATTGTTTTGATTTATATTTCTCTTATAAAATATTATTATCAAGCAAAATAAAGCATAAAACCCTTGCTGTTGTTTTATACACAGGAGAAAGTCTGGCACTTAGTCTATGTTTGGTTAACAGTTTGACTTTTCTTCATTCTATGTTTCTTCTTTTTTTCACCTCTGTATATTAGTAGTGTTCTGAAATACACATTCAGTCTACCTCTTTCAGTGGTGTCTTTCCCTGGCATTCTGAAACAGGTTGCATCGTGTGCTTTGAGTGCTGGCAAAATGTTCAAAGAGACTTCACTCCAGTGGAAGTCCCTCAATGGTCTGATTCTTGCTTTTCAACTGAATTTTAAAAATAAAAATTACAGGGTGACCTTGTAGGACAAAATCATTGCACATATTACAAGCTATCTTTTGGATCTGAAATCCAAAGATGTTCTTGAACTCCTTTGTATTAATTTTATTTAAGTACTTGCAATTTTAGACAAATAGATTGGCAAAGAAGACAGGCCAACAAAGGAACAGCTTCTTCCCTTAGTAGCTAGTAGCAAATTATTAGCTTTTAAAGAAAATTGCCTCCTTCACCCTATTTAAAATATGCAGTCTTTGTTTATAGCACATTTTGTGCAGCACCATATATGTTATTTGTTTGCTTCCCTTCACATTGATTCCAAAGCAAAGCAACCAAGGTAACATTAAAGGGAATGATGCTTACATTAGAATATTCTCTATTTACTCATAAACCCAAATTGCCATTCTATGCTTTAGATAAGCTGTACTGGTGTTAATGAGGGCAATCACTAACACTATTGTTTTAGCAAAGTCAATAGTATGCTTCAGGGGAATCATTATATAGAAAGCCACATATATCTACATTTGCTGATAGACTTATAGTGGATCATATCAAGGGTAAAGCAAATAAATAGGGAGCAGACTGGAAATCATATCCCAAGACAATATGGTTGATGTGACTAAAGTGGCTTACCCTGAGACCAACACGACATGATCAGTATATTTAAAGTCTGAAGAGTGTATTTGTTAAAAAAAAAAAAAAAAAAAAAACAAAAAACAAACAAACAAACAAAAAACTTCAAAGGTAAATGTGGAATGGTAAATTGAAAAGAGTCCAGACTTTGGAGTGTGGCAGCCTTCACATGGAATCCAGGTATTTACTGTGTGACTGGGCAAATGATAGGCTCATCTTTTTGAACCTAATTTTCTCCTCTTGAAAATGAAAATGATGAAATTAACAACTATTGTGGACATTGATACCAATCTATTACTTAAAGTACCCAGAGGACCTAGCACTAAGTAATCAAGCAGTAGGCAACTTAATATCTTTCTTGAATAAGAGGGGACAGTAGGTCTCTACTGATTGAGTAGAAACTGGGTCTGAGGAAAAAGGGAGGGGTGGCCCTGGCTTCTGTTCCTGAGATCAAGGGTAGGTGGGGAAACAATAATACCCTTGGAGAAGGTGGGCAGGGAACCGAGGAGCTACATTTGCCTCAAAGCATCAAATGAAAGAACAAAGATGATAGAACCATTGTAGCTGTAATGATCCTAAAAGTGGGGCAAAACAAGGTAGAATGCACAGTTTGATAAGATGAACAAGAAGGAAGAAGGTAAGGCCTGGAGAAATTCTGTAGATCCATGGTAATCCAGTAGAAGGGAGAAATTCATAGAGATTCTGCTGTAGCAGTGGGTAAGGAAAAAGCTGCTTTGAGGGTCAAGTGTGTGGACATGTGCAGTCAATGCTACTTTAATATAAACATTCTGATAATGACCATTAATGTTAATATAAATGGGCAGATGTTATGGGATGGGACAGCTTGCTCAAATATAACTAGATTATTCATATGGATTGACCTTTTTGATCCTCAATGTCTAGGTTAACCTATTTCTTAATGGAGTCTTCAGAATATGAATTCCTAATCTGCTGCTATTAGTCTCCCAGTAACTCTAGACAAAATATATGTGTTGTGGTCTGAATCCAATTAATAATGAACTCACCTTTTCTAATCTACCATTTTTAACAAATTCCTAATGATATCCTTACTTCTGAAGCCTCTATTCCACCATGATT
This sequence comes from Callospermophilus lateralis, assembly GCF_048772815.1. Taxonomy (NCBI): domain Eukaryota; kingdom Metazoa; phylum Chordata; class Mammalia; order Rodentia; family Sciuridae; genus Callospermophilus; species Callospermophilus lateralis. Next base: position 116,462,924 of record NC_135325.1, read on the forward strand.
AATTTCTAAAGTCATTTGGAATATTTCTTCTCTGTGCTTTCAACTATATCATGTGTCTCCTACTCTCTTCATTAAATCCTACCCCAGGTTCAAGATCTAGTTCAAATACTGGTTTAGATATAATCAATTCTGAACAGTTAGGAAACTGATCAGTTTATTAATTTTATTTATTTATTTATTTTTAATTTTTTAGCTATAGATGGACACAATACTTTTATTTAATTAATTTATTTTTTTATGTGGTGCTGAGGATCAAATCCAGTGCCTCACATGTGCTAGCAAGTGCTCTACCACTGAGCTACAACTCCAGCCCCTATAAATTTTTTAAATTAATGATATACTCTATTTTGATCCATACAACATCACTTTCTTGAAATACTTATAACATTTTGAATATTCAAAAACTCAATCTTTGTATCCTAAATCTTCCTTGTATAGTAGCATTGATACATTCTTCATGAATATTTGTTACATTGAATTTAATCAAGTTACTTTTTAAGGTATAGGCAGGTTATGAATTATCTTCTCCAGTTCAAAGTTTGGAAAAATGCTTGTGGAGCTTATGTGTCATTCCCAAATCACAAAAGAGGTGTTGAATTTCGTATAAGTTATACATGGGTTGTAGGTATTCTGGTGGTTATATTGTTTTGGTCAGAATTTTCAATGCCAGGACTAAAAGACCTGACAAGAGCAATTTTAGAGGTGAAACATTTATTTTGGGCCTTACAGTTTCAGAGGTCTCAGTCTAAAGATATTAGACTCCATTCCTCAAGGCCTGGTATAAGGCAGAACATCATGGCAGAAGACTGTGGCACAGTAAAGCAGTTGGGAACATGGCATCCAGAAAGGGAGCAGGGCGGGAGAGATAGAGAGAGAGAAAGAGGTAGAGACAGTGAAAGAGAGACAGAGAGATTGAGATTGGGCTCTATGCACCAGGACAAAATATATACCCCAAAGGCTTATCCCCAATGACCCACCTCCTCCAGCCAAACCCTGCCTGCCTACAGCTATCACCCAGTTAACCCCTATCAGTGGATTAATGCACTGATTATCTTAAGGATCTAATAACCCAATCATTTCACCTGAACTTTTTGGGGAGACTTCATATGTAAACCTTAACAAAAGGATTGACTGGGTGGTAATTACAAGCTAGTACAGTATGGATAGAGAAGATTGGCTCTTGGGGGCATTCCTGTGGAGTGTGTATTTTGTCCCTAGTGAGCAGAACCTTTTCTTTGTTTTCTACGTGTCATGTACTAATCTACTTTTCTTTACCAAACACTTCTGCCATGATGTTTCACATTTGGCCTAGAGCAACAGATTTGGCCAATTATGGACTGAGACCTCTGAAACCATGAGCCCCGAATAAAGTTTTATTCCTCTAGTTCTTGTCAGGTACTTTGGTAACAGCATTGAAAAAGTTGACTATAATAGTGTATTTTTTAAAATATATTTTTTAGTTATCAATGAACCTTCATTTTATTTATTTAAATGTGGCGCTGAGAATTGAACCCATTGTCTCACACGTACTAGGTAAGTGCTATAAAACTGAGCCACAATGCCAGCCCCTTTATTAGTGTATTTTAAAGAGTTGTGCAAGAAGGTATAACCTTTATGTTTAATATGTGAATATGGAGTGGAAATCTCTACTCAAACCAAAATGAATTCTATTGAAAATTTATGATGAGAAGGAGTTTTCATAAGCAGAATTGCGTGGGCTAGAGAGAGATATGTTCACCTTCACCTCCACTATTAGATAGGACTTTGACTTGTAGAAATTATTTATTCATTCATCATCCAATATTTGGGGAGATTAATGCTATTTATCACCTAACATCATTGAAAGCAGTATAGTATGTAAACAAAATACCTTATATACTTCTAGTTGGTAATTATTTTTCTCTCAATACTTTGACAATATCCCAGTATATTCTGTCATATACTATCACTGTTAAAAGCTTTGCTGTCATTACACTTTGGTTCCCTGTTTACTCATCCATAATATTTTAGCTTCCTTTCTTTGGCTTTAATTTTTTCCATCTTACTAACAAATATTTAGTTATATATTGTTTTTTAATTAGTTCCACCAGCTGTACTGATTCTTTGGATTTGTCTACCTCATTAGTTATGGGAAACTCTAAGCCATTATTCATATTATGTATCATTTAGTCTCTACTTTTCTATTTTCAATTATTTTCTGTTTGTTAGACATCATATACTCTATATCAATTAATCTTACATGCTCTAATTTTTCTCTCTGGTTCACATTCTATTAAATTTCCTCAGAACTAGCTTCCAAATAAATTAAACTCATCTCTATTGTGTCTAGTCTCCTAACTAATATGGTCATAGAATCACCTTTTATCTCCTCAATTATATACAGGTTTTGTGTCTGTAAATTCTATGCATTTCATTTTGGGTCTATAATTTCCATTGCATTTCAAACACATTCATTTTTAAGAGTCTATAATTGCTTATTTTTTGATCTATTTTCTTAAATATTTCCAGAAAATTTGATACTCCCTATTAGATAATTCTAATATGTAAATACTTTGGGGTATAAATCTTGTCTTAATGTTCTTATGACAATGTAATATATATATTGTCTTCTTGGGTGTTAAGCAATCTTTGATTACCTGTTTATATGAAGTAGATCTTAAATTGTAAGAACCCCTTGGAATAAATTGGAAGCTTTGTTTTGCCCCCAGAGGCTGATCTATGATTATTTCCGTGTGAAGCCTACAGATTCTACAGATCTTGAATCACATGATCTGTCAGAAGCTCTCAGCATACTGAGGGACAATTAAGGTCATTTCTGTCTTTCAGATAATGGCACAAGGCTTAGCTTTCCCCTTATGATACTGACATCAGTATTTTTATTCAAGACAATGTTCCTTCTGGTATTTTCCACATACTCAATTGAGCTCATATTTATTTTTTGGTAGGGAAGAGACCTAGTACTTCTTTTCCTAAGAACTACAATATTTCATGAAGATAGGTTCATATAGAATTAGTTATTTTGCAATGTCACAGAACTTCAGTGGATACTTTCTGCTATACTTGAAGTAGAAGGCTACTGATTCTATAGATTTTTATTGGTGTATATAATACTTAGTCTTGTGATATTTTTATACTTTTCAGTATCTTTTTCAGGTATATTTTCCTCCCTCAATAGTTTTTGAGCTTACTTTGAACAGGAAATAAATAGTCTATTTTAATTGTAGTCCCACAACACCTATACCACATTATATCTCAATGATTACCAGATTAATATATACAGAAAAATCCCATATGTTTAATTCATAGTCTCAGAATGTATAGTGAACTCTTAAGAATGTGAATTATCTTGCACTCTGAAAGTAAAAGAATCCCCAGATGTGAATTTTATACATCTATTTAGAAAAAGAAAACATAAATCTTTCCCTTTTTGAAAATTCTCAGTCTGTAACATTTTATGCCTCCCATTACACATTTTTACATCGTTGCCTTTGCCCCAAATCCCCAGACATCAAGATCAAAAGCATCAATGCTATCTTATGACATTCCCTGGAAAAGAAAACAGGTAAAGAAAGACAGATAAAATACTGACTTCTTTTAAATATAGAATTTAAAAGACTATGTTTAGTGAGACAGTATCACATTCATTCTTGACCTTAATGGGGATAAAGAACAATTCTACCATGACAATTATTTAGTTGTACCCAAAATAAAAATGATAACAAATATTTAGTTACATATTGTTTTTTAATTAGTTCCACCAGCTGTACTGATTCTTTGGAATTCTGTACTGATTCTCTGAGATAAGAGTGATAATTAAAAGATTAAATGAAAGTGCATAGTCAATGCCTAATGATCTAAATACCAGTGATTCTGATTATCTGCTCCCTCTTTCTCCGTGGCTGCCTTTTGGCTACTTATTGGAGTCCTTAGTATGTTCACTAGGGGGTGTGAAGAGAAAATTAAAAGAGCAGAAATTTTGCCCTATCCATCCAGAGAAATTTTAACAGTTCTGATAAAAGATAGAAGTGGAAATTAAACCTATAGTTTCAAAGAAGGTTTGTATAACATGTAAATTGGTTTTCTTTGTTCATTGACCCTAATCTCATTAATAATCCAAAATGAATAGTATGTAGAACAATTATTATTGAGCTGATACATATATGTTATGTCTGAGAGTCAAAATGTAGCACAGAAGGACTATTAGCTGAGGAGTTCCCACATTTTCACCTCCCCTGGACAAAGCCCTGAAATAAATCTTCATTTCAAACTGCAAATTCAAATATTGCCTAAATGGCTCTGAATTATCAACACGAACATGTTCTGCCCCCCAAATAAGAAAAGGAGTGACAGTATTGTAAAGGATATAATTTTTGGCTTCTGCCCAAATTCTTTCTTGCATTAGCTTTCAATGGCAACTTTGGTGAAATGATTGAGGGAGGACAGCCTTCATCACTAAGATGCAGGTATCATTGATCCAGACAAGTGAGTACCCTGCTAGAGTACTTAGGTATTATGTTTGAAAGCAAAGAAGCCAAACAAAACTGGGATTTTGTGAATACAGATAGAATGAAGATGAGCACTCTTAAGGCTTTGAGCATGTGGATATAATTCAGAAGGTCATATTTTCCAACATATAATTCCCCTGTTTTATTTTCTTGTAGTTATTCTGTCATCATGTGATAAATAATAACTTCCTAATATTCCAGAATCAGGCACTATTTCCATGAGTACATTGCTTAAAATTCCTAAACAGCGAACATCAAATAATTACTTATTTAGAATATCTACAGAACTCATTCTAAAATGCTACATGTTCCTGTTTAGTTGTTTGTTTGTTTTGTTTTATTTTGGCACCAGGCATTGAACCCAGGGGCACTTAACCACTGAGCCACAACTCCAGTCATTATAAAATATTTTATTTAGAGACAAGATTTCCCTAAATTGCTCAAGGCCTCACTAAGTTGCTGAGGTGGCTTTGAACTTATGATCCTTCTGCTTCAGCCTGCAGTGCTGCTGAGATTATAGATAGGTATGTGTAACTGCACCTAGCTGCAATGTGTTTTTATCTCTTGTAACAACTGAGGAAAGCCGCTGCTATGATTTTAGCAACACTTAACTTTTGTCAATGCTTTTATTTATACACTGTGCTGAACACATCTTGATTAAGGCAAAACAAATGGCAATGTATTTAGGCTGATGAGAAGTAGTACAATATACATTTGAATAACAAGTTCTTAGAAACGAAGATCGACCATGATTTTTGAATACAGGATCTGACTTACTGGCTATATTACTTCTTCCATCATACATATTCCTGGAGTATTCTTGCAATTATGGTTATGCCCCTCTGGAGCAATCAGTTTCTTTAATTGGGAGTGGAATAATAATAGTATTTATATTATGGAATTCTGATAAAGATGAAATAAAATAATTTGAGACAATCTAAGTTTCCATCAACTCATGATTGAATAAAGGTAATGTGGTATATATATACAATAGAATATTATACCATATGAAAGAATGAAATCTTGACATTTGTAACAAGATGGATGGAACTGCAGATCATTATGTTAAATATAACATAAACCACTGAAATAAACCAGGCACTGAAAGACAAAAATCACATGATCTCACTCATATGTACAATCTAAATAAGATAATCCACACAAAGCATTTTTCACTGTGTCTGACATATTATATAATAAACATTCAACAAAGGTTATATGTTAATATTTTAATATTGGTACAACCATTATTTCATGTAATTGAACTTTTCATCAGTTTCAAATGTAAAAATGCTCATTACCAGAAATGAAGCACACATTTAATATTTTGAATTTTTTATACCTTTATTTTATTTATTTATTTTTATGTGGTGCTGAGGATCAAACCCAGTGCCTCACATGTGCGAGGCAAGTGCTCCACCACTGAGCTAAAACTACAGTCCCCATACACACATTTTTTAAAATTCTGTATTTGTTATCTATAAGCTCAGACATTTTAGGTAACTTACTTGAAACTACATAACCATAACTAAGAAGATTGAGTACTGAATACATATCTGTTTCACCTCATAGATAATACTTTTCCATTGTACACACTGATGTTTAAGTTAACATTTCTTGCAATTATGGTTAAGACCCTCTGGAGCAACAGTATGTATTTTTGAGAATCCCTTAACTGGCCCTTCAGCCCAAGATAACAATATATTCAAGATGTTGATATTTGACAACCCACAGGACCACCTATTAGGATATTATTACATTAACCTGCTTTCCCATTATCAACTCTATGAATTTTGTTCCTTTTTACATACAAAAATACTACCCCCCCCCCCCGCTTAGTATGGTTTAATAAAATAGAGAACACCTTGTTCAACTTGAATTGTGGTGTACCTGTGAACATACAATAAACAATTTTAGGACATGTTAATGTTTCTCACTGGTGAATTCCTATTCTGAAATAAGTTCAACTAAAACACTAGTAAAGTACAACAGAGAAAAATGAAAGGGGCCAGTACCAGAAACAACATGTGGAGGATGCATTGAACACATGTAGACAGGGACAGTGTAAGCTAGCAAAATCCTTTTATTAGCTGTCATAGCAGTATCTAGAGGGTAATTAGGGATTTGAGCAGCATATCACAAGGTAATAGAGGGGGCTAGAAAGACTTGCAGTAAGGTACAATAGCATATGCCATTCAGAAGAAGGCTCTGCATTCAGTTTGAAAAATCAATGAAAGGAAGAAAATGCTATTAGTGCCTGTGATTGTTGGAGGACTGACTTCAAGGTGATGGGTAAAGCTGAATCTAGTGACTGTGAACCCAAAACAGCCTTGCAAATCTTTATTTCCAAAAAACTATTTCAGGTCAGTTCTGATTTGCAATTCTACAATTTCAAAGGGACTCTGAATTGTATACACAGCCAACTTTTAAATAGGCAGTGCTTTCCCCTATGGGGTTTCATGGGTAATATGTGTAACATCCTACACCACAATTAATATCAGGCTTTGTACAGCTGTAAAAATATGAGAAAGACTGAGCAGTAGCCAAATAAACTGATTAATAAAATTAACCCCCAATAAATATGAAGCATTTATTAAATAAACTTAATATATGAATAACTCTGCAAAGCAATGTGTGAGGGATACCAAGAAATTGAATACACAGTATTCTCTAAAAAAACTGAGGGAAAGTAAAATTGATTGTAGAAATTAGAATAGTAAAATACAAGAATGATAGGTAGGTATCTTGACAAAACACAATGTAAATGTCAGTGGATCAACTATTGAAACTAACTTAACCACTCTGGTTCTGTTTTCTCATTTAAACAGTTGTCATGTAAATTGTTAACTTGAAGTAGCTGTCAAAATTAAATGGTTCTGAGTACTTGAAGGTGACTTCCTCTTCTGGAAGATGGAATAAATATAGTTTTGCCTATTTCTACTGCTAAACAACTAAAAACCCTGGATATTTTATACAAAACAAACATAAGAATACTTTGAAAGCTGAAAATAATTAGACTGTCTAGAAAGCTCAGGATTGATCCTTTTTTCCTTCTTCCTTTTTCTTCTTTCTTTTTTCTTTCTTTCTCTTTCCTTCCCCTCCCTCCTTTCTTTCTCCCTTTCTTCCTTCCTTTATTCCTAGGCAACATACATTTCACACTTATGATAAAAAGCCAGCAATGTGGAAAGCCCAATAGATAGGAGGAAACAAACAGACAAAAAAGGAAGACGATGATGATGATGATGATGATGATGACGACGACGACAATGATGATGAAGATGAAGACAAAGTCAAAGATGAAGAAAAGGACTAGGAAAGTGGTAACCTAGCAAGACTGAAAATTTTGATAAAATAGCCACTCTACTATGTCTGCATTCTCTCTGCCCACCACCCAAATGAAAAAAAAATGTGCATTCTACCTACCTATTGTAAGGGTAAAATTTTTAAGCTGATTCTAAGCCGCAGAGCCAGAGTTAAAGTGTAAAAGACCGGACATTGTAAAGTTTCTAAACTGCAAGGCTTGGGTTAAAAAGTAAACGACCAAGTATTGTTAAAGTTCCCCTGCTACCCCCCAAACCTGTAATCCCGGTAGCTGTTAGGACAATACCCGAACTTCCCAGTAAATATTCTCACTGATTCCTCTGGTTGTCTAATAACCTGGGGTTCTGTGAAGCTGGCACGTAGGGATCGCAGAACCTAAAACCAATCAGTTTAAATGTGCACCCCGCTTAGGGGTGACCAATCACCCCTGTCCAATCTGTTCCCGCCAATGAATGTACTAATCATGTCTCAGAGTTGTTGTTCAATTTTCCCGCGCCTCATGATGATTTGTTCTGATGTATGCAAAGCCCCCCGCCCTCTCCAAAAAGTGTACTTAAGCTCTGCCTGACCTCTGCTCTGGGCTCTGGGCTGCTCTATCTTCCTGAGTGAGCCTGGAGCCTCAGCATGCTGAATCAATAAAACCCCTTCTGCCAATTGCATGGAGCCGGTCTCTTGTGGTTTCTCCCTCCGACGCTTCGCCGGACCCTTACACTATGTCATGAAAGATTGAGGGGAAACATTGGACTTACATTGTTTGACTTCTTTAGAGTCCAAGTCTAAGTGAAATCATACAGTATTTTTTTTTCTGTGCCTGGATTATTTCACTTAGTGGAATATCTTCCAGTTCCATCCATGTTGTCTCGAATGACAGAATTTTATTTTTTTATAGCAATATAGTTGTCCATTGTACATATATACTACAATTTTTATCCATTAATATATTGATGGACAATTTGGTTGTTTCTGTATTTTTTCAGGTGGTTAATCATGAATATACAAATATACATTAGATATTTTTGAATGTTGACTTTGTATTCTATTACCTCACTAAATTCCTTTATTCTACCAGGTGTGATGATGCACTCCTGTAATCCTAGTGGATCAAGAGGCTGAGGCAGGAAGACTGTGAGTTCAAAGCCAGCCTCACCTGGCTTAGTGAAGCCCTAAGCAACTTAGAGAGACCTGCCGCAGCCTGGCTGGGCACAAATCACGAGCCACTCACAGCTTTGTAGATTCAAACAGCAATTCTTTATTCCCAATCTCACAGCGGCCTTCTACAAACACGTTCTGGGGAAATCCACCTTCTCTGCCCAAATCCATACCTCCACTGGGCTTCTGTCTCCCAAATATATTCTGAATACCATGAGAACTCAAGGGGAACTCAGGCAGCAGGAAACGCCCTATTCTAAGAAACATGGAAGGACTCCTGGAAGGTGAACTTGCTCAAGGACCAGGGCGGATCCGTGTTTAGGGTGTTCCTGGTTTAGGATAATCGGAGTTTAGGGCGTTCCCGGTTTAGAATAGGATTCAGAATATATTTGGAAGACAGAAGCCCAGTGGAGGTGTGGATTTGGGCAGAGAACGTGGATTTCCCCAGAATGCGTTTGTAGAGGGCCGGTGTGAGATCGGGAATAAAGAATTGCTGTTTGAATCTACAAAGCTGTGAGTGGCTCGTGATTTGTGCCCAGCCAGACTGCGTCAGGTCTCTCTAAGTTGCTTAGGGCTTCACTAAGCCAGGTGAGGCTGGCTTTGAATTCACAGTCTTCCTGCCTCAGCCTCTTGATCCACTAGGATTACAGGCGTGCATCATCTCAAAATAAAGTATGAAAAAAGGCTGGGGATATGGATCAGTGGTTGAGAATTCCTGGATTCAATATACAGTACAAAAAAAAATCCTTTATTATAACAAATTTTTGTAGGGTCTTTATGTTTTGTCTACATAAAATCATACCAACTGTGCACACATACCAATTTTATATTTCACTTTGATTTTAATGCATTTTATTTATTTTCCTTACCTTATAGTGTGGTTAAGATTTTGAGTACTGAAATAAAATTGGTGAAGATGGGAATTTTTTTGTTGTTCCTTTACTCAGAGAAAGTACTTAATCCATGGGTATGTCATACATGCCATTCAATATATTGAAATACATTTCATGAATTTATTGAGAGCTTCTATCATGAAAGGATATTGAATTTTGACAAATGCTTTTTCCCCCTGAATTTATTTTGATGATCATGATATTTCCCCTTCATTCTATTTATTAGAAGCATTGCATTTAATGATTTTCATTTGTTGTTATCATCTTTGTGTCCCAGGCATAAATTCTACTTGATCATGTTGTATTATATAAAGCAGGTATAATCTTCAGTTTGTTAGTATTTCATTGAGTATTTTTGCATCTTTATTAATCAAACATATTGGTCTGTAGTATTATTTTCTTGAAGTCCTTTTATGACATTGGTATCAGGTTAATTCTTATTAATAAAACTATTTTGGTTTATTCTCAGGAATAATTCTTCCTTTTACATTTTTTGCAAGAGTTTGAGAGGGATTATCACCAATTCTTCTTTAAATGTCCTAAGTAAGCCTCATGGTAACTACACAACACCTCTAGAAAAGATAAAGAGGAAGTAGTTATAGTATACCACTACAAAAAAAATCAAGATAACAAAAACTAAGACAGCAAGAGAGGAAAACGGAATAAAGGAATGAGAAAACCAGAAAAGAGTTACAAAAATGACAATAGTAAGTCCTTACTATTGGTTACTTTAAATGTAAATAGATTCAATGTTCCAGTTAAAGATAGAGTAACTGAATGGATAAACAACAGTAACAGCGAAACCAAGATAGAATGTTTTGGCTACAGGAAACTCACTTTGACTTTAGGGATATACATAGGTTGAAATAAGGAATGAAAAAAGATATTCCATTCAAATGATAATTAAAAGAGAGCAAGGAGATACACTTATATTGAAAAAATAGAAACTCATGCAAAATCTATCACAAGAAACATATAAGGTCACTATACAATGATAAAGAGGTCAATTCATCAAGGGGAAATAAAAGTTGTGTGTGTATGTGTGTTTATATGCATGAACCCAACATTGGGACACCTAAATATATAAAGAAATTATTAACTTCGCCAATAGGAGAGATAGACAGCAATCTAATAATAGTAGGGGATTTCAATATGAACATTCAATAATAGATAGATCATCCAGCAAGAAAAGGAAAAAAAGACATAGCAGCTTTGAACAAATGGACCTTACAAACACACTCAAAACATTTTACCACCAGCACCAGAAGGCATATTTTTCAAGTTCACAACAGGGAATTTTTGAGGATAGACTGTATGTTACTACACAAAGCAAATCTTAACAAATTTTACAAGTTCAATGTCATATCAAGTGTCTTTTCCAACTGCAATGATATGAAACTAAAAATCAACAGGAGAAAATTGGAAAATTCACAAATATGAGGTATAAACCACTCAAATGGGTAAAAGAAGATAGAAGATAAAAAACGTTTAAAGAAGTATCTTGACAGAACAAAAATGAAAATTAAACATGAAAAGATGGGATGCAGCAAAAGCAATTCAAAAAGGGAAGTTTATAGGGATCAATGTGCTTATTACTAAAAATGAAAGATCTCAAGCAAGTATGATAACTTTATATTTCAGGGGATCAAAGAAGAATAAAGTATGCCCAAAATTAGCAGATGCAAGGAAATAATAAAGATTAGGGCAGGGATAAATGAATAAAGATGAGAAAGACAATTGAAAAGATTTTTTAAAAAGTACAAGATTGTTTTTAGAAATGCTAAACAACATTGAAACTTAGATAGCCTAAACATGAAAGAAGATAGAGAACTTAAGATAATCATAACTGAGCTGGGTGCAGTGGCACACTCCTGTATTCCCAGCTACTTGGGAGGCTAAATCAGGAGGATCACAAGTTCAAAGCCAGCCTTAGCAACTTAGCAAGGCCCTAAGCAAGTCAGTGAGACCCTGTCTTAAAATAAAAAATAAAAAGGCCTAGGGATGTGGATAAGTGTTTCAGTGCCCCTGGGTTCAATCCCCCTTACCAAAAAGAAAAATATATCATAAATGAAAGAGTAAACATTGAAACTGAGACCACAGTAATATGGAGAGGCATAAGAGACTACTACGAACAAGTATATACCAACAAATGGGATAACATAGAAAAAAATGGATAAATTCCTGAAAATAAACAATCTTCAAAGATTGAATCAGAAGAGATAGAAAATCTGAAGAAACAAATAATAAGAACATGAAATCAATAATAAAGGCCTTCCAACAAAGAAAGGTCTAAAGCAAGATGACTGTATTCATGAGCAAATTCAGCAGTAATTCTCAGGTGCTCTGGAGCAGACTGATGCAGGACCTTGGTCTGTAGGACTGGTACTGGTTTAAGGGTCTGTTTTAGGATCTACAGTTGAGTCTGCTGATGGCATACATCTTAGCAGGTTATACCACAAATAGCATTCCCATTGTTTCCATGGAAAGACTCCTGCTTGGTCACTGGATAGGTACCTAAGTAGGCAATAGTAGCACCATACCACAGCTGAGACAGGCTGGCCCAGAGTCACTGGGCTACTTCAAGTGTTCTCAGCGTAGACTGAGGTCTGTAGGCCTGCCTCTGTGGTGATGGGTGGCCCAAATTCCTACTGTGTTCTTGTGTGAGCAGTTTTGTCCCCAGAGTACAGATGAGTGGGGCTAGAGATAGGCCTCAATGGTACTTCAGGGTTTGTAGTCTAATCAAGATCACTAGACTTGTTACCTTAGCAATGGGTTGGTGTGACATTTCCTAGTTCCCCTGTCAGTTGGTGTTCTTAATAGTGCTGATGCCAAAAAAGGCTGAGCCCAAGTCCACATAGTGCCAGGGGTTCTTATATTGGTTCTTCAGGGTCTTTAAACTCCCTCCAAAGGCACTTGCATCTGTGGACAGACAACAAATTATTGTTGCCATTGGGAAATAAAAATTGGAGGAATCCTATTCTTCCCTTTTGCTGAGATCAACTCCTCATAATTTTTAATCTAGGCAAGTCAATTGTAATGTTTACATGGAAACTTGTTTGTGAAAGGAACCAGGAAAATCATGAAAATTGAGGGGCAAGTATGGAGCCCAGCTATAGCAAATACTGAAATATTTTATGAAGTTGCTTTTATCTCTTCAGCTTCAAATCATTCTTTAACTTACCTTACTATCTCTTCCATCCCCATTATACCACTGAAGCTGCTCTTGAGGTGAGTAATAACTTCCAATTTCATTAGGTGATCTATGTAGTCTTTACTTAACTTGGACTTTAAGCAGCTCTGCACAATGGTTACAAATCCCTCCTAACTTATAAGCCCTTTTCCAGTGGTTTCCATGAATGATATCATACTGTTTTGATTTTCCTCAAACCTCTTAGGTTAATACATTTCAGGCTCTTTAGCTGGTTTCTCTTCCTTTCCCAGAACCCAAATACTGGAATTTTCTTACCCTAAATCTCATCACTCTTTGCATTCTCATGAGTTCATATCATGCACTCTCAAAGTTTCAATGACCAGCTGAGATTTAAAGTACAAGTAATAAATAAAAAGATTAAGAGGGGAAGGAAAGAACATTCCAGGAAGAAGGGACAGCATGTGGAGACAACAAGACTTGTTTGAAGCTATAAATTCATCAAGTCACCTTTTTTGTTTCATTCCACTACTAGAGCTATTGCATGAGCCACTGAGTTTGGGGATCTTGCTACCTAGGTTGGAATTCTGATGGTTTCCCCCATTAACTAGCATCATATTTCAGGCAAATTAGCTAACTTCTCAGTTCCCCAGTGAATGGAGATAATAAAGTAATACTTATTCTGGTTTAGGATTAGAAAATAATAATATATTCAAAGTATTTAAATTAGAGTCTAGTATATGCTATATATCTAGCAGATGTTAGCAATTATGAACAACTTAATATAAGGTTTACATTTGATTCTGTCCAGGAAGCCTTCCCTGATCATGGAAAGCTTAATTACATTTCCATTGTTATCCAATCATAAAGCTTTTTATACTATTTATTTTTTTAGCCAATTTCCCTTATCATCTGAGAGTCAATACAAATTTCATCTCTGGGAATTTCTCAATGACCTCCTCCCAAATAAATAAATTAGCTTTTACTGTAACAACCTTCATCTCATTTATACTTAGTTGTAAAAAAGGTCACTTGGTACCATTGTGTTGGGCTTGTAGTGAGGCAGATCATCATGGTCAAAGGACACAGTGAGCTGCTTACCTCATGGTCACCAGGAAGCAGAGAGAAATACAAAGAGGCCAGGGATAATATATAGTCCCCAAGGACACACCCCCTCCCAATAGTACCATCAAACTATTAATCCACTGATGAGATAAGAGCTCTCACAATCCAATCACTTTTAAAAGATAAAAAAACACCTATGTTTGAACATTATTGTAGCACTGGGGACACAAGGGACCTTGCAGGACATCCCAGATCCAAACCATAACAAAGATTAAGTTCAGAGAAAATATGATTTCCTAAATCAATAATAATGATGACAGTTTATAATCATTTTGTGTTTCTATGCCCCAAGCAATGTCTAATTTTTGTAATATGCCTGCGGCAAAGCCATCGCTATTCCTATTTTATAGATGAAGGAACAGAACCTCTGAAACCTAATATCACCACTCATTGTTTTAGTCAGCTTTTTTTGTTGCTGGGACTTAAAGATCCAGCCAGAACAACTATCCAGGAGGAAAGGTTTATTTAGGTGCTCATGGTTTCAGAGGTCTCAATCCATAGAAAGCAGGCTCCTTCTTCCGGGCTTAAAGTAAGGCTCAATATCATGGTGGAAGAGTGTGGTGGAGGGAAGCAGCTCACATGATGATCAGAAGCAGAGAGAGACTCCACTCTTCAGATAGAAATATATACTCCATAGCCACGCCCCCAATGAATACTTCCTCCAGCGACACCCCACCTGCCTCCAGTCACCACTCAGTTAATCCTATCAAGGATTGATTTACTGATTAGTTTAAGGCTTTAACCCATTAATTTATCCTCCAAACCTTATTGCATTGTCTCATGTGTGAGCGTTTGGGGGACACCTCATATCCAAACCGTTATACTCATGCATGTGTGTGTAAGAACAAAGAACCCCACTCTGGACTTCCTGATACTGAAACCCAGGCTCTTTTCCCTATACCACTGCCATTACTTTTCTATCAGGGAAGTATATTTAGCAAGCTACTTATGCTGTTCAGAAGTATGTATTGGCCTTAGGACAGGTCTTTCATTAATTGGATTTTCCTTTTATTCTTCTAGTGAAGACATAATATAATTTGGTAAAGTATTACAAAATATGGAAGTATCTAACACAGGTAACAAAATAGGACTTATTTTTATTAAAACGAAAAACAAAACAGGAAAGTGCTTGGTGACCATTTGGGTATTGAATCAGTTTCCTCCTGGGCACACAAATTTGCAATTTGGTATTATCAAGATTCCATGTCTCTCAACCAGTTTGTCTTTAACAATGATATTTAAAAAGAATTATTTATTTGCCATACATACTATCTAGTTACATAATTTATTTGTGGAATTTTAATTGTAGGCAATAATGTAACAAAGGTGAATATCACAGATTGTAGTACTAGAATGTTTTTCATAATATATTTAGCAAAAATGTTGATGGAAATATGTTATGATTAAAGTTTTTAATCACATCTCACATAGATGATTACCTAATTATCATCCCCAAAGTCTTTGCAACTTTTAATTTAGCCTTATGCATTTTTAAAATGACAGCTGAAAGAAATTATTTGGCCAGAATACTAATAATGAAAAAAGAATATCAACTGTTTAAATAAAATTAAAATGAGAAAAGCATTTTATATTTTAGTATATTGTAAATGAATGACAGAAAAATGACACAAAATTACATAATTTATTTTATCTTCAAACCCATTTTATTGGAAAATATGTTTTCTTTAATTCAAGGATGACAGAAATAGAGTTGACAATTAATAAAAACTAGTAATGAGTGTGTGTTTGTATGTGGAATTTTACAGAGGAAAATAAAGATTAATTAAAAGAGAGAGTTTTTTCCAGGGAAAATGGACAAATATTATGCATTTCCTTATCTAGCATGCATTGGTGTGGGTGTGAATATTAAAGAGAGAATTATTTGAATTTGAAGCTTGAAATTACAGGAAAAAAAGAGTTTCTGGATGTTTAAAAATGATTCCTGGTGTTTAGAAAAGGTTCATTTTGAAATACAATAAACCCTAACTATCCATGCACACCCACAATGTCACCAGTTATTACGTACATGATGTGCAGTTGTTGTTCTTCCAAAGAGCTTTAATTCTTCCATAGTTTGATCTACCAATTTTTGATCAATATGAGCACAAGAGTCCAGAGGACTGACTCTGCCTGAGCCACTGATAAAAAGTGAGTTTTTGCAAAGTTTGGTATTTGGTAGTTAAGATTGGGGGGAAATTTGTGCAGAAATGAAATACTTGGAACACCTATTGACATTTGAAACTAGTTTGCTTTCTGACCTTTCCTGACAGAATGAGTTCAACAAACTAACAAGACAATGACATACTCCACTGCTATAATGCAATGAGCTTAGGCAAAGGAAGAAGCAAACATATGCTCCAATCAGTTTCTGCAGTGACAAAAATGGCTTAAATGCCCTGGATTTGTTCACACAGTCAGCTTCCAATGCATAATAAGTAATCTCTTAGGCAAGCTACTCGCTTCCCTGTGTATTAGCAGAGTGGCAATATTCAAAGTACTTAATATTAACAATCAATATAAGGTGTCTTGAAGCTCCTATGTAATCTAGTTCTCCTGAACTGCCTAAATGAGCATGTACGCATACACACATATACACACATGCATATATACAGGAATCATTTCCTTCTGCTAATAGCATTATTCCCCTTCTTACATTTGAGGCACTCTTTATTATGGAATTCTCATCACTGTAGGTATAAAATGTTGCTCTATTCAACAAATAAATCCTGACCTACTACTAGATGTCAGGACTGGTGTTGAAGGCATATAAATAACTTAGAGTGGGAAAGGGTCACAAAAGTTAGATTTAAAGTCCTTGGTTGAGCTGGTACAATGAGTGCCAAAATTAAGTATTTCTGCTACAATTCTTTAGGAACCTATCATTTTTCCAGCTTCAGAGGTTAAGAAAGTGTTATCACCAAACCAGTAGAATCAGACTTACCTG
The DNA here is from genome assembly GCF_048772815.1 of Callospermophilus lateralis. Lineage (NCBI taxonomy): Eukaryota > Metazoa > Chordata > Mammalia > Rodentia > Sciuridae > Callospermophilus > Callospermophilus lateralis. The sequence continues at coordinate 116,480,009 of NC_135325.1, forward strand.
GAGACTTCTTAGACTTGCAAATTCTTGACTCCACTCCAAACTCACCAAATAACAAGCTCTAGAGATGTGGTTCAGCCATCTTTCCTTACTCAAGCACTCCTGGTGATTCTGAAGCATACTCAAATTGTTTAAGAACCACTATCTTGCTTCATAGTCAATGCCTATATGATCATACCTTTTTCTTTTAATTATCTTTCACAGTCAAACAGGTCTCAGTGGCACTGGATCTGACCCAGTTCTGAGTGTAACTTCCTTAAGGATGAAGGACCACAAGGAATAAGATCAAGTGGTCCCGGTCTTCCCAGTCGACTCTACACAGCTGAATGCAGTCATATAATTGAGTCCAGGTTAGACCAATATGATTGCCCAGGCAACACAATAAATAACATTATGACACAAGTGTGTTTAAGCCACTTTCAATGGACTTGAGATGGGCTTGAGGGTGACTTTCAATTCTGTGTAAATAAAACATGGATCCTAGATTAGGTCCTGAATAATATAAGGAATCATTGAAAGTTTTTTTGAGGTAGAGTGATAGGATAAGATTTGTACTTTTGAAAGATCCCTCTAATTACATTATAGAAGAGGTGGTAATGGGCAAAATCAGGCCAAGGAAATATCAAATTCATGTAAGAGACATTAGGTCCTTAAGGGAGGCTAAAATCTTATTTACTTTTGTTTGAATTCCATAAGATTAAATTGTTGTTGTAACCTGAAACAATAGAAAACAATGGGATCTACCTATAATGTTTTGACAGACAGGAAAAATCATGTTCTGCCCATTTGATAAACTAGTTACACTTTCCCTCCAGTTAGGTCACTTAGGTAACTATATGGGTATTTCTGCCATGTGGCATAATCTACCTATAATCTACATCTTTAAAAGCAAGATAGAAACTCTCTTGTTGGCAGAACTGTTTTACAGTCAGGAAAGGGGAATGGTTTATTCTTTTCCAGTATATTATTTATGTTATTTTATATGTTCTATATGTGAATTTGGGGGATTGAGTGTGTAAACATAGTTAATTACTTTATTAGTCATAATTAAATAAATAAAATCAATCAGTGGTAACATATAACAGAAGTAGTAATACTAGCTTGTCTAGACAAGACATATACCATTATGGATAAAAATAGAGACCCTGAAATTAAACAAATCCAACTTTGAATTCCAAGTCTTCATTACCTATGTGTGGTGGAGTTAACAATGAGGAAATATACTTGAATGTACCTCAGTATGATGCCTGGAAAATATGCAGGAAAGAGTAAGTGATATATGATACAGAAAACTGTCCCTAGCAACGTGTGACATTGTGAAAATCATTTCTTTGGGACTTAATTTTCTCATCCATGTTCTGCCTTGCCTCTTAAAGTGATTTGCCACATAAATAACAAGAGAAAGATAGAAACAACTATAATTGACACATCTCTTTGAAAGCTTTAAAAAATATATTCAAGAGTTGTATAATGCTTTATAGACATTTTACTCACTGACTCGCTTTGAAATATAATTTTACTTCGTTTCAAGAGCTCTTTTGTGTTAGTCATGATTTACCCTCTCAGAAAAGGTACCATCAGGTCCTGAAAGTTATATTTAACAAGATGTTCTTTAGAGATTTCCTTATCTTCTCTTATAGATATCAAGTTAGATTCATAATGAACAATTCTCAGATTCAGTCCTGGTTTATTTTTTTAAAAAAGGATCAGTAGTCAGAAATCACCCAAGCTAGTGCCTAAGTAGGTATTGGTAATAAGATGTTGGCCCTTTCTCTTAGGAGTCCAGCTGGATCTTTCTATACAACATCATGATAAAGGGGCCATCTGGCACTGGAACTTTCCTTGAAATCTATTTTTTTTTAAATTTGCCACTGTTTGCTTTTAGCACACTTAATTTTGTATGAAGTATCAGTTCTCACATCAAAACAGTCATGTCTGGGCAGGTTTTTGTTGAACTCTCATTCATAGAACTTCTAAATGTCTGTGATGTCTGTCAGTGCTTTGAGTGGCCACAGAATTCCAAGATTTGATCATATTTGATTTTTCAGGGAGCAAGAATGGGGAGCAATCAAAGATGATAATGCTGTAATCTATAGAAATTTCTTCAGGGATATTGGTCTAGGATTATCTCTTCCTAGAAGATGTTCATTTATTTGTTCATTTATTCCATTTTTCTAAAACACACTATTAAACACCTTAATCTTTTCTCTTCCCCAGCTCTAATATTATGACCATAACTATTTCTGATAAGGTAGAATTAAAACAGATTAACATTGACCTTAAAATTATGTTCTTTTCCATGACTTTTCAACATATATTCTCAATTTTGCCATAATCTCTAAACTCTATGCAGAGATTAGCTCTATTCTGCATGGATAGCTCAGTGTTTGCACATGTTGTTCCTGTTGCTTGAAATGACCCAAACTTTGTTATTTTCCCTATGGCTTCTCTAGGAAGTTAGGTGCACAAATTGTCCTCTAAAATATTTTGTACAGTTCTCTACAAGGGCCCCTTTTTACAGTGAGTTGAAATCATGCTTTCACATTTAGCACTTTGGTAACAGATGACCTGTCTTATTTATCTTGATGTCTTTAGCACCCAGGTAACCACCAATGAAAACATGAAAAGGTCCAAAATAAAAAACTGTAATTCATGAAGGCTGTACCAACCTAAGACATATAAGTTGAGACAAAAACTCAACAGCCTATATTTTGTGAAATATTTGTAAGCACTATTGTAAAGATTGATATTATTAACATGATGCAAGAAGACATGGCCTTCGTGTACAGGAATACAAAAGAGAAAAGGCTGTGGAGACAAGTAAGCATCAGATAAAAAGTACACTGAAATGGAAATGGAATTGGGCAATATAAGAATCTTGATAAAATTGGAATTGTAATTCCAGATTAAACCACATTAGAGATAGTTAAAATGAAATTGGCACCATAAAATTTAATTAAGTGGTATTGGAAACCTTTTTCAAAATGTGACAACTGAGGCAAACAGTTTTATTCTTTTACATAATCTTTGCGGTACTAGGGATTGAACCCAGGTGTGCTCTACCACTAAGCATTCCCAGCACATTCTATTTTTATTTTGACACAGGATCTCAATAAGTTGCCCAGGCTAGCATCAAATTTGCAATCCTCATGCCTTAGTCTTCTGAGTCGCTGGGATTACGGTCATGTACTACCAGGGCTATAATTTTTACAAAAATTATGTAAAAGAATGAAACTGGATCCCTGTCTCTCACCCTGAACAAAAGTCAATTCAAAGTAGACAATAGACACAGGAATTAAACTAGAAAATTTGGAACTGCTACAAGAAAATGTAGGGCTAAGACTTCAACATATAGATGTAGGCACTGACTTCCTTGATAAGACTCCTGAAGCTCAAGAAATAACACCAAGAATCAATAAGTACTGATGTGATTCTGCAATCTGTATACAGGGTAAAAATGGGAGTTCATAACCCACTTGAATCAAAATGTGGAATATGATATATCAAGAACTATGTAATGTTTTGAACAACCAACAATAAAAATTATAAAAAAAAGAATCAATAAGCATGATGGCATCAGATTAAAAAGCTTCTACACAGCAAAGAAAACTAGTATGAAGATCACCTATAGAATGAGAGAGGCCGCTGAATCTTCTGATAGAGGATTAATATCCAGAATATATAAAGAATCAAAAAAAAACTATTAATAAAAGAATAAATAACCCAATCAATATATGGGCAAATGAGCTACACAAATACTTCTCAAAAGAAGAAATACAAACAGCCAAAAATTTGTGATAAAAACTAGCATTTTTAGCAATCAGGGAGATGCAAATTAAAACTACACTGATATTTTATTTCACCCTAATTAGAATGGCAATCATAAAGAATATAAATAATAATAAATTCTAGAAAGGATGCTTGGAAAAGGAACACTTAAACACTCTTGGTGGGATTGTAAATCAATAACCGCTGATTGTACTCAACCACTGTGAAAATCTGTATGGAAGTTCCTCAAAAGACTAGGCATGGAACCACCGTAAGACCTACCTATACCACTCCTCATTGTTTATTCTAAACAATATATATATATGTCTTAGGTTGGTACAGCCTTCATGAATTACGGTTTTTTATTTTGGACCTTTTCATGTTTTCATTGGTGGTTACCTGGGTGCTAAAGACATCAAGATAAATAAGCCATATGGTCAGCATACCATAGTGATAAATGCATACTCATGTTTGTAGTAGCACAATTCACAACAGCCAAACTAAGGAACTAGCCTAGTTGTCCATTAACAGATGCATGGATAAAGAAAATGAAGTATATATTTACAATGGAGTTTTATTCAGCCATGAGGAATAATGTCACTTGCAGGAAAATAGATGAAACTTAAGAGCAATATATAAAGTAAAATAAGCCAAAACAAGGGTCATATGTTTTCTCTCATATGTGGAAGCTACAGATCAAAAAGAAAAAGGGGGTGTGGTGGAATCTCGTGAAAATAGAAGGGAGACTAGTAGAGTGGAGGATGGGAACCAGGAGGAGGGAGGAGATGGAAAGGGGAAGTACTGAAGAATGAAATTGACCAAATTATGTTGTTTTATTGTGTGCATGTACAAATATGTAACAAAGCATCTCACTACTATGTGTAAATTATAATATGCCAATAAATAATTTTAAAAATTATTGCTGAGAATTTGATATTCATTTAAAATAGAGAATGGCAATCTAAGTGACAAGTTATATAGATTTTTAAGGAGGAAAACATAATATCTGTAAAATAATTAATAAAAGTAAATTTAATAAGATGATCTAAACATGATAAATATAGATTAGCAAAATGAAAGGCTTTTCTATTTTCTGTGTAAATTTCATAGCATCTACAGATTTTGAGGGCAAATGTTTTCATACTGCCACCCACAACCAATTTGTCATTTATTTGTAAAATGAAAATCTCTGGCCTCAGTGCCTTTGTATTGCTGTTTTAATTCTTCCTCAAAGCATATGATTTGTTCCCTCAACTCATAGAGGTCTCTACTCAAATATATCCTCCTTGGAAGTGTTCACTCAATTGAAAATTACACCACCCATTATAATCTGATGTTTTTACCAACTCTTACCTCTTTTTCTTGCTTGATATTTGTTTATTTTTTTATAATTCCTCTAAGAATATACATTTCATTAGATCAGTAGTTTTATATCTGTCATGTTTCCCCTTGCATTCACAATGCCTAAAATAATTCTGGACACATGAGAGCTACTTAACAAATAGTTGTTGAATGAATAAAAACTATTAATGTCTTCCTAATTTCTCATCTGAACCACTAACTGGTCTTCTTGCTCCTAATCCACAAAACACTATCCTGTTAAACAAATTTGTAGGAGGCCATTGATTTGGACTAGGCATGTGTATTGGGCCCAAGAGACCAAACCAATATGGAATCATTCATGCTAAGTAAACCCAATTAACTTTGGAGTATGCTCAAATAACAAATAGTTGAGTTTTGGTCAGTTACAATGACTGAGTTTTAGTTAATTTTAGGCAGCCAGATAATTTATGTAAGACAAAATGGTCAAGCTCTAACCATTAAGTTGGATTTTTACTTTAATTCTGTTTCTGTCTATAAATGCTGCCTGACCATGCAGTAGGAAAAAGTTCTTTGAATCATTCTGTTGTTGGAGTCTACCCAGTTCACAGATCCTTGTTTTGATCAGATAAATTTTAAACTTGCTTAAAGCTCTTCCTTTTTATATGAGCCCCACTCCTAATCCATTTTCCACACAAATGCTGGATTGAAGTTCTTAAAAGTACAATTATGTCCTCATCTACTCAAATCCCTTCAATAACTGCTCATAACACTTTTTTTTAAAAAAATAAAACCCAAACTTGTAGTTTTCAGTTCCCTCTCAACCTCATTTTATGCCACTGCAAAACCTGAGAGGACAAGTAAATGGAGAGACTATTTTGTTCTTGGATTTAACTCAATTGTATAAGACCATCAAGTCTCTTTCAACTGATTTATAAAGTTAATACAATCCAAATTAAAAGCCAGGGGCATTATGTTACAAGAAGCCAGAAGAGTCTGACCTGTTGTTTTAAATGTATTTGAGACCACAGAGAAATTTTTTTCAAAAATCCTCTTCTCTCCCTGGGATAACTCCTCCAGGGATAACCTCTAGCTTTTTGATAGCTTATATTCATTTCTAAATCATGTTCAGGATTACACAATCATGATCAAAGGACTGTGTAGCCATTCATTATCTTCTTACTAACTTTTTAATTTCTGTAGTTTACTTGATTATAGGTTGGCTCTCAGTACACAGCTTCATTTGGGTTTCTCTTTTACTTCTACTCAGCAGGTTATTTCCTTGGTTTATATTGGAGGCATGTGGCCATTCCTTTGTGTTTTAAAATAGTTTTCCTTTCTATTTTCATTTCATTTTCCCCAGTGGGTCAAAGTACTCAAAAATTTACCCAGAATTCAATTAAAATTTACTTTAAAATGTAAGAATTAATTGACAAGAATAGGAAACATCAATTTGAAATGGCTGAATAATAAGGAGGAAGAAGATATGAAGTGGTAAAACACATTGATAGTTAAAATATCAACAAAAGTAAATAGCTTAAAAACAAAGCACAGCACCTGTTCCAGTTTGTGAATGATAAGTGTAGTCATATATAATCCAGAGAATGAGGATTACTTGATAATTATAGTAGAAACATTATATTCCTCTTTTGGTTAACAAAACCATAAATAAATTTCATCAGGATTAAAAAGTTTTATATATAAAATGAAATTATTTTGGGGATTTTGAGATGAATAACATTTAGTGCATTAATCTAAAGAAGTCATAATATTTAAGCATTAAAGCATTGGATTTCCTTCTACATTTTTTTTTTTTTTTGTGGTGTTGAGGATTGAACTCACAGTCTCACATATGCTAGGCAAGCACTTTAACACTAAGCCACATACCCAGCCCCAAATGAAATGCTAAAATTGAAAAGTACATAGTTACATATCTTTCCATTTATCATAAAGAACAATGAAATAGTTAAATACTTTGAAAACTTATTTGGATATAGCTACAGATAAAATGAACAAACCAGAAAAAAATTGGTAAAAATATATTTGCAAGTGTTAATACTCTGATGTTACAGAGTAAAAACTCTCTAACATAATGAACAAAGAATAGCTAGCTACAGTCAATTTAAATAAAAATCAGTGCAAATGTTTTATTTTCAAGTACTTAAATTCAGTAGTAGTCAAGAAATATGCAAATTAAATAAATGTGTATATTTTAAAAAATTAAAATAAAAGCCAAATATATACGTAAAGGTAATTTCATCCCATGAAAGTGTTTTTCTTTTTCTTTTTAGCTTTCTCAGTCTTCCATTAAAAACAGAATGCCACTGAGTGTGTGGCTTAAACGTTCAACATTTATTTTTTATAGTTCTGGAGAATAGAAGTCTGAAATCAAGGTAACAGCAGGGTTGGTTTCTTCTGACACATCTCCCCAAGCTTACAAATGACCTCCCTACTGTGTCCTCACATGGCCATTTTTCTCTGCATGTGCATATCTGGTATTATTCTTATAAGGACATCAGTCTTGTGAAATTAGGGTCCTACCTTTATGATTTCATTTAAACACAATTACCTTCCTATAGACCCATTCTCCCAATAAAGTCCCATTGAGGTTTAAGGCTTCAAAATACGAATTTTGTGGTCATACAATTCAGTCAATTATATAGTAATTAAAAGTTTGCTTTTTGGGGGCGGGGATATTAGGGATAAAACTCAGGGGCACTCAAACCACTGAGCCAATTCCCAAGCCCTTTTTAGTATTTTATTTTGAAACCAGGTTTCACTGAGTTGCTTAGGGCCTTACTGTTGCTGAGGCTGGCTTTGAACCTGTGATCCTCCTGCCTCAGCTTTCTGAGCTGCTGGGATTACAGGCATGTGCCATAGTGCCTGGCTTAGTAATTTAAATTTTTTACCATAATTCTATCAAGTCTTTTGCCATGTATCTGTAGGTGAGTTATTATGTTGTTGTTGTTGTTGTTGTCTTGTTTTTCTCTTAGAAACAAATAAGAAGAACATATTCAGGCATATGTTCAAAATTTTGGATAGAATGATATTTACCCAAAGAAATATTTGCATTATTCAATAAAGCGACACTATATAAATGGGCCACAATGAGAAACAGATTAAATAAATAAATCAGTTTTCAAATTATATTTAATGATATAAAATAACCTCTCATTGTAAAATTCAGTACACAAAATATTATTATTCTTCCTGGAAATGTAAACAATAGTGTAAAAACTATATATTCACTCTTAATTTTAGTGTAGCACATTCTGATATTGCATATTTATATATGAATAATATTAAGGGTAGAATTTATATATTCATATACATATATAAATATCAGAAGGCAGTACACTAAAATGAAGAAAAGGCTTTATCTTTGTAAGAATATCCTGTTCTCATACATTAGAATTAATATTATTAAAATTGTTGCCCAAAGTAATTTACAGATTTAATGTAAACCATAACAAAATCACAATGACAGCTTTATAAAAAAATCATATGGAAACACAAAATAAAAAAGAAAACAAACAAACACAAATAGCTAAAGCAAATTTAAGCAATAAATAAAACTTGAGGCACACCATTTCCTGGCTTTAATTTGTATTACTAAGTTACAGTGAGCAAAACACTCATGGTAATGGCATAAAACCAGACTTACAGAATAGAGAAGCCAGAAATTAAGCCATATGTATATATGGTTAACTGATTTTCAATGAGATGTTAAGAATATAAAAGATGAAAAAATACCACTTCAACAAATGGTATTGGGAAATCTGGACATCTTCATATAAAAGAATGGAATTAGACCTTTATCATCTTACTCCATACACAAGAAGCAATAGACTGTGGTCATAATTTCATGTGTATAGACTTCAAAATCATTCAGTTTTATGCATTTACTAATGTAGATTTTGTATATCAATTGTATCTCAATAAAGTTATTTTTTGAAATGTGCACATCATCATTATCTGTAGCTTTGGTGCCTTGGAAATTTCTGTATACTCATATACATTCTTTTTCTTCCCTGGGAAAGATACCTGTCTAAGAAATCACATACTTCTTGGATGTTCTGCCCCTCATGGTAACATCAAGTTTGCTGTCAATTTCTGAAGCTCAGAAAAGAAAATATCTACATTTTAGATGATACATAGCACTCTTTGGGTTTAGAATATACTTGATATTATGTCCAGTGGTACAATAAGTACATTTGGTCTGGTGTCAGACAATTATTTTATGTGGTTCAAAGTAATAGTGGGAACACTCACCCAAGACCTACACTAAGCCTGGCCCCTGCATATTAGTCTAACTTTATGTTGTTATCACAATATAGCTGAGTCTGGGTATTTTATAAAGAAAAGAGACTTATTTGTATCACAGTTTAGAGGCTGAAAGCCCAAGATCAGACAGCCCTAACAGTTTGATTTCTGGTGAGGGCCCCATGGGCTGTCATAACATAATAGAGAAAGGGTAAATAAATGATTGCATGCAGAAGCAGCACATGGACTGGCCTGACTTAATAAGAACCCACTCCCATAAGAATTGAGTTTCCACAATAGCTACATTAATCCCTTCCAAGGGTGGCATTCCCAATGACCTAACCATGTTTCACTTGGCTCTACCTCTTAAAGGCTCCATCATCCTCTAAATCAGCACATTAGGGACCAAGTTTTCAGCACATGAAGCTTTGTGGAATACAGTGAAACTATATCTAAACGACTGTACCCTATCTGATCTGCTTGGCTCTTAAATGCCTTGTTGTGGCCATCTAAGTTACCAGAATGGTCAATGCTGCAGCTTTGCCATATGATCTCTCCTTTTACATCCTTTCCAAAATACAGAAGGGAACAAACATTTCTTGAAATTTGTTTATGTCATGGCATCAACACATGTTTGCACATATAGATGCATATCATGCTTCTTGACAGCCCTGTTATAAGATTTCATGCCATTGTACAACATAAAGAAACTGAGGCATGGGAATTTGAAACATGTGTCAAGATATTTGTCCTAGATCTCAACTAGAAAGTGGTAGAATCATGTGTGTAACTAGTCTTCTTGTTCTCCAAAATAAAGGGTGACAGCCAGTATCTCTTTGGGGATTCTTCTTCCTGCTGAGGAAGGTACAAGCCACCTGAGAAATTAAAGACTACAATAATTAGTGAAGAACAAAAGACAAAGAGTCAGAAATATATATTTCAAAAAGCAAAGCTCCTGATAGGTTTAGTGCACAGGTTTATTTAAGGGGGTACATCAAAGGCAGGCATAAGGTTTCAAGGGTGGAGTCTTGCTTCCTGATGTCTTGCAGTCAGCAGGTTGATTGACATCTTGGCAGGTCACACCCATCTCAGGTGCTGAGTGGGACATGGCAGAGCAGGATAGAAATTCACAATGTGTGTGTGCATTCTTACACAGAGCAACTGTCCACTGGTCATTACAAGACACCAGATGTTCCTATTCACTAGACTGCAATGCTGACAAAGTCCACACACAGCCCACAGATGACTCATGACACCAAAATATATTTCTTCTTAAATAAACCTCAATAACCAATAGCATAGGTGTGATGTCAGGGAGGAAGTCTAGAGGAGTACATTACCAAAGTCCAGGAGAGGAAGATGTGCAAAAGGCCAGAGTATATAGTTTGCTGCCTCCACTTCAAGATCTTGTGAACTTGTGGTTGAATTTGTAACTTTTATTATTTCCTGTTCTACATCCAAACTATTTATTTTCTTATACAAATTACTTCAATAACTTAGGTGAATATTGCTAGTGATTAGCCTTTGCGGCTTCCCTTTCAAGTTTCAAAGGACTATACAACCCTTAATTACTCACCTACATCTGGAAAGCAAGGCAAGAATTATTGCCTTCATTGTACCAAAGAAAACCAAGAGGTCAAGCAGTTCCCTGTGGTCCCCACAGCAAGAAAATGATGGAGTGAGTCAAGAATTGGAAAGCATACTTCCTAATTTCAACTCTATATTTAGAAATTGACTTTTTTTATTTTCTGGTAAAGGAAGGGCAGCACTACTAGCTATGGTGAGTATATTATTCTGCCTATAACATAGAGAAAGATGTCTTCAAAAATTATACAAAGAAGAGAGAAAATCAAAGAAAGAATGAGCTGTCATATACCTTGTGGGGATATCAGGGAGCTTTTAAAAGAAGGGAAAGCTCCAACTAGGCAGGGACAAACAGAGACCAACAGTCCAGAGCTTCTCCACATCATAGGGGCTGCTCCTCAGCAGGCTCAAAATGGAATGACTATGGAATAAACACATAGATGTGAGATTTCAAATCCTTGACTCAAATACCCCTTTGCTCATCACCATTGGATTGTTCCTTGAGACTCTCTTTCAACTTTAAAGACAAAGCTCCATGGAAAAGAAACATCTTTGAGAAGAAAAAAAGGATCCTGAGGGTCTATTCAGTAGGAAACAAATGTGGTCAAAATTAGATAATGTGGAATTAGCAAACATAAAAAGATTACAACACTCTTCAACAGCTCATTTCAATGTGGTCCCCATGTTCTCCTGATTCATTTTAACATAAAATAATTACTTCACATTCAGCAGCCAGCTAGAGGCCAAGTGGCACATAGTATACACTTATTACATAGTTTTACAAAATGAAAAAATATTTGAAATATTGAGTAAATGAATTGCTTCTGTTATTCTGAATGAACCACATTCCTTAAGTAATGACTCACTCTGAAATCTTTCCCATGTTACCTGCCTTCATCTGTAGTACAAAGCACAATGCCACTACTAAGTAGATGTGTAAATACATATGTAATTTCTTGAAAAAATAAATGTCTAATATATATATATATATATAAATTGCAAAGAGTATGTTAAGCATGAGGCCATTTGTATGTTTAAAGAAAGCATCATCATGGCCAGGCGCAGTGGCACACACCTGTAATCCCAGCAGCTCAGGAGGCTGAGGCAGGAGGATCACGAGTTCAAAGCCAGCATCAGCAATGGTGAGGCACTAAGCAACTCAGTGAGACCCTGTCTCTAAATAAAATACAAAATAGGGCTGGGGATGTGGCTCAATAATCCCCCCCCCAAAAAAATGCATCATCATGGATGGAACATGTTGGGCAGTATATGTACATAACTCAAATGGGAACCAGTATATGCTTACCATAGTACTTACCCCTTCTTTGTGAATTTATTTTCTTAGTCTTCATTCCAAATTTTTGACACTGTCTTTCCTCAAGTGTCTTATAACACATCACTGATCTAGGATCTTTTTCTGTGTTCATCCTGTCTGCCTTCCACCTCAGATTTAACATATAGTCCAGGAACAGCAATTTCTAAGTAGAGTTGCAGTCACTGACTAAGGCCTTACAATGGCTTCCCCTATTTAGGCATCTTCATTCAGACACCTCCTTATTTGGGGATTTGGGTAGAGGCCTTCCTTCGGTGCCTCTACAAAAGTCTTCCTTAACTAGAGAAGGAGGAGGAAACCATATTTTTCTACTTTTAGCATTTTCCCTTTCCCTTTCCCTTTTTTTCCCTCTTCTGCTGAACCCTCCATAAATAAACCTGAAAGATCCTACTCTTTGAGTCTCTCTCTTTAGTGAGATAATCTCCTTGAATGTAAGGATTCACTTGACGTTTGACCTAGTGTGCCTTGGCATGAAAAATTAAACAAGGAGAATCGAGTTCTAACTCTGTTTCAGCTTTTTGCTTATACTACACTAACATATAAGATTAAAGGCTTAGTGTTACTTTTATCTTCCTGTTGTTTTAATCAGCTATTCCAACATCTAACAACATATCTCTTTCTGCCTCAGCTGAACTCCTGACAATAATTTTTATGGAAACACAAGGTAAGCAGGAGAGCTAAAATAGTTTTTAAAATGAAGAACACAGCTGGAGGATACATACCACCGTGTTGTAAGATCTACTACACAAAGAGCTACAATAGCCAAGACAGGATGATATTGGTTTAGGGGAACACACATAGATCAAAGGAACAGAATAAAGTGTTCAAACTTGATATGCTGAAATATACCAATTGATTTTCTACAAAGACAGTAAGGTATTTCATTGGAGAAGAGATAACTATTCAACAAATCGTGGTGAAAAAACTGAATACATATGAAAATAATAAATAACAGCTTATATACAAATGAACTAATGGATTTAAATTTAATATGTTAAACTATGAAATATTTACAAGATAACATAAGATACAGTCTTCCTGACCGTGCTTAAGTAGTTCTTAAGTATAACAGCATATAAGTGAAGCTAGCCAATCCCTAAAGAACAAATGCCAAATGTCTTCTTTGATATAATGAGAGCAACTAAGAACAGAGCAGGGAGGAAGAGCAGGAGGAAAAGATTAACACTGAACAGAGACATGAGGTGGGAGGGAAAGGGAGAGAAAAGGGAAATTGCATGGAAATGGAAGGAGACCCTCATTGTTATACAAAATTACATATAAGAGGAAGTGAGGGGAAAGGGGGAAAAAAGGGAGAGAATTAAATTACAGTAGATGGGGTAGAGAGAAAAGATGGGAGGGGAGGGGAGGGGGGATAGTAGAGGATAGGAAAGGCAGCAGAATACAACAGACACTAGTATGGCAATATGTAAAAATGTGGATGTGTAACCGATATGATTCTGTAATCTGTATACGGGGTAAAAATGGGAGTTCATAACCTACTTGAATCTAAAGTATGAAATATGATATGTCAAGAGCTATGTAATGTTTTAAACAACCAATAAAAACGTATAACAGCATAATCACAATCCGTAAAAAATTTTTTCTAAACTAAAAATGTGCTCTCTCTGAGATGCTATTAAGTCAATGAAAGGGTACATACAGAAAACTTGTCACATATAGGACAAAGAACTTATATTCAAAATATATAAAGAAGTCATTGAACACTGAGAATAAAAATAAAACCGGCAAAAAAACGTGAAGAAACAATTTGCCAAAGAGGAAATATGGGTGGCATGTAAGTGCATGAAAACATGTTTAACATTTTTAGTCATTAGAGACTTGCAAATTAAAATGATGATAAGATTGCCCTACATAATATTAGAATGCCTAAAATTAAGAATACCAAAATGCCTAAAGTCAATAACACCAAATTTTAGTGAGGATGTGGAGAAACTGACCTTTTCATTCATTGCTTGTGGGGATGTAAAAGTTACAGTCATTCAGAAAAAGTTTGGCACCTTATATAAAGTTGAAAATGTACTTATCATATAACCCAGATGTGGTACTGCATGATATTTCCCATTAATAAAATTTATGTCCACACAAATTTCTGTATGCAAATATTTATAGAGATCTATTTATCACCTCCCCAAGCTGGAAATAACACAAATGACCTTCAATGGGCAAATGAGTAAACAAATTGCAGTAGAATATAATGAAATTCTACACAGCAGCAAATGGCAAAACAAACACAACAATATTGATAAGTATATATACAAAATGTGGATAAAATTCAAAGGAAACATGCTAAGTGAATGAACCCAATATCAAAAGGACATGTACATATGATTACAACTATATAACATTATTAAATAGACAAAATCTATAATTATGGAGAAGAAATTAATGGTCACCAGTGGTTACGGATCAGTGGAAGATACAAGGGAGTAATGCAAAGAAGAAATGCAAGGAAGTTTTGGAGGTGGGAAACTTGTATCTTGATTGCACTGGTGATTACAAAAATTTATATATGTGTCAAAATTCATAGAACTATATACTAAAATATATTCTGCTACATATTAATTTTGAGAACAAAAACATTAAAAGTGAGTTATTGGTATTCCTTATTCAACAAGTTACCTTTAGATATAAACACTAATAATTATGAGACTGATTTTTTTCCCTAAACAGTTAAAATTAATCAAATTAGTCTAGGATCTATTCAGATAATTATCATTTATTCTGACAGACTTTTAAAAATTAAATTCAGTAAGCTTCCTTTTGAATCCCTGAGTCATTTCAAAAATCTCACACCTCTACTCTGCAGATTAAGCAGTAGTTATTGGTTAGGGAGAATTAGTTCTAGGATATCCACTAAAACTATTGCATAGAAATTTTTCCATACATTTCTTTAAACACATTCTTACTGGTAGTTCTTTTGTTTCCTCCGTCTTTTCATGAGCCCACGCAAAGCACTCGAGTGAACATGTCTTTTTTCATAAAGTTGAAATGAACAGACTTAGGGCTTTCTTCTCTTCTATACCACTGGGAAGTGGGTGTTCTAAACTAAGTCTGACATTTAATAATTGCACTATTTCTTACTTTTGCATTGAATTCACTTTCATAATGAGTACTTTAAAGCTAATAATTAATTAAATGATCATTTACTGAAAACCTACTATCTGTCAGTTACTATGTTCAGTGATGGGTATACACGAATGAATAAGATGTAGTTTCTGACCATGGGGACATCATAGCATAACAGGAGGAATAAAAACTGGTGACATGAACAAAAAATTATAAGTGAATAAGCTATTCTTGGGGTATAATTTTGTTACTAAGGGAAGAAATATTACCCACATCAAGTCTTAAAGGTCACTGGTGAGTGTACCTATTAAACACATCATGATGAGATGTCTGTTAACTTCAAATAAGTTGTTCACGTGTTACATTTCACCAGGTACAGGATTTTAAAATTAAACACTTCAGAAGCTTATTAGAAATGGAAAATGCTTCCTATGAAGCACAGTAGGATGTGCTAGTGAGAATAAAAGTATTTGTTGTGCCTGACATATGGAAAATGTTTATTTTGGCCTCCTTAGTTTTGGACTCTTCTTTCACCCATTCAATTTTGTGAAAGTTTGGACATCATGAAATTTGTGTGTTATGGTTTGGATAAGAGGTGTCCCCCAAAAGCTCATATGTGAGACAATGCAAGAAGGTTCAGAGGAGAAATGATTGGGTTATAAGAGTCTTAACCCAATCAATGAATGAATACCCTGATAGGGATTAACTGAGTGGTAACTGAAGTGGTAGGGTGTGGGTAGTGGTGATGAGAATTGGGGCAAGACTTTGGGCATATATATTTGTATCTGGGAAGTGGAGTCTTTCTCTGCTTTCTGATCACTGAGATGTGAACTGCTTCCTTCTGCCACACTCTTCTGCTATAATGTTCAGCCTCACGTTGAGCCCCGAGGACTGGAGCCTGCTATCTATGGACTAAGACCTCTGAAACTGTGAGCCCTCAAATAAATTCTTCCTCCTCTACAATTGTTCTGGTCAGATCTTTTAGTCATACCAGCCAAAAAGCTGACTAAAACATAGTGGCATTTATTTCTCATTTAGAAAAATCATGTCCTTGAGACAACTTACTTTATCAATATAAAATCAACATAGTTCACTTAAGATGCATCCAATCAGTCCTCTATTATATTCCAGGCTCTGGGCTTGATATCAGGGACATATAGATCAATAATAAGAAGTATTATCCTTCAAATGGCTCAAAAGCCAATGAAGGCAGACAGAAGCATAATGTAGTTTATGAGGAAAGAGTAACTGTATGCATGAAGTGTAAAGGTAGCACAGAGGAAGTTGGGAGTTTGGTGGAGGCAAAGTTTGCAGTCTAATTTACTGGAAGATGTTACAGTACTTGATATTATGATCTATGTGATGGAAACTCTTTTAGCTTCTGGAAACCATATTCACCTCCTTTTCATATGGTCTCCATTCTCATGATACTCTTTTTTAAAAATTTTCTTTCTGTCTCTGATTCTAAAATTCCACTCTGGTAGGTTTCAATCATTTATCTTGTGTCTTCCTCATTTTAAAATAATTTTGAGGGCAATTTCCAACAGTCACATAGTCCATATAACCACATCTATTTTCCCCATCCCTAATTTTTCCATGGATTTCAGATGTACATCTGTCAGTTATACTTCATTCACTCATTTGCCTTTTTTTTTCTTGCAAATATATCTTACGTGCCTCCTATAAACAAAGACTTTGCTAAGTAGGTATGGAAGAACATAGTGGTATGCAAAAACAAATAGTTATTGTCACCTGGATATCCCACAGGGACCTAAATCTCAGCATACATAAACTCAAACAAGTGCATTTTCTCACCTAAAAATAGTAACAATTCACATTTATAATTTACTTATGAGAGTCATGGTTTTGAGAAACTTGTGTGCATTAATGTATTTAATCTCAATAGCACAGCAATGGGATAAGGGTTACTTTATCTTCCTTTTACAGATGAGGAAATTCAGGCAGAGACTTATTAAATGTTTTGCACAAGTTCACACAGAAAATGGTTGTCCCAGGTGGTAAATCAAACTGATCTCTTTCCAAAGCATGAGCTTATATCTGCTGCACTATACCTCTTTTGGAATCTCATCCAACAATCTTTTTCTCAAGGATACCTATAGCCAGTCATCTGTATTGGTCAACTTTTCATTGCTATGACCAAGATACCTAGAAAGAACAACGCAGAGGAAGAAATGTTTATCTTGGCTTGTGGTTTCAGAGATTCAGTCTTGTGGTTGGGCAACTTCATTGCTCTGGAAATAGCAGTGAGACAAAACATCCTGGAGGAACAAAATGCAATTTGTCTTCCCCCCTCTTTCTCTCCTAGTAGTCATTGTAGTTAAGCAGACTATCCCTAAATAAAATATGACCTTTCAGAAGAGGTATACATTTTGTGCTCAAACTTGCTCAGTATTTCAACAGGTTTTCTAGCTTTAGCATTTTTTTCCTATATATTATATTCTTAGATGATTAGTGTGGCTTCTAAGTCCCTAATAACTAATCTTTCAAAAGGAAATGACTTTTTTCTCTAGTCACTTTACCAATACTTCTATGGAGTGTCTGTCTCCTGAGGACCTTTTCCAGAAACAGCAGTCCAGAGACAATAAGTTCATGGCCGAGGGTCACTAGGTAGTAAATAGCAGGGGATATGTTGCAAATACCTGGTACACAGTAGGCTCTCAGTATATACTAGCTATTACCCTAATTAATCCTGACTGCTGATAAGGGGTTGAAGAATACAATATATTGAGTTCTCCTTCTGAACTTTGAAATATAATCTTTTCACATATAATAAAGCGTATTGTAAGGATCATGGTTTATTTATCTAAATAGAGTCTATTACAAAGTATCGGCCATGCATGTGTTGAGACTCTGTCTAAATTTTAGCAGAAAACATTTACCATGACATAATTTTTACTTTTCTTTATGATTTAATTAGCCTCCATCTTTTCTGCTTCTTTATTTTGATTGGTGCCCTCTTAACCTCTGCAGCTTTTTATTATGAACATTTAGTAATAGACACTAAATATTTGTATTGCTACTAAGCCGTGACCCAGAATATTAGATTTTATTTTCCTTTTATTGAGCATCATAAATAATAGATAATATATTTAAAAAATTTTACATAGTTATGCATTTGAGTTCCATATTTAAGATTTGTCAAAATGGTATTTTCCCATTCATGATCCCTGATACCACAATCATTAACTTTTTGTTTGTTTGTTTTTTGTTTTTCTGCTGATTGTCATTTTTATTGTATTGTATCTTCTCCTGAGTCTAAACACCCTGAGTTTGGATTTATTTCACTGTTATAGTTTAGTACAGCAGTTGGCATGCTATGACCTGTGGGCTGAATCTGGCCTGCCACCTGTTTTATTAAATCTTATTTCATCGATTCATAGCCACATCTTTCATTTACATGTTTTCAGTGGATGCTTCTGCACTAGACAAGCAGAATTATTATTTGTGACAAAAAATCTTTGGGATCACAAAGCTAAACATATTCACTATCTGGACCTTCACAGAAAGTTTGTTGATCACTAGTTTAATCCATATTACTACTCAGTCATTTTGTGGAATGCCATCTGTTGAGAGCCACAGCTGAAGGGTCTCCAGCAAACTTTCAGACTGCCAGCTGATGATTGGCTCACAGCGGCCCCAGCAACATCTAGCTGATTGGCTCCTCTGTGGTGATGCTCATTGGAGATGCTCATTGAGCTGTTTTCCCGCCCTTTCAGACTACCAGCTGATGATTGGCTCACAGCGGCCCCAGCAACATCTAGCTGATTGGCTCCTCTGCGGTGATGCTCATTGGGCTGTTTTCCTGCCCTTTCAGGCCACGGAGCTGCTCATTGGAGGACTTTTTTGGCTCCGCCCACACGACCCAATCGGCCTCAAGAGCAGGAGGATTGTGGGAGGTGGAGAGGCTGGTGGTGGGGGGAGTGGCTTGTGGGAAGCCGGTGGTGGCAGTTGGGCTCTGAGGGTTTTTCCTGAGGAGCTGTTTTGTTTGGCCTGTGTGGTTCTAAAAATAAAGTTCGTTTCTTTTGACAAGTGGCTTCTGAATTGTGCCCAGCCAGACTGCGGCAGCCATCTTGTTTGTGAAATGGGAGAAATGAAACATTTTTCATCCTTACCACTGAGCAATAGTCTTATCATTTCAAAGAGCCACTTCCCAGAATAAGGCAACATTACATTTTGGCAATCTCCTGAATCTCTGTTTACAAGAAATGTTCCTGAGAAAATATCCCAATACTTACATGGAAAACCCTGCTGCTTGACATGCTGCCATGGATTGATTGTCTTGCACTATGGTCACCCCATTTAAGAAGTCATGAAGCTTTCTTGAAAGAAACCAAGGTTTCTTGACCTTCATTGAATTATAGAAAACTGTACTTCACTACTGCTCTATACTTTGCTATTTCTGATAGTTCTCCTTTACTTTGAAATGTTGTACATATTTCAACAAAAAGATTCAGAAAGCATTTGCAGATGAATTTAATGAGCCCATGAGGGAACATTTCAAACTTGTATTACATGTGATAAATAAAGCCCAGTAGTGACTTTACAGAAGAATTCTACCATTTCCAGATTAATCAGATGAATTTTGAAAAATCTAAAGAATGACTATAGAATAGATGCTTTAATAGAAGTTGAAGGCTATGGGCCTTTTGACATGTCATATCTGTAATCAAGCTGTATTTGCTTAAGTTTACATTTCCTATTACCTCAGGCACTGCCTCTTGCTTCGAGTCTAGGAAAACATTTCCTTTATGCTGAGACATACAAAGGTATAAATCCATAATACAGTCTCCTTGTAAAAACAGTCATGGAATTTAAGAGCTACACATTTCTCTCAGTGCAGGTATATAATTCGTGATAATGTTATATATAAAGGATGATTCATCTTAAAAGTTTTATCTTCTAAATGGGATAATTATACTCAAACTTATCTAAATTTCCTTCTGCTGCATTAAATTGCTAGGTTAACCTATTTAGTTACATGAAAACTCTGAATTCCTTAAGTATAAACATTTAAAATAAGGTTTAAATAAACATTTAAACCTCTTTTCAGACCTTAAAGAAGTTTTCCATATTATTTTTTGTCTGGTCAACAGAGACAGAATTTCAGCAGTAAGTATAATTTTCTTTCATTTGTTGTCTCTTATTTGGGTGATAAGGAAGGATCTGGCATAGTAGAATATTTCTAATTTTAAAATGCATTCTACACACTTAGTGTCAACACATGCAGCTGACCTGCTTTGGGCACCAATGAGTCTCCTCTTCAAAATCATGACTTTCTGTCTTACAAAATAGCAGACTAGTCTGTTGTCTTCTTTTTGATATTCTTTATTGATTCATAATAATTGTACAAAATATTAGGTTTTGTTTTGACATAATTATAAATGCATGGAGTATAGTTTGCTCCAATTAAGTCCCTAGTATTTACCCTTACCGTCCTCCTTCTCTCTCCCTGTTCCCATTCCTCCATTCTACTGATATTTTCACTTTTTAAAAAATTCTTGTCTTGCGGATATACTTAATGATGAGATTCACTGTACTATGTTCATGTATGTATATTAGAAAGTAAAGTCAGATTAATTCCCCCTTCCTTTTCCCTTGCCCTGAATCCCCTTCTTCTACTCCCATATATTACTTTTATATTGATGGAATCTCCCTGTTTTTTCTACACCCTCTCCCCAATATTAGACTAGCTTGTGCATATCAGAGAAAACATTTGACCCTTACCTTTGTGTGTCTGACTTATTTTACTTAGCGTTATAATCTCTAGTTTCATCCATTTACCAGCAAATGACATAATTTCATTCTTTTTAATGGCTAAGTAATACTTAATTTGGATATACACCACATTTTCTTTATCCATTCATCTGTTGAAGGGCACCTAGGTTGGTTCCATAGCTTAGCTATTGTGAATTGTCCTGCTATAGACATTGATGTGGCTACATCCCTATAGTATGCTGAGTTTAGAACTTTCAGATATATAACAAGAAGTGGGATAGCTGGGTCATTTCTTCTAATGGTGACTCTATTTCTAGTTTTTTGAGGAAACTCAAATCTGCCTTCCACAGTGCTTGCACTAATTTGCAGTCCCACGATCAATGTATAATTGTACTTTCCCCCCACATCCTTGACAACACTTATTATTTGTATTCTTGACAATTGCCAATCTGAATGGAATGAGGTAAAATGTCAGTGTGGTTTTGATTTACAATTTCCTAATTCCTAGAGATGTTGAAATTCTTTTTATAAATTTGCTGGTCATTTGTATTTATTCTTTTGAGAAGTTTCTGTTCAGTTCCTTTGCCCATTTATTTACTGGATTATTTGCTTTTGTGTTATTAAGTTTTTTGAGTTCTTTATATATTCTGGATATTAATGCCCTATCCAGGTAGATATTAATGCACCTATTTGCAGGTGGCAAATATCTTCTCCCAATCTGTAGGCTCTCTCTTCACACTCTAAATTGTTTCCTTTGTCATAAGGAAGCTTGTTTACCTGTTCTTTGCCATATCTACCATGTTTTCTTCTAGAGTAACAAGCTTGTCTATCTGAACCATTAGTCCATCAAAGTCTATTGAATCCCCTGTGTACTATTTGGATCCTGAGAGAATTCAAAGTCTAATTCTAATAACTTCAGAGTTGAAACTCTCTCATAATTTGATTTTTAATCCATATGAAACTTTTTTGGTGTTTTATATGAGTTAAAGCTATATATTGACTTTTGTTTTAATATCTAGTCAATATCCCAAGGTCAATTCTGTTCTTTAAACAAGTCCATGTTTGTCATTTTTTTGTGTGTGTGATCCATCCTTCGTTATAAGCTGAAGAATTGTATTATTGTTTGGATTTAAGAAGTATATGAAAGATATAAAAAGTACATATAACATATTCACAGATTTAAAATAACCTGAATACTTAAACTCCATGTATGTATGTCAAAATACACTCTATTATGTGTATCTAAAATGAACAAGTTGGGAAAAAAAGAATCTGAATACATAGCAGAACATTTGAAATCCTCATCTCCATTCTCCATTTATCCTCTTCCTTCTAATCCTAAAGTAACCACTTTCCTGAGTTTGTGTTAAGCATTCCTTTGCTAAGTTTATACTTTGAGCACATATTTGCTGCCTACTCCAAAAACTACATAGGTAATTATTAGGCTTTCCTATTTAAAATTTTTATTTAATAGAAGAGAACTGCATATATTATTCTGGACTTTAGGTTTTCACTAAATATTAAAAAAAATTATTGATAGATTATAGCTATATCTTCATTGCTGTATAATATTTCATTGTATGAGTAAGCTATTCACTCATTTATCTAACATTGAGTAACTATCATGTACTTATTTAAACTGCTTATTTTATTTCTTATGTATGTGCATACAAGCTATGTATGGCAGCTATGTTTTCTTTTTGTTTGAATAAGAACAATTTCAATAAGAGAAATTCAATAATTACTAAATATGAAATAAGTATGAAATTCTACCTGATGTAAATATTTTAAATGTGCCAAAGACATAAACAGGTTTTCCATGGAAGATGTTAGTCAATATTTCAATTTGTTCAAAATCATTTGCAACACCAAAATACAAAATACACGTTAAAAAGTATAAGCACCTTTTATTCTCACAAAATTGTTATAAAATGATTAGCAAGGATGTAATACAAAACGAACTCTCATATTATTGATAGGGTTTAGACTGTTACAACTTCAGAAAACATATTGACATTATCCAGTTAAAATAAGAAAAAAGATAAACATGACATTTGACCCCACAATTCCTTTTCTAGTTATGTACCCTAGATAAACACTTTTACCAGGTGACAAGTATAAGAAAGCCCATATCAGAGAGTTAATTGAAAACAACACAACTATTAAAAAAAACAAATCCATGGAAAGAACACAGACATTAGTCATTCATTTGTTCAACATACAGGTTTCTTACTATGTATCTGCTAAGATCTTTAAATGTGTTATTTCACTCAATACTCACAACACCCCTATGTGGTAAATACCATAAATGTGCTTTGCATTAGTCAGCTTTTCTTTACTGTAACAAATAATTGAGATAATTAACTATATAAGAGAGATTCATTTTGGCTCACAGTTTCAGATGCTTCAGTCCATCATCAATTGGGCCTGTTGCTTATGGGCAGTGGAATAACAACGTTGTGGAGGATATGTTTGATGGAGCAAAGCTGTTTGCTCATGGCTGAGAACAAAAGACAAAAGGAAAAATAAAAAGGAGTCCCACAATCCACTTCAAGGGTGTGCCCCAGTGACCTAAGACATGCGACTAAGCCCCTCTTAAATTTCCACAACCTTCTAATAGCGCCAAGCTGAGAAGTAAGCCTTAGGGGGACTGTTCAAAATATGAACTATAGTATAGGCCTATTTTCCAGGGAAGGAAATTGAGGCACAAAATACTTATGTAATATACCCAAAGTCAAGTTATTAGGTGAAAGAGCCATAATTCCAACCCAGGAAATACAGCTTTAGAGTTCAAATTCTAAAAAATAACTATGAAATCGATAGTTCACAAAACGGTTTTGACAGAATTTTGAAGAGTTAAGATGGCCTAAACTCTAAAGGACTTGAGCCTTAAGTGAATTACTTCCAAAACATTTCTACACCACTGACATATTGTGATTAATGACACAATTATATGGTACATGTTTTCTCAATGGCCCTGGCCATTGGATTATTTTTTGTTTAGGCAGAACCTGAAGTTCTCCTAAGAAGTGGGTAATGGGCTGAATTGTCTCTAGAGGACTCTTCCAGCCTCAAGGTTTTGTGATTGAAGTTCTATATCAAGCAGATTCTTTATTCCATCAAAAATGAAGAAAGTGTATCTATTAATACCCTGTAATATCCCTCAGGCTATCACAATTAAAAAATTCATGACATAAACTGTAGTTTCAGGCAGTTTTCATCAGTTTAGGTTTAGTAGATGAAACATAGATGTGTCTCCTGACACATCAAAAGAACAATTTCCCTAAAACAAAATAAAGTCACTTTAATTTTTTAACAGTCATTTTCCTGGTTAAAATATATAATGAATTATGTACATTTCTCACTATTATTATTATCAATATATGTCTTTACATTCACATGCTTTATGAAATTTTCAAAGTAAATTTAACTGTATTAGCTACTGTGATCCTCACAAAATCCCTACTAGCTTTTCAGGATAGCAGTTGCATATTTTTCTCTATTTTTTTTGCATCAGCATATTGAAGTTCCTTCATCTAATACCATCAACATCAGAAGAATCTTGCTATGATTTAATATTTACTAAATTGCAAAAAGAGTTCTAGGACATTTCCTAGACAAAGGAGTTGAAAAAAAGTGTCTTCCCATTGGGCTGACAATCTAAGATAAAGTAATTAAAATATAAATCAGCAGGTGATGATGGGTGACTGGAACTGGGGAGATATATTTGGCAACTGGTGTTATTTTAATTACCCATGTCCTGCAGAGCTCAGAGTCTTCATTCAGAGGGCGAAGAAATTGATGGTCAGGGAAGACTTGATTAAAAATTGTGCTTGAAGGAGGGATTTGCACTTTGGTGATAAGAAAATACATAGGCAAGGACAAACAGTGTATGCCAATTATAGGAGCAGCTTAGAAGAAAGCAAGAAAAAGAAGACATAGTAGCTAGAACTGTGGTGTTCTGGGGATATAGTATGAAATAATACAGAGTCCTTACTGTGTGGAGGTGAGATTCTACTGGGGAAGGGAAAAGTGAACATAAATGAATTTTAAAATGCTTATTTTAAGTGATACAGAGAAAAGTTAAGCAAGTTAAGGTGAATTTGTTGTTTTTCCACAGGGTTGCTACCAATACAGTGATAAATGAGAAAAGTCAATGAAGCATTATCCAGGCAGAGGAAAAAGATATATACAAGGGTCTTGAGAAGGAAGTGTTTTTGAAGTATTCAAAGAATATCAACCAGATCTACATGGTGAGGAAGAGTGATCAAGGAAGTGTAGTGGGGGATGAGGTCTGGAAAGTATATGAGGGTGAGAGGGCCATAGATCATATGGGGCCTTTTTTGTTATCGGAAAGACTATAGCTTTTACTGTTGGTGAACTGGGGAGCCTTTGAAGGATTTTGAGTAGATCATTAATGGTGTCTGACCTAACTTTTAAAATGATCATTGTATTTTCAGTGCTGAGAAGAGACAATAGAGGGACATGAGTGAAAGCAGTTAGAAATATGAGATGAAATGAGAGATGATGGTGGTGTGGACTAGGTTGTGTCAATGGAGGTAATGAGAAGAAATTAAGCACTGGGTATATTCAGGAGGGCAGAAAGGAGTACTGGTAGGTATTGCTTACAGTTTGGTTATGGGATGGAAAAAGATAATGGAATCAAGGGTTATTTCCGTGGCTTAGGCCTAGACAACTGGAAGGAAAGAGTTGCTACTAAGATGGGGAAGATTACAGAAGGCCAGGTGTACATGGGGTAGAAGGCAGAATAAAAAATCAGTTTCATGCAAATCTAAATGCTTATCATCAATTTGTTCTAGCTATTTACTTTAGAATGAAACAACAACAACAAAAAATTTCACAAATTTGTGGCCTAACCAATAGTAATATTTATATTTCTCAAAATCATCTGCTTGGTAAGGTTTGATAGGCATAGCCCATTTCTGTTCCACTGTTAACTGAGGTGACTCAAGGACTGGGGGATGAAATTATATGAAACTTTAGTAACTTACATGTTGGCAGTTAATTCTAGTTTTCATTAAGAATCTTCCCTATTACTGTTGGCCAAATCATTTGTAGGTGGCTTCTTCACATAGCCTGGGTTTTCTCATAATATGGTGGCTAGGTTCAAAGGGAAATTTTAATAAGTGACAGATAAAGGCAAAACACTCATTACTTTTATCACCTAGCCTTGGAAGGTACACAGTGTTAATTAGGCCACATTTATTGTGCACACAATCACAAAGGTCTATTCAGGTTGAAGTAAATCAGAAATAGATACCACCTCTATATGGAGGAGTGACAAGGTTTTACAAGAGTATGTAAGATTACAAATATTGCTGTTATCATTTTTATAAAATATAATCTATCATAACATTAGAGTGGAGAGTTTGAATGGGCTAATAAATGTGTGTGAATTTCAGGGTAGTAATGTTACCACAGATATAAAATAGGAATTCTTCAACAAAAATATGTTTATGGAGGAAAAAAACAAGTATAAGGACTGAATCATAGATTACTCCGATTTATAGAGATCAGGAATATTAGGGGACACAGCAAAGACTGAGCAGAAACAAAGAGGGAGCAAGGGGGAAGACAAGAAAATGTGATGTTCTGGAAACTAAGCAAAGAACAACTTTAGAACAGGAGTCATCAAATTGACAGAACACTGCTAATAAGTCTAGTAAGCTGACGCTGAAATTGTGACCATTGGAGTTGGAAAAGTAGAAATTGTTGCTCATCTTGATAAGAGTTGATTTGTGGGAATGGTATGAGTCTTAGGAAAGTGATTCAACAAAGAATGGGAACAAAGATATTGGAAAAATATGGAAAAAAAAGTCAACTTTTAAAAAATAGACACATCTTAGCGTTTTTCTTCATTTTTGCAGTGCATTCCTTTTAATTACATGTTACCTATCACATAATGACAACATATTCATTGGCCTAAATCAAGAGCAATTGATTTTCTTAGATTCCTGGAAGCCAAAAGTTGGAAATGCATTGTATAGGTAGAGATGAACACATAGGTAGGACAGGTTTCTTCTGAGCAAACTAGGGGTAATCTGTTTCTTGTCCCTCCCAACTTGTAGAAGCTGCCAGTGTTCTTTGGCTTGTGGTTGAATCATTGGAGTATCTGCTTTGCTGTTTCTATTGTCTTCTCAATGTGACCTTTGTATATTCCTCTAATAAAAGTATTTGTGATTAAATAAGACCCACCTGGATAAATCAGGCTAATCGCCCCATCAGGAGATCCTTAACTTAATCACATTTGTAAAATCCATTTTGTTATGTAAGGTAACATTCGCAAATTCCTGGAATTAGGACATGAACACCTTTGGGCTGACATTGTTCAGTCAACCACACCTAATAACTTTAAAAGAGAACTCTAAATGAAGAAAGAAATTTCTCGTTTGGAAATTGTTTTTCCTTTGTAATGTAAGATTTTCAAATATTGCCACTGTTTTTTAGTGACATTCCTCCTGCCAAAAGTATAAATCATTTCTACTGTCTTCATCCTTTTTCTTTATTATGAGTACAGAAAAAGGTCATCCATTACAGTGCTGTTTAAAAAACACTATGTAGAGATTTATATATATTTATGACATCTTTGCTCCTATAAAGTCTTAGGTACCTGAGTGTCTGTATGTGGAAAAGGAGAGAGGAAGGCTTGCAATGTGTGCCAGGTGCAGAGGCAGCAGCAACACATGTTTTGTTTGACTCAAACATGAACGCTCTGCAGGTGACAGCAGGTGTTAACACTGGGAGAGCTGTGCTTTCCAGAGATGTACTTCAGGTCAATGTTAATAACTGCAATAGTACTATTTGCAATGTGAAGCCTTCTCAATTTATTAGGATACATTTTAGAGGTCAACGAGAATGATAGTGTGGTTTGAAAGATGGTATTGAATTGTGCTTCCTTTAAAGTCAATGAAAATGAAATGGAATGGTAAGGAGGAGCTCTTCATGTTATGATAAGTAGACCAAGTTTTATACCTAGTAAAATGGGATGTCATTTTAGTCCAGAATTTGGAGGATGGATAGAGAACAGTAAACCCAACCCAAACATACCAATAAGCACTGCTATGTTATATATTTATCATGCACCAAACAAACTCTAAGAACTTTACCTATTTCAATAAATTTCATCTTTATAGCAACCCTAGAAGACGGTGGGGGGTTATTACTACATGCATTTGAATGTGACGAAACTGGCACAGA
Source organism: Callospermophilus lateralis (assembly GCF_048772815.1). NCBI lineage: Eukaryota > Metazoa > Chordata > Mammalia > Rodentia > Sciuridae > Callospermophilus > Callospermophilus lateralis. Next base: position 116,508,315 of record NC_135325.1, read on the forward strand.
GAAATAAATTCATCTAAAGTCACACAGTGAGTAGCAAGTGCTGCTGCAGATGAAACCAAAGCTTTCTGAGTTCAGAGTCTGTTCTTACACCCACTACACTAAACACGCTTCCCATTTTGTGGTAAACGTATTTGCTTGCTTTCACAATGATTGTATAAATTCCACTGAACAAAATGGGGTGGTTCATTATAAAAGCTGGTGTCTGTGTCATACAGAATTGAAACCACTGCTGACCATGGATCTAAACAAACAGATGTTATCACATAAAGACAACTATTAGTTAATATTTTTAAATTTTCATATAGATAAGTATATTCATAATTTTCTTTGAAAATGTATTTTAACTCATTTAACACTCATAATCACCTGTGATGAAAACAGGAACCTCATTTTAAAAATCAGTAACTATAGCTGAGAGAAACCAAGGGATTTATTCAAGGTCACATAGATGAAACTGGCCTCTCTGCAAACTGAGAAGACACTGGTTATGAATCTCAATATCTCAACAGAAGTTCACTTAAACTTTTTAAGTTGTTTCATTCTTCAAAAGTGGTGGATAACCCCCAACTTGAGGTGTGTGTGTGTGTGTGTGTGTGTGTGTGTGTGTGTTGAGGAGGTTAAAGGAATGGATGACTATAAATTTCCATACTTGTAGTTATGTGATTTTCTGCTCTCTGGGAAAGTGACCTGATTAAAAGCATTAATAAATAATATGAACTACATTTTTTTCCAGAAGATCAATTAACCTTGGAATTTACTATGAGGAAAATATTATTAACAAAGTATCCATCTGCATTCTTGTCAAAGATAGGGCATCAAAAACATAGCACAGATGATGAACTTTGATTATTTATATTAATTAGGGTAATAAATGTTAGATGGTGTGATAAATAATCTAAAAACATGAGCACCTTAATATAACAAATATTTCTTTGTTGTGTTCCCTTAACACAACCTCAAGCCTATTCCTAGTGAGCAGCTCATTTCAATGTTATAGCTCATGGCTCTGCTAGGAGGAAGGGGTAGAAAGTTCTGGATAGTATTATCTTCTTTTGTTCTAAGGCAGAAAAACTTAGTAAACACAGCATACACCGTGTCAGGAGAAGAGCAAAAAGGGTTCTACCAGCCCTTCCTACATGATAATAAATTTCCATTTTTAGGATCAAATACAGTCAAATATCAAAAGCATGCACTTATATATAGTATGCATGGATGAAATGATCTTGGTTACCTCTCCTATCATATTGGCTTCATGGAGAAAAAATTGGTATGCTGCATTTATCATATTTACTGCAAACTCTATTAGGTCATCATAATGCCTGTAGTACTCTTCAACCACCTTCATCAGTAGCAAAATTTATATAATATGTTAGAATCCAAAAAGAACTTCATACATCTGCTTTCATTTGAGTTTTACACTATCTTCAGAACCACTTGGGCAAGAAGTGTTTTCCTCATTTCATAGAACAAGAAATCAAAATCCTGACAGCTTGAGAAATTTCTCTAAATTGGATCCAGTTAGATGATAGTCAAAACTAGAACCTAGTTCTCAGACAGTTGTTCCCCTTGTGCTAATTTACCTCTCCAAGTATTTGTAGTGAGATTCTTGAATTAGGGCTAGTCAAGAAGGATCTCTAGAGTTCAGGTATTGAATAAGATTTTTTTTTTGGTAGGCCCTTAAATTGCAGTCAAATCTCTGTTAGTCAATATGTATTTATTGAGCACCCACAGGAGGGAATAATATTGTTATGCAATGCCTTCAAAAAGAATTTATACTTTGTTAAGGATTTGAAAATTGACTTTCACAGGGTGAAAAACTTTTGCTTTGTATTTGAGCAGAATATTGATCTGGTTACAACAACATTTTGGATGATTTCAACATAGCAAGATTCTATATTGTTGATAGATCAAGGTCAGCATTTCTTTCAGCTTTCAACCAGGACATAGTGACAACAGAAATAAAACCAATTAGTGTTTTGGGAGGAAATTTTTCCCACTGGCCACATTAATAATCTCTACCCTCATACTAAGCTTAGATGTAAATAAGAAGTCTATATATCTATATATTGTGAACAAATAGACGATAAAGAGATATCATCAATCTCACTTGACTGTAATGCTTCTGGAATGCTCAGCATTGGTGATACCATTGGAATGGCGGATCTCACTATGTACATGCTCTGAATGCAAAAATGAGGTACATATTCTGTCTCCATATCCATGTCCTGGATATAAGACTACTTTCTGTGAACTAAGTTGTGAAACTCTAAAACAACTTATGATAAGAAAGACCTTCAGTCAACAACAATGATAGTAAAAGACCTCTGAATGGGGAACAAGTGCAGATTTACCAGCTTTAACTGTTTATCAGAAATCTTTGGTTGATAAATCATAGAATCAAATTATTATAGCTGCATCAATTGAACATCTGCTTCGTGGCAAGCATATGTTAATGATGTTCCACATATAGATTTAATTCTATTTTACGTGACAACTAGAAATTCAGTTATCCATTTTATAGGTCCCATTTTACAGGTAAGTAAACTGGGATTTATAGTAATCAAGGGAATTTCCCAGGTTACATAGCCAGTAAATTATGGAAAAACCAGGATTCGGATTCATGTAAATCAGATTCCAGAACTTGCATAGGATTTCAAGTGGATCAGAATCACATGTAGGACTTAAAAAAACAAATGCCATTAGCCCTGCCTCCATATGCACTGGATATAAATTCTAAGGATGCAGTCCAAGTACATAGAAAAGAAACTTGAGATGAATTTACCCTACAGCCACAAAGAAGAACCACATGCAATAAGCTATAGTGCCTAAAAAAAGAGACACACTGTGGTTTGAAAAATATAAAGACAGTCCCTAGTATTTCAGTTCCCTGATGTACACATCCTGTAAAATCTGCTCCCCTTGATCTTGGGTAGGTCCTGTGAACATGATGACATAGTCACATAGCATGTTTTATATATAAAAACTGATGGGATAGCCATTGCTGTGTTTTTGACTCTGTACAAGACTCTGCCTTAGCAGATCAGAGGACAGGTTCTACTGCTGACATTGAAGAAATGGGCTGCCATGTTGTGGGAGCATCATAGAGTAAGAAACAGTGGAAAGCTTGTAAGTGGTGAGAAAAGCCCTCTGCTAGTATATAGTAAGAAAAGGGAGCTCACTATCATAATCTGAAGGGACTAAATTTGCCATAATCATGTGATCTTTGGAGATGACTCCAAGTTCCAGAAAGGAACATAACCAACACATGGCATATTTCAGCCTTGTGAGACCCTGATCAAACTTCTAGTTAAATCATGCTCAAACTTTTAACACATGGAAACTGTGAAATAATAATTGCATATTATTGTGCAATTTGTAATGTAGCAACAGATAGCTAATATTGTTATCCAGGAAAACTCCTTAGTACCTATTCAAGCCTAGTCCAGGACAGAGGCTACCCTGGTTCAAGAAGACTATCACTGTTGGCAATCTGGCATGCTAGACTCATGCCTGATGTAGCTATTTAGCAGCTCTCTTTATTCTGATGCCACATTCATGGAGCAATCTTCTGAATTTGATTTTATTTTCCCATAAATGCTTATAAAATATGGGTTAGCTTAAAGAGAGGAGATCTTAGGTATTTTGACAGTGCCATGCATCATGCCAAAGAATTCAGTTGGCATTCTGGTTTAAACCATACTCTCTGTGACTTTGGTTAACATGAGTCTTCTCATTAGATATTGATTGTTTCGGGTGGTTTTGAGGCAGCAGCTTCCCTTGGAAAGTCTTTCATCATTGTTCCACCACTGAATGAAGATGTACCAAGTGCCTACTATGTGCCAGATTCTATTGGCTCTGTCTGTGGGTACTTTCGTTGAAATCTCTTCATCAACAAATTACTCCTTTACAACAGTCAGCCAAGCAATTAAACTTAAGAAAAATACCACATGTGGTGATATGTGGAGGCAGAGAGATGAACAAAAATCTGCTACATAAAAAAATCAATATAGTGTATTGCTCAAAATATGAAGTATTAGTTTTCTTTCTTTTATGAAAGAAATCTTTGCAGCATAGAATTCACAAGTCTGACATTTCCTCTGTTTTATCTGTGATTTCCTTGCTGGTAAAATCATGTCAGTGGGCATTGTACACAGGAATTCTACTTCCATTTGTTTTAATAGCCTGTGAAATGGAGGAATGCTGGTGCCAATGTCCTCCACGTGTCCTCTATTGCGATCTTTCCTGGCAAGCTGTAGGAAGCAGTACAATAGCTAATTTCTAGATAAGTGTATCTTAGGACACCATTCAAAAATCAGCTTCAGGTTGGAACTGCCAGATTGAATTTTCTAAACATAATAGCTTAGTTGTAGCAGGAACAGAGTAGATATTTCTCTGATGCATTTTTAGCCACTGATAGTGGTGATGAACACTTAAAGGGATGGAACCTATTATTACTATCCTTCCACAAGCACAGTTTTACCACAGATTCATGTCTTTTCCTGCCTATCTCCTGGGCTCAGTTATGTGGATGTTTATGAAATGTCCCTGAAAGAATATAGAGGCCCTTAAGATGGATGAACTGAGGTTGTATTTTCTCAAGTGCTACTTGGCATCAAGTACAAATATCTAATAAAGAATTATGCTATTTGCTATGAAAATGAAATCGCCATCCTTGGCACTTTTGGTTTAATTCAAATATTTAGAGAATACCTGATATGGATCATCTTCAGGTTAGATGATGAGTAGACAGTGATGAACTAAAGTTAACAGTTTCTGTCTTCATGGCAGCTAACGTCAAGTTTAAGAGACAAAGAAATAACAAGCAATTACCAGAAAGAAAGAAAGGAAAAAAGTTGGGGAAGGAGAAAGGAAAGGAAGGGAAATGAAAAAAGAGGAAAAAAAGTTAAATTTTTAGGGGAAACAGTAGTAAGAAATAATAATTCCTTATGTTTGTGTAATTCTTTCTAAGTTTATCTTAATGATTCTTATAAAGGTATTATTAACCCCCATGTTATCTATGAGAAAGCTTAGATAAGCATCACAGATTAACCGACATGTCCAAGACCACTTGAAATGCAGTAAACCACACCATATCTATTTAATTTCAAATTCAATGTAACTCCACCAATTCCCAAAACAGATTTTCTGTAAAAACGATGAATTCTCATATAGTTGAGGTCTCATGTAAATGAATAAAAAGAGTTGGAGGGAATTAATGATAGAAAGGAGGGCAAGGTAAAAAGCTCATAATTAAATACATGGTTGAAGTGGAAGCTGAAGAATGGGGTAGCAGGGAGAAACTGGGGTATGGAAAGAAGCATAATTAGTAATACTAGGGCCCTAATAAAGGCTGTCATAGTCTAATGCTTTCACTGCATAAAGACCTGAAGACCTTCTTTCTCCTCTATCTCTTGCACAGGGGAATGCATATGCCTCACTTATGCACACCCTTTGGAGAGTGCTAAGTGTTTCTCTTCTTGCTCCTTTTTCTTGAACTTACATAACCTAGAGGATGTCCAACTTCCTTTGACTATTACTATTATCTCTATATCATGAGTAATGCTATAAAGCTTCCCTAGATGCCCAAGGGAGTCATGGAGTTGAATTTGTGCCCCATCTGTTGACATACTTAGTGATATGGGAAAAGAGTCAGGAATCAAAGAGTAGTAGTGACAAAGCCTCTCTGCTTCTGTTTCCAATTTCCCTCCTATCTCTGCCTGCATGTGATAAAGATTGAGAGGAGAAAGCAAACTAAAGTCTGTTTTTGGAGGTACACTTCAGCTACTCATATAGAACTTTGGAATGAAATCAGTCTCTATTGGCCCCCAATTCAAGTGCAAGCTCATGCTGCCAATGGTATCTCTATAATATTCATCTTCTGGATTAGGGATAATGAAGAGAAACAAAGGAGTACATAGTCTTCCATGGAGAAGGATGCACAATCCTCAGACTATTCACAAGCACTCATGAAACTGGCAATGTAAAGAAATATCAAAATGGTTGAATGAAGGGATATTTTTGAGTAGGAAGCTTTTCATACTAGGCATTGCTCTGTGGCCTCCCTATGACACATGAAGTCATGTGCAAAGCATGGGCTGCATTGGTTTAGCCTCTACCTTGAAGAAACAAAGCAACAGAAAGAGTTCAGGGAAAGTTAATTGGCATCAAGTTCTAATATGCAACAAAGAATTGTAAGGAAAAGTAAATGTAAGAAGAAAGGTAAAATACCAACATCAAGAATGTAGCATATGGCAGAGGCAAGAAGTGTAAGGAGTAGAAGGAAAGTGGCAAGAAAGAAGATATGGGATACTCCAATTGGGACAATAACCCCAAAGGGTCACTTTGCCAAAGTATGGGCAGAGGGGAACCTGAGGAAAGATGAAGTACTAAGAGAAGGGAGCAGTTACCAGAGCTTCAAAGTGTTACATAATTGATCTGGGGTGGCATATAATGACCTTTAGTTTTAAATACAACTCATTCAGGGTGCCTCCTTGTAGGGAATTGTCCCAGGAATTTAATACTCTTACCTTAGGTAACTCTTTTCTTTCAGATATTCGGCTGGTATTCTTCATTGTTGTCCAAAGAGGTGAGCCTTCTGGGGCAGAGACATTGGTAGAGAAGGGCTGCATTTTATAAATCTATTGCTTCGTGTGAGGCTTTAAGGGTAGTAGGCATGCAATGCCACAGACTTTCAACACTAAATGCCAAGTACTTTTATGCTATAAGGACATAGTTATTATAGAGCACATTGTTTAAATGCTTCTGCTAATTACTATAATGTTAGGCAAGTTTCTTAACTTTTTGAAACAGTTTCTTCATATATAAACAGAAATAATATCTTTCTCAAAATTATAAGGATTAAACATAAGAAAGCATCAGAAGGTTTAGAAAACAGTAAATATTTTGAACCATTACTTTTATTATAAGTAGTGAATGAATGAGTTAAAAATGGAAAAGAAAATAAAAGAGGGAATTTCTCTATTTAAAGGCCTTCCTAGAAGTGGGATTTGTACATATTGGTTAAATACAGTATTGCATGGTCTAAGGGACCCAATGGGAGTATACCATTTTTTTTTTTAAAGAGAGAGTGGGGGAGGGAGAGAGAGAGAGAATTTTTTTAATATTTATTTATTAGTTCTTGGCGGACACAACATCTTTGTTTGTATGTGGTGCTGAGGATCGAACCCGGGTCGCACGCACACCAGGTGATCGCGCTACCGCTTGAGCCACATCCCCAGCCCGGGAGTATACCATTTTTAACCATTAAAACATGGACTTGGCCAGGTGCAATGGCACACACCTGTAATCTTAGTGCCTCAGGAGGCTGAGACAGGAGGATCACAAGTTTGAGCCTAGTTTTAGCAACATAGAAAGGTCTTAAACAACTTAACAAAACCCTGTCTCAAAATAAATACATACATACATACATACGTAAGAACATAAATAAATAAATAAAAAGGACTGGGGATGTGGCTCACTGGTTAACAGCCCGTGGGTTCAATCCCCAGTACCAAAACAAATAAGTACACAAACCAACAAATATACAAAACATAGACTTAAATAAGGCATGCCTGCTATTGGTATAGCATGCTATTTTGAGAATATTGTAGTGCAGACAAGAAGTTGGAAGGGTTCAGAGTTTGCAGAAACCTAGGATATATTCTTTCAAACTACCTACAGTTGAACAATGTGAGTTTTGTACTTTGAAGCTTTGAACAAGATGGATTCATTTCACAAACAGGCACCACTGGCAGCCTTTTAGGATGCCAACAGCAAGTGACAGTCTGGAATCTTCACATTACCTTACAAAGTGTCTCCAAATGTTCTTTCTTAAAAATTCTAATGATGAAAGGAGAGCTCAGGTTAGATGACTGTTCACTCCCAGAATGTCCTGCAGAGATTGCCAATTAGGCCCAAATCACACACTGGAGGTGCAGCATGTGGCCCTCTTATCATTCATTCTATCCTTAATTATGACCAACTCATATCAAAGAATAATTTCTCCTTACAGTCTGCTCTGATTGCTTGAAATCCAAATGTAATTTGAATGTGATTATGCCGAAGAATTTCATATTTTCTACTGGTAGATACCATGACAATGCTTGAAGTGTTGTTTTTACCATGTTCTTAATTTGTGGCTTCTGACTCCCTGGACATGGTTAAGGTAAGCCCATTCAGTGAGAACCTACATGTATTATATATTTGAGAACCAAAATTAACTATTTGCCTTAACTTTCCTCTTGGTATGTCAGCATCCTATTGGCAAAATCACTATGGTACACAATGGTGTGACTCAGCCAATCCTAGAATCACCTAGTCTCTTCTTTCAGAAACCATTTCTACAGGATTATAAATGTTAATCAAATCTATATTTTTGTGGGGGAGGGGAAGATGCTCCAATTTCTTAGATCAATTTAAAAACTCAGTAGCTCTACATAGAGAGATCTAGAGTCCCTGTTGAATTACTTAAACCTCTTTCACTAAAAGCATAAGAAACATTAATCTTCCAGTGCTTCTGTTTTAACTTTATAGTATGTTTTATAATTTGTATCCTTCAGAAAACTAAAATTATATTATGAATAATATAATACCTACTCAATGTAGCCTTAAGAAGTAAGATTATTGGAGCCCCATTCTTGACTGGATAGAGGATAGGTCATTAGGCTATCGCAACAATGAAAATTTGGCCCTCTGATTGGTCCTTTTACTTTTAAGAATGTATGCTAGTAGATATATTTTTTATCACCTCTATACTCCAGTTGGGCAGAGCTGTAGGTGGGTTCTATAGTTATAGTATGAAATCCCTCCATTCCTTATACATATATTTAAGAAAGTGCATTTTATGACTGACTTTTAATCATTGCAGGCCCCAGGAAATGTGTAGTATCATATAATCCATGCCAAGATAATACACCAGGTTGGGAAATTTTTTGCTTCCTTCAGTCACCATCTAACCTACAGTGATTTGGAATCAAGGTTAGGAATAGTTTTCCTTTAGCGTTTGCTATAATTTTAGACTTATCTTTGAGGACAAGCAACATTTAAGTGAGGCCCATAGAGCTCTGTGGACTTTAGATGATGCTTCCACTCTGACTCATACTTGTAAATCACTATGAAACTGATGTAACTGCCTTATAATTCTCAAGAGAAGAAAACCACTATTAGTACCTCACAGGGAAAGACCATCAAAGCTAAACCAAGTATGTTTTACATATCTCTTTTGGCTCCTTGAGGAGCCCATTTCTTCCAGGGCATCTTTCATCATGCACCCCCCAAAATCTCCATTTTTTATCATATGTCTTTACAAATACAAAGGCTTCACTACATATACTGCATGATTCATATTTTGTCTCTAATATCATCTCCTCTATAAAATTTGACCCATAGATTTATTATGATGACAAAAAGAATCCCAATTGAGTTGTTGGTAGATTTTGAGAGGCTAATAATAATTGCTGAAAGGTAAAGGTATAGAATATACAAAACAAGTGGAAAATAAGTTGGAGAACTCACATTGTATAATTTTACAATCTACTATTAAAAATTCTGTAATACAAATGATATATTATAAGCATAGAGATAGAGCAATTACTTCTCATTGGAATAGACAAAAGTTTTCAGATATAAAACCATATCTATCTATATGTAGATATCTATCTATCTATATCTATCTCTCTCTATATATATCTATATATCTATATCTATATATAGATAGATATGGCTAATCAATTTTTGATGAAGGTGCTAAGATATTTCAATGGGGAAAAAGATTTTTTTTCAGATAAATATGGAAAACTGTGTATCTGTATGTATATACATAAATATAAATATATATTCCTATATATTTTCCACATATAAGTATATATATGTGTGTATATATATATATATATATATATATATTCATATGTATATATGCTTAGGCACACATATTTATTTATGTATATATGTTTCAAACTATACACAAAATTAAATTGCAATGGTCATTTGATGTAAATATAAGAATTAAAACTTTAATGATTTAAAGAAAAATATAAGTTAAAATCTTTGTGAAGGTGAATAAGGCAAATATTTGTTAGAAATGAGATGCCTAACAAGAAACATTTAAAAGTGATACATTGGACTTCATCCAAATTAAAAACTTCTAGTCCAAAAGAGATTGCTAAAAAGATGAACAGGCAATTCACAGACTGGAAACAACCCAAATGTTCACCAATTAATGAATACATAAGCCAGTTTTGTATTCCATACAATGCAATAGAATTAAGAAGTGAAAAGTTTGGAACTACTGATGTATGCAGCCACATGAATGGAGCTCAAAAACAACATAAGTGAAGGAAATCAGATAGAACACTATACCTACTGTACAACTTAATTTTTATGAAATTGTAGAAAAGTCAAAATTATAGTTATAGAAGGCATATCAATGGTTACTAGGGCCTAAAATTGGGAGAAGAGAGACTTCAAAACACCAAGTAGAAAAATTGGAGAAAATGAAAATATAACTTTACTGTGGTGTTTGTCACATGACTTTATATTTGTAAAAACTCATCAAACTGCACACTTAAAATTGATGGATTCATTTTTTGGAAATAATTTCTCTATGAAATTGATTACATTTAATGAATAGATATTTATGTGTATATATGATAACCATTGTAAAAATAGGGGCAATTTTTCAATTAGATATACATCTTGATAGAACAATATAGGAATTTGCATACCTGTATGTGTTGATTGACTGACTGATTTCCACTGTGGTTGAGTGACTATCTTGAGAATGACTTTTGTTACCCAAAGGTTCCATTATCTAACAGAGGCCTATGCTTCCAAAATGGACAATTAAGTTTGCAATTAATTCAGATTCATAGTCTATAGGAAATCAACTTTATATAAGCAGCAACAATAGAGGGTGGGTCAATAATAGCCAAAGCTTGGGATATAGAGGATAAAAGAAGAGTTCAAACCAATGAGGACCCAAGCAGCAAATATGTTTAATTGTCAAAATGATAAATACAAGGAGGAACCAAGTTAAAAGCCTTTAAAGAAACACCCACACATGTGTATACCATTATTCTGTTTTCCTTCAGCAACTTCCTACTAACCAATTAGATTAACCATAATCACTAAGCAAGAAACTCAGCAGTGCATAGCTGTCTTATAATGAAGAGTGCCTGCTTATTCTTAGTCCCCAATGAAGTCTACAGCTCATGAAGACTCCATCATATGGAAAACTTTGAGGCCAGCTGCCTTGAAGACTATGGAATGGGACAGGTTAAAAAGTTATGAATGATAAAATATAACAAATTAATGATTATTCTAAGTCCATTTTTCTTGTTTGTTCTATCTCATATAACCATGTCCTGGTGCTGCAACCACAGGGGAACCAAAGAAAAGTTTACATTCAACCTAACTATTTCTAGCCTGGGAATAAAATTGGGGAAACATTCATCAAGTTTACATGGTTTAGTTGAGCTCCAACCATGGAAGTGAATTATCATGGTAAGAAAATTCTATTTATGTTCTTCATGAAATACTAGGGAAGACTCAGAAGTAATAACTGCTTCACAATCTGAAAAGTGTCTTCTAGTGATGAGTGAAGAGGTTCAGTATTGTAAACACTTTATTTAAAAAGCATGTTATTATAGCCCAATGATTTGAAATTCTTACCTCATTTGTGAAGCAGGTAAGCTTTGTGTACTACCACCTCAAGAAGGTAAAATGTTTTAAAATACATTTTAAAATTTATTTTTTGTTTTCATTGAATCTATGTTTATTCAGTTTAGCTAGTTCTTCCCTACCTCAGAAAAAAATAGCATGGACTTCATGGCTTTCTAATAATTCTTACATAATTAAAGATTTTCTGAGAATAAAATAAAGTGTCCAGTCCTGTGTAATAATTAAAACTTCAAATCTGATGCAAAGTTGAAGCTCTTTTCCTGAAAATTAGCATTCCTTCAGCATTTTGTGTTTTTATTCCTGTTCTCTCAATTTGTTAAGTAGGGATTATATCCTTAGAGTTGGAGCAAAGGGAGATAGCAGAGTAGGATAATAGGAGTGTCTCTTCATGAATAATAATATTCTTGTGACCAAACTCAATCATTCTATGAACTTGAGACTTTTTCTGGTATGACAATTGCATATGTTCTTCAGGCATCCACATTTCTGGAGATCCTCATCTAAAATTTTGTTAATGAGAGCTATATCAATCAGGGTCCCTCTAGGTTACAGATGGCATATCCCATTTATATGTTTTAAAGGTTTACTTTAAGTGGGACTATTTACTAAATTGTCAGTGTAGCCTTGGGGTAGGCATAATGGAAAGTGGAGCAACCAGAGGTTAGTGATAGTGAGTGACACTATCTATAGTCCTGAAGGAATGAAACTGGTCTTTAGCACCCAGAATGAAACTGTCCTGTAGGGAAGGTCAAAATATAAAGAACAGACTTGGACCAAAGAATATGTTAAGTTGAAGGATCTCAGAAGGAAAGAGCCAAGAAACAAATATCCTGGCCTAAATTCCTCTGTCTTTCAGATCTCCTACTGTGTATCCCCTCTGGTGAATTCAATTGGAAATGAAAGAGCCAGGGAGCTTTTTATTTTATTTTTTATTTGTTTTAATCAGTTACACATGACAGTACAATGATCTTGACATATTATATATTTGAATCAGATGGGTATAATTTCTCATTTTTCTGAATGTACAGGTTGCAAAATCATATTGGTCATACAGTCACGTATATATTTATACATCAATAATAATGTCTATTTTATTCTGTTGTCCTTCCCTTCCCCCCTTCCCCTCCCTTCCCCTCCCATCACTTCTCTCTTGAATACAACATTATGTTCATCCTTCCAGGGCAAAGAGAAGTTATAGAAGGGTGAGAGAAAATGTTGAAGAGCAGATGGATAGTATGTAGAACAAGGGCAAATCTATCTTTCTTCTTGCTTTTAATGTCCCCTTGAGTCCCTATATATTTTCTAATATCTACTCTCTGCTATAAGTCTATTTTTATTTTTTACTTTTGGTACTGGAGATTGAATCAAGATGAGCTCTACAAGCAAGCTACATCTCCAAGCCTTATTTTTAGGGGGGGTATATCAGGGATTGAACTCAGAGGTACTCAGCCACTGAGCCACGTCCCCAGCCCTATTTTGTATTTTATTTAGAGACAGGATCTGAGTTGCTTAGCACCTCACTTTTTCTGAGGCTGGCTTTGAATTTGCAATCCTCCTGCCTCAGCCTCCCAAACAATCCCTTTTGTTTCTTATTTGGAAACACAGTCTTGTTAAGTTTCTAAGGCTAGACTTGAATTGAGATCCTCTTGCTTCAGCCTCCTGAGTATCTGAGATTATAGGCATGTAGCACATGCCTATAATGTACTCAGTATAATGTACTCACAACACCCAGCTTCTATGTTTCTCCTCAACAGAATCTAAGGTAATATAGACAGGGCCCTTCCAATTTACTGAAAACTCTTATGGATCCTCACAACAAACTCAGGAAATAAAAGTGGTCCTATAAAAATCAGCTCTTCTTCAGCTCACCAATCATTAGATAACAAACCTGTCTCTAGCTGTTAATATTCCTCCAGTGTAAAAATTAGGCAAAATTGTAATGAACACAAATTAGGGCCCCCTTGTGGTTATTTTTAGTTATACATAACACTAGAATCCATACTGATGTATTTATACAAGCATGTGATATATCTTATTCTAATTAGAACCACATTCTTCTAGATGTACACAATGGTGGGATTCACTGGTCCTGTACATATATGTACATAAGAAAGTTGTGTCCAATTCATTCTACTGTCTTTCCAATTCCCACCACCCCTCCCTTCCCTTCATTCCCCTTTGTCTAACCCGATGAACTTCTATTCTCTTCCTCTCTTATTGTGGGTTAACTTCCACATAGCACAAAAAACATTCAACCTTTAGCTTTTGGGGATTAGCTTATTTCACTTAGCATGATAGTCTCCACATCCATTCATTTACTGGCAAATGTCATAAAGTCATTCTTATTTATAGCTGAGTCATACTCCATTGTGTATATATACACCACATATTCTTTGTATATTCATCTGTTGAAGGGCACCTAGGTTGGCCTCATAGCTTAGGTACTGTGAATTGAGATGCTATACACATTGACGTGGCTGCACCCAATTATATTCTGATTTTAGATCTTTTGGATATATACTGGGGAGTGGGATGGTTGGGACAAATGGTAGTTTCTTTCCTAGTTTTTTAAAGAATCCCATACCTCTTTCCAGAGGGTTGCACCAATTTGCAGTCCCATCAGCAATGTATTAGTGTGCCTTCCCCCTTCCCTGCATCCTTGCCAAAATTTATTGTATTTTTAAACCCCTTTTCTCTATACTCTATGTGAAGGACAAATATTCCTCATTTTTATTTCTGCTTGAATGGCAAGAAGGTCACAGATAATGCCAGACACGTGCTTCCCATTCTTAGCATTTTTAGCTGAAAGAGACCATATATTTTTTTGTGGAGGAAAGGTGCTGATATAGATGCTAACTGGTCCAGTTTGGGATACTTACTAGTTATGGAAGAGTAATCAGAGGTGGTGATTGGCCAACTTAATTGATGACTTTCTCTATGGCTGATGTTGATAATACATATGATGAAAACCTCATAACTACTGCAGGAAATGGGAGAACAAATGACAGAAAGAACCAGAAGTGAAATGATGATACATAATGCTTTGTAGACAAAACTGTAGTTATTACATCTTCTATAAACTCAGAATCTAAGAAACGCACTTTAGAAAATTCCCAAAGAAATAGAAATTCTGAACAGAATTCTGAAGAGATGACACATAATGTACAATGCTACTCTATGTTGGAGGATTCATGGAATACATAACTAAAATGCATGGTCAAAGGCAAGTTTAGTGCAAATGAAGAAATTGTTTTAACACCTTAATCCAAAAAACTCCTGTGATTCTAATTTTTGCACTTTACAATAAACTTTTACACTTGCAAACTTGACTTGTGAAACTGAAACACTGTTTGCTTTCTTATAGAGCTGTGCTTTCCAATTTTTAGTCCTCATAACCATTACCTTAGAGACAGGATATGAAAATTCATAATTGGGCTGGGGATATAGCTCAGTTGGTAGAGTGCTTGCCTTGCATACACAGGCTCTGGGTTCAATCCCCAGCACCACAAAAATAAAATAAAATAAAATAAAAACTTATAATTGTTGGCCTTCCTCTCTGGAATTCTGACATTGTAGATGTATGATGATGCCCAAGTACAATTATGCTTTAAACATACAAAATATGTTTTAAGGTATGGTCCATAAACTAAATAAGAAACAAAAAAAAAACTAATTTAAATTCTTTGTCCTGCAGCAAAAGACATAATTTTATTTGCAAATTATTTCTATCATACTTCTCTAACTTTTATGTGTGTAACCAATTTCAGGGATTTCCTTAGTTGAGATCTTCACCATCATCTTCTTATATACTAGTAATGAAAAAATTTTATATCTTAGTAATTAACTTCAAAGTCAGCTCTTCCTGGGATAAGAAACTAAAAAGCAAGAGTGATAAAAGTTTTGAATCAGTACTTTTTATTTCAGATTGTACAACCCAGGATGTCTAGTGACCTACAGATTATAGCAGCCCATGCTGAAAAATTTGAAAAAGGCTGGACACCTGCCTATCAGATATGCCTCCCTGCAAATCCCTATATAAGCTTTGCATCTGCAACCCCTCGGCAAGAAGGCCTTTTTCACACCCTTTTGTGATGAAAGTCACCATCTTCTAAGTTGCTGGCTTGTTGCTGTTAATTCTCCTCCCTCTTCTATCACTCTCCTCACTTGTCTCTCTAGGCATTGGATTTATCAGATGGTAGTGCAACTGGAACTTTCACAGTTACACAAACACTACTCCCAAGTCTATTGCTGGAATCTTAGATCAATGAAAGATGATGCCTGCTCTAACTTACACACTTGTCTCTCCAGTGCTTCCAATGGTTTCTGGCACATAGTAGGCATTCAAAAATACTTATTTACTGAATTGATAAATAAATGAATGACTTAATCTTTCAACCAATTGATATGTATTTGAAGCAGACTTTTACAACCCAAATGACCGAATATCTGATGGTCACAAAGGGTTTCAGTTATGTGCAATATATTGATTCTCTCAGCAATGTTCCTTTTCATCCTAGAGGCCAGCCTCATCCATTTTCTCAAGTTCATTGTACAAATAATATTTATGAATGTCATGATGTTACAAAAAAGTTTAGGACTGGATACATTCTCATGATCTTATTCGTATTCCTTTCTATTTGTTTTCAATAGTAGATGCCCTCATATACCTAGGTAGAAGTCATAAGGAGGCTGCACAGCAATTGCAGGAAAAGAGTCCAATCATTTTAAAGCAAAAAATTGCTTTCATTGTAGCAAATGCATCATGTCTGTCAAAGAGGAGAGAATGTGTGTAGAGCGGGCACGAGGGGGTGGATGGCTGTTTCCTTGCAGGCAAGGAGCTGGAGTTCAAAAACAACTCTGGCTAAATGCTGTGGAATAATCTAAAATCTTGTAGTGGTAGCCCAATTGTCTGCAATCAACACTTCATGTTTGTTAAACCAAAGCCTGAGATAGAAATCTCTAGCAGTTTCCCAGAACATATTCTTTTCAGAAAATTATTGTTTCTACAAATCCTGAATCACAATGCCAAAGGAATTGCCTTTTCCTTACTGACATGCAGTCACACAAAGAAGTGACCACCTGCCAGACAGATGGCTCTCCTTTAGCCATGCCATCCAGTATGAGATGCTGATATCTAGGGTCAGGGGTCACACTGGAAATAGTGCCTCAGAGGAAGAGTCAGCCAGAAAGCCACAGGGGCATTTCACAACAGGCCAAAGTCAAAGGCCTTACAAAATGCACCTGTGAATATGAGACAGACGGCCCAGTGTGAATTCTTTGGGCTCCTGCTTTTGGCTGCTTGGGTTAACAGACAAAAATATTGGCTGTGTGACCTTGGGCAATTCAATAAAGGACTCTTTCAGGTCCTTTCTCTTCCCATCTATACAATAAGAGCTTGGCATCCATTGTCTGTGCTATCCAATATGGTGACCCACACTTGACTATTAAGTTCTTGAAATGGGGCCAGTCTGAACTGGTATGGATTTATCTCTAAAATGCACACCACAATTTGAACATACACCCACATAACACTACAGAAACATGCATATAAAGAATTTCATTATATATACATTTTGACTTCATTTTAATATAACAATATATTGGATTGTTTTAAATGAAATATAGCATTAAATAAATTATAACTCTGTATCTTATTTTTTAAATGGGATTTCTAGAACACTTAGAAGCACAATATACAAATGCTTGTGGTAGAAACCCATGTTCTCATCATTTAAAACTCAACTACAAAAGCATCACTTCTTTTTTAATAAGTTTTCTTCATAGATTCTATTGTAATCACTCAGCAATATTAGATTATGTTCTTGATAACCATATAAATGATTTGCTAGATGATTAAAAACAGCCAAGCAGTACAATGTACAACCTATTCTCAATGGCATATTCAGTCAAACTAAAATCATGGGGAACTAGTGAACTGGCCTTTGGATAGAAAACAAGATTGGGGCATATGAGGAAGAGTTGTAAATGGGGTTATTGGGCTTTATGGGTTGGAGCAAGGGGTGAGGGCACCAGATTAAAGAGAAAAGTTTGTTTAATACTCCCCTGGCAAAGATGAGGAAGAAGATTTAAAACCTCAAAGAGAAGCACTAGGGTTATAATGATACATGGCCACATGCAGAGTATCATCAAAGAAAATTAATAGGTATTTTAACACCTTTATTAAGGTAAAATTGACACACAAAATAGTGCACATACTTTATGTGTACAGTTTGATGAGTTTGGACATATACAAACAACCATAAGACCATCTCTTCCCAGTTTCATTGTGTCTCTTTTTTTTTTTTTTTTTTGCTTCAGTTTGTTTTACTTTTGTCTCTATGTTTTGTGCCAAGCACAATTAATATGAGATCTGCCCTCTGGACCAATTTTAAAATGTGCAATGTTGCACTGTTGACTGTAGACACTGTGTTGTCTAGCATATCTCTATAACTTATTCATCTTTGTAACTTATTCACCTAGAATAATTGTAACTCTATAATCATTGAATCAACTGCCCATTTCCCAAACACCCTAGCTCTTGGCAATCACCCTTCTACTCTCTGCTACTGTATTTTTGACTACTATAGATACCTCACATGAGATTATTTCATGCAGTATCTGTCCTTCATTGACTGTTCAGTGATTGTTTCACTTAGCATACTATCCTCCAGCTTCATCAGTGTTGCTTCAAATTGCAGAGTTTCCTTCTTTTTATGGCTAGATAATGTTCCCTCATGAGTTTACATCACCATTTCTTTATCCATTCATCTGTTGGTTGACACCTGAGTTGTTTCCATATTGTGAGTAATGTGAATAATTTGCAAGGCACATGTGAATGTAGATACTACTTTGATATACAGATATCAATGCTTTTGGATACACAATTGAAAGTGATATTGCTATATCAAAAATTGTTTGCATTATTTGGGGAATATACATTAATATTTCCCAAAGCTTCTATACAAATTAACATTCCAACCAACAGTGTACACATGTTCCCTTTTTTTCATATCTTCTTCAACTCTTACTTATTTTTGATAATAGATATTCTGACAGGTGTTAGATGATATCTTACTATGGATTTGATTTTAATTTCCATGGTAATTAATGTTCTTGAGCATCTTTTAATATACCCACTAGCTTTTGAAGATAATATACACCAATGGAACAGAATAGGGTGCCCATAAATAAACTTGTAGTTAACCAGGGTGCTTGGAGAAAGGATAGTCTCTTGAATAAATGATATTCAGAAAATTAGATTGAAATGTATATTGAATTCATATCTACATGATACACAAAAAATAAATGCAAATAAATTAAAGCTTTGAACAGTAAAGCTCCTAGAAGAAACCAGGTAAATAGCTTTTTTTCTTTAAAAAATGTTTTTGTTTGGTTTTGTTTTTTGTAGTTGTAGATGGACAGCATGCCTTTATTTTAATTATTTATATGTGGTGCTAAGGACTGAACCCAGTGCCTCACACATGCTAGGCAGGCACTCTGCCAATGAGCTTCAGTCTCACTCCTGGTGAATATCTTCTTGATATTGGGTTTTGGAAATTATTATTTGAATTTGACATCAAAAGTATAGGTAACAAAAACAAAAATATATAGTGGCATCAAAAGTATAGGTAACAAAAGCAAAAATATATCAAAATAAGAAGTTTCTGCATAGCAAAGAAAGCAAATCAACAGAATTACATGACAACCTACAGAACAGGTGAAGATTATTTGTAAATTTTATTTTCTATAAGGAACTAATTTCCAAAAGAAACAAAGAATTCCTAAAATTCAATAACAAAGTAAACAAAACCCCAAATAATCTAATTTTACATCTGACCAAAAGAACTTAAACAGACATTTCTTCAAAAAAGACATAGAAGTAAAGGAGAAATTAAAAGTTTTGTCACCTTCTGGTACTAGCTACTCAGTCTTCTCTTGAGCATCTACTCTCTTATTAGCATTAGAATTTCTGTTTTGCTAACTTCTCTCTTTGACTCTGCCCCACTCCTTCCTTCTGATCTCAGCTATTTTTGGATACTAGCTAGTCCATTGCACTTTCTCAGCAAGAACTTCTCTTTCTCTTTATTTCATATTGTGATACTAGCATTTTTATGTCAGCAGATCTAGACATTATATGTTATCATATGATATAAGTACAAGTAACCACTTAGTGGGTCAGAGAAGAAAGTAGAATGAAATAGCAAGGGAGAGGGATAAGAAAAACAAATTGGCCTGAGATGAGATTTTGGGGGAGGTGGGTGGGAAGCAGCACTTTCATATATATATATATATATTGTATTTTCTTTATTTATTTTTATGCAGTGCTAGGATCCAACCCAGTGCCTCACACATGCTAGGTGAACACTGTACCACTGAGCTGCAACTCCAGCCCTGGAAGAAACATTTTCGAATCAAAACCCTGCCTTCCTAGGCCAAAGGTTTGCTGATATACAGGATAGTTTGATTATGTCCTTAGTGTATTTATTCCTATGACTTTTTCAAAGTACCTGCATTCCTCCAAAGCAGATTTTAGAGATAAGAAATCTTCTTAGATTTCCTAAGGCATTGATTTCCTAAGGCATTAAGTTCTGTAAACTTTTGACTTCCCAGCCATAATCTTAGTCTTTATAACCTCAACAGAGCTTTCTGTGTTGGCTTTTTTTTTTTTTTTCCTTTGAGAAGCAGGCTTATTGAAAGGATCATATTCATGTGTTTTCTGGTTGTAGACATCTAAGATGACTACAACACATCTTCCTGTCTCCTTTAAAAGGCAATTATATTTAGAAGGAATCACAATTTCTATGTACAAATGTACAAAACCAGTGTAGCCTCTCCACATATAAATTCTCTGATTTCAGGAGTAACTCTTTACGAACATGCATGCATGCACACACATACACACACATACAGAATGAAGTCCCTACTAAATAGCACAGTAACATCTCTTTAATACAGTTTCTACTAGAATTGCCTAGGTTAGTCTATGGAGTTCATTCTCACATCCCTTTTTCCTCTTTAAATAGAATTTAAGTAAATAGGGCAGGGAAGCTTTAATGACTTGGTCACTGCCAGAAAGAAGTAAGCCTCATATTCTCCTGGAGAGGGTTTTATATCATCTTGTGGCTTCTCTGTTTATCTTCAATCATGCTCCTTATTTGCTGCATCATGTAGTATCTTACTATCACTTAATTCCTAAATTTATGGCTCATGATCTCATAGTCCGGACTTCTGGCTGTCAATGACTATTTTCACTTTGTTTTAGTCAGCTGTGACCAAAATATCTGGCAAGAAAAATTTAAAAAATGTTTATTTGGTACTCATGGTTTCAGAGGTCTCACTCCATAGATGGCTGAGTCCGTTGCTCTGGGTGCAAGTGAGGCAGAACAGCACAGTGGAAGGGTATGGAAGAGGAAAGCCCATCAAGACATGGCAACTAGGAAGCAGAGGGAGCTCTTGTTCACCAAGGACAAAATATAAGCCTCAAAGGCACACCTCAGTGGCCCACCTCTTTCATCCACACCCTATTTGCTTTCAGTTTCCACTCAGTTAATCCCTATCATAGAATTAATGCACTGATTAAGTTCAGGCTCTCATAACCCAATCATTTTACCTCTAAAGTTTCTTGCATTATCTCACACATGAACTTTTAGGGGACACTTCACATCCAAACCATAACACATCTATAGTTGGTCTATGTTTCTGATTCAGCAAGTGAATCAGACCCATAAGTTAGAATTGGCCCTCTGTCCCAGTAACTGCCCTGTAGCACTCAGTTATAGGACTATTTTACACCCACCTGTGTAGCTTCCTTTTTAAAACACTCTAAGGAGCATCCTCAACTATTTCTTTCCTACTCTACATGCCCTCTGAGTCATAGGCAAACTGTACTTCCTATCTACATGCAACCAAAATTTCTTTTTTTTTCTATTGTAACTTCCCTCCAGATAAGGATGATGCCATTCCTTTAAATACTTTATTGTAAGAGAAAAACAAATAGCAAAACTCATCTAACCTTTTTATTCCTTTAATGTTATCTAGATGCTTCTAAAGCTTACCATATCTCTGAGTAAAGTACTAAAGATGTGAGAAAAAAACATGCTAATTTCCTTCCCCTGTTTTCCCTTTTTCCCTACAATTCCCCAGGACTAGTTGGAAATGGGATTTGAATTTTCTACCTCTTACATGCCATGCCCCTTTTTGCCCTACACAGGCAAATAGAAAACTTTATCATGTCTTTATTCAGGCCTAATGCCCTAGATGATAGAGAAAAGTTCAGAAAAGTTTTCTTTGGAGCCTACTGGCACCCTATTTTGATCATTAGAAATTAAAGAGCAAATTTTTTTTGTATATTTTTGAAACAATGTTAACTTCCTTCCACAAACTTAAAAGCAAATCTATGTCTTAATATTATGGGGAGAAAGTCACATACATGAATATGCTTCAAAATATTATCTCTGTAACATGTGTTGACTGGGTAACTGCTGCAGATGTTTTGCCTGAATACAAAAAGAGATTGAGCCAATAGCATGCTGGAGCCAATGTGTTGTAGCTCATGATGCCTGAGTGTGTGTGCCTCTTCTCAACTTTGTTTCAGTTGTCAATTTGGTATCAGTTGTGTTTGGACTTTTCTACTATAAAAATCAACAAAACACTCCAAATCTGGGTTGGTTTCTTTTGTTTTTGTCTTTGGAAATCCACCCCTCAAGTATTTATTTGGTCACCATTGTACTAGGGATATGACAAAAACAAGTTTATATCTAGAGAATACCTGTAACATATATGTGGAATAGTCAGTATTCATAATGGCCAGGCAGCCTAGAGTCTCAGAAGTATCCTTCCTGTCTCCTTAAATCCAGCAAATACTTTACGCAAGGTCTCAGTGCCAACGCCAGGTTGACAAAGATAGTAGCAAAATCCAGAGGAATGTCAGCCTCAGCATAACTATGTGTGTTTAGAAGTATTAGAGTACAGTCTCAGAAGTATATAAATGTTAAAGAAAAATTATTCTTACATTTGTTAAAATTGTGAGACAAACTTTATTCAGGGAGATAATCATGATAGATACGGGGAGTACTAAAGTGGGGGATTCTGTGCATAAAAATATATATAAGGGTAGTATTATGCTTTAGATATGAGGTGTCCCCCAAAAGCTCATGTGTGAAATAATACAACAAAATCTAGAGATGAAATGATTGGGTTATGAGAACCTTGGCTTAATCAGTTCATTAATCCCCCAATAGGGATTAACAGGTGATATTGGAAAACAGATAGGGTGCAGCTGAAGAAGGTTGGTCATTGGCAGCAAGCCTTTGGGGCTTAAATTTTATCCCTGGTGAGTGTAGCACACTCTGTATGCTTTCTGGCACCATGTATCCTTTGCTTTCTCAACCACACTCTTCTGATCCTATGTTCTGCTGCATCCCAGGCCCTGAGGAATGGGTTTGGCATCTATGGATTGTGACCTTTAAAACTATGAACACCAAATAAACTCTTCCTCCTCTAAAATTGTTCCTGTTTGGTTTTTTGATCACAGCAGTGAAAAAGCTGACCAAAACAGGGAGAATAAGTCTTGTTTAATGGGATTTCTGCAGAAGGCAGGGTGGGTATACAAATATAACCTGGGGATGGTGGGAGATATAGAGGGCGAGTAGATATTGAGGCTGAGGTATTTTGTCTGAACATACTTGACTAGAATTTTTGTTCAAACCAGGCAATGCAAAGACAATCATGGAAATCTAAAGGGTGGCCTAGACCAGCAGAGAATTCAGAGGATGCTGACAAAAATTTAGACAAAGAATTTTTGTCAATAATTTTCCCAAATTTATCTCAATATAGGAATTGAGGACAGTATGTCTTATCACCGATCTTTGAAATAAATTCTGTTTCTATAATGTAAAACAGAAGTCAAGCTTCAGAAATAATCCTAAAGTTTGACATTGAAAACCAATGGTACACTGTATTTTTCCTAGATATATCAGGCCATTTTTACAGTTTTATTTTCTTTAAAGTTCAGACTATGTTTTACATAATATTTTAAGGTCACTCCTCATATACAATTAACAGTCAACATTATTTTAAGAGTTTTTAAATTCTTGCTTTTTTGTAGAAGAAATATAAAGCCCTAACATTTATACATCATTTTTAATCTTGTGTTTTTCTTTAGTTAAAAACTGAAACATCTTGTGGGTCATAGCCATGGGGCATGATATGATGTTAACAGAAGATTCCTAAGTTTTCCAGTTTTACTAAAATGTATACTTAAAAAAGGTTAGTGAAAGCAACAGGAAACAGTCTTGATCAAGGGTCAAAATTAAGAATGGAATCACCTGAGAAAAAGATAAAGTGGCTAGATTTTATTACATCTTCTTTTTCCATACAAGGCCATGAAAGTCTTATTCTGGAGTCTAATTATTTAACTTTTTAAATTGTCAGATAAACATTATACACATTTATACGGTACTATAAGATGATTTAATACATGTATACATCATATAATAATCAATTGAAAGTAAACATATCTATTTTCTCAAACATTTAAATGATAAAAGGAGCATTGTTTTATTTTACCTTGGTTTTGGAGTCAAAATTATTTTTAGTGTTTATTATTTGACAGAAAGTATGACACTGAAAGACTGGTTATTTAGAGTAACAAGAAAAAAGAACCAACAAAACTACTGTTTTTTTCAACATTTTCACTGTCTGTTGCCATAGTCTGGCTGGGAACAAATCGCGAGCCACTTGAAGATTCAAGACCAAACGAACTTTATTTTTAGAACCCACGTTGCCCATAGGAACTCTCCAGGAACTCCCAGAGAGCTCCACCAGAACTTCGGGGGCTTTGCAAGCACTCAACGGGAACTCAACCTGCGAACTCCACCCACGGGAACTCTCTAGGAACTCTGCGAGAGCTCAAAAATAACAGGCATCAGAGGGAGTAGGAACCGCTCCTTCTGGCAAAATGCCAGGCACCATCTTGACCTGGCCATGGCTCTCAACAGTTTGTGACCAAAAGACCTGATGAGAAAAAATTTAGGAGGAAAAAAAGTTTATTTTGGGCTCATGGTTTCAGAAGTCCCAATCCATAGATGGCCAATTCTAATCCTCAGAGCCTGAGATAAGGTAGAATATCATGGCTGAAGGGTGTGACAGAGGAAAGCAGTGGGGGATATGGCACCAAGAAGAAGAAAGAAGACTTCTGTCACTGCAGACAAAAGATAAACCCCAAAGGTATGCCTCAAGTGACCCACTTCCTTCAGCCATATCTGCCTGTCTTTAATTACTACCCAGTTAATCCCTATCAGGGGATTAACACACTGATTAAGTTAAGGCTCTCATAACTCAATCATTTCACCTCTAAGATTTCTTGCATTGTTTCACACATGAGGTTATGGAGGATACCTCATATTTCAACCATAACAACTACTAAAATACGTATTATTCTACCATCTATCATTTGTGTTGATAAGGGCGGATAGTATAGAGCCAGAAATAGTAATGTGTGATGAAGGTCTGAGACTTTGGCATGATTAATGATGGATGCATTGGAATTTTCACAGAAAGCTAAGCGTCTTGTTTCCATTCCACTTGATTCCATATATGTGTGCACATGCATGTGTATGCCTGTTTTCATTCTTCCATAGGAAAAGATATGTTTTCAAAACTATACAAATGTGAGCTTTTCATTATTCAAATTGGGTCATAAAGAGTTAAAATTAAATCACTTAATTTCAGTATTTGCCAGCTAGTATGGCTTAAAGCCTATAAGCCACTTTGGCAATAGATTGGGTTGTTTTGCTTAAAAGCCATTCATTTTTCTCCAATGACAACCATTTAGGTCAAGTTTTCTGAGCCTCAGTACTACTGACATTTTTTTCTCCTGTGCATTATAGAATATTTGGCAGCATCCCTGGTCTCTACCAACTAAATAACATTGGCAACTCCCATTCCTATTTTTATAACCCAGAATGTCTCCAAACACTTTCATATGTTCCCTGGGGAGGAGGGGTCAAAATCACCCCCAGTGGAGAATGACTGGTTAAAGGAAATTAAAAAAGGAATAAGAAAAGAATCCCCTTATAGTACATTATATTATATTCTGTGTATGCCTTGCATACACAGAAAAATTAAATCCAAGTAGATAAAAGAACAAAAAGGTTGAACAGTTAAAATCGTAACAATACTAGCATAAAAGATGTTTTATAATGTCTAAAATGTGGTGTGGTTTGGGAGTTAGCTAATTGAGGATGGCACACACTGTTAAGCAAAACACTCTATGTGAAAATTATAAGGAAATTGTCCCTCTCTATATTAGACTTATTTAGGGTGAAAGATATTTTAAGAATAAATAAAATATGAATGATAGACTAGATGGAAATATTTGTAACATATTATATGTTCCAAGTTTTAGGAAAGGCTTATGAAACATTATATCTGAGAAAAGTGGAAACTTTGTATTTGAGGCCAAGGATTCTCTCCTCTATTGTGTATACTTTCTCCATTTGTTTTTTTATTTTAAGGAAATGAATCATCATTTGGGGAACATACAAAATTGATTTATTGTGTTACACATTATTTTTAAATTATAGTGATCACCTGACATGATTTGACAAAGATAAAAGTGACCTATTAATTACTGTGATTTCATTAAGAAAAGTGTTAGATAGAATTATAAATATCTCTTAAAAAGCACATTACAGGTCTGGGGATATAGCTCAGTTGGTAGAGTGCTTGCCTTGTATACACAAGGCCCTGAGTTCAATCCCCAGCACCAAAAATAGAAAAAAAAAGAAAGAAAAGAAGAATAATCACATTATAAAGCAAATTTATATTCTTCTTCTTTCACTTCCTGTTATAAAATGTGAATGGGTCTGCTATCAAATAGGATCTGAGAGTTACATATAAGTCACATATATATGATTACCTTCTCAATTTATATGATTGTATTGTGATTATATAAAAGACTATCCTTATTCATAGGAAATACATGTTGATAAGATATCATGACAATAACTTATTTTCATAGTTCAGGATAAAATGAGTTTTCAATAATATACTCCTCACTTTTTTAAAATCAATTTGAGATAGTTTCCAATTAAACAAAATGAAGTATAATAATAAAATAACAAATATATCATGGTGTTACATTATGGAGATATTGAATATACATACAAGTGTAAAACAGAAAAAAAATCACATTATATGCAAATAGATACTTAGGAAATTAATATAAAATTTATAATGACAGTATTTTATGGAATTCTTAAAGAGTCATATCTCAAATACCTTAAATCAGGTAGTAAATTTAATATGCTCTTGCTTTTTTGATAGATAATTCTGAAAGTGACTAATTCACGGTGAAAATTAATGAAAACAGTTTAATTAGAAATGCTTAATAAAATGTGAAAAATGGTATTTCTAAGTTAATATCTTACTTTACATGTGTGACTTTTTAAAATATATTTTTTAAAATTT
The DNA here is from genome assembly GCF_048772815.1 of Callospermophilus lateralis. NCBI lineage: Eukaryota > Metazoa > Chordata > Mammalia > Rodentia > Sciuridae > Callospermophilus > Callospermophilus lateralis. The sequence goes on from NC_135325.1 coordinate 116,535,462, forward strand.
TTAATTAACAGTAATTATACATATTTATGGGGTACAATGTGACATTTCAATACATTTATACAATGCATAATGATCAAATCAGGGTAATTGGCATATCTATCACTTCAGATATATATCATTTCTTTGTGTTGGGATCATTCAAAGTCATCTCTAGTAGCTCTTTTGAAATACAATTAATATCCATCAACCATTTTACTATGTTAGAGAAGTTTCCTATTATTTATTTATTTTGGGGTATTGGGGATTTAATCCAGGGACATTTAGCCACTGAGCCACATCCCCAGCCTTTTTAATTTTTTATTTTGAGGAAGAGTCTCACTATGTGGTTTAGGTCTTTGCTGAGTTGCTGAGGCTGGTCTTGAACTTGTGATCTTCTTGCTTCAGCTTCCTCTCCTGAGTCACTGGGATTACAGATGTGTGCCACTGTGCCTGGATGTTCCTATCTAAATGCACCTCTGTGTTTGTTAACCACCATCTGTCCATCTCCCTCCACCTCACATTCTTCTGGGCATTGGTAACTGCTAATTTACCTTCTAATTCTATGAGATCAACTTTTCAGCTCCTATATAAGTGAAAACATATGGTATATGTATTTCTGTGCCTTCCTTATTTCACTTAACAGAATGTTCTCCAGTTTCATTAATGCTGTCTCAAATGACAGGATTTGGTTCTTCATTAATGGCCAACTAATACCTCACTGTGTATATACACCATGTGCAGTATCCATTCATCCATTGAGGAACACTTGGATTGCTTCCATATCTTGACTATTGTGACTAGTGCTGCAATAAACATGTGAGTACAGATATTTCAACATACTGCTTTCATTTCCTTTGACTATATACTTAGTAGTGGGATTGCTGGAACATATGGTAATTTTATTTCTAGTATTGTTAGGAACCCCCATACTGTTTTCCATAATGCTTTTACTAATTTACATTCTCACCAACAGTATATGAGCATTCCCTTTCATCACATCCTTGTCAGGATTCGTTATATATATATTTTTTTTAATTCTTTTGTTAATAGCCATGCTAACTGAGGTGAGACATCTCATTATGGTTTTGATTTGCATTTCCCTGATCATTAACCATTTTGAACTTTTTTCCCATATACTATTTAGCCATTTGTATATTCTCTTTATAGGTCTATTCAGGTCATCTTCCATTATTCAATCAGATATTATTTCCTTTATTTTTTGTTGAGTGTTTGAGTTCCTTATCTGGCTCTTAATCCTGTGTCACATATATGGTTTGTATTTCTCCCCATTCTATAGGTTGTCATATTACTATGACTGTATACTCTGTTGTGCTTAAATCTTTTAGTTTTATGTAATCTCATTTGTCAACTGTTGCTTCATTGCCTATATGTTTTGGGGTCAGCTCTCAAAACTTTTTGCCCTGGTTAATATACTGAATCATTTTCTCTAAATTTTTAAGAGTTTTTATCATGAATAAATATTAAATCTTATTGAATAACATTTTCTGCCTCTCAGTCATGACTTTTGTTATTTTTCATTTTCTTAATGTGGGCTATTATATTAATTGATATTTGTATGTTGAGCTATCCTTGTATCCCTGGGCAAAATTTCACTTGAACATTGTTCCTAATCTTTCTGATGTGCTGCTGGATTTGATTTGCCAGTATTTGAGTGATAATTTTTGCTTCTTGTTCATCACAGATATTGTTATATTTGCTTTATTCTTGTGTGTTTGTCTGGTTTTGGTTTCAGAGTAACATTGGCCTGAAACTGAGATTGGAAGGGTTCATTCCCCTCCAATTGTCTGGAATAGTTTGAGAAGAAATAATGTTTTTCTTCTTTAAGTTTTGTTAAAAATTCAGCAGTGAAGCCATATGTTTCTGGAATTTTTAAAGAGGTTTTTTATTACTGAGTTAATCTTGTTACTTTGTGTTGGTCTGTTCAGGCTTTATATGTCCTCATAGTTCAATTATGGTAAGAAATATGTGTCCAGAAATTAATTTCTCCTAGGTTTTCCAATTTGTTGATGTATAGTTGTTCAGAATATTTCCTAATTTTTCTTTGCATTTTTGTGGGACCAGCTATAATGTTTCCTCTTCCTATTTCTGATTTTATTTATTTGTGTCTTATTTTTTAGTGGCTAGTCTGGCTAAAGTTTTGTCAGTTTTGTTTGTTTTCAAAAATATACTCTTAGCTGGGCATGGTGGCAAACACCTGTAATCCCAGTGGCTCAGGAGGCTGAGGCAGGAAGCTCCCAAGTTCGAAGCCAGCCTCAGCAAAAGCAAGGTGCTAAGCAACTCAGTGAGACCCTGTCTCTAAATAAAATACAAAATAGGGCTGGAGATGTGGCTGAGTGGTTGAGTACCCCTGAGTACTAATCAAACAAACAAAAAACAAATATATATATATATATATATATATATATATATATATATATCTCACAAATATATGTATATTATATACATACACATATGCTTTATTTCATTGATGTTTTGTATTATATTTTTAGTTTCTCTCTCTTTTTTTTCCCTTTCTGATCTGTGGTGTTTTTCCTTCTACTAATTTCCAGTTTGGTTTCTTTTTGCTTTTCTAGTTCCTTGAGTTGCATCATTAGGTTTCTTTAAAATCTTGTTTCTTTCAATTAGGTACTTACTGCTATAAACTTCTATATTAGAATATTTTTGTTCTATACCATAGATTTTGGTGCATTTTGTTCTCAGGACCTCCAAGGACCTATCTGTTCACTATGGGTTGCCCAGCTGCTTTGGGGGACCGAGGGTAAGTGGGTGGGGCTTTTCATCAGTTTCTCAGAGGCTTGGATAGGCTGCTCAGCTTTTTAGAGTTCTCAGAGACTGTTTGGGGATGACTGGCTCTTTCTTGGGATTGTGGGTGAGTGTTTGTGGCTACTTGGCTACTTCCAACATTCTCAGCATGCCAAGGTTCTCAGAATAGGCTGACTGGCTGCTTCTTATTGCCATAGGAAGATGGGAAGCACCACCTGGCTGCCTCCTGGGCACCTTGGCAAGCTAAGCCTCTCAGGATTCACTGACTGTCTGCTTCCTAGGGCCTGAGGGTGAGTGAGCAGGCCTATCCATGTATTACCTAAACGCTGTATGGTAGAGCTGCCCAGGTACTTGCCAGAGTTTCAGAAGGTGAGTGCAGCTTTGTGATAAGTTCATAGGGATATGTTGTTCAGTTGTTGAGGGAGGCTGCCTGGTTGCTTCACAGGTCCCCTGGGTTGGGACTCTCAAGATGGCACTATGCAACAGTAGCTTGTATGGGTGTTGAACTTTTTCTCCTGTCCAATGCAACTATATGGTAATCTGTCAGTCTCCAGCAACTGGTCTCAGAGTTTAACATAGGCTCTATTTTCTGTCAAACTGGTAATTAATAAGAGGTCAGTTAACAAAGAATATGGCCATGATTATGATTATTTTTCTTCTAAGTATGTTCATCCATCTCTGGTGTACCCTGTAGTCTATAAGCTTTGTATATACCACCAAGTGGAAATCCCACTCATTTTAAAGCACAGAGGACTGGAAGAGTGACAACATTTTCTATTCCTTCAGAATTGAGAACTGTGCTATGTATTAAGGATAAATATGAAGAAAAATTGGAATGAACCCTTGGGATATCTGACCATCTTAGTCCATTTGGTACTGTAGCAGAATACCAGAGTAGGAAGTTTATAAAAAACAGGAGCCTCTCACACATTTAGGAGCTGGAAGGTCTACAATCAAAGTGCCAGGATGTTTGATATCTGGTAATGTTCTGGGGCTTTGCTCCCAAGATGGAACCTTGAAAGCTGCATTCTCTGAAGAAAAGCATTATTTGTCATATGATGGAGATCAGAAGTCCAAAGAAACAAAAGGGGGAAAACTTGCCCTTTTTTAATGTCAATACTTCTATCATATCATGTTATCCACTAGCCTACCACAAATGCTTTCTCCTGTGATCATACCTTTGACTTCTGCTGTTCATGATGATAGTCCCTAGCTATATGTGGCTACTGAATGCTTGAAATGTGGTCAGTCCAAGTAGAGGTGTACCACAAGTGTACACTCTGGATTTCTCATTAATATTTTTTATATTTGCTACTTTTCATTACCATGATCAAAATACCTGATAAGAACAACTTAGAGGAAGAAAAGTTTACTTGGAGTTCATGATTTCAGAGGTTGAATCCATGCTTGACTGACTCCATTGTTCTGGGTCCAATGAGAGTCAAAAAATCATGGTGGAAGGGCTTCAGAAAGTAAAGCTGCTAAGCTCACTGAAGCCAGGAACCACAGAAAGAGAGTGGGAGGCCATGGATAGATATAGTCCAGCCCATGTCCCCAGTGACCTACATCTTCCAGCTATGTCTTACTTGGCTATAATCACCACACAGTCAATAATCCATTTCAAATGATTAATTCATCAAATAATTCATCCACTGATGAGGTTATAGCTCTCATCATTTATTCATTTTATCTCTGAACATTTCTGTGTTGCCTAACTCCATGAGCTTTTCCAGGGACATTAATGATACAAACCATAATATTAGAGTTAACTTGAACAGGTTGGGTTAAATAAAATTTATTATAGAATTAATTTTACCTGTTTCTTTTAGTTTCTTGATATAGATGCTGTAAGTTTTTAAATTATGCTATGCCTCACATTACATTTCAGTTGAGCAGCTCTATCATAAACATTCTCATGATGTTTTAGTCAGTTTTTTTTTTTTTTTTTTTTTTTTTTGCCACTGTGACTAAGACCCCACCAGAACAATTTTAGGGCAGGAAAATTTTATTTGGTTTCAGAGGTATCAGTCCATGGACAGCAGACTCCATTCCTCAGGGCTCGAGGTAAGGCTGAACATCATGGTGGGACAATGTGACAGAGGGAAGCAGAGAGAGACTCCACTCACCAGATATAAATATAAACCCCAAAGTTACACCCCCAATACTCACTTCCTCCAGCTATACCCTACCTGCCTTCAGTTACCACTCAGTTAATCCCAATGAGGGAATTAATTCACTGATTAGGTTAAGACTCTCACAACCCAATCATTTCTCTTCTGAACCTTCTTACATTGTCTCACACATGAGCTTTTGGGGGATATCTCACAGCCAAAACAGAACACATGACCAATGACTACAAATCTTTCAGTCTCAATTAAATAATTTATCCTCTCTGGCAACAACTTCTGATCTTTCCAACTCACTTCCTCTAGGATAATATCAAGAGTTGTAATCCCTTGATCTTATTCTTTATTATTATTATTATTATTCATGCCTTTGATGTTTTCCTTTACTATTTCTCCAACTAAAATTCCATAGTAAATCATTATTAATGTTTCCTTCTATATATTCTCAACTTTCTGGTTTTTCATTTTGACTTAATTGCTTGATGAAACCACAACTTTGTTTAAAACAACTCTCCACCTGTGTTTCCCTAAACAACAATGATGAATATGTCTGAAGAAAAAACACACAATCACAATGGATGGTCTCATTCTAACTCCCTGGTCACCCTCTTTTAATTTAGTAGTTTACAAGAAGAATCCCCTGGAAGGCTTATTAAAACACAAATTTCTTGGTCCCACTACTGAAATTACCTTTGTTTTGTGGGTCTGGGGTAGGACAGAGCAATTCACATTCCTAACAAGTTTTTAGGCAACTCTGACCCTGTTGGTCAGGGAACCATGCATTGAGATCCATTGTTCTTACTAAGAGGACCTTAATGATGCACAACAAATGTAGTATATTTCTCTCATCTGTTCAGTTTACCAGATCAGTAATTTTTGTCTCTCTTTTCTTTTTAAAACCTTAACTTATAGTCATTCTTCCTTAAGCTAATATTTTGGCATCAAACTTCACTGAGAAAATTAGAAAACAATAATCAAAATAGAACTTCCACATTCTATCACAGTAACTCTACCCCCTTACTTGCAATTGCATCCATGTACTCCTCTTCCAATCTGTTTCTATACATTAATTATTATTTTAAAAATATTTTTTTGTGGTTGTACACAATAACTTTATTTGATTATTTATTTTTATGTGGTGCTGAGGATCGAACCCAGGGCCTTGCATATGTGAGGCAAACACTCTACCACTGAGCCATAACCCCAGCACCACATGAATTATTTATACTGCTGCCTGAAAGAAATTCTTCTTAATATAAACCAATCCTATTCCTTCTTGATCCTAAAGGATATGGATCCAGCTATTATTCCCTCCTTTTCCTTTACCAATAAATATTCCTTCTTTTCCTGAAAGTTTAAAATGTCACTCTTTCTCAAATAATAACACAAAAATCTGTTTTGATTCCATTTTTCAACAGCATCTACTCTAGCTCTGAGCTGTTCCTATATGTTGAAAATTTTCCAAAGGACTGACTGTACCTAATTTACCAATAAGTTTCACTGTCTTTAATTTCTTTTCCTCCCACTTATCTTAAATACACTCCAATCAGCCTCTTCTCCTTCTCCTTCTCTTCCTTCTCCTCCTCCTCCTCCTCCTCCTCCTCCTCCTCCTCCTCCTCCTCCTCCTTCTCCTTCTCCTTCTTCTTGTGTGTGCACATGCTTGTGCACCAGGGATTGAACTCAGGGGCACTTGACCGCTGAGCCACATCCCCAGCCCTATTTTGTATTTTATTTAGAGACAGGGTCTCACTGAGTTGCTTAGTGCCTTGCTAAGTTGCTGAGACTGACTTTGAACTCAGATTCTTCCTGTGTCAGCCTCCTGAGCTGCTTGGATTACAGGCATGTATCACCATGCCAGGCTATTTGACCTGGTACATTTTTTGACTGGTTTATTTTTTTGTGGTAAGGTTTTTGAGTTCTTTATATATATGCTGGTTATTAATTCCCTGTGAGAATATCTAACAAAGATTTTCTCTTCTATTGGCTATTTCTTCATGCTCTTAATTATTTTCTTTGTTGTGCAGAAGTTTTTTTTTAATTTGATGGTATCTCTTTATTGATTCTTGGTATTATTTCCTGAGCTTTATGAGTGCTATTGACGAAGTCATTGTTTGCATCTATGTTTTACAGTGTCGACCGTACATTTTCTTCAAACTCCTTCAATGTTTCTGGTCTAATTATTTTTCTTCCTCAATCTATTGAAACTTTTCTTGGCCAAAGTAACTAATGTTACCCAATATTTAATTCTTTCTGTTTCCTCTTAGTGATGTCAACATCACTGGACACTTTCTTTGTTTAGATATATATTCTGCACTTATTTTTCAGAACTTTGCAATTTCCTTGTTCTTTTCCTGCTTTGTTGATAGATCTTTTCACTCCCTTTTGATAGTTCCTCCTCTTTTCCATTGGAACAATGAATAACCATAAGGTTCATTTCTTTGCCCCTCCCTTATTTACACTCAATCATTTGGTAATTTAATTAGTTTGTATGACTTCAAATGCCAACTAAATGCTTATAACTCTTGAATCATAGCTTGAGCCCAGATCTCTTTCTTAAATAAATGGTTATTCAACTGCGAACCTGACATTTCCTCTTGAATCTCAGAGACATTTCAAACTCAACATGTCCAAATTGAATTTGTTATATTCTTTCATTCAAAACTTACTTTTATTATTATCTTATCATTGTGATTTGATGATAATTTCACCCATCAACTTGCTCACACTAAAAGTGGGGGAATCTTACTTGAATTTTTTATTATTCCATATCCTATCTTACTAGCAACCCAGTTGGCCCAACTTTCAAAATACATCTGGAAGCTAACCACTTTTAATCATCTCCACTACCTCTGCCTTATTCTATGTCATCATTATATTTTGTCTGAATTATCATACTATCCTACTAATTGGTTGTACATTCATCCATGCCTCCATGTAATATATTTTATACAGAGTAATCACAGTGAGACCTGTAAAAGTGAAAATTCTTACAATGATCTAATGAGACACTATATAACATGATACCCAAATCTCCATTATTTATTTCTATGTTATATTTCCTACTATTCTCCTTTTCACTCTACTCTAGCTACCCATATTTCCTAGGTGCATTCCTCAAAAACCAAGTATACTTTCACTCTACGGTCTTTGTTCTGGCATATCTTAACCACACAAAATGATGCTTGATACATTGCATATGCTCAGTAGATATCATTGCACACATAAATACATTAAAAGAGCTTGTGAAATAAAAAAAATAGCATTCTCAAAGTATCTAAAGTCAGGAAATAACTTGGTGTTTTCAAAAGGTCAGGTGAACAGAGCTAAAAGTTGTAGTATCAGGAGGATAGTCATCACATAAGGCCTGTAGTCTGTGGTAAGATTATTACTCTTAAGTCTGATGGGGAGCTATTGAAGACGTCTGATATGTAGTTAAGATGTTTTCATTCATATTTGGTAAGTATCATACTGACAGTTCTATGGATATGGTATTGTGGGGTGGCAGAGCTAAAGCTTGAAGATCAATTAAGAGTTCTTTGAGTTCTCTGCAATCATCCAGAAAACAGAGGAATGCTTATAACTTTCAACATCAAAAACCCTTAGAGATTCCCTTCCATCTTCCCCCTCATTATGTGGGATCGTGATACTGTTGCAAGTTTTAGAGGAAAATGGGATTATTAAGGTGATAACAGTGGATGCAGGAAAAATGTAGATGGATCTACACAATTGTTAGAATTGCTGAAATAAAATAAATAAATTAATTGACAAAAGTTTTTAGTTTAATTCTGAGCCATGAGGTGCCCTTAAACTTTCAACTTAAGTTTTTAAACATTAGGAACTTGTTAAATTAAAAAAAAGGAAATACACCTTTTCTACTCTGAAATTTGCCACTAAAGATGCCAGAGTCATGATTTTGGTCAATAATAGCTATAATCTACATTTTTGAAAAGTTTTGCAGATTTTAAAAGGAAAATTGCAGGAAGTTATTTAAAAGAATACTTCATAAACAACACAAAGACTTTTTGCTTCCATAATTCAAAGTTCTTAATTGGGTCTCACAGATTAATGGAGCTTTGAAGTTAACTTGGATGATATTATTCTTATTCCAATGAACTATTTTTTTATTCGCTTAAATTCCTACCACATTATTTGACTATAGAACAAAGACTCTATTGTTTCCTTCAGTTTGGATGAAATCCAACATGTGGTTCTCTTTCAAGTTATTCTGGGAAAATGCTTACAACTTTCACCTTCATAAGAGCCTTAGAGTTTCCCCTAAATCCGCTCCTTCATTATACAAAATCACAATACTATTGCAAGTTTTAGAGGAAAAGTGGGAACAATTCACTTTCTATATAATAACAGCTGCTATATATTGTACATTAAGAGCCAGGTATTATAGTAACTGTTAATTGGGTAGGATTCTGTTAATATAACATCCAATAGTCTATAACAACTTTATGGTATTATATTTATTAATGTGCTATATATGAAGAAATTAAGATTAAGGAAAACAAAAAGGGGAAACCAAAGCTACACATTCTACAAAATGGCATTATTTTTTAAATTATTTTTTTTATTTATATAGGACAGCGGAATGCATTACAATTCTTATTACAGATATAGAGCACAATATTTCATATCCCTGGTTGTATACAAAGTATATTCACATCAATTCATGTCTTCATACATGTACTTTGGATAATAATGTCTATCACATTCCACCATCATTGCTAACCCCCTGCCCCTCCCTTCCCTTCCCACCCCTCTGCTCTATCTAGAATTCATCTAATCCTCCCACGTTCCCTCTCCCTACCCCACTATGAATCAGCTTTCTTATATCAAAGAAAACACTTGGCATATGTTTTTTGGGGATTGGCTAACTTCACCTAGCATTATCTTCTCTAACTCCAACTATTTACCTGCAAATGCCATGATTTTATTCTCTTTTATTGATGAGTAATATTCCATTGTGTATTTATGCCACATTTTTTATCCATTCATCTCCTGAAGGGCATCTAGTTTGGTTCCACAGTTTATCTATTGTGAATTGTGCTGCTATAAACATTGATGTGGCTGTGTCCCTGTAGCATGCTGTTTTTAAGTCGGGTATAGTCTGAGGAGAGGGATAGCTGGGTCAAATGGTGGTTCCATTCCCAATTTTCCAAGGCATCTCCCTACTGCTTTCCATATTGGCTGCAACAATTTGCAGTCCCACCAGCAATGTATGAGTGTGTCTTTTCCCCTGCATCCTCGCCAGCACTTGTTGTTGTTTGTCTTCATAATAGCTGTTATTCTGACTGGAGTGAGATGAAATCTTAGAGTGGTTTTGATTTGCATTTCTCTAATTGCTTGTGATGATGAACATCTTTTCATATATTTGTTGATTGATTGTATATCATCTTCTGAGATGTCTCTGTTCATGTCCTTGGCCCGTTTATTGATTGGATTATTTATTTTTTTAATGCTTAGTTTTTTGAGTTCTTTATATACCCTAGAGATTAATGCTCTATCTGATGGGTGAGGGGTAAAATTTGCTCCCAAGATGGAGGCTCTCTATTCACCTCACAGATTGTTTATTTTGCTGAGAAGAAACTTTTTAGTTTGAATCCATTCCATTTATTGATTCTTGATTTTAATTCTTACACTAAAGGAGTCTTATAAAGGAAGTTGGGGCCAAATCTCACATGATGGTGAATAGGGTCTACTTTTTATTCCATTAGACACATAGTGTCTGGTTTAATTCCTAAGTCCTTGATCCATTTTGAGTTGAGTTTTGTGCATGGTGAGGTGCACAAAATGGAGGTTTAATTTCACTTCATTGCATATGGATTTCCAGTTTTCCCAGCACCATTTATGGAAGAGGCTATGTTTTCTCCCATGCATGTTTTTGTCACCTTTGTCTTATATAATTGCAGTTTTGTGGGTTGGTCTCTATGTTCTCTATTCTGTACTATTGGTCTACCAGTCTGTTTTGGTGCCAATACCATGCTGTTTTTGTTACTATTGCTCTGTAGTATAGCTTAAGATCTGGTATAGTGATGCCACCTGCTTCACTCTTCCTGCTAAGGATTGCTTTAGATATTTTGGGTCTCTTATTTTTCCAGATAAATTTCATGACTGCTTTTTCTATTTCTATGAGGAATGCAATTGATATTTTGATTGGAATTACATTAAATCTGTATAGTGCTTTTGGTAGTATGGTCATTTTGGTCATATTAATTCTGCCTATCCAAGAGCAAGATAGATCTTTCCATCTTCTAAAGTCTTCTTTGATTAAAAATTATTTAGGTAACTTTGTAATTTTAATGGTAGAGATCTCTTTGCAAATTGGGAACCTTGAGTTCCATATGGAGTTCAAATACAAAATATCAAGTAAATCACAATGTCTGAATTTCAGCTATTTGTAGTAGATGAAAAATCTGCTAGGAAGAATATCAATGCTTTTGAAACTTTTTGAAAAAGGGTCTACATGAAAGTATGATCTGATAACTATTCATGCCATATGAATTTTGGCTTATTTGTTCTTGTAAGCTTTATATTAGTAGCCCAAAACCCTTTGAAACACTTGATGATGTACAGTAATATTGGGTTTCAAGCTGTTAAATTTTAGAGAAATTTCTAATAATTGTCTCCAATTAACACCTTCTATAATGAAGAATGTTTTGTTAGGTCTCTAATCAGTTAAAATGACAATATCCACATTTCTTCATTTAAATTAGTTATACTCATTTTTTCTGGTGCTATTGCAATTAATTATATAAGAATATAAGGTATAGAAATGGTGCAAGATGCTATTTGTATTGTTATTCATAATGTGAACTACAGTTAACTTTATAAAGATGTTTATAAAAAATTCTTTAAAATGCATGTGACAAATTTAGGTATAAGAGTATTAACTTCTTATTTGAATGGTTATTAAAAATTACTTTCTTTTTATAAATTTTGATCATTAGAAAACAAGTGCATGGGGGCTGGGGTTATAGTTCAGCATTAGAGAGCTTGCTGCACACATGTGAGGCACTGGGTTTGATCCTCAGCACCACATAAAAAGAAATAAATAAAATAAATAAATATATTGTGTTCATCTTTAAAAAAAGAAAAAAAGCGCATGGAAAAAGTGATTATTGAGAATATGTAGACTTAAAAATTCGATCAAAGATTCTTATGGAATTTAAATATAGTGGGGAATATATATTTATACTTAAAATTAGTAAAATTTACATGAAACCTCAAGAAATGTCATCTGTTATGAAAATGCAGAATGACACAGAAATAAGGGAAGGAAAATCCCATAGAACTACATTTATTTTTCCTAACTCATAAAGATGAGAGCAAAGGACAAAGGGTTAGCTACAGAAAACAGAGATAGAAGGGAAAACATTATTTCTGAAATTCAAGTTTAATGATCATAAGACCTGAGTAGCAATACTATTTTTGGTAATAGCAGTCACAAAAAACAGGAGACTAATATGATGGATTTGTTCTCTCTATATATTCCTAAAGGATTCAGGTAGGATTTAATGAAAATCTTTGGTGGTATTAATCATATATTTAATTTTATTAGAAATCCGATTAGGTAAATATATTTTGAACAATAAAACTGTAAAAAAGTGAAAAAAACACTAAAGAAAACAAAGTGTAGGTCTGAAAGATGGTCAATGCAGGAAACAAAGGAATAGCCACAATATTTTAGAACCCATTTAAATATAAAATGACAACCCAAAATAGTTTACTCAAACCAATAAAGGTTTAATGAAACAAGACTACATGATATAAATCTAAATGAGAACAGAGAGTGAACATAAAAGAGACAATGAAAAACAATAAAGAAGTAGTCAATATCAAGAAAATTAAATTTTAAAAGGGAAAAAAGCATGGAAGAATTAGAGGTAGACCAAAGAGACCCATAATGAGTAAAATAGAAATGAAAGAAAAATACCAGAACAGGAATAATAATATATAATATAAAAAAGAAAGCTTCCTAAGAGAAAGTTTTTAAGTTTGCAGATCAAATAAGCCATTAACTATCAGATGAAATTTGTAAAAGGACAATTAGATGTCCACTGCTCAAACAATTTTGCTTTAATATTAAAGAACAATGCTTAAATTACACAATGGGCAAATAAGCATGCTACTACATTCATCCTGAAAACTTTCTTTTTGTACTGGGGATTGAACCCACAGGTGCTTAACCACTGAGCCTCATCCCCAGCCCTTTCTATTTTTTATTTTGACACAGGGCCTTGCTTAGTTGCTGAGGCTGTCCTTGAACTTGCAATGCTCCTGCCTCAGCTACCTGAGTGGTTGCAATTACAGGCATGCACCACTGTGCCTGGCCCCCAAACAATTTTTGATTCTGCTTCCTTCTTCATTTCACTAAGTTTAGGAAATTGGCTTTACAATCCTATAACCAGCAGAATAGTTGTTACTATGCAAAAAAAAAAAGTTTCAGATATGTAAGAACTTGCAAAGTTGGCTTCAACATACAAATAGAATATTTTCCCCCAAGGAAATTCTGGAAACTTATGATATACTCACAGTTGTTTCTCTCCTCCATACCTCTGTCCTTGCCAAAATGGCTAATGGAATGTAGCCAAAGAAGCACATCTGTATTCGTCTTCTAAAATATGAAATGGAGCTACATTATTAAGATGGATAGGTTTGTATTGCAGTAATAAACAATTTTTGTATTTCAATAGTTTAATATACATGCAGTGGTATATTTTTCACTATTTTCATATATTCAATGTATGATGGACATAACTAGAGATCCAGGCTGATGAGACTTTCACAATTTGTACTGTCACTGGTCACTGAAGAAGGGAAACAGTGTTGACAATTTTATACCTGCTCTTCTATGCTTTGTGTCAGAAGCAAATATTTTACTCACAGATAATTGTCCAGTATTAGTTGTAGGACACTGCTTAACTAAAATGGAATTGGAAAGTATAGTAGTTTTTATATGCAAAGAAAAGAAAGGCTAGATATTGGTGAAATATATGATGTTTATAAGAGGAAGCTTTGACATACTATAAGATCAACACTGAGTGCATATATAACCAGATCTTTGATCCGTACTGCTATTGAAACCATGGATACTGCTAATACTCACATTCATTCAACAAATACATGTTCAACATTTACTGTGTGCCAGTAATGGTGCTATCTGATAGGGATATGGCTATGAACAAAAAATAGTTCTTACCATCATGAAAGAGAAAAAATCAATAACAATTGCAAAAGTTTAAGAATATTTTGAAACAAAACAGACTGAAACTTCGCATTCAAATTTTAGACTGCAAATAGAGGAGAAAACTTTAGGCAGCATTCACTAGACATATTCATATTTTAGTAAATCATTTGAATGAAAGATGAGGTTAAAAAAAGAGTTGAAAATGAAATCTGATGGAACAAACAGTATTAAAAGATGGATGCAGAATCTCTGGTCTAAATGAAGCCTGCCTAGCAGACTTGAAGCAGCTATTCACATAAGTTTACACAAATGCATGTAAAAGAGCTCTACAATGCACAAAATCTCTAAACAAAGTGAAAGCATAATATTAATGGGCAAAGGATGATCACATTTTACAGGAATTTTCACCAGTACAAAGCAAATAGACTCATAGTTCGAACAAAAACAATAAAACTTAACCAAGTTTTACCTCATGAAATAGTCTGCTTACTTTACTTAATAAAAGATAGAAAGAAACTTTTTCCTTCCATCAAAGACTGATCAGTCTGAATTATCAGGCCACATTCACTGTATTGTACAGGAAATGTTTTTTTGAGGCAACAAAGAATGAAATGAATTCATCATTTAAACAAAGCAATCATATAAAACAGGATTTTTACAAACCTGAATGCAGAAGAATGGAGACAAAAAATGATAAAGAAGATAATACCACAAGACTAGGATCCTAATTAGAATAAGAAGAACCCCATGTTTGTACAAATATGTCAAAATATACTCAACTATCATGTATAACTAAAAAGAACAAATAAAAATAAATACACACATAAAAAAGAGGATAATACACACACAGAATGGAAGACAGATACTTATATAAAAGACTTTTGAATTAAATAAAGATTGTGACATGAGAGAAAATTAATAATCAGGCAGTAAATAAAATAAATGTAATCTAAACAAAATTTTCTGAAAGTACATAAAGCAACAAAAACATGACCCACATATAGAAATATTTAATCAAGTTTCTAGAAAAATCAATACAAAAAAATCCACAGCTAAACAAATCTTGACAAAAATTTGAAACCAAAATGTTTGAGGAAAAAATAAAATAAGTTGTCTACAATTGGGCATAAGTCAAGTTATCCTCATACCCCACATCAACAATACTTAGAAGCAACTAGGCATATTTTTTTATAGTGGGAAAAACATTGTGATTCAAGAATTTAAAACACAAATAAGTTGTATTTTATGACCAGGGGGAAAAGAATACCATGTTCATATGTATTAGTGTTCAGAAATCACATCAGTCACTTTGGAGAAACAGGAAAATCAAATAAAAACATGGAAATGTGCTGCGCCTGACCAAAAGGTTAAATAAAATTCGGAACTCAAAAATGGAAATGGTTTAAAAGGGTTGTTGTGGACTCCAACAAATGAGAATAATGCAGATTGATATAAATATTTTAAAAGTTAGGTATAAATGCCAAACACTATTCTGGATAGTATCTGATAAAAACTAAAAACAATATTTTAAACAGTATATAATTTCAAATAGTATTGGCAGAGTTTAGCGATAGACTATTTTTTAAAAGCTTATATATTAGCCTACATGGAAAATCTCCATGAATTATAGAATACATAAAGGGATAATATCTCACCAAAATGAACAATGAGGAAAAAGACCACAAATCAAAACAAATTTGAATCACAGTAGTATAAGCATCTGAAAATTTTCAGTTACGTATCTCTATAGGGTCTATTTTTTAAAATGAAGTTGAAACAGCAGTTGTATCATCTTTTAAAAATAACCAGTGAGACCACCAAATATGAATGCCAATATGAGCCAACAGAAATATAAATCAAAGAAACATTCATAGCATTAATTTTTATAATATAAATAAAACTATGTTGTTGAATATGTGTAGTACTCAGAGATTTGCCAAGTACTATCTCAAGTGTTTTGCATATATTGTTATTTAATAGTTACAATAATCATCTGAAGTAACTATTATGCTCATCCTGGTAGAATTAGTATTACTAAAAAGACAAAAGATAACAAGGGTTGAAAAGGGTGTAGAGAAAAGTAAAGCCTTGTACACAGGTCATGGGAACATAAATTATTACAGATTTAATTGAAAACAGTATGGAGGTTCCCCAATAAACTAAAATAGAATTACATCTGATCTAGACATCCCACTTTAGGATGCATACTTCAATAAATAACCTGCTGAAAAAGAATTTAGGAAAACTATTTCACTCACAATAACCTAAAAAATAAAATAAAAAGACAGGTACTGTGGCACACACCTGTAATCCCAATAGCTTGAGAGGGTGAGGCAGGAAGATCTCAAGTTCAAAGCCACCTCAGCCACTTAGATAGGCTCTAAGCAACTCAGTGAGACCCTGTATCAAAATTAAAAAAAAAAATAAGAAAAGGCTTGGAATATTGCTCAGTGCCTAAGTACTCCTCAGTTCAATACCTAGTAACAAACAACAAGCAAACTTTGGAATTAATCTAATGAAAGATGTCAAGGACCTCAACAGTAAAATCTATAAATCATTGAAGAAAGAAATTCAAGAGTTTACAAAATGGAAAGACCTACCATGTGTTTGGATAGGAAGAATCAACACTATTAAAATGGTAGTATACCATATCATAGCAAGGGGTTGCTGTAGAGTTCTGTGTGAGGAGTTCTCAGAGGCAGAATTCTTAGAGGCGGGGGTTTGAGTCTAGCTAGACCCCTCCAGTACTTTGTTGAGTGACATTTGGTCTGAAACATTTAAGTCAGCACACCTCCAAATCCTGGCTGCTTTGCACTGGTAGTCTATATTCCTGGAGTCTCCCTTCCAGTCCACTCCTAGGGCAGAGGAACCAGTCCTTCACTTTCTCCACTGCCCACAGTTCTCCTATTTCTTGGCTTCCTGGGCTCATTCCCAAAGTACACTTTTATCCGTACCCCCACCCGGCATCCATCTGATCAAATACCCCATAGCCCCCAACTGTTCCTGCTTACTGGAGGACTCAATGGGTAAGAGGAATCTCTTGGGTCTGAGTGTCCTGAATTACCCTGGATATAATGCTTTCCATAGCTGAATTTCACCTGTTTTTTTTTTTTCACTGACTGAATTTTTATTGTGATACATGATACAGTAAATTAGAAATCACATAAATTAATTGTCAGAGTCTTAGTCTACATAGATGGTGACCTTGAGACAATCAGTCATACCTCAAACTTAGTGTACTTATCTGTAAGATCAGAAGTCTTGCAATCAGGACTCAAGATACTGGGCAGATAAGGACAAAGTAAATAATAAATCAAGAATACTGAATGAATAGCTTCTCTGTGTCACCTGGTTTTGTACTCACACTCTGGGTTGTGGTAGACCTTAGGTTTTCGGACCCAGCTGGAATTACACAGGTCTGGGTGCTCTGGTTTTGACCCACACCTGTCAGCCACATTGGGCAGCAGGAAATAATGGAGCTGTCTTGGTGCTCTGTGGGCTACCAGGAAACATGCAGCATGTTTCCCACATGAGAATATAGTGTAGCTCACCCACCGGATCAGTTTGGCAATATCCTTGGTTACTGATTTCTCTGTTTCAAGACATACCACAGTGCCACCTGAAATGTGGGTTTTTTCAATCCCCCTGTACAATTTGCCTGTGGTGGATCTGCACAGGTGGCTGCAGGTGCTGGCAGAATTTCTTTTATTTTGTAAATTTTATTCTATCTAAACTTCTGAGTCCCTAGGGTATTCTGAGAGTGAGATATTAAATCCCAGTAAGGTTTCTCTTTTCACCCACCTCAGACAGAAACTTTATGTCCACTTTCCTGGTCTCATGCCACAGAGCAGTTTGGAAAGTAACCTCTACTCTGCCATCTTGACCAAAACCACTCTTTTCAGCATCTTTCCCAACTGTAATTCCAGCAACTCATGAACTCTACAGTGACCCCTCATTATGAATGGAGTAGACAACACCCCCAACTGGCACCACTTCATACAGCCCAGAAGGGAAGCTGAGAACAGACAACTTGAGTAGCAAAGAAACAGGATTTGATAGCCTCCCACTACTAATCTTGTGCACAATACATACATCAAGAAAAAGAAAGAAAAAAAGAAAGACAATTAGGAACAGACTACCAACATATAATATTATAGATAATGTTTTTTTGGGGGGTATCAGGGACTAAACTCAGGGGCACTCAACCTCTGAGCCACATCCCCAGCCCTATTGTGTATTTTATTTAGAGACAGAGTCTCACTGAGTTGCTTAGTGCCTGACTTTTGGTGAAGTTGGCTTTGAACTCTGGATCCTCCTGCCTCAGCCTCCTGAGCTTCTGGGATTATAGGCGTGTACCATCACACCACATATTACAGACAATCTTTTGACCACTGCAATGAAAACAATTTCTTAATGTTACATTAAGAAACTTTAATAAAAATTTTCTGTGAGTCATGGTCATTTGTATGTATATATATTTGTCCTACTCGTCTCATTTCTACCATTTCTTGAAGGTGTTTTTTTTTTTTTTTGACTCTGTCTTTTGAGGACTAGGGTTTTTGATTAATATGCTTTGGTTTTGTTTTATGTATATATTTTTGTATTATTTTTCTCCTATTTCCCTTGATTCGCTTCTTTTGCTAAAAGCCAAATCCTATTGTTTTCTCTTTCACTCTTCTTTTAGCTCCTTACAACTACTCTGTTTTATTCTCCCCCACAATTATTACATCCTACATCTCTTCTGCATTCTCCCTCTTCATCTTTGTGAAATAGCAACTGCTTTTGCAGACATACTATTTCTATTGTTGGCAATTGCTTACCATATTATTTCTGTTTATAATGCAAATTAACAATGTAGATGTCAAAATAAGAACTAAGAATTTAGTTTAATGCTGCACATTGTTTGCATTGGTTGCTATTATTATTTTTCTCCCCATAAAATGTGAGGTACTAGAAACCTTCAGTGACACTATAAATTCATAGGGTATAAGCTCTGCTGCCTCAGATTCTTACTGATAAATGGGTAGACATAGAAATGGTATGAAAAAGCAAGGGAACAAACCATCCCAAATAAAACAAAATACTTCATTAAGAGAATCCAATGATAAGGAATTATGGAAGAAATGTCAGAGGCAGAATTTATAAAGCTTATAGTTAAACTGATTGTGAGGTAAAAGTTGATGTGAGCAGTGAAATCAGAGAGAAAATCCAGGAAGTATAAGGTCATTTCAATAAAAAATCCTGAAGAAAAATTCATCAGAAATTGTCAAAATGGAGGAATCAATTAAAAACTCAATGGAAAACATCACCAGCAAACTAGACATCATGGAAGATAGAGTTTTAGGCAATGAAGACAAAATACATAATCTTGAAAATAAGGCTGACCATGGAGAAAAAATGTTAAGAGACCATGAACAGAAATTTCAAGAAATATGGAATAAGGGCTGGGGATGTGTCTCAAGTGGTAACGCGCTCACCTGGCATGCACGGGGCACTGGGTTCAATCCTCAGCACCCATAAAAATAAAATAAAGATGTGTCCACGAAAAACTGAAAAATAAATATTAAAAAATCATCTCTGTCTGTCTCTCTCTTCTCTCTCTCTCTTAAAAAAAGAAATATGGAATAACACGAAAAGACAAAAATTTAAGATTTATCAGGATAGATGAATGCTCAGAAATACAATCAAAAAATCTTTCCAATGAAATAATATCAGAAAATTTCTCAAAACTTAAGAATGAAATGGAAAATGAAATACAGGAGGCTTAAAGTTCTCCAAATATACAGAATTACAACAGACCAATATCAAGGCACATTATAATGAAAATGCCCAACAAACAAAATAAGGATAGAACTTTAAAGGCTTCTAGAGAAAAATGATAGATCACATTTAGAGGGAAACCAATCCATATCTCAACTGATTTCTCAACCCTTACCCTAAAAGCTAGGAGGTCTTGGAATAATACATATCAATCTCCGAAAGAAAATGGATGCCAGCCAAGAATTCTACACCTGGCAAAATTAAGCTTCAGAATTGATGAGGAAATAAAAACCTTCTACAATAAACAATTGTTTAAAGCATTTACAATTAGAAAGCATGTACTACAAAATACGCACAATAGAGTATATCATGAAGAAGAATTGAAAAATAAAGTAAGAAACCAGAAAAAGGAGGAAAACACTCGAAGAATAATCAATCAAAGGAGAAACTAATTCATATTAAAAAGCAGAAATAAAATGACAGGGAATAAAATTTCTTTGTCAATAATAACATTGAATGTAAATGGCCTTAACTCATCAATCAAATGCATAGACTGGCAGAATGGGTGGAAAAACAAGACCCAACAATATGCTGTGTCCAAGAGACTCAGCTCACAGGCAAAGATATCCACAGACTGAAGACAAATGGATATGAAAAAACATATCATTTACATGGAACTCATCAGGGGTTTCTATCCTCACATCAGATAAAGTGGACTTCAAGCCAAAGTTAATCAGAAGAGACAAAGAAGGACATTTAATAATGCTGAAGGGAATTATACAACAACAAAAAATAATGATCATAGATACTTATGCCCCTAAAAATGGAGCATCTATGTACATCAAACATTCTTAGTTTCAAGAATCAAATAGATCACAACACAATAATACTGGGTCACTTTAACAAATCTCTTTCACCATTGAATAAATGATTTCAACAAAAACTAAACAAATAAACCATAGAATTAAAAACAACAATTAGTAATATAAACTTAACAGACATATATAAAATATTTTATCCATCAATGACTGAACACACTTTCTTCTCAGAAGCACATGGATTATGTTCTAAAATAGACCATATCTTGGGCCACAGAGAATTTCTTAGCAAATAAAAAATATAGAGCTAATACCTTACATTCTCTCAGATTATAATAGAATGAAATTAGAAATCAACAATATAATGAAAAATAGAAACTAGCATATGAAGACCAAATAACACACTACTGAATGACCAATGGATATCAGAAAAAAATTAGGATGAAATAAAATACTTAGAAGTAAATGAGAATAGCAATAAAACATATCAAAATATTTGGGACACTATGTAGGCCATTCTAAGAGGAAACTTTATAGCTTTAGGCTCATTCATTAAAATAGAAAATCACCAAATAAATAACATAACATTACATCTAAAGGCCCTAGAAAAAGAAGAACAAATGAATGCCATAAGCAGTAGAAGACAGGAAATAATTAAAATCAGAGCTGAGTTGGGCATATTGGCACATGCTTATAATACAAGTAGTTTGGGAGTTTGAGGCAGGAGGACTTTGAGTTCAAAGCCAGCCTCAGCAACTTAGTGAGACCCTGTCAACTTAGTGAGTTCCTATAAAAAAGAGACTAGGGATGTTGCTCAGTGGTTGAGCCCCTCTGGATTTAATCCCCATACCCAATAAAATAAAATAAAATGAATCAGAGCCAAATCAATGAAATTGGAACAAAAAATTTTTAAAAAGCCATAACAAAACACGTAGTTGGTTCTTTGAAAAAATAAATGAAATGGATAAACCTACAGGCATGTTAACCATGAGAATGACAGAAAAAACTAAAATTTCTAAAATTCATGATGAAAAAGGAAATATCACCATGGATACCACTGAAATACAGAGATAATCAGAAACTATTAAAAAAAACTTATATTCAAATGAAATAGAAAATTTTGAAGACATCAACAAATTTCTAGACATCAAACTGAAGAAGGACATAGAAAATTTAAATTGAAGATGCCATCGAAAGCCTACCAACAAAGAAAATCTCAGGACTGGATAGATTCTCAGCAAAGTTCTAAGATACTTTCAAAATAAGAACTAACACTAATCCTCCTCAAATAATTCCATGAGACAGAAAAGGAGGAAACACTTCTAAACTCATTCTATGAAGCAAGTTCAGAAAACTTCAGATCAATATCCCTGATGAACATATATGCAAAAATTCTCAATAAAATACTGGCAAATCACATGCAAAAACACATTAAAAGGAGAGTGCACCATGATCAAGTGGGTTTCATTACAGGGCTGCAAGATTTCTTCAACATATGGAAATCAAAAAATTTAATTCATCACATCAATAGACTTAAAGACATGAATCTCATGATAATTTCAATAGATGAAGAAAAAGCATTTGACAAAAAAGGCATCCATTCATGTTCAAAACACTAGAAAAACTAAGGATAGTAGGATCATACCTCAACATTGTAAAACATATCTTAAAACTGAAGGCCAACATCAATCTAAATAGAGAAAAACTGAAAGCATTCCTTCTAAAAACTAGAACAAAACAGGGATGCCAACTTTCACTACTTCTATTCAAAACAATCTTTCAAACTCTAGCTAGAGAAATTAGGCAAAAGAAAGAAATTAAAGGGATACAAATATGAAAAGAAAAGTTCAAACTATTCGTAGGCCCAACATTTCACCTTGTCATCTTAGAAAATGACTTTCTCAACAAGACAACCAATGCACAAGAAGTAAAATCAAATAAATGGGATAGTATTAAACTAAAAATCCTCTTTACAGCAAAGGAAACTTTTAAAAAATATTTATTTTTCAGTTTTCGGTGGAAACAACATCTTTATTTTTATGTGGTGCTGAGGATCGAACCCAGCACCCCGCGCATGCCAAGCGAGTGGGCTACTGCTTGAGCCATATCCCCAGCCCCAAAGGAAATATTAAGACCATGAAGGGGGAGACTACAGAATTGGAGAAAATCTTTGCCACCTGTATCTCAGATAGAATATTAATTTCCAGGATAATAACAAAAAAACTGAAGAAGAACTTCATAGAAGAAGAAAGATGAATGATCAATAAATATTTGAAAAAAAGTTCATCATCTGTAGCAATTAGAGAAATTCAAATTAATACTATACTGAGATTTCATCTCACTCTAGTCAGAATGGCAACAATCAAGAATACAGGTAACAATAAATGTTGGCAAGTATATGGGGAAAAGAGTACACTCTTATATTGCTGGTGGTACTGCAAACTGGTGCTCTGAAACACTCTGAAAATCAGTATGAATATTCCCCCAAAAACTTGAAATGGAACCACCACTTGACCCAGTTATCCCACTCCTTGGTATATACCCAAAGAACTTAAAATCAGCATACTACAATGACATGGCCACATTAATGTTTATAGCATCTTAATTTACAATAGCTAAACTATGGAGCCAACCTGAAAGTCTCTTTCGACAGATGAATGGGTAAAGAAATTGTGGTATATATACACTATGGAATATTATTTGTCCATAGAAAAGAATGACTTTGTGACTTTTGCTGATAAATGGATGGAACTTAGGACTATTTTGCTAAGTAAAATAAGCCAATCCACAAAATCCAAAGGTTTAATGTTGTCTCTGATCTGTGGATGCTAACACTAACAGCAAGGGGGAGGAGAAGAATAGAAGTTCAGTGGATTAGATAAAGGGAAATGAGGGGAAGGGAGGGGGTACAGGAGTAGAAAAGACAGTGGAATAGATCTGACTTAACTTTCCTATGTCATAATATTAATACACTACAGAGAATCTCTATGTCATGTACAACCATGAGACTGGGATCCTACTTAGAAAGATATACTCCATGTTTGTATGAATATGTCAAAATATACTCCACTGTCATTCATAACTAAAAGGAAAAAAATTAAAAAATAGATAAATGGCCATACTACCAAAAGAATTTTACACATTCAATGCAATCTCCATCAAATTACCAATGATATTCTTCACAGAACTCAAAAAAGAAACTTTAAAATTCATTTGGAAAAATAATAGATTTGGAATGGACAAAGCAATCCTTAGCAAAAAGAGTGATCCTGGAGGAAGCACAGTACAAGACCTCACAATACAGTACAGAGCTACAGTAATAACAATAGCATGGCATGGCATGGCACCAAAACAGACATGGAGACCAATGGAATAGAAGACACAGAGTAAAACACATAGATACAGTTGTCTCATCGGAGACAAAGGTACCAAAAGCATGTTCAACAAATGGTGCTGGGAAAACTGGAAATCTATATGTAGAAGAAGGAAACTTGACCTCTATTTGTACCACGCACAAAAGTCAACTCCAAGTTGATCAAAGATCTAGGAATTAGACCCAAAACTCTGCACCTGCTAGGAAAAAATGTAGGCCAAACACTCCAACATGTCAGCTCAGGAACTGATTTCCTTTTTTTTTTCTTTTTTAAAAAAATTTTTAGTTGGATCAAATAACTTTATTTATTTATTTTTCTATGTGGCACTGAGCATCGAATTCAGTGCCTCACACATGCTAGGCAAGTGTTCTACCACTGAGCCACAACCTCAACCCAGGAACTGACTTCCTTAACAAGACTCCCAAAGTACAAGAAGTAAAACCAAAAACCAATAAATGGGATGGCATCCAATTAAAAAGCTTTTTCACAGCAAAGGAAACAATCAAAAGCATGAAGAGAGAACCTATAGAATGGGAGAAAATCTTTGCCATCTACTCCTCAGGTAGGGCATTAGCAATTTGCCTAAATAGGAAGACTCAAAATAAGAAAAAAAATTCATTCTGCCATAATTTAATATTGAAACTAATTCAGCGTTTTTATACATGGCTTTTAGATTTTAAATTTACCTCCTTCATCTATCTGGAAATTATTTTGGTACAAAATCTATCACTTCTGCATGTAGGACTCTCACCATAGGATACTGCCCATCCAAAATGCACATGAGGTGAGATAAGTGGGCCTGCCCATTTCTGTTGGTATTCTTTAAGCATAGCTATGAACTAAAGGTTTATGCTTTATGTTTTCCTCTAAAGATGGGTTCTCATGAATTCAACTCAATAACAAAGAAATGTTCCTTGAAATTTGACATGATGGAAATAAAAAAGCCAATTTCTGATTTTCTTGTTTTTGTGGAACCTTATGTTTTAGAAAATAAATCTATCTTCAACATTTTTTAATATTATTTCCTTTTTTTGTTGTTTCTGTTTTAGTTTTCTGGTGTTTTGATTGTTTCACTGTGGTATGAACACTTAATATGATACCTTCTATCTCAACAAAATTGTTAAGTGTATACTATAGTATCCTTAACCATAGGCACAATGTTTTACATTAAAAAAAAAAAACTTGAGTTTTTTATTTATGTCAAGTGGGAGGAACTCTGATCCTCTTGTCATATACAAACATCAGGAAATAGAATGGCAAGAAAACTTACGTTTCTCTGGTTCCTGCTATAAGACAGGATCAGTGTTAGATATTTAAAATTCACTATCATATTTAATTATTGAGGTATTTGACTTACTTAATACTTGTGATATTTCATTTTTCCTAATGAAATATCATGTTCATGTCACATGTGAGAGGTAAAGACGTAGAGTGTCAAGAAAAGGAATGTTTATCTGGTGCCTGCTATGTAAGAGGATCAGTGCTAAGTATTTTAATTATACTATCATGTTTAATTATTTAGTTATTTAATATTTGTGATATTTTATTTTTCCTAATATTGACACAAGCTTGGAATATCACTATAATCTGCATACCTATGGATTTCTATGCAATTAACTACAATTTGATAAACACGTGAATTTCATATATCTTATTCGCCTGTCAAATACTATAATTTCATCAGAAGATATGAACACTATAATCGGCAGTGATGTTGCCAACAATCTGGATTAGGAGGACAGTTTCCCCTCTGGGCTTCTCCTCTAGGGATTGCTTTGTAAATCAGAGAAGTAACCATCTGGACAAATTCAAATTCGTTTACAAATATAACTTTCTACTAGGAAATCAAGGACTATTAGGAAAGTCTGGAAGGGAGCTATTTAACTCAACTGTCTAATCAAAGCAGTAACATTTTTCAGTTACTTAGTATAGCTTGTCCTTATTTAGTAGCATCTTCAAGATGGCCGTGATTTTTATATGAAGTATTTTCTTTATATTCAGAATATAAAAGAAATATTGTCTATGGTGGCAAGATAAAGAGGAGAAAATTAAAATTTAGAAAGATCTTACTGTGTACAGTTAAATACTTTTGATATTTGTGAATTCTCACTTGTATTATATATGTGTATATGTATGTGTGTGTACATAACTATATACAAATGCCAATTTTAAAGGAAAACAGTTGTCTTTGTACTGTTTTGATGACTCTAGTTTTTTAAACCTTTATGTTCATAGTGTTTAATTTAACATTATAAATTTATTTTTAAAATTATTTTTATGTTCATAAAATATTTAAAAACATAATTTTAAAAAATATATGGTAGTCTATTTTTAATTCTTCAGTTCTATCATTTCAAAGATATTAGATTTTTATATTATATTTTTATATAATGAATACTAGATTGATAAATATGTTCTTTACAAATTAGTATATTTCTAGTCATTCTGTTGGTATACAACAGGAATTATGAGATAAAAGAACACATGTATTTAGATTTTCATCACCATTTGTCAACTAGATTTTGGGAAAGCGTCCTGTATAGCTTCCAAGAGAGTTGTGACTTGTCTCTAATCTGAGGTGGTCAAAGGTGGAACTTGAATATTATTGTAACATTTTGACTCAGGAATAAAAGAGAATAAGGCAAATGGTTCTGATTCATTTCTAACCCCATTTCAATTTCTTTTCATAAAGACACTTCAATTTGTGTGCAATTAAGGGAGTCTTAGTTTATTGTACTTTTATTTATGCATGGTAAGTAATGGGGGAGAACTTCAAATTTCTTACCTATGCACAGGACATTTTCTCTGTGATCCACCCATTTGTAATGAAAAATAAATTGTGCATATTTGCATTTTTGTGTCAGATCTCTTAAGTAGAATTTATGGAGCTTTGAAGTAATATGTCCTTAGACACATCCTTTCAACCATCTCTACTTATTCTTATTGCTGATATATATATATATATATATATATATATATGTAAATTTTATCTCCACCCTACATGTCTTTCTGGAGCCCCACTACCTATTTTTTTTCTACAGCTGGGCATTTAGTACACATTTAAAAATCAATACAGTCAATGATAATTCTTTAAAATATTAATATCGTTCTTACCATGTCAAGTATTCTACTAATATCATTTGTGACTTTAGGATGCAGTTACTACTTTTCTCATTTTACATTTGAAAACACTGAAGTAAGCACTAGATACCAGTGAACAACTTCACAAAAACAGGATTTGAAGCCAGACATGCTGATTCCAGAGCCCACATACTTTGCAGAGTATCACATCTCCTCTTCTAATCAGAGCACATGATTTCATTATCTGTATATATATCTTTTCTCTTTTCTTACAAGATAAACCTGTTGAGGAAGAATTCTTCCTCGAGCCATCTCTACAACAATATCATAAATTATAAATATAAGAGTACATAAGAATGAACACCTGAATTTTCTTCTCCTTCCCCATAGCAATCTACTAGATTCTCAAATTAGACTGTTGAGTTCCCTTAATGAACTTAGTATGGGAA
Organism: Callospermophilus lateralis; assembly: GCF_048772815.1. Classification (NCBI taxonomy): domain Eukaryota; kingdom Metazoa; phylum Chordata; class Mammalia; order Rodentia; family Sciuridae; genus Callospermophilus; species Callospermophilus lateralis. The sequence continues at coordinate 116,563,029 of NC_135325.1, forward strand.
AGCTAGTGCTTATCATGCCATTTCACTTATACCTTATTTTCAATTAAACCAATAAAACCTTAAAAAAATAATTTTCAATAAAGAGCTGAAGTTAGTGATTAATATGACCAATATTAGTTTATGTAGGAGTTGACTCTGAGAGTTGGAAGGAGTAAGAGAGTTCCAGGCAAAGAGAAGAAATTGAGAAATGAAACAAAACAAAAACAAAACTGAAGAGGGAAGAGATCTTGACACATACAGAATCAAAAGATACCCAGAAAACCAGTAGTTCTATGATACCATAATTCCTGAACAAACAAGAACAATAGAGAAAGGGATCCAAATGAGTCTAGTGCCAGAACTTTCAAAGAAAAAGAGATCACAAATGGTTACAAGTATCAAATAAAGGTCCGAGTTATAGGACTCTACATAGGAATCAACAGGAATTTGATATATGTTGAACTGCTACCAAAAAGTGTCTGGAATATAATCAGTACTTTAAAAATATTTGTTGCATTGGATTTTCAGTGTTCTTCCCATTCACGAATTCAACAAATACTTAAGCATTTATTATATAGCAGGTACTGCACTACTTACCGGGGAAATTATGTAGAATAAAACTGGCATTATCACCGCATGCAAGCCACTCATTTATAAAAAGCAGGTAAATAAATGGGCATTTATAGTGTAATGCATTAAGGGAATAAGGTAAGTGAGAATACACTGCAGTAAATATTGAGGTACTTTACAGCAGCATTTGTTAGAGTCTATGGGGTTGAGGGGACACTTCAGGGACCTGAAAAATGAAGCCTCAGTTAATGGAGTAGCAAATCATGTAAATTTCTAAAGCAGATCATCTGAATTCCAGGTCAGTAGATTTTCTCTGTTGAGAATAAATATTTCAGGCTTGTGGGTCATATATGATTGTTGTCACAATTACCTAATCTGCCCTTGTACACAAAGTTGTAATAGATGCATAAACTAATGGGCATGGCTTTTTGTGAATAAAATTTTAATTATAAAGACAGATGGCAACACAGATGAATTTTGCTAACTCCTAAAAGAGTCCTATTGATTTAAAACTATTTTTCAGGTAATATGACCTTTTATTTGAACTATTGTAATGTGGAATACCAATATCTAATGAGATAAAATTAGAATGGTCTTGGGTGGGAGTAGACTCCCATATTCCAGCACAAGAATTTTTACTTCCTCTTTCTTCTTATCTGTGTCTTCCTCATCTGTTACATGAATAATTGAAGTCAATAAGGTGTTTCTCACTGAGATGATACAACTTAGTAAATTTGATGTTCAAAAACAATAACCTAACCTATCTTATCCAGGAAATTATCAGACACTGCTATGAACTGATTTGTGTCCCACCTCCCCCAACAAAATGTTGAAGCCCTAATCCTGAATATGAGTATATTTGGAGATAGGGCCTTTATCTGGGTAATTATGGATCCACCCTTATGACTTCCTTATAGAAAAAACAGAAGACACCTCTGCCACCTCCCACCCGATGGACCATAGGAAGGCTATGTAATGACACAGGGAAAGGGCAGCCATCTATAAGCAAGGAAGGGAGGCTTCACCAGAACCCCAGAACTTGATGGTATCCTTGGACCTCCAGCCTCTATAACTGTGAGAAAATTAATTTCTGTTGTTTAAACTACCTAGATTATGGTGTTTTATTTACTTCTCTATCCTACTTTAATATCAAAGTTAATTTTTGACATTTCTTAAATCTTTTTACCTAGCTGCTTCCTGGAGACTACAGTTTCTCTTCGAGGCAACATTCACTGTTTTATTTATTTATTTTTTGGTGAGTCATTAAGCTAATGCATTAAATTAATGCTTTATGACTACCTACTGCTGCCCTGGTTTTTCAGGGGAACTTATAAACCCAGTTGTGTAAAAACCAGCAAATGTTCCCTCAGAGATCAGAATTACTTGTTCTGACATGGCAGGATATATTTGTCGTCAAGGAAGTCACTCTTTAACCACTACCTTTCCAACATGTCTTACTATTCTGGGCCCATGCTTTACTTTGGGAAAGATGACATAATGAACAGGCAAGGCACGTGTGTGTGACTGCTGACTCTGAGAAACTAGCAGAGCTGAAAGCTAAGTAGATGAAGGTAGCAGAAGAGCTTGTTAACAGCCCAGAAGTCACACAGAGGATGCTGTGCAGACTGTCTGGGAGCTGTCAAAGACAGATTGGTAAGTTTGCATAGCATCTTGCTTGTCTTGACATTAGAGCTGCTGTGAATGATCTACCTAATAATACTCTAGGGGAGTCTTTGATAAGCAGCCTGAGCCTTTCTAAGAGTCACCTACATTAAGACTAGAGAAACATATTGCTGGAATTTAGTGAACAAGAATCCTTTTTTCTCTGTGATGTGAAAAGTACATTTGAGAAAGCCATTGAAGTCCTCCTTGCACATGATTTTTCACCACAGGAATGACATAGGCACTAATTTTGGCAATAACATAGAAACCAGGATTTCCTGTTTTTATTTCTCTCCATCAGGGTGGAAAAGTTGAAGGTGACATAGAAGCCTTGGCAAAACAGTCACAATATAGAATTGTTACCAAAAGATGAGAAAGTGAGCCCAAGGGAGGTATTTTCTCTTTAAAAAAGCAGTCCTCTTGGAAATTCAGACTTCTGCCACCAGTGTTGGCAGCACATGTACCATTCTAGAATCCCTTTTAGAATTAACTTATATTATATTGAATATTATCCATGTCAATCATATGTCATTGTTAACTGGGAACTACATTATTTTCAGCAGCTAAAATATACTTGGCATTTGTTTTTGATAAATTTAATTGTCAGGTCAGCTAATTAATAATACTTTGGGACGTAAAATAAAGTGAGACTCTAAAGCAAAAAAGCTTACTTTTTATGTGGCTAGATAATTAGCTTCAAGCAGAAAGGTTTTTGGAAAAAGTAATAGAAATTGAATAAGTTTGAAGTTTTCCAAGAGTCTTGTTTGGGGGATGGAGGAGAAGAGAACCCATACTTGGATACATGTGTTCTAATATAGGCTTGTTAAGCAATTGATCATACTCCTTTATTGTCAAAATATACTTGATGTTGGTTGTTTTGTCTGAGTAGTATGTAATGTTGGGAAGATCAGAGAGCAGATTCAACAGTTTTTTTTTTTTTGAGGTTATAATGGGAAATTTAGATGTATTCTAAAAACAAGGGAAGACTATTGGTGAGTTTAAGAAGAGGAGTAACAATACTCAAGATTTCTTTTATGTTCTGGTCAGAATGGAGTAGAAGGGGACCAAGTGAACCTAAGTCACAGTTAACATTGTTAATAGTAATAGTTGTTACTATTGCCTAGGTAAAAGATGATGATAATTGGAACAGTTGCTGTAGAGATTGAGAAGTTACCAGAATCAAGAACTATTTGGGAAACAGAGGTAAGAGCTACATAACTTAACATTCATTATACTGTCTTATATATCTTTCAACATACACTGATAGCATCATACTAAAGTCCAGATGCCATTTGCTGATTGGTGGCTTAACAGAATGGTAAACCTGAGAGAATGATTGAGCTGAGTAAATTGTAAGTTTATATAATTAATACATGTATTATACATAGTGGTGAACAACTAGTGATTTTTAAAATGGTGATTCATAACATAAAAGAATATGGGGATAGTCCTTTTGAACATTGCAGTTATATTCAAATGGATTTATTTATGTGCAGTCAAATTCAAAGAAACTTTCAGCTTCCATTTAAGCAGAGAGTTTTTTTTTATAGTGATTGCTAATTTGGCAGAATTCTCACTTTCAATTTATCAATTTCTTGATAAATTGTTTCTTTGAGTGAAAATGGTCCTAATTAATTTTTATGTGAATTATTCTTCTCTGGTATCAGCTATTGCTATAGCAGAAAGCAAGTGAAGCGCTGCTATAACAGTGATTCCTTCTCATTATGACTAACTGACCTAATATTAATTATTTCTAGTTAAAAATACTAATAATATCTTGTGGAACTTTGTCTGGAATTGGGAGCCTTAATTGGAACCCAAAGAAGACCAGATGAACCTATAATCTGCATTGCAGCCAGCTTTTCAGCTCCTAGCAGCATGGGTTAGACTGTCCAATGGATAAACTCATATGTCACTGTACTCTGTCCATTCTAGGCATCTGCATCACCAAACTGAGGATTTTCAGTTTGAAAAGACTCTTGCATCCAGGCTGAGCTGCTGATTGCAAAGATATTCCTAGAGATTCCCTATAAAGCAAGATCATTTCATTTTTAGGCAAAGTTACCTCAAAGGTAGAAAGGATATTCACAAGGGAAATGTAGTTTTGAAACTTTAGCTGAGTGGGTCTCCAAGATGATGTAACTATTACTCAATGCAATGGTGAAGGAAAATCAGAAAAGATAGTGAATTGAAACCATATAACAAAGCAACTGTTTGTTGTTACTGTGGTAAGATAGTTATTATATCCATGTATGTAGAAACACTATTTTAAGCCCAGCATTGACTCTTTCTGACCATTCAGGGAGAACACTTTTCTTGGTCTCCCATGTAGTTGGGTGGAAACCATGTGACTGAGTTCTGACTAATGGAAATGTGATGCTTCTGTGATACAAGTAAGAGTAAATGTCCCTTATATAGACTTTCTTTCCCAGGACTCTGGGCAGGATGGAAACAAAGCACTCATTGATGTAAATAGTGCAAAATGATCATAACCTAGACTTTTGAGACACTGATTAGAGCTTATTTGTTGGTAATGGTATGAGAAACACATCTGTCTTGAGTCACTGAGGTTTGATGGGCCATTTTTTATCTCAGCATAAGTTGGCAAAAAACAGTACCATTAAATACTAGTAGGAACAACAACAGCTACCATTTGTGAACCATATAATATGTTCTAGGCATCACGCTGACCACAAGAAAGAGGTATCTCATGCTGTCTCCACAAATAAAATAGGCCAAATATTATAATTTTCATTCCATAAACTGAGAAACAGGCTCAGATAAGGAAAATGATTGAATCAAGGTCTCACAGTAATTAAGTATGTCATAGTCCACTAACTTAGTTTTAAATGCATTCTTTCTGCCCTCCCTTAGTGCTCATGTTTCAATTGGGTGTTTTTACGCTATTTATGCCAACTTTCACTGTTTGAAATTCTTTAAAAATCAGTTTTAATGAGTTGCAATTCAAATATCAGATATTTCACTCATTAAAAATATACAATCCAATACTTCAAGGTTTGTTCAGAGTAGTACAACTATCACCTCCAATCAATTTTAGAGCATTTCATTACATAAGAAATTCTATAACTTTAATTAATCATGCTTCATTCCCCACCCCCACCATCCTATGCTTCCCACATCCTGGCCCCAGGTGTTGACTTTACATATTTGATTATTCAAGATATTTTAAAATATTTCTTCCACTTAGCTACATTATATATCCCTTGGCCAACTTAATGCTAAGAATTCTTTATGTTTATAGTCTAAGGCTTAGCAAAGTGCCTGAAACAATATGTAAGAAAATAATGGATTAAAAAACCACAAAATCGAATATATAAATGAATACAGTGCCAACTCACCCTCCAATATAGTTGTCACTAAAATGCATTTCAGAAAGGATAGTTAAGATCAAAATTCTTGATGCTTCATTTAGGTATTTTCATCTTTAAAATACAGCAGCTCAAAACAGTTGTTCTCCATAGACAGGAAGAACACAGCATAACCACTTAGTTTCTACAGGGCCAAAATAAAGGCCCATGGCTCCCTAATTAGTGTTTTGGTGCTCTTGTCACATAGTTGAGATGCTTAAAGGTACCATGAAACTTTAAACAGCTAAAATAATGTACCTTGTTCCTAAAATAACCACTCCTAACTTTGAAATGATTGTGTAGTACTTATTGGTACCACCTATAGCAGCTATACATTAAATTTTCACCATATGTTTTATTATTAAGAGGAAATTCATGGTGTGCTTTTAATAAGTATGCCTAATTAGGATTCTGCCTTACATTCTGTAAGACAGTATGTCTAAAGGGATTTGTTTTTATACTAAGTGTGAATATAAACTAATAAAATAGAATTTCTTATATGGCTTCTCCAATCTGACTCAGAAGTCATTTCCCATAGAAGAGTTCCAAAGGCATTTTGAGCAATGGCACCATTGTTGGAGTATGTGTTTATTCTCCCAGTGGGACTACTTGGAAGGATAGTACTCATTTAGATGTATAAATTCTGGTTTGTTTGCTTTTAAAATGTCCAATTATTTTTATTCATGACTCCTCCATGCTCTTATATATCTTTTTAATGCCTATCTCCAGATTTTCTTTAAAATAAATGTAGTGTTGGGAAAAATACCTTTGAAATATCAGGTTCGATATAGTAATTTCCAATTAATGGAGCTCAGATAGTGTTAAAAGTTCCTACTTGTTAGAGGTGTAAAGTAACTTTCATGTGGAGTGTTGGCAGGCCAGTAAAATGGAAAAAATTCTATACTGAGATTCAGACACCTTGGTACTAGAATTGGTCTTGCCTTGTAATATCAAGAAAATCTGGATAAACCACTTAATAATACTATTCATTAATTCTTTCCTTGCTCATTTAAATGTTTGCTCACTTGCTTCTAATCCATTTTTAAAACTTAAATGCTCATTAAGTTCTGATCACTTTGAGGATTCTAAAAACTGATAAAAAACCAGTACCTTCTTAAAAAGTGCTTACAAGTAGAAAAAATTAAAAATTTTTTCAACATTAAAATGAAAGAATCCTAACTATCTTACTTATATTATTCGTGCATTTTGAGTATGGCATAAAAGGGCTTATGTGAAACTGCTTTATTGATTCTAAGTTGTTATTCACATATACAAGTATGAACATGAGACCTGTCTTAGTGTATCTGAGCTGCTTTATAAATTATCACAGAGTGGGTTGTTTAGAAACAACAGAAATTTGTGTTCTCACCATTCTGGAGGCTGGAAAGTTCAAGATCAAGGCACCAGAAGATTTGATGTCTGTTGAGGAATCTCTTTCTCATCATAGATGGCCATCTTCTCACTGTTATCACATAGTGAAAGGGGGGAAGACCTTTATGGTCTATCTCATAGGGACAATTATCTCCTTCCTGGAGACTCAATGAGATGATCACCTCCAAAAAAGGCCTCACCTCCAAAATAAATTACACTAGGGCTTAGAATTCAGCATGAAAATTTGTGGAGGAAGGCACATTTAGTTTGTAGAGACCCTTTAAAAATATATGACACTAAATCAGGCATACTGCTCTAAGAGGCATCTTTCTGCTTAAGTGGTATAGTTTCATTTGAAGTCCTTAGGAACATTGAGATGGAACAAAAGAGAGGGAGGGAATAAAGATTTGGAGCCAGACATGATGGTGCATGACTGTAATCCCAGTGATTCAGGGGGCTGAGGCAGGAGGATCACAAGTTTGAGGCCAGCCTCAGCAATTTAGCAAGGCCTGTCTCAGAATAAAAAATATAAAAGGGCTGGGGATGTGGATGAGTGGTTAAATGCCCCTGGGTTCAATCCTGAGTACCAAAAAAATTTTTAAAAAGATTTGGATTAACAGACAATGAGGATGAAAACATAAAAATGGTGTTTAGGAGGATGTTATGTTTTATGTTGAATCACAAAACAGGAACGCTGATAGAAACATGAGGCTTGGAATTAATAGGGAGTGGCATCAAGGCAGGAAGACAACAGAGCTTCAAATGAAAGGAAAGCAGATGTAGTGGAGCACAAAAATTGAGTGGCTTTCTGCTCTCAGTTCCTTAAAAATACATGGAGCTGGGTGTGGTGGCACATGCCTATAATCCCAGCAACTCAGGAGGCTGAGGCAGGAGAATCACCAGTTCGAAGGCAGCCTTAGAAATTTAGTGAGGCCCTAAGCAACACAGTGAGACCCTGTCTCTAAATAAAATACAAAATAGGGCTGGGGATGTGGCTCAGTGGTTGAGTGCCCCTGAGTTCAATCCCCTGTACCAAAAAAAAAAAAAAATTCTCTCTCTCTCTCTCTCTCTCTCTCCACACATACACACACACACACTCACACACACACACACACACACACAAATGTTTGAATAAATAGTTTGTCTCCTCTGAATCCCCTATTGGAATTTCAAGCTCATTGTGTGGTATCATCAAAAAGATGAAAACTTATTCCAACTACGGTGTTTAGAGGTGAGGACTTTGAGAGGTGGTTAAAATTAGATGAGATCATCAGAATGGAGCCCTATGATTGAATACTAGTGATTGTGAAGAAGAGGGAGAGAAACAAGAGGACACACATGGACTCCATGTTTCTTATAATTTTATGCTCTATGTTGTTTCAGGATTCTTGCTAGTAAGAAGGCCATCACCAGATACAGTCCCCAGAATTTTGGCCAGAACCACGAGCCAAAATAAACTTTCTTTTTTTATAACTTACCATATTTTGGTATTATATTATTAACAACAGAAAATGTACAAATATAGAAAATTGGTCCTGAGAAGTGGGGCTTAAAATAAATATATAAAAATGTGGACATGGTTTGGAACCGAATTATGAGCAAATATTGGAAGAGTTTGGAGGGGTAGGTCAGATAAAGCCTACAAGGCAATAAGAAGAATATTATGCATGACTCTTGTGAGCTCAGAAGACAAAGAGAAAGGGTCTAGATTCAGATGGAAATGAGGATCCTATTAGAAATTGGAATAAAGGCCTTCTTTGTTAGACCACTGCCAAAAATATGGACTGTCTACATGACCTAGAGTTTCACAGAAGGGCAAATTTAAAATGATGAAAAAAATTACAGAAGACATTTCTAAATACAATATAGAAGAGACTGTATAGATGTTTTTGGTTACTTTTAGCATGATTCAAGAGCAAAGGGAAATAAAATGGAAAGATTTAGAAAATTCAGTCTGATCAGCAAAGGAGCAAAAGGAAAGTTTTTAAGGTTTTGGCCAAGCTGCCACCTACTAAAGAGATTGGCTCCCTCGCTAATTGTCAAGACAATGGATAAGAGGCCTAGCAGTCATCCCAGAAACCTGTCAGACTGTCTCTCCTATCACAGACGCAGAGGCCTTCTCAGGCAGAATCATTTTAGAGAAGGGGCCTAGGTGACCCTCCACAGGCTCATTACCCAGGACTGTCTCAAAATTCTATTCCTTGTTATCTAGCAAAGCACTGTGTGGCTGCAGCTATGATTCAAGCAATCCTGTGCTAAGGATTTAGCTTGTGCTAAAGTCAGACCTTAGTGGCATTGTAAGATGCTATTTTATCAGATCTACAGAATGTAGAAGTATGGAGTTACTGTTATTTCCACTGAGATTTCCCGGGAAAGCCTGAGAGGCCAGGCAAAATATTCTGGCAGGTCAGGGTCCTGCAGAGATCCCCAGATGGGCAATGCTACCTAAACAGTAGGAGTAAAGTCTTAATAAGAACCCCATAAATACAGAGATACCAGCAGCAAGAACCACTCACTCAGGAAACCTGCAGACATCAGCATGGCATGCCATATGTGAGAGTAGCCACATGGACCACAAAAACTGGGGCAAGGCTGCCCTAGGCCTTGGGACACACCCCTCATTACAGTATACATAGACTTGGAGCTTTAACACTTAATATCTACCCTGCTGAATTTCCATCTTTCTTTGAAGCAGTTACTCCTTTCTGCATCCCTATTTCTTCCTTTTGGAATATAAATATCCAACCCATTATTACATTATATCTTAGAAGTATGCAACTATTTTAAAAATTATATTTTATAGGCTCACAACTTAAGACCATTTACCTTGAGTCTCATAGAAAACTTTGGACTTGGCTTTTGAGTGATGCTGGAACAAGTCAAGACTTTGGAACTTTTTGAATGCACTCTGCATTGTGAGAGAGATACGAATCTTGAGGGTTAGGGACAGAAGGCTATGTTTGGATGTGGTTTGTTTCCCAAGGGTTCATACACTGGAGGCTTGGTCCTCAGTGTAATGGTGTTGAGGTGGTAGAACATTAACATGTGGGACCTAGTGGAAAATTCCTAGGTCATTGGGGTGTGCCCCCAGAAGGAATTAAGGTAGTTCTCATGGGACCCTTCTCATGAGAATGTAGTTATAATAAGTGCAAGCCTGGCTTTCTCTGTTACTTATGGGTTTTCTCTCTGGTAATATGATCTCTTCCTCTCACTCTTACCAGGAGTCTTCTATGAAAGATAAGCCAGTACATGTGAAATCTTTAAGCTCCTGAGATAAATAAAACTCTTTACTTTTTAAAGTACCCAGCATTGAGTCTTTCATTATAATAACAGAGAATATACAAATAGGTAATCCTTATTATCAAACAGCAGAATTTAGATTCTATAAATCTCAAGAATTTTTCAGTTGTATGGTATTAGTAACAGAAATCTTCCCTAAGGTGATCACGGAAAAAGCATATGTATTATAAGGACACAGAGAAATTTCACAGAAATCACTGTAGTAAAAAGCTGGAATTCGGAAAATAGAAAATGATTAAGATACTTCTCTCCTTTTTATTTTTCTGTTTGCCCCCATCTCCTCCTTTGCTAGCTCCTCCTTTGCTAGCTCCACATGACATCTACTCTCCACCTCTCTCTCCACATCAGCCTTGTTCTTTTCACTCTACAGACTTATTTACTGTTTGCAGGTGAGCCTCCATGCTTGCTCCAAAATCTACAGGGCTTTCCTCAGTAGTTAAAGGTCTGGGCTGTGGAATTGGAATGTCTGAATTGAAAGACTGGATTTACTATTTCTATCTGTATCACTTTGGTCAAATTAAATAACCTCCAGGATACCCTCTTTTTTCATATGTACAATGGAGGTAATAAAATATCTACATTTTATTGGGTTGTGGTAAAGACAAAATGTGTCAATTTGTGGGAATGCTTAAAAGAGTGCCTGAGCTTATAATAAATGCTTTACAAATATTATATACCATCATCATGCCCATTAAGCTTCCCATAGAACATCAACTCAGGATCTTTAGACAATTCTCATTTTCCAAAGAAGACAATCTTTGTTCAGTTCTGACACAACCTTCCTGCAAAACTTTGACTGACTCTCTTCCACATTAAGCATTTCAGTTCCATAAAAAGAAGAGTTGGTTGGATTTTATGCATTCAAACATCTCTGCTAATGTTAAGATTCTGTGATTCTATGAAATGATTTCCTCTTAATTTGACAAATTCAGACATGCATTAAATCTTATTTACTATGTAGATCCTGGTATCCTTTATAAATAATAGGCATTAAACTGCTAAGTTACAAGAGCAAAGGTAAATCTAAATCAATGAATATAAATACATTCTCAAATTCCCCACTTTCAGCTCTACTCCTGGAGGGGTCAGGGAGTTAAATTTAGCTCTTAAGCTTTAAAACATAAGGCAACGATTTGGCACACCCCACAATAAATATGCATTTGCTAGAGATTGATGCAGTTAAGATAAAGACAGGCTGGAAGAATTAAAACGGAAAGACAGATTAGCAAGAACAAGTGAAAAGAAGAATGAAGAATTAACAATCTGCAGAGCTTCTGTTAGTCTCCATTAGGAGAACAGAATCTGGCCATGTGCTGATCTAATTCTACTGGCTGATGAGATTAGTAGACAGAGTTAAGTGTAAATAAATGTGACTACATTTTTCATTTTGCACTATACTATTTGTTTCTAAAGTGTAAGACTCAATCTTGACTAAGAAATTCTCTTACTATACATATAACACCAGAGTACATTACCAACCTTGGAAAACAGAGAGGCAGCATACCAATTAATAAACTAGTTTAGTGCAATGCTCCCTGTGGTGGGATTTGCAGAGCTGCCAAATTGAAATCCTTCCAGTTAACAAAAGGAGACACTTCACTAGCTAAAGCCAATAGGGGCTCCTTTCTCGACCAAAGCTCCTAGCTCCACACGGAAATGAAAACTATCCATCCAGAAACTGAGAGAGTGCATGTGTGCAGTGGTGGTAGGGGCTTGTATATTCTGAGTGTTTTCTAATGCACTTTAAATTAGAGAACTCAGAAAATATTTGAATTTTCCATAATGCTTTTATTATTATTATGAGAAACTAAATGCTTAAATTTGTTGTCCTTACTTAGTCATTGATTAGTTATCATGTACAAAGGAAATTGAACTCTAAATGCATGTAAAAAATAGTTCAAAAGAAGGTCATGGTTAATGGAAACAGTGAAAGGGATGTCATAGCAACTATTTAAAACTATTTAAAAAAATGTTAAGTCTTATTTTGATTCTTCCTAAATATATAATATATAATATAAGCACCAATCAGATATTTGAAATGTGTGTGAGGAATAATTGCTTAGTGAGTATGGAGTTTCTTTTTTAGAGTGATGAATATATTTTGAAACTAGACAAATTTAGTGGAATCACAACACTGTGAATTGACTAAATGCTACTGAATTGTTAACTTTATTTTTTATTTTTTATTTTTTTAGAGTGAAAGAGAGAGGGAGAGAGAGAGAGAGAGAATTTTTTAATATTTATTTTTTAGTACTTGGCGGACACAGCATCTTTGTTTGTACGTGGTGCTGAGGATCGAACCCGGGCAGCACGCATGCCAGGCGAGCGCGCTACCACTTGAGCCACATCCCCAGCCCAATTGTTAACTTTAAAATGGTTAATTTGTTATGTGAATTACATTAATAAATAACAAATATATAAATGGATATTTTTAATATGTTTATGTTTTCTGTTTTTTTTTCTTTTGTATTATTATTGTTACCATTTTTTTAGTTCCTAAAGAATTATAATACTGTCACTCTCTTGTTCCTCCAGAAGCTACATCTGGTTCCTTTTCAACACCTGTTTACATACGCACAATTTAAAATGGACCTTTTATAACATTGCTAAAGTGATATCACTACTTCTTTTGTGAATGGCATTTACATTACATGCAGGATTTCTCATTCTTCTTCCCCTGATGTCTTAAGGATTAATTTGGTGATAGATGCTGATTTAATCCAGAGATGTTGAAGAAACTCTGAGATAGTATGTTAAATTAGACTGGGATTGTTAGATCTGTGGCTCATGGGTAATAAAAGCTCAGAGCAAGTCCTATCTCCTTTCTAATATTTGATCACTTCCTTCATGAAATAAGGAAACAAACTAGATTCTAAGAACATTTGCTTTTCAAAAATTAAGAGACTCTGTAGTCTATGTAAATAACCTCCTATATCCAGCATTAGAGTGAATTAGTTGTATGCATCAAATGTGTGTATTGAATAGGGCTTGGTATTCTTTTTTTATTTTTTAATTCTAATTTTTTATATATGACAACAGAATGCATTACAATTCATATTTTACATTAGAGCACAATTTTTCATATCTCTGGTTGTACACAATGTAGAGTCACACCATTTATGTCTTCATACATGTATTCAGGGTAATGATGTCCATCTCATTCCACCGTCCTTACTACTTCCATGGCCCCTCCCTTCCCCTCCCCTCCTTTGCTCTATCTAGAGTTCGTCTATTCCTCCCATGCTCCCACCCCAACCCAATTATGAATCAGCCTCCTTATATCAGAGAAAACACTCAGCATTTGTTTTTTTGGGGGGGATTGGATAACTTCACTTAGCATTATCTTCTCTAACTCTATCCATTTACCTGCAAATGCCATGATTATATTCTCTTTTAATGCTGAATAATATTCCATTGTGTATTTATGCCACATTTTTTATCCATTCATCCACTGAAGGACATCTAGGTTGTTTCCACAGTTTAGCTATTGTGAATTGTGCTACTATAAACATTGATGTGGCTGTGTCCCTGTAGTATGCTGTCCTTTGGGTATAGACCAAGGAGTGGAATAGCTGGGTAAAATGGTGATTTCATTCCCAGTTTTCCAAGGAATGTCCATATTGCTTTCCAGATTGGCTGTACTAATTTGCAGTCCCACCAGCAGTGTATGAGTGTGTCTGTTCCCCCACATCCTTGCCAACACTTATTGTTGTTTGTATACTTAATAGCTGCCATTCTGACTAGAGTGAGATGAAATCTTAGAGTAGTTTTTGATTTGCATTTCTCTAATTGAAAAAGATATAGAACATTTTTTCATATATTTGTTGATTGATTGTATGTTCTCTTCTGAGAAGGGTCTATTCAGTTCCTGGGCCCACTTATTGATTAGGCTATTTGTTTTTTGGATGTTTAGCTTTTTGAGTTCTTTATATACCCTAGAGATTAGTGATCTATCTGATGTGCGAGTGGTAAAAATTTGCTCCCAAAATATAGGCTCTCTATTCACCTCACTGATTGTTTCTTTTGCTGAGAAGAAGTTAGCATTCTTAAATACTTGAAAGGTATGGCTCTTACTTTTGTTGATTTTGATGACATTATTACAGAGCTAAAGCAAAATTAAATTGTAGATTGATTGGTACAAAATATAGCTCTTCAGGTGATCATAAGAGATAAAAATGAATAATGACTGAAGGCATGGATTCTGGATGGGATTGAAATTGAACTAGAAATGGGATGAAGCATAAGAACTGAATAGGCTACAAAAGGGTCAATTTTACCTATTATATAAATGAGAAAATAGAGGCTCAGTATTTAAAACAATTTGTACAATGTTACATAGCTTGTCAATGATGAAGGTGCAATTTTAACCTTGTTCTATGTAATGCCAAAGACTCTTAACACTTTTCTTCTTGTATTTTTTCAGTTAGTCTTTCATTCTATAAATATATTTAAAATATACTATGTGTCACACATCATAATCAACTCTGAGATAGAAAACTATGTAGCATATAAGTAGTTCTTCCATGATAGAATTCAGAGTCTGGTAGAGGAGACAGAAATTAAACAAATGATTATAAAAATTAAAAGCTGTGATTAGCTCTATGAAGAAACATTAGAAGGTAGTAAGAGAGAATGGGGTCTATATACTTAATTTACTTTAGAGATTCTTGAGTCCTTTCTTAAAGACATCATATTTATTCTGAGACATTAATACAGGTAAAGGTAGGTATGGAAAGGAGAATGACTAGCATGTATGAAGGGCTTGTAACAGGAAAAATGTGCTGTCCTTATTTAGTCATTGATAAGTTATCATGTCCAAAGGAAACAGAACTCTAAATGAATGTAAAAAAAGTGGTTTAGCTCAAGCACAGAGAGAAGAAAGTAAATAACCAAAAATATATATGTCAAGATTTATATCATCTTCATGAGGATACTTGATATCCTGTGATATGCAGTATTTTCCATTAATTCAGTAAGTAGTATTTCCTGGATATCATTGGACATTATATGGAATTCTAAGCTATTTATATTACAGACTCTTTTTGTCTTACTTTACTCAACATATTATCAGATGATTTTGTAGTTTGTTCATTTACATTGTTGTGTACTCTTCCAATTTTTCATTATATGACAATGTATTTATTCATTTTACTTGATGATGCATAATCAGAAAGTGTTCCAAAGTGGATGTACCAATTTACATTTTTGCCAGGAATGCATAAGAATACTGATGGTTCTATCTCCTCACCAATAGGTATAGTTGCTTGTTTGCAGTTTTTAAATTTTAGCTGCTCTAATGTTCAGTGTTATCACATTGAATTTTAAATATGCATTTATCTAATTAATAATTAGTTTAGGTATGAGTGTTTAACATCACATGATGATTGACCTTTTAAAAATTCTCTTTTGTTACATTCCTATTTAAGTTTTATTTTGTTTCTATTAGAGTTTTCCTTTTTATTTTCTGTGTTTCATAATATACTTTGCATTCAAGTCCTTTGCTGGAAACACTCATTGCAAATAATTTCTCCCACTTTATAGCTTATTTCTTCATTTGTTTAAACATGAATTTTATATAAAAAATTCTTAAATTTTTGGCTGTCCTGGGAATGAAAACCAGGAATTTTGTATGCTAGGCAATTGATCTACTACTGAACTGTACCCCAACACCAAATTTCTAATTTTAATAAGGTATAGAGTATCAATATTTGTTACCAAACTTTGTCCACTATATTTTATTGGTATCTTTGTCATAAATCAATTTAACCCAAATACACAGACCAATTTCTGGATTCTTCTTCATTGGGTCATTTTTTCTATTATTGCACAAATACCACATGCTCCAAATTATATGAGTTTTAAATTCTTGCTTTCTAGTAATATATTTACTCCATGTTTAATTTTCTTGATGATATATTAATATTCTTGGTAAATGTGCACCATTATATTTTTATATAAGATGTAGATTTATCAATGCCCCCTCATATCACTTGTCAGAATTTTTATGAAAGTATTATTAAATTTTGGGAGAATTTACAATATTGAATCCCCCCTCGCCAAGTGTTAAGGGTTGAACCCAGGGCCTCACACAAGCTAGTCAAGCATACTACCACTAAGCTACATTCTTAGCCCAAAATTATAGTGTTTTTATCCATGAAGGTGGTATATCTTTCCCAGACCTTAAACTATACTACAGAGCAATAGTAACAAAAACAGCATGGTATTGGCACCAAAACCAACTGGAAGACCAATGATATAGAATAGAGGACATAGAGACTAACCCACAAAATTACAATTATCTTATCTTAGACAAAGGTGCCAAAACATGCATTGGAGAAAAGATAGCCTCTTCCACAAATGGTGCTGGGAAAACTGGAAATCCATATGCAACAAAATGAAATTAAACCCCTATCTCTCACCATGCACAAAACTCAACTCAAAGTGGATCAAGGACTTAGGAATTAAACCAGAGACCCTGCATCTGGTAGGAAGAAAAAGAAGACCTTAATCTCCATCGTGTGGGATTAGGCCCCAACTTCCTTAATAAGACTCCTTTGGCACAAGAATTAAAATGAAGAATCAATAAATGGGATGGACTCAAACTAAAAAGTTTCTTCTCAGCAAAAGAGACAATCTGTGAGGTGAATAGGGAGCCTACATCTTGGGAGAAAATCTTTACCCCTCACACATCAGATAGATCACTAATCTCTAGGGCATATAAAGAATTCAAAAAGCTAACCCCCCAAAAAATAGCCCAATCAATAAATGGGCCAAGGACCTGAAGAAACATTTCTCAGAAGATGATATACAACCAATCAATAAATATATGGAAAAAAATGTTCATCATTGCTAGCAATTAGAGAAATGGAAATCCAAACTACACTAAGATTTCATCTCACTCCTGTCAGAATGTCAGCTATTATGAATACAAACAACAATAAGTGTTGGCAAGGAAGTGGGGAAAAAGGTACACTCATATAGTGTTGGTGGGAATGCAAGTTGGTGCATGCAATAAGGAAAGCAGTATGGCAATTCCTTGGAAAACTGGGAATGGAACCATCATTTGACCCAGCTATCCCTCTTCTCAGTCTATACTCAAAGGACTTAAAATCAGCATACTATAGGGACACAGCCACATCAATGCTTATAGCAGCACAATTCACAATAGCTAAACTATGGAACCAAACTAGATGCTCTTCAGCAGATGAATGGATAAAAAATGTGGCATAAATACAGAATAGAATATAACTCAGCATTGAAAGAGAATAAAACCATGGCATTTGCAGGTAAATAGATCGAGTTAGAGAAGATAATGCTAAGTGAAGTTATCCAATCCCCCCAAAACAAATGCAAACTGTTTTCTCTGATATAAAGAGGCTGATTTATAGTGGGGTAGGGAGGGGGAGCATGGGAGGAATAGATTAATTCTAATAGGGTAGAGGGGTGGGAGGGGAAGGGAGGGGACAGAGGGTTAGCAAGGATGTTGGAATGTGATGATCATTATTATCCAAAGTACATGTATGAAGACACAAATTGGTGTGAATTTTTATATACAACCAGAGATATAAAAAAATGTGCTGTATATGTGTAATAAGAATTGTAATGCATTCCACTGTCATATATAAATAAAAAAAATTTAAAAAGGAGATATACCTTCAATGTGTTTGATATTATTCAATTTATCTTGAGTTTTTTGTAGTTGTCAATGTATAAGACATAAATATTTTCATTACATTCATTAGTAGACATTTAAGCTTCTAAATAGTATCTTAGTAACATTTTATTTTATTTTTTTACTCATTATTTGATAGGAATACACAAAATACCATTGCTTTATTATCGGTATTGACCTAACACCTAGCATTATTTTCAAAAATCTCTTATTAATTTTAAGGATTTGCCTGAAGATAGTCTTCCTTTCAATTTTCTATGAATGTATAATCACATCATCTGCAGAAAAAAATATATTTTTATTTTTTTCTCAGTTCTTATGACACACTTATTTCTCTGCTTCTTGTACTAGTGAAGACCTTCAGTAAAATGTTAAATAAAACTGATTGGATAATTGACTTATTGTTTTAGTCCAAATATCATAATGAAAGCTTTAGCTATGTCATAATTAAGTATGAATTCTGAGGGGTGTAAGTGTGTGTGTGTGTGTATGTGTGTGTGTGTGTGTGTGTGAATGTGTGTGTGTGTGTGTGTGTTTACACACTCTTCAGACATTGATTTTACTCCTAGATTTTACTCCAAGGTGTATAAGAATTTTTGCATAAACTATTTGACTTTTATCAAATACCATTTCTGAATCTATAGAGATTTTTTTTCTTCTAATTCTGTTAATATGGTTAATTAAACTAATAGTTTTTGTAATAGTTATTAATGCTTATATCTCTGGAATAAAAGCTGTATGCAATTGTGTCATCCAATTTTTTGTACCCTATTGTTTAGGGTACTTGCAACTATATTCATAAGAAATAATTGATTTTATTTTAATTTCTAGCAATATTCTTACCAAAGTCATATTAAGGTTTATATAAGACTTCTAAAGATTTGGCAAATATTCCCATTGTATACCCTCTGTAATGTTCATACAAAATAGTTTCTTATTCCAACTCAAAACATTTAAAGTAATTCACTAATTAAGTCATATGAGACTGAACTTTAGCTTGGGGGAATATTTTTAATAACAAATCCAACGTCTTCATGGAAATCCAGATTTCCTATTTCTTCTTTTCTTGCATTAAGAAGTGTGAAATAAACCTAAGAATTTGTCCATTTTGTCCAAATTTTCAAAAGTATTGGCATAATGTTCATAATGTCTTTGGATCATCTTGCATATTCTTTTATTTTTATTATTTATATTACTTTTTATTATTTCATTTCTACTTCCATTAGATTGAATTTTCTGCTGTTCTCCTAACCTCTTGAGATGGTCACTTAGATACTTTATTTTAGCCCCCTCCCAAATATATATATCATATATACATACATATATATAGCTTCCTATTGCTGTTATAAAAATTAAAACATATTTAGTGATTTAAAATAACAGAAACTTATTGTTAACCAAGCATTAAAAATTGCATATTTCTTACCTCTGATTTTCCCTGACAAAAATTTGGTCATTCCTCTGTCCTGCCCCAGGACCCTTTAACTTGCCCTCATGCCTGGGGAACATTAAAATGCAGAATATCACTTCTTATTAGCCTATCCTGAGAATTAGCTGACTATAGCAATACACATTTCCTGTAAAACTGTAGCAATCCTGCAGTCTGTTCACTTACCCTCACATTCCCAACTTCTATTTATTGCTTACCTCTCCCTATAATAAAGAAATCTTTCTGTGATTATGACATGTATATTTCCAAGATCAGAACATTCTGTCTAGTGCAATGGTAATTTTTAATAAAGTCTCTCTTTACATAAGTGCAGATTACTATTTATTTGGCAATTTTCTGGTGACATGACTTGAAGTCATGTCCTCCCTTCAGATTGTATTGTCTTCACCAAGGTATTTATGTCAGTTTTTCAGACTCTTTTTGTCCTTTCTGGCTGAGAAAATTTATTCTCACTGAGGGGAATTGGAACTCGTGATCTAGTGTTCCATAAATTTATCTGTCATAGCATGATAGGCAGTAATTTGGTTTTATTAAAGAGTTCTTTTAGTAGGTCTTTGCTTTAGGAAGAGTATTCCTGAAAGTAGTCTTCCATGGAATTTTTAGTGGGGATTAAATTCCTGATTGTCTCCGTTGAGCAGGACTTTTTCATAGCTGTTTTTTGAGGCCTCTTATATTTTTAGTATTAGCTTAATTCCATGGCTAATTCTAGTTTCACTGGGTTCCTCACTTATTCCTTCCCTGCTAACTGTATGTCTCCTCTGTGGTAAGAATCTGGTTGAATATTTGTAAGGAAGGAAAAATTACACAAAGCCTAATTTAGAATGTCAATAATCTTTCTTTGAGAAACTTGGAATCTTTGCAACCTGGTTTGTTCAATACCATTTCCTTCTTTCATCTAAAACCCATTGCTTCCACTGATCCTTTTTTTTTCAAATTATTTCTATTTCCTTTCAGCTCCCTTGGACACTTGTCCCACTTAATATTGCTATCTCCTCCACATGTTATTCTGTTATTCACTCCTGTCTTATCTTTCCTTTCCTGCAACAGGCCTTTTAGTCCTTAAGCCACCAGACAGTTAAGACCTCCTTACACTAATTGTGGGGTTTAGATACTCTAAAAAGAACTATGTCCTGCTGAAAAAGCTAAGTGAATAGACTGCCATTTATATGGGGTTTGGAGAAACCCAGATAGCTATTTGGTGTCTCTTCAATCTCTCACCCAAAATTGAGTTCACAGCCTTTTTAAGATTACATATCAGTTAAAAATGTCAGAATTTTCTACAATTATTAGTGTAAACACATTACCCTTCATAGTCAGCAGATCATCTCAATTTTTCCCTTTGGTTAGTAAGCTGGTACTTGCAAGATTAAATCCAGTTCAGGGAGATGATTGGTCTAAAAGTGATTTCTCTATTCCAAAGAGTATACTCACTTTGGACCTTCCCTTACCCTCAGAACTAAAACTTCCACAAAAGCCAATGATAGATGCCATCAAGACTTAGGATTTTGAAGACAAACACTTGAATCTGCCAGATACCTTGGGCTAGTGCAAGTCTCACATGTGGAAGACAACCATCTCAGTTTCAAGCAGCTTCAGTACAAGCAGCTGCCATAGCCACAAGACAGGAACCAACCTGTACTTGCCCCATAGGAGTTAGGAAAGTTTCTTCCCCAGCCCACAACTACAGGACTATAGCCACTGTGCAAAATCCTAGCTTTAAACACATCTGTACATTGGAATTAGGAAGCTCCTGTCAAGCCCCACCACTTCAGGACTGTGGCAACCAGTGGTCCCAACCCCTGCCAATACTCTGTGCTCACCTGGTAAGATCCAGGGAACGTTTCCTTCCAAGTTTACAATGTTTGGACTACAATAACTACTGCAAAATCCAGGATTCACTTGTGCTTGTGCATTGGGAGGAAAGCTACTAGCCAAGCCCTATAACACCAAGAACCCTGCTGCTTTTAGTTGCAACCCCTGCTAATACCTGCACTCAACTGGCAGAATCTAGGGAAGGTCTCCTTCTAAGCCAATGGCTTGAGGACTGCAGCTGCTGGTGCAAAAGTTTTGGCATCACTCAAACTTGTCCCTATGGCAAAGTGTAAAGTCCATCCATGTTATTCAGTTCCAGGACTGTAATCATCAATGCCACAAGTATGCCAACCAGAGTTTTACTCCTGTAAATTAGAGATACTCACACCCACTTCCTGCAACTCCAAGACCACAGATATCCAAGTCAAAAACCCCAGTACCATCCATGCTTAACATAAAGTAACTAGTGAAGTTCTCCTCATGTCCTGTACCTCAAAGAAGAATGAACACTAGTTCCACAGCACAAACATAATCTGCACATGCTCCAGATGACTTTGGGAGCAATCATTCCATAGTCTATGGTCCTTCAGATCAAAGACCTGGTACCACTTACGTTTGCCCCCTGAGACCTAGAAAAGAGTTCTACAGCTTCATGAAAATGGCTTCCTTTACTATAAGCCCCAGTACCAACTGTGATTGCCCCATGGGATGTATAGAAGTTCCCCTTTGTGTTCTAAAACCTCAAACCCACGGTTACCAGTGACACATATGCCAGCATCACTTGGGTTCGTACAGCTGGACTTGAGGAAAGTCCTATCCAATACTGTAGTTCAAAAACTGTGGTTACTTTTGCTACAAGCCCAGTCATCTCCCACATTCATACTGAGATATCTGGAGGAGTTCTCCTTCACATCCTGTGACTAAGGAACTGTGGCTCCTGGTGCCCCAACAATTAGTACCAGCTAAATTTGTCATGAGGGACCTGGAGAAAGTCCTATTCATATCCTACACATCTGAGCTTGTGGAAGCTGCTACCACAAGACCCCAAATTGTAAAATAATAGCCAAAAGCATCCTAAATATTAAATGATGTATGGACTTCCAGATTCAAGAAGCTCTAAGGACTCCAAATAGACTCTATCAAAACAGATCTTCAGCAAGTAATATTATAGTCAAAATGTTAAGTACATAAGAAAGAGAAAATCCTAGAAATAGGAAGATACAAGCATAAAGTCACACATAAGGAAATGCCCATTAGATTTACAGTGTATTTATTAGCAAAAAACTTTTAGGTAAGAAAAGAATGAGGAGACATATTCAAAAAAATTTGAAAAAAATTGTCGACCAAGAATGCCATACCCAACAATATTTTCCATTAAAACTGAAGAATAAATAAAGTCTTCCCCAGAAAAGCAGAAACTAGGGGATCTTATCACCACTAGACCAGACCTGTAAGAAAAACTTAAGGGAGTTCTACAGTATAAATGAAAGGATGTTAAATATCATCATGAAAACACATGAATATACAAACCTTACTAGAATAACAGATACATAAGAGGGAAGAGAATAAAAACTGAGCATGGTACAAAACCACCAAATCACAAAAATAAATAATAAAATGAATGTGAATGGAAAGGAATAAAAATAGATAAAACAAGCAGAATGCAATTTAAAATATGACAGGATGGTTTTAAAACTATTAATAATAGCCTCAAATATAAATGGATTAAATTCAGTGATCAACAGACATAATCTGGTTGAATGAATGAAGAATAACAAGCTCTAACTATAGGCTTTCTCAAGAAACTCACTTAACTAGTAAAAAGGGACTAAAAGTGGAAGGTTGAAAAAAGCTATATCACACAAATGGAAATCAACAATGAGTAGTAGTAGCTAGACTCATAACAGATAAAGCAGACATAAAATTTAAAAAAAACATAAAAAGAGGCAAAGAAGATAATTAAAATATTGATAAAATGAAAAATAAGAAAATATAATCAATATAAATACATATTCACCCTATGTGGGACTGCCCCAATTCATAAAGCAAATATTATGAGATATAAAGGAAGAAAGAGAATCAAATTCAATATCAATTAGGAACTACAACACCTCAATTTCCTCAAAGGATAGGTCATTCAGGTAGAAAATCAACAGAGAAACATCTGATTTAAATAATATTATACAGCAAATGGATCTAATAGACATTGGTATAACATTTATCCACTACCAATAGAATACACATTTTTCTCATCAGCACAAGGAACATTCTCCAGGACAGGTCATAGCTAGGTCTCAACAATTAAAAATAAAGAAATTATACCATGCATCTTTTCAGATGACAATGAATTAAAACCACAAATCTACAAGAAGAAAGGAAAGTATACAAATATATGGAAATTAAATAATATGCTCCAAAATTACAAATGGATATGGGAGATATTAAAAGGCAAATCAAAAATTTCTATAAATGAATGCATATGACATCGAAACTCATCCAAATTTGTGAGCTACATCAAAAGCCTTACTGAGAAAAAAGTTACTAGCAATAAATGCATACTTCAAAAATGAGAAAGATTTCAAATACACAAGGTAGCAATCTGCCTTAAAGACTCAGAAAAGCAAGAATGAATCAAATACAAAGTTAATAGAAGTAAAGAAATAATCATTAATAGAAGTAAAGAAATGATAAGCTTGGCATGGTTTCTCATACAGGTAACCCTAGCAGCTTGTGAGACTGAGGCAGGAGGATAACAAGTTCAAAGCTAGTCTCAGCAACTGGGAGACCCTATCTCAAAATAAAATAAATAATTAAATAAAAAGGGCTAGGGATATGATTCAATGGTTAAGTGCCTGTGTGTTCAATTACAGATAATCAATGAAAGAATGTACTATTTTTTTAAACCAATGAATAAATAAAACTGACAAACCTTTAGCTAAAGGTAGCCAAGAATAAAAAATTGAGAAGACTGAAATAAATACAATCAAATAAGAAAAAAGAAACATTACAACTAATACCAAAGAAGTATAAGAAACTATGAATAACTGCTTAAAACATAAAAACTAAAAAATCTAAGAGAAATGAAGAAATTCCCGTACACAAACAATCTACCAAAATTGAATCAATAAATTCTAATTAGACTAATAATGAGTACTGAGGTTGAAGGGTCATTTAAAATCTCCCATCAAAAAAAAATCCAGAAAGTGATAACTTACTGTTGAATTCTACAAAACATTTAAAGAAGAACTAATTCTAATTTTTCTTAAATAAGTCCACAAAACTGAAATGGAAGGAGATCTGCCAAAGTATTTTTACAAGGCCAGAATTACTCTGCTACCAAACCAGAGAGTGATACAACAAAAAATGAAAACTATAGACTCTTCTTATCCCTGATGAACACAGGTTTTAAAATTCCCTACAAAATACTAGCAAACAGAATTTAACCATGTATCAAAAAGATTATATACCACAATCAAGTAGAATTCATCTCAGGGATGCAAAGATGTCCACAAAGGACAAAGAATAGTCAGATATTCTGAGGAAAACAAAGCAAAAACAAGAAATGATGGAGGCATAAGAATACCTAACTTCAAAACATTTTACAAAGACATAGTAATTAAAACAGCATAGTACTGGCACAAACATACAAACCAATGGAACAGAATCAACAACCCAGAAATCAACCCATGCTCATATGGATAACTGATTTTGGACAAAGGTGCTAAGAGCATACAGTGCAAAAAAATGCAATATTTTAAATAAATAGTTTTGGCACAATTGGTTATGCATATGCAGAAGAATAAAACAATGTCTTTTTCTCTCATTGTACACAAATATCAACTCAAAATGAATCAAAGACCTAGAGGTTAAATCTAAAAATATGAAATTACTATAATAAAAAATAAGGAATAACTTTAAGATGTTGGGGTAGGCAATGATTTTTTTTAGGAATGACTCCAAAGGCACAGGCAGCAAAATAAAAAATAGACAAATTAGGCTTCATCAACCCAATAAACTTATGCATTGCAAAGGAAATAAACAACATTGTGTCAGAGACAACTGACACAATGGAAGAAAATATTTGCAACCTGTTCATCCAAGAAGAGACTGATATCCAGAATATTAAAGGAGCTTAAAAAGGTGAACATAAAGTAAATGATCCAATTAAAAGTCAGCTAAAGAACAAAAAAAGACATTTCTGAAAAAATAGATAAAATGGCCATTAAGTACATGAAAAAATGCTTAACATTACCAATCATCAAAGATATTCTATTCAAAACCACAATGAGTCATTAGCTTACCTCAGAATCGCTATCATTAAAAAGACAAAAAATAGCAAACACTGATGAGGATGAGAAGGGAACTTTTATATACTGTTGGTTGGAAAGTATATTAGTACAATCATCATGAAAAAAGTATGGAGAGTCCTCAAAAATTAAAAATAGAACTACCATATGATTCAGCAATTCTACTACTGGGTACATATTCAAAGGAGATAAAATCATTATACAACAAGCTCACCTTCAATTCCCATATTTATTGTGGCACTATTCATAACCATGAAAGTATGGATAAACCCAGATGTCTTTCAGTGGGTGAATGGATAAAGAAAATGTGGAAATGTGGATGTGTAACCGATGTGATTCTGCAATCTGTATTTGGGGTAAAAATGGGAGTTCATAACCCACTTGAATCTAATGTATGAAATATGATATGTCAAGAGCTCTGTAATGTTTTGAACAACCAATAATAATAATAATAAAAGAAAATGTGGTATATTTACAAAATGCAGTACTCTTCAACTATTAGAAATAACAAAATAGTGTTATTTGCAGCAACATGGGTAGATTTGTAGGTCATTATATTCAATGAAACAATCCAGTTGCAGAATGACAAATACTACCTCCTCTTATTCATGGAAACCAATAAGTCACCCTTGAAGAGGAACAAAATGCACTAGTGGTCACTAGAAACTGGGGAGGGCAGTGGGCTGGAAGGACAGAAAGAAGTTCAATAATAGGCACCAAAACCAGACTGGAAGCTGGGCGCGGTGGCACATGCCTATAATCACAGCAGCTAGGGAGGCTGAGGCAAGAGGATGGCAAATTCAAAGCCAGCCTCAGCAAAAGTGAGGCCCTAAGCAACTCAGCGATACCCTGTCTCTAAATAAAATACAAAATAGGGCTGGGGATGTGGCTTAGTGGTCGAGTGCTCCTGAGTTCAATCCCTAATACAAAACCTTTAAAAAAAATCTAATTTACTTTTTCTTCAGAACAGTAGGGTAAGTATTGTTTAAAAGAATCTGTATTTCAAAATGACTAGAAACATAAATATGAAATTTGCAACACATAAAAATGATATATGGTTGAAGATATGGAAATACTTATTACACTGATTAAATTTTATGTTGTATGCATGTATTAAATACAATAATATATCCCATAAAAGTGTACAAATACTATAAATCATTTTTTTTAATCCTTATTTTTTTTTCTAGGCTCTCAAGGATTTTCACGTGCTGTACTTAGATGTTTCAGAGTATCTCAAAGGAATTACTTGTTACATCCTTTCTTTAGGTATCCTGTGCAAAACCTTCACAGCCTAGAAATTGGAGATGGAGTTTTCTCTCAAGGAAACTTCATCAGAAGACTAACCTTCAACTCCACTAAAAGGGCCCTTGCTCCATTATTCTTTCCAGAAGCATTGTGGCCACATTCCAGGGAGTTCAACCCTGGGTTAATGTCTCTCAACTCAAGAGGTACAAGGAACATTTTGAATTTAAGTCCATACCAACTAAAGACGTGAAACAATCTCTTTCAAGAGTCCCCAGAGCTAGTCTATGCTCTCTGAAATAGATAGCATTCTCAAGAAATTTGGACCAGATAGATGACATTATCTGGTAGTTGACTTCCTTCCAGGATGTTTTCAAAATAAAACTCAATAGTTAACTCCCTGGTTTAAATCCTATACTTTCTTTTTTTTCCTCTATTTTTCCTTCTTTTCTTTTCCCCTTGGTTTTAAATTCACTGGCTACATATCTTCCATATTGCAACTTGAGCTTTCTGATTTTCCAATATTATCTTAAGATAGATTACTAGGTATAAAATTACTGTGTGAAGGGGTTTGAAAATTTTTTCATTCAGTAAGTTTTATTTCAGAGAAGGGAATTCGGAACCTCTTAAATGCTTATTACAACAAGTTATAGGAAAGTATCTAAAGCAAAATTAAAATATATGATAGTATTCAATTTGGTAAAGGTGTGAGGAAATGCCATTCTCATATATTACTGATTGTATTAAAAGTTGGCACACCACTCTGGAAAGTAATTCAGCAATCAATACCTTAAAGAGTTAAAATGTCCACACTGAACAACCCAAAAATTCCTCATTAGAGTTCCTTTCCCACATACAGTGAGGAAATACACACATAACTATTCATTTTATAATTGTTAATTTGAAAATTGGAAATAGACTGAATACCCACCAAAATGAGACTAGATAAATAAATTATTCCATATTCATACAAAATAATGCTATGCAGCTGTGAAAATAAATGGACTACAATGCATTTAAACATAGATGAATTTCACATCTTAATGAGTCCAAAAGAGTAAATTAAAGAAGCATTTACAAAGCATGCTATTTATGTATATTTTTTTTCAAAAGTAAAATACCATTCTGTTTTTTATGGCAATTTATGAAAAAATTTAAAGAGTGGAAAGTTACCTTTCAAATTAATAATAGTGTTTATCTTTCGGGAGAGTAAAAAGGAAAGAAAATTAAAAAGTATGGAAGTTAAACAGGATATTGGTTTATTTGTAATTTCTTTATTTTTTTGGTACTGGGGATTGAACTCAGGGGCACTCGACCACTGAGCCACATCCCCAGCCCTATTTTGTATTTTATTTAGAGACAGCATCTCAGTGAGTCACCCTGCCATTGCTGAGGCTGGCTTTGAACTTATGATCCTCCTGTCTCAGCCTCCCCAGCTGTTTACAGGCTTAATGTCTCCCTCTACGGCATCGTGGGCAAATACCCGGTATTCTACTCCTTTGATACCTAGTTTTGTTAAACCCTCCTCCTATGGGGCAATTCCTTTTAAAAATGTCCTGTTTATTTACAATTGTAGCATGTTCTTAGCCTGGCATCTAAAGCCTGTTTTACTGCAGCTGCCACGACTTGCCCTTGCTCATTAATGTCTCTGGCATCTATAGCCTGTTTTACTGCAGCTACCATGATTTGCCCTTGCTCATTAATGTCTCTGGCATCTAAAGCCTGTTTTACTGCAGCTGCCACAATTTTCCCTTGTTCATTAATGTCTCTGGCATCTAAAACCTGTTGTACTGCAGCTGCCACGACTTGCCCTTGTTCATTAATGTCTCTACATAATTTAATATATGTGTTTAAATCTTCATGTTTCCATGGTCTAATGACTTCTCTGCACCAACGATTTGCTTGCTCATAAGCCAGTTGTTTTATTAATGGCATTGCTTGTTCTGTATTCCCCAAAATTCTGGTAGCTGTTTGAATAAGCCTATCTACAAATTCAGCGTAAGATTCATTAGCTCCTTGTATTACCTTAGATAATTGACCTTGTAAACCTCCATGTCCTTGTAAAGTCTTCCATGCCCTAACCACATCTACAGCAATTTGTAAATATACACCAGGATCATATGCAATTTGTTGCTGCTGATCCTCATAAGGTCCCTTTCCTAACAACATATCTAGATTTCTCTGAGGATAACCAGCTGCTGCATTTTGCCTAGCCGTCTCCTTGCAAAATTCCTCATTGGCAACCTTCCATAACAGGTATTGTCCTCCATTTAGCACAGCTTTACACATATTAGCCCAATCTGCTGGCATCATGTTCAAGTTGGTAATGGATTCGACCAAGCTTACAGTGAAGGGTGCTTGAGGACCATAGGTTGTTAACAGCCTCTTTTAGCTGCTTCACTGTTTTGAAATTTAAAGTATGGTAAATTCGCTGCCCTCCTGCCTCAAATACAGGGCATGTTAATATTTGAGATCCTGTCTCAGGATCCCATCTATCAACTGCGGGGGTTGGGAGCCTCCCAGCATATGGAGGTGGCCTTGTCAGTTGGACACTTACGTCCTCTGGTGATAGAAAGGTGTTAGTAGCAGTCTCCTGTAGAGGTGGCGCTGTTGGTTGGACACTTCCGCCCTCTGGTGATAGAAAGGTGTTAGTAGCAGTCTCCTGTTGTAACCTTTCCCCTGATGGCTTTTTCTGCTCTAAACTTTCTTCCTCTGACTAGCTTGAGAGATCTTCTCTTTTACTTGAATCTTTTCCTCTTTCTGACTAACTTGAGAGACCTTCTCTTTTACTTGAATCTTTATGTCTTCTCCTTCCTCTACCTTTGTCTGAATTGAAGGCTTTGGACTAAGCAAACCAGATACCAATGCCCACAATGACAATGTGCCAACTGGCAGAGTCCCTGGGCTGTTCTTTTCTATTCTTTTTAAATCTTCACCATGATGGCTCCATTGTGATATATTTAACAACTCCTCCTTAAAAAGCCATGGGCTACATTTTTGTATTGTATCAACGTATGCCCTGACTGCTCTTGATTTTACTGGGATGCCTCCTTCCTCTAACAATTTACTTAACACTCTTTTGGTTTGTTTTTTTACTAATTTCTGATCCCATATTTCTACTATAATACAACCCAACAAGATAACGCCTAACGAAACTGAAACAGAGTGAAACAAAATTGGAACAACAAAAAATCATTATAATAGCCTCCTGAAATGTCCATCTGTCCTTTCTCCCTATCTGTTCCTCAGATGTGAGTGGTTTTTCTTCCATTTTACACATCTCCAGGGACAGGCAACTTAAAACAAAAGTGAAGCAAAACAAAAGAGGAATCTTAAAATGGCTACCCATCCTCTCGCCCTGCCCTCAGGGGCGAGCAGTTTACCTTATCACTTATCCTCAGTCGTTTATATATATATATAAAGAGAGAGATACAGAGAGGCAAAGACAGAAAGAAAAAGAAACATCACAACATTATGTACTCACAGTACTATACTCTGGATTATGGATGTATGTATGATTGCTTATTTTCTCATATATATATATATATATATATATATATATATATATATATAGTTATGTTTATTGTTTTGTGTCTTTTAAAGAAAGAAAAGGAGGTATTTATGATTAATATCAAGAAAATTATTCTTTCCTCTAGTTGACTTGTATCCTTTTAATCACTCATTCACACAGGCAAGCACATTCACACATGAAGGTCTTTCAGTAGGTGGAGAAATATTTCAACCAGTGTGGATGACAAATTATCTTTTGCTGGAATTAAGACAGTCCATATGATAAAATCTGTTAAATATCTAGAAATATTCTGAGTGGCTTTCCATTATGGAGAGCATGAACAACTTCCTATTAAATTATTTGCAAGCTGCCAGCCAAGGAATAAATGATGTATATTACCTTATACTTTGCAAGATATATTGTGGTTTGGATCTTAAATGTCCCTCAAAATCTCATCTGTTGCAGGCTTGTTCTGAGCTGGTAGTAGGTCACTTGGTGCATGCCTCTGAAGGCTATATTCTGTGCCTGGCCCCTTCCCTGCCTTCTCTCTCTGCTTCTTGGCTGCCATCAGATGAGTAGTTTTGCTCTGCCACACCCTCATTACCATGATATTCTATCTCATCACAGCCCCAGAAACAATGGAGTCAAGTGACTATGGACTGGGAACTCTGAGGTCATGAGCCAAAATAAATTTTTCCTTCTTTAAGTTGATTTCCTCAGGCATTTTGTCACAGTGGCAGAGAGCAGACTAACACAGTACATATGACCGAAAGTATATCATAGTGTTTACATTTGTACTGACAATCCCCTTTCCTGCTGTGAATATGAATAACATTAAACTATCACCCAAAATCAGAGGGATGCTGCCATAGGTTAATTGCATTTTAATCTACATGGCCTTGACATTTTGACTCATCATTAATCACTGATGATGTGAAGATATCATTTCAAATTGCACCGATGAACTTTTTAGAATATTGCTTGCTCTCATACAAATACAAATTATGAAAATTTTAGTGACTTTGAAGTAGGAAAAGCCATAATTGTGGGTGGCAAAATATATTTTGAAGTTAATATTCACACAAGCAAAGAGAAATTAGAAAATTAATCCATTGGGTTTCTATTTAAGTAAGGGTTTCTCCCTTGATTAGATTTTACTAGAACATGGAGACATTCTTGCACAGATGGCTTCCCTGATGTGAAGTGAGTCCCCGTCTGCCATCCTAATCATTAGGCCACACCATAGATTATCTAGCATATAATCAAGAAACAACTACTTTATCATAATGCTATACAATATTAGCATTTATTTATAAAATGCTTATTTTTGATAATGAGTTTTCTGAGCTTAATGTGATTTTCAATATTTCCATGTAAATATTATTTACTTTTCAAATGCTATTATGACTTTTCTTGTTGCTTTATAAAAGAGTGGTTTAAAAAATATAATATCTGTTGATCTCTGATTAAATGACTTATTTCTTTAAGTGACTGACCTTTAGAAGGTCTGCTCCCACCATGCCATTTTCAGTAATACTTGCTTAGTCCCATTCTAGTTGTTTTAAAATGTTAAATACTTCGAATTTTATAAGCACAACATCAGGGAATCCTGTAATTTAATATTATAAATTGAGGTCAGCTGGAGAGATGCTGTTACTTGAAATATAATGCATTTTTTGCACATACTCTTATCTTGAATATCCAGATAATGTTTTTGAATGTCAATTGTAATAGTGAAATATGTTTCTGAAAACCTCTAATATCTGATGCTACATTGGTTTTGTGAAGGTTACATTTTTTATGGAGCTGCCTCAATCATAAAATCAATAAACAGAGATTTAAGCAAGGAAATTTTTAAAAATTAAATATGGTAAAGCTCAAATCTTTGTAGAACATGGGGCGTATTTCATTTTATTAAGAAAGCATTAATGTTATTTTATGTTTCAACTTGTTTTATATTCCTTTGATTACATATTATTTAGAATAAATTCACATGTAAAATATACTGGCTAGTCAGACTTCTGTTTCCTTCATATTGAGAATTTATGTTTAAAAAATGAAATTGAAGTAAACTTTGTAATGGACTTTAATTGAAAATAGGTTTTACACTTGTTGATTTCCTGAGTATTATCTTTGGGTCCTCAAATACAACATTGGCCTTCTTAGTTTGGAAAATGACTGATTATTTACTGGAAGAAACTTAAGAAAACATTGAATAACTAAATCACAAATTTTGTGTTGTGATTTGAAGATGTCCAAAATTAATTATTTTCATTTTATGACTGAATCAGATAGCTTGATCAAATGCATGAAGGCTACAAATTGACAATCAAAACAACAAAGAGTGCAGGGTGATGTAATGGGTTAGGGTTAGGAACTGTCAGTAGGATACAAATATAAAACATTTCTAGTGAGAAATAGTTTATCTTGGAATGTAAGTGCTTTCTGTCAAGACTTGAAACACTGTCAAGTGTCCTAATACAAATAAATTAAATGGAACTCCCCAAAGGAGCTCTCACATGTGAACATATTTTTGTTAGTAAACTTGAAGATGTGGTCAGAGGTAGAGGAGTATTAAAAGACTACATTCAACTTTTAAAGAACCAGAGCTCTCATGACATGATAGCCACTGCTCCCATTTTGCAAGAGAATACAAACAAAGTGATTGTTAAGGAAATAAGAAACTAAATTCTAAGGGTTTCTTTGTTAACCACTATGGTACTGTTTTCTTTTAAATACAGGTTTTTTTTTCTAAAGTCATTTTTCTCACCTCTGCTTTGCTGGAACCCTATGACCCTTGTCCACTTAAGCAGAAAACAAAGACAGGTCTATTTATGTCTTCTTCTCCCCAAAATGCTGAAACTCAGAATTTACAGACTTATGATCTTTGATGTTAATGCACAACAAAGTCCAAGAACAGTCTGTCAAACTCATGACTTCCTAGAATTAATAAAATTGAAATTAGTAGCAGCCAAAATAGTTTGAAAAATATTAAGCCATGTTCATAAGACTACCAGTCTAGACTACCAGACTGGTTAATTTAATAAAATGGAATCTGTCTGTGGGTCTGTACACTTGTACATGTGTGTGCATATGTAATTTTTACTCAGTGTGAGAAATATATTTTTTAAAAAAATTATAGTTGTAGATGGACAGCATGCCTTTATTTTATATATTTTTATGTGGTGCTGAGGTTCGAACCCAGTGTTTCCCACATGTTAGACAAGCACTCTACCACTGAGCTACAGTCCCAGCCCCTCAGTGTGAGTGATAAATTTGATATTATTTCTTCTTTATACAAGAGAAAAAGGAAATAAAACACACTAAATGACAGTAGAGTCAGGGGGATATTTAGCTAAGCTAATCAACACTCATTCATTCAATTATTTAGGACTTAATATTATGCTGAGCATTGTAATTCAGAGGTGAATAAAACAGGGTATCTGGTCTCAAGGAGTTTTTTTTTTCCTGTGAATGTGTGTATGCATGTGTGTATGTGTGTATGTACATGTACATGTTTGTGTACATGTGCATGTTGGTTGTAATAGTTATATAGTAATGTACATTGGGCCTGAACTTAGGAGTAAATAAACTGGATTGAATTGCTAGGTTAACTATTTAGTAGCTGTGGAACTTTGGACACATTTCTTATCTTCTGTATGCCTTGTTTTTGTATATATTATATATGAATAATAATAGTACTGGGTCAGATGTTGCATGTGGATTGAAAGAGAGCAGAGGAGCAGAGACTATTAGATGTTCAATAAAATCTACCCTATCCTTCTTCAGGATCACAGTTCAGACTTATTTTTCCCAGCTGCCCATCTGGTTAGGCATGGCCATATGACTATGTTATCTCTGAAACAATAGAAGAAGAAGTGATACATGCAAACTTCCAGATCTGGCCTCTATAATTTTCTTTGTGACCCTTCCCATTATGGATTATTGTATTTGTAATAACTATGGTAACTTTGGCAGCTACTTATATCATGTTTGTAAAAGGGTGAATCTCTGACAACCTGAGTTCCTAAATCACTATGTACTATGGTGGGTATAGTGTGTGTGTTCATGCTTTGTCATGGAGTGAAATAGACATATAAACATATCATTTCAATGCACTATAGCACGTTCTGTAAAGGGGCCATGGGTACGTGG
Organism: Callospermophilus lateralis; assembly: GCF_048772815.1. NCBI lineage: Eukaryota > Metazoa > Chordata > Mammalia > Rodentia > Sciuridae > Callospermophilus > Callospermophilus lateralis. The sequence continues at coordinate 116,597,431 of NC_135325.1, forward strand.
AGAGGGGTTCAATAAATTAGTGATTTCCTGAGGAGTAGGTGTAAAAGAGAGACATAGATAAGGAAAAGATTCCTAGAAAAAGAGAGCTTAAGCTACGACTTGAATACAAGTAGAAACTGACCAGGTAAAAAGGGGAAAAATACATCCTAAACAGGGTAAAAGTCTTTCTTAAAGAAATAAAGACATGAAATTGCATGATATATTCTGCAAATTTCTAGCATTTTAAATCTAGAGTATAAAATGGAATTCAAGTAATAAGAGAAGACAGAGCTGAGAAGGTACATGCAAGATCATTGAATGCTTCCTATGTAAGTACAAGGATTTTGACATTGTTCTGCAGTCCAGGTAAGACTCAAAGTTCATTTATAAACATTTATCCACCTCTACTCCAGAGGTTGAGCCTATCTTTAGGAGTTTTATCGTTGACCTGGCTGAGATGAAAAAATGTATGATATGCAAATTGACCAAAAGTAAGAGGTACTCTACTGATAATATAAAGGATTCAAAATGATCTTCCCCAGCCAGAATGTGTAAGGCTTATATTACAATATGAAGAGTTATGTTCTAAATACACATTGAGAGTAATTCATATGAAATGGTATGGATATAACATTTGACCTCAAGTGTCAAATGAAACAACGGTATAACGTAATGTATATAAAAAAGCAGATGATGGTAGCTGAATTGAATGTGACTATAAAACTTTAAATGTTAAAGCTTTAGTTGATGTAAGGCATTTCAAATGTCTTCAAATATTTCTAAGCTTATTATGATACTAGGGAATTACAATTATGTAATATTCTAGACAATATAAGTAGGTTCAATGAATGGAAATAGCAATGCGGGTTTGTTAGTTTCATAGGGATGCTGTAATGAAGTGTCACAGTTTGGGATTTTTAAACTATAGAATTTCCTCACAATTCTGGTGGCTAAAAGTCCAAGATCAAGGTGTCAGTAAGTTGGTTTCTTTTGAAGTTTCTCTCCTTGGCTTATAGGTGATATCTTCTCCCTGTGTCTTCGCGTGGTCTTCCTGTGTGTGTATCTGTGTCCTAATCCCCTCTTCATATAAGGACACCAATCAGGTTGCATTTAGGCAGATCCCAATAGCCTGATTCCACCTTAATTACCTCTTTAAAGTGCTGGGAGCCATCAGCCAAGTAGGTATGACAAATTCCTTGCCAGCTTACTCCCATGCTGTCTAGTGGAAGGACTTCTGAAAGGTGACCTTGCTCAAGGACCAGGGCAGGATCCGTGTTTAGGGTGTTCCCCCTTTAGAATAGGGCAGTTTAGCATAATAGGAGAGTAGGGTGTTTCCCCTTTAGAATAGGGCGGTTTAGTAATAGGAGATTAGGGTGTTCCTCTTTTGGAATAGGGCGTATCCTGCTGCTGAGTTCCTCTTGAGTGCTTAGGGTCAGACAGTATATTTTGGGAGACAGAAGCCCATGGGGAGTGGATTTGGGAGAGAGTGGATCAGGGCAGAGTGTGGATTTGGGAAGAGAACGTGGATTCCCCCAGAACGTGTTTGTAGATGGCCGGTGTGAGTTCGGGAATAAAGAATTGCTGTTTGAATCTACAAGCTGTGTGGAGACTCATGATTTGTGCCCAGCCGAGAGACTGCGGCATTTGGTGGCTCGATTTGTGCCCAGCCGAGAGACTGCGGCATTAAAGTCCATATTTCAAAAGAGTCACATAGGGGTTAGGAGTTTATCTCATGAATTTGGGGGAATGCAATTCAGTCCATGACAGTGAGCAACCATAAATTGACAGATAAAGAACATTCTAACTGCTAGAGCTATGAAAAGTTGGCTGACTATCTTGATATGTGGTGAGCTCTGTATTACTAAAAATAATCAAGTATATGGTATAATGAAGGTTGAAAGGGAATTTTTCTATTTGGAATAAAGTTGAGGATAAGCTTCCTTGTTGATTTTATTTATATTATAGGGGATAAATAATTAATCAAAACAATTATACAAACAAACAATTCAGAGTCAAATTATTAGTCAAATAAAGCTGTGTAGCCAGGCATGGTGGTGCATGCCTGTAATCCCAGCAGCTGGGGAGGCTGCAGCAGGAAGATCAAGAGTTCAAAGCCAGCCTCAGCAAAAATCAAGGTGCTAAGCAACTTAGTGAGACTCTGTCTCTAAATAAAATACAAAATAGAGCTGGGGATGTGGCTCAATGGTCCAGTGTCCCTGAGTTCAATCCCCAGTAAAAAAAAAAATAAATAAATAAAAGCTGAGTAAATTAATCAGTATGTATAATAAATGAGTAGACTTACAGTGCTCTGGATATTTTTACAGTATCAATGATTTATGGAATATTTTTAATATATATTATATTTTAATTTCACAATAACAAGAATTCAATGGTAAAGGAATTATTAGAATATCCAATTTATAGATGTAAACATTGAGAAAGAGAGATCAGAAAAATTGCCCCACATTTTTAGCAAATAACCAAAGCTAAAATTCCTTTTCCATCAAGTTTTTCAACCTTAGATCTATGTGGTCTCAGGCAAATGTGGTAGTGTATTATGAGCCACAGGACATAAGTAATGCATCTTTTGCAAACATCCTTCTTGATGACATTCAATTAAGTCATTGTTTTCAGATCAAGGCAAGCATGGATATAGTATGAAGTGAAATTCAATCTCTGCTTGAAATGTTAAGATAAAAAAGATTTTAAAGGTTTTTGGTTCATGACACACTTATGTGAAAAATGTCCCAAGACACCCCTTGTTTATGGTACTTCTATGCCTTTAGGAAACGTCAGTGGAAAGGTTTAAGAAACTCTCCCACAGGGTGGTGTCACCTTGCTGTGGAGGGACATTGGTCTTGCTTGAAGAAGTGATTTTTGTATGCAACTGATCATCCATCTAATAGAAACTGCTTATAAAAATACCCTGTACAGAAAGCAGTTGATTCATTTACAGCTAATTAATCCATCAGAGAGAGCCTCAAGTAGTAATTACTTTCACTCCTCTCCAATCAACCTGGGCCAGATTTAAACCCCTGACCCTGAGAGAAGACTAATCTCAAACCTCTAAATATATCTTTTATATTATCTTCTGACATGTTCAGAATAATGATAACCAATTAATAAAGGATATTCTTTTGTTTTTAATCTAGCACTAGAAAACATAGATTAGGTTTTGATGCCAAAGAGGTTGGGCTTAATTATGTTGAAAACTCTTTTACTTTAATTCTTGCAATGAATTAATTTTATCCTTCTGAAGTGAGTTCTATTTGTTGGATCTCAGATCTTGTTTCTCAATCAGGACATGTTGAAATGACCAATATGAAATGAATCCGAATATCTCCAGCATCAAAACATTCCTGTCAGATTGGCTTCCCTTACGGTCTCTTGTGAGCCTTCCTCCCATCTGTAGATTAAGTGAAAATCTTGTATGAGTAGATGAGAGGATAAATGGGATATTTTTTTCTCCAAGTAGACCTTAAATATTAATGGGTTCATTGACTTTCTAGAACAGTGGGTTTCAAACTTAAGCATGTATCAAAATATCCTGGAGAACTGACCAACACTCAGATTCCCATGTCCAACCCTGAGATCTTCTAATTCAGTAGGTCATCGTGAGAAAATTAAAAATTTGCAGTTGTAAGAAGTTCCTTAGTGCTCCTCATGCTGCACATTCAGAGGCTTATACATTAAGAATCAGTTCCTCAGAACTGGGTACTATTTTTAATTCCTATCTGAGTGTTTTAAGATCTTCTCAGGAAGATAGAAAGTCTCACTTTTGACAGAATAAATATAGGCATCTTGCAATAGAAATAGTATTTAACTTATCTCTTCTAGTTATTCAAAAGCCTCTGTTAGTACTTTATTATCCATTGTTAAGCAGTGTTCTCAGTCCTACAAAATTCTGTTTCTGAATCTCTGTATAAGAAGACCTTTTGCTTCTGTTTTGCCTGGCAGAAAAGCCATCGCTCTAAGAATGGGCCTTGTGCTTTTTCTTAGAAATGTCCACACAGTTTCCCTGGTGCAGATGTTGTTTGTTTTTGTGTGCTGGGAACAAAACACAGAGTCTCATGCATTCCAAGCAAGCACTGGGCCAGAAAACTATATTTCCCCAGATGTGACACTAACCCCTTCCATCCCCAGATATGATACCAGCCTAGTATACATTTTATGCAGCTAGTATATTTTTTCCCACAAGACATGCTGGCATTACAATAATTATCCTCTTTTTTATACTTTCATCTTCATGGGTTCCTGCTTCTCTTGATCTTTTAGTAATGATCCTATTTTCTCTGTGTGTTTTAGTCAGCCTTTTTTCAGCTGTGACCAAAAGATCTGACAAAAACAATTTTAACGAAGGAAAAGTTTATTTGGAGCTCAGGGTTTCAGAGTTCTCAGTCCATAGATGGCTGACTCCATTGTTCTGGGCCTGAGGTGAGGCAGCACATCATGGTGGAAGAGTGGCAGAGGGGGCTGAAACAGGAGGATTGCAAGTTCAAAGCCAGCCTCAGCAACAGTGAGACACTAAGCAACTCGGTGAGACCCTGTCTCTAAATAAAATGCAAACTAGGACTGGGGAGGTGGCTCAGTGGTTGAGTGCCCCTGAGTTCAATCCCCAGTATCATCCCTCAAAAATAGGACATGTTAGAGGAAAGCAGCTCAGGACATGGCACCAGGAAGCAGAAAGAGAGCTCCACTTACCACTGACAAAATATAAGCTCCCAAAGCACATCCCCAGTAACCTACCTCCTCCAGCCACACTCTACCTTTCCGTGGTTACCACCCAGTTAACCCATTCAACTAGATTATTGCACTGATTAAGATAAGGCTCTCATAACCCGATCCTTTCACCTGTAACTTTCTTGCATTGCTTTACACATGAACATTTGGGGGACACTTTATATATAAATCATAACACTATGTATGTTATTGCCATACACAACACCAGACTCTATTGTCATTTTAGCTCATACTAACTGGAGAGTCAGTACAGTAAAATGATTTTAACCTGATTTATAATACTTAAACCACCTAGATTGAAATACTATCCTGTTCCATTGGGCATGTTATTGAACATTTTTATATCAGTTTCTCACTTGTAAAATGTGGATGACAATAATGCCTACATATGTGCTTATCAGGTCAGATGAATTAATTAATTATTATTTTTAAATGTTTTAATGCAATGCCTGGCATGCAGCAAGTATAGAAGTACTTGTCAGACAAACTATAAATTAGTTTAGTTCTTCCTAGACCTTAGATAGGAAGTTATCCTTCAATATTTCAGAAAGGGTAATTTTATCCTCAATATTGCTCAGAAAAGTCTTCATTCATCTTTGGTTGAAATCCTTTTTTCTTACTCCCTATTCCTCAATCCATTGCAGAATTGCTTCTGTCACTAAGCTCTCCACCTTTTCAAGGTCACCATTGAACTTCCACTCTCAAATCTAAAGGCTTATTTCCTCTCTACATTTTTCTTTAATGTATTTTTAACACTGCTAAATGATCTATCCTTGCAAATGCTGTCCTGATTTACATTCATCTTTTGTTTATACGATTTACAATGTTCACTTTGCTTAAATAACATTTTTCTCATTAAAAAATTAACTTGTGCTAAAAATACAATAAAGAAGCAAACCTGAAAAGCATAATAAAATATAAAAAGTCCTATGATCTTAAAATGAAAATCACATAGCATGTATTCATATGGACTTCTGAGATATATATGTACACAGGCAAGGTAATCATTTTGTGCTTCTTGACACAGGATTTCTCCAGAAGGGAAGATACAATTATCAGGTAAAAGAAGATCAGATAAGGAGACTTTTAGTGGTATGGATTAGGCTTATCTGTTCTCTGTCTCATTCAAGCACCAAACTTGTATACAACCCAGATTTAAAAAAAAAAAACATATTTCTAATTTGGCCTACTCTACTTAAAAGAAAGTTCTGTAGCAATGTTTCAGTTCCAGCTCATAAGCCTGGAGGTTTCACCACTCCAGACCCCTCCAATTGCCACATCAAAGAATCAATTTCCACAAAATTATATTATTTCTGAAAGGTGCTTTAATAAATGATTTTCTGAACTCCATTATCTTCTTTGTGATGTCCTCACATCTCATTTATATTAGTATATATAGGGTTACCTGTCTGGTTTGCTGCTTTGTTTGTCTCAGCTATTTTAATCATTTTTAGTATAGTAATGTGCTGAAATATTTTCCAATATCAATATTATCCTACAATATCTTTTAATGTATGAACAGTAATCCATGGTATCAAGATATCAAAATTGATTTAAATGCCCTCATACTATTTGCATTTATATTTTCCCATATCTTAGTAGTGTTCACAAATATATCCTAGTACTTTATGTATCTGTCTGTAAATATTGACACATGCATTGGGTTATTTCCTTAGAAGGAATTCTTAGAAAAAAACTTGATAATTCACATAATAAGAATACTTTAAGGAATCTAAGAGATACCTCTATCCCATGCAAGTATTTAGGGGAAGAGTATTCCTGAGAGATGGACCTGGGATAAATATGTGTTTGGTAGAATCCATGAAGGATAAGGTGGCCAGTGTGGCTAGACCTGAGTTAGTAAAAGAGAAGTGGTAGATAGACCTTAAATTATACTACAGAGCTATAGGAACAAAACTGGCATGCTATTGGCACAAAAACAGACATGAAGACCAGTGAAACAGAATAGAAGAGACAGACACAAACACACATAAATACAGTTATCTCATACCAGACAAAGGAGCCAAAAACATACATTGGAGAAAAGATAGCCTCTTCAACAAATGGTGCTGGGAAAACTGGAAATCCATATGTAGCAGAATGAAATTGAACTCCTATCTCTCACCTTGCACAAAACTCAACTCAAAGCAGAGCAAAGGCTGAGGAATTAAACCAGACACCTTGTGCCTACTAGAAGAAAAATTAGAATCAACTCTCCATCATGCCAGTTTAGGAAATGGCTTCCTCAATAAGACTCCTAAAGAACAAGAAGTAAAAGCAAGAATAAAGAAATGGGATGGTGTCAAACTAAAAAGTCTCTTCACAGAAAAGGAAATAATAAAAAATATGAACCTACAGAATGGGAGAAAATCTTTACCTCCTGCACCTTAACCCAATCAAAAAATGAACAAAGGATCTGAACAGGTACTTCACAGTAGAAGAAATAAAAATGGTCAACATTTAAAAAATGTTCAACATCTCTAGCAGTTAGATAAATGCAGATTAAAACTACACTGAAATTCCATCTCTAGTTAGAATAGTAATTATCAAGAATATAAGGAACAATAAATGTTAGCAAGGATGTGGGGAGGAGTTTACTCATGCATTGTTGGTGGGACTGCAAATTGAGGCAACCACTCTGGAAAATAGTATGGAGATTCCTTAGAAAAAGTGGAATGGAACCACCATATGACCCAGTTATCCCACTCCTCAGTATGTACCCAAAGGACTTAAAATCAGCATATTATAGTGTTGCAGTCAAATCAATGTTTATAGCAGCTCAATTCACAATAGCTAAACTATGGAACCAACCTAAGTGTCCTTCAACAGATGAATGGATAAAGAGAATATGGTATATATACACAATGAAATATTACTCAGCCATAAACAAAAATGAAATTATGGCATTTGCAGGTAAATGGGTGGAAATGGAGAATATCATGCTATGTGAAATAAGTCAGTCTCAAAAAAGCAAAGACTGAATGTTCTCTCTGATATGATGATGCTAGCCCACAACAAGGGTCCATGGGTGGGGGAAAAATAGAAGTTCATTGTATTAGCCAAAGGGGAATGAGGGGAAGGGAATAGGAAAGACAAAAGATTGAATCTGACATAAATCTCCTATGCTCATATATGAATACACCACAGTGAAACTCCACATCATGTACAACCACAAGAATGGGATCCTAATTAGAATAAGTTATAGTCCATGTATGTATAATATGTTGAAATATAGTCTGTTGTCATATATATCAAAAAAGAACAAATAAAAAAGAAAGAAGTGGTGAAATCATTAAAAAAATAGTAGTCTGCCAGATGATTTGGGTGTGGTAAAACAGAGTGTCATTGTAGGCCTTTGTTAAAACCTTGGTTTTGATTCTGAAAGAGATAGCCATTGAAATGATTTGAGCAGAGAATACACACAATATGATATGTTTCAACTCTGTGTTGTGTTGATAAAAGACTAGATAGAGAGGCACAAGGTCACTGAGCTACATCCCTAGCCCTTTTTATTTTTTTTTTAATTTTGAGACAGGGTCTCATTAAGTTGCTGAGTCTTAAAAAATTGCTGAGGCTGGCCTTAAATTTGTGACAATCCTGCCTCAGCCTCCTGACTTTCTGGGATTATATGTATGTGCCACCACACCCAGCTATTTTAAATATATTTTGTGGGTGACACCATCAGGAATTCACTGAGTGACTATAGGATGCTAACAAAGAAAATAGTCAGGAATGATTCAGCATCTTAGTTTGATCAGCTGGAAGGATGAAGTAGCTATTTAATGAAATTGGAAAGACTGGAGGTAAATATGGTTATTTAAGACAGAAATTGGGACCACTTAAGTCCCAGACACAAAGGCCAGAAAAATACCCATACATTGATAGCTGAAGATTGGCATGATGAACTACATAAAACTGTAAAGGTAAAGTAATGTAACCTATTATGTTCATTTACTCAGCATGTAAATCAGATCATTCCCTGGGTTATAGTTATCTGCATGTTATCTTGGCTGGATCATGAAGTAAACATGTAGTCTTGGGGAAGTTATTTCATCTCTAGAGTTTCAATTTCCTCAGGTATGAAATGGGGAAATGGTATTAATATTATTTAATCGCATGAATTAAATAATAACTATGTGCACTTTGTGTGATGCATTAGTCAAGTTTCAATAAATATGAATTCCTCCTTTATCCAAATTATAAATTATAAATCATGAATCACCTCTGAACAAAAAGTTTGCCTCTGTAACCCTCACAGAATGCAAGATATTACATACAGTAGGTTTATACTATTTGTTGATTTAAATGGAATATGTACTAATAAGCACGTTTTTTACCTCCACAATTGATGATCCATAACATTCACACAAATGTCTTGAAAAGTTAGTTATTATTTGTACTGTATGTTCATATCATTTTTCTCTAGCCAACTGGTTGTTTGGATGGAGCCCATTTTGCTGAAAACCACTTTGACCACCTTTATTTTTAATGTTGCATTTCTAGGATAAACACATTTGCATAGAGCATTTTCTACATACCTCATTCCATTCCTTTATTAAAACTGTGGGACTCATTGTCCTTTCTTCCTCAGACCTAAAAAAGGAAGCAACATGAGGTTGCAACATCTGGGAAGTTTGCTCTATAAATTGGGTAGCAGTCACAGAGCTGCACATGCCTTCTGGCCTGCTGCCTATGGAACAAGAAGCCTCTGCTGTGTAACTGAGGTCACCAGCTGCTTGGGCTGCAGTGTGATAGTCAACATTGATATGGAGATCTGTGGGGGCCAAGAGGGTTATCTGGGAAACACATGAACTCTGTTCCTTTCCTTCTACCTCTAGCATCTATCACCATGAAAAAGAAGCAGCTTGAGGTTCTTCATGAGCTCTCCAAAGCTCTCTAGGTAATTTCTTGACTCTTACTTTCAATTGCCTTAGAGAGACAGAAGAAATGGATTTTCTTGTGATTGGAAGCAGACCAGGTAATAGGGATCGTGTTCCTTACATCATGAGCCTAAGTTGCCAGGATACACAGGCTTTCAACTGTGTAAAGTTGAAACTTTCTCCACACATAGTTCAGATTGGTCTCACTGATTGCTGTTGAAATATCCCAAGTGATAGCAGTTTTCTCTTGTTTACCATTTCAGCAATTGCACCCAATCACAAGGAGACATCTAATCAGCTAATTGACCAAATTCAGACAGGATGTCATGGAAATATTTCCAGACAAATTGGTATTTATCTTCTATTTCAAGGTCTGCAGGGCAGGAAATTCCAAAACCTTCAACTTATGCTAGAACTGAGTGAACTTCACCATAAAGAAATGCTTCCTTATTTCCAACTTAACTTCTTCAATTTCTGGTTTGTTTTTTGTTCTCTTCCTTTTGGACCACACAAATCTTTATTTTGCAAAGACGTTTTAAAATCCACATTAAATTAAACCTGATGGCAACCTAGGTGTACAACTGTGCTTTAAAAAAGCCATTTTCGTGTCTTCTACGCAAAACACCTCCTTTAAAAAATAGTCATGAAACATATCCCATAGAAACCTCGGAATGATTACTTTTGTGTATTCTAAACCTAGGTACAAATCTCAATATAAAATGCAACCGATTCTGTGTTATTGGAGTTAATGAAATGAAAAATACATGTCTTTATATATTTCTCTATTTGTGTCTTTGCTCCTAAAAATGTAAGGTGGCTAAAAACTAAATTTAGGCTGTTGCTATTCAACATTCAATACTAAGTCACAATATAGTATAATTATATGTGAAATAAATTGAATAAAATTAGTAAAAAGCAAATAATATAGTACATTCTGAAAAAAATCAGGATGAACATAAAGAAAATAAGCAATTAATTAGAAAAGAAAAACATTACAAATGAGGCCAGTCATTAAATGCAGATGAAACTGCCGTGCAGATGAACATAAATACAAAAGAGTCATGATTGAATTATATGATAAATTATATATTAGGATTCTCATGGCTTGTCTCAATTTTTAAGCATATTTATAAAATTAAAAGTGACTACAGTTTAGGACATTAGCAATTTAGTGCTAAACATGTTTTTAAATTTTTTGATGTATCATTTTGGTCAACCTTTAAGTCAGTCTGTGTGGCCAAGTGATGATGAAAATCTAAAATGCTTGGCTTAAAATTATCACCTAGGGAATGTGAAGTTCATGGAAATGAGCAGGGTGCCATTCATTAGCATGTCAAAGATGCTTCTTCAACAGGATGCCATTAAATTATTGTGGTGATAATTGAGACACTAAAAAGAGACAGATGCTGGGCCTGTAGTTCCTAAGATCTTATAACCCATTAGCAATTAAATTTCAATGAGCTAACATAACTTCACTCTCACTAAATTAACAACTGGGAATATTCTTTCTGAAGCTGTCTTTTTTCAGGCGGGTTTTGCCTGATTTTAAAGGCAAATTGGAACACCATTATGGTGCAGGAAACAGGAAACAGAACAACGGGATATGGGGATGTGCCCTGCTCTCAGAATTAGAATTTGGGTGACAGCCAACTGAGTCTGGGTCAGAACTGGCAGTACAATTATAGCAGAGTGGTCTAATGTTGGGAACCATCCGGGAAATGTGTATGGACCAGATGGGCATGGAAGCCAGTGAGTGGGAAAGTCTGGTACCTGGGAACTCACAGAGGCACTCTTGCTGTTGAGATGGTCCAAATACATGTGAACTCCCACCCAGCTCTGCCAAAGGTCCCCAAACAATGCCAGAGATGGGGTGACCTGCTGCGGTCACATAGACCCACAGACTCTCAGAGATGGGTGTGGCTTCCTAAGATGCCAATCAACCTATTAACTGCAAGACACCATGAAGCAAGACTCCAACCACTTAACCTTATCCCTGACTTTGGTGTACTCCCTTAAATAAAGAACGGGAGCCATGTTTTAGCCATTCATCTCCAGCTCCTGTTTAGGCTGGAGGAAACTATCAGGTGCTCCTTTAAAACCTGTTTTTCTGACTCTGCCTCTATTTCTTCACTAACTGTTTCAGACTTTCATTTTTTTCAGGTGACACATCCCCTTCTGAGCAGGAAAAATTACCCTGGTGAGGTGCTGGCTGCCTCTCGATAGTCTGATGAATATTGCAGTTTTGAAGAACGACAATGGATAGATAATAGATCAGTTTCTTAAGGGAAGACCTGTGACTTTTCTCTCTCTAGGTGAGGAAAATAACCTCAGAAACTAAATTGGTGATTCACAGGAAAAAAAGGAAAGCAACATGATTCCAGTCTGACTACTGTATGTTCATCAGCATAGAGAAATCTGTGCTTGCCATAAAAAAATAATCCAAATATGTCACTGGCTTAATATAACAGAGATGGGTTTCCCACACCCTTAAATGTCAATTTAGGTAAGATAATTTTTAAGGCAGTTGTTTTCATGTGATTCAGTAATCCAGGCCTATTTGATCTCATAGTGGTATCATCTCAAAATAATGCTGGAGGCCTTCAGAACAGGGGAAGTGAGAAAAGAGTGGGAACTTCCAAGAAGTGTCCTTAACGATGCAGAACTGAGTATACTTTACTTCCACTGACAGCTCATAGTCTAGAAAGAGCTAATTGATCCCACCTAACTATAATGAAGCTAAAAATATGGAGGTGCAAAATATATTTGTAAGCTATTAGTATCTTGGATCCAAGATATAATCTGAAATAGAGGAAGATTGATACACGCAGGCAATGCTGGCAAAAGTTAAGATATAATCAGGTAAGGTAAAGTGAGAGTCTCATAGATTCAGAAAACTAAGCTCTTGGCCTAAAAAACACTCAGGGCTAAATTCACCTTTTGGAAAGAAAGCAGTGAGGGAGAAGGAACAGGGCCCAATTTTAGTAGTTTGATAACAGGAGCTTGGCAAAGCTATAGCATAAGAAGCAAACAAACTTTAGAATTATATATGCATTATATTATATCCTAGATTTATTGTTTCCTTACAAGGATACCTAAGCAGATTTTGCAACCTCTCTGATGATGAATTTTCTTGTGTGCTGATATACACTGAATTGGGTCATTCTAAAATTTATAAGTTGAAGTCCATAAGTTGAAGCACTTTTAAAAGTGATCATATTTGGAAACAGGGTCTTTAGATAATTAAAACTGAATGAGGTTCTAATAGGTTCTAATCCAATCTAACTGGTACAATTATAAGTAAAGGAGATTAGGACATAGATGCATACAGTGTCTTCCAAGAAGAGAAAACCTCCGAAGAAACAAACATACTAACATGTTGATTTTGGACTTTTAGCCTCCAGCACAATGAGGAAATGCATTTCTGTTGTTTGAACCACATGGTTTGTGATACCTTGTTATGGCAACCCTGATAGATTAACCCATATACCAAAATGTAACACCAATAACCTGCTAAACATATTTACCTTTCTGTGAAAGCAAGTTAATAAGTCATAAAATGTTATATCAAAGTTAAATGTTCTTGTTTATGGTTTTCTTTTACACTGATTGTTCTTTAAAGATGACAATGTGATTTGTGGTTGAATTTTCAGTATCTCAGACAAGGCCTGGTTATGTATAGATATTCTGAAATAGTTTGCAGGGGGGAGGAAGGAAAGGAGGAAGGAAGGGAAGAAGAAAGCCATGCCCAAAATAATTTATTAACAAGGATTCAAAGAGAATAAGTGATGAAAGTTAAAACCCTGGTCAGCAAATTTAAGACACCCATGAGAATGACAATAGACCCTGAGCCAGTTGTTAGTAAAACAAATATTCCTAATATGTTATATGTTTGGGGATGGATTCAGGGACAATGTAGGAAATAGTCATTGTACCATCTTGGTAGAGGTGCGCAGGTGTGAGGATGCAAACAAATGCCAAATATACTGAACAATGTTTAGCTTACCATTTAATGACATTGTAAAATATTTAATAACCTGATCATGAAATTCCATTATATTTCAATTGATTAAAATATATTTAAGAACTTAGATACTGAGTTTCAGTGTAAAAGGAACCTCTTCATGAAAGACACCTGAAGGATAAAGAATGATTCAGTGAAGCCATCATTTTCTGAGCACCCTCCTCTGGAAACCACTTTGCTCAGTTATGAGGGAATAGAAAGGCAACTAAGATCCAGTTCTTGGTCCCCAAAACTTGTAAAATTTTGCTACTTTGAGACATGATTCCTCTTTTTTCATCCAAATAAGCAAATATCAGCAAATATACACCTGTGTTTGTGTATATTTGTGTTTGTATAGTTACATAAAAATAAATAGGAGCGCAGCCAGTCTAGAAAATAATAATTACATCTCTTCATAACCCTAAAGGCTAAAATAATTCATTTATATTTTAAGAAATAAAATGGGAGTTAAAACGCACACAGGCTCTTAGTACATGCCTATTGCATAAAACCAAATCAATTCTTGCTACAATCGACATCAAATACCTTCAATCAGCTAGTAGAGCTAGGTCAAGGATGTAGGCCCTGGGTTCAATCGTCAGCACCACATAAAAACAAATAAATAAATACATAAAATAAAGGCATTGTGTCCACCTACAACTAAATAAAATATTTTTTAAAAAATCCAAACTGAAAACTTTGTCCTGGATTTTCGAGGTACCCAAGATCAAATCATAACCTAAGGATCTGTGACTTGTCTCTTACAGAAGTAGTTAACTATGTCAATATGTAATTCCAAACCTTCCCAAAAGAACATTCAAGGTATTTGAAAACAGGCCTTTTCAGCATATTTGAAGTGCCTTATTGGTTTATTGGTCATGTATCCTCACTGTATATTTCTATTATAAGACTTGGTGTATATTTTCATGTGTGTATTGGGAACAGAAAAACATTCTGAGGTTGTAACAAATCCAATGTAGTTTATCACTCTGAAATTATTTTCATTACTACACTTTGCCCCTCATTCCAGGCTATAAGGACACATAATGTTCTCTAAATCATCTGAGAGCATGTGTGCATGGCCCTTTGATCCAGCAGTCCTAGAGAAGCAGTCATAATGGAGAAGGCAGAGTGAACTGGGTAATCTCACATAGGAAGGCAAGGAAAACAATGAGGATATGGAAGTAGAAGCTTAGATATTGAATCCCAGGTTAGAGTCAAGCTGACATAATTGCTTTTAGAGATTATAATAGTATTAATACTAGTAGTAGTAGCTATCACATATTTAAGTGCTCACCATGTACAAGGTACTATGCATTATAGCTTACATAAGTTATCCACAATACCCACATATTCATCATATGGATTTGTGTTATTATACACATTATCTATTATCAAAGTGGACCTCAGAATAAATTCCAAAGGATTACAGAGCTAGAGAGTGAAAACAGAAGAATTTGTACTAATTATAGTATGATTGTTTGTGGAGAGAGGTGACAGTGATTGGGAGACCAGTGTCTGAGATTGGGTTCCCTGATGTCTTCATGGCTGTGGCATGCTTGGTGACTGGGAAAGTTTCTATGCAAAGGTGTAGGATGACCGGTTGCTATGACAATGCTCTCCATGGGGAGACTATTGCGAGATCTTATCAATTTTGACCTTATTCTCAGTCACATAGCTCCTGGAAATGAAGGAATTTCCTTGCTAAGATAACCACGATGTTTCACCAGTTCTGCTGCTCCTGAATCTGCCCACGAATTAATAACATTAAACAATGGACTTTCGTGAGAGCTATACAATGCTCCTAACATTGCACATTGCAACTGTAGAATGTAACTGAGAAAATTGCTGCACACTGTTGCTAACTGGGTAACTTTCATGAATAAAAAGAATAATGCTTGCATAGTCTTTAATCTGATTAATGAGACATATATAATAAAGATAGCTGGTGTAATTCTTTAGACCTGCTTCTCCATCAGAGAGCAGCGCTCCACCTGATCCCAGCTTTATCTTCAAGGTCTGCATGTGTGACTCTGTTTTTTTTGTTTGTTTGTTTTAATCTCCCATTGCCCCTTGTTGGAACCTGTTAGTTTGGTTGTGCTGGTCATGGCAATTCTTGATCTACCATAGCACTCCATTGCAAAAAATTAGAACAAAACAAACAATAACACTGAAGTAGTTATTCTCAGCCTTAGCATCATAATACATAATTGTGTTATAAATAGTTTTGATGTACATCTCACAACAATTTTATGTACATCTTGAGGAGTGTTGTATGAATAAATATATTAAAATGAGATTGATAGCATTTGCTTATTTTTGTAGTGTAGATACCCGATATAGTCAATATTGGGCTATTCAGGTTAAGTCGTTCAAGATGCATTTAAGAGGAGATTCTTCCAACCAGCTGAGTTGTTTAGAACAATTTCAGCATACTATGGAAATACAAGTAGTGTTAGTCAGCTCTCATTGCTGTGACAAATATTTGATTCAGTACAACTCTCAAGTTGTACTTGATAGAGTACAATTTGGAGTAGGAAATATTTAGTTTGGCTCATGCTTTCAGAGATTTCAGTCCATAGTTGCTTGTACCCATTGCTGTGGGCTTGTGAGGCAGAGCTTCTTGTAAGTAGATGTTGGAGAAAAGCTTCTGCCCATCTCATGATGGTCAATAAGCATGAGAGAAAGAGAGGGGTTGGGGAAGAAAGGAAGGACCATGGGCAAGATACAGTCCTCAAAGTCACACCCTCAAGGACATACTTCCTTCAACTACATTTCTACCATCTCCTAATAGTCCATTCAGGTACAAACCCACTGTTGAGGTCAGAGCCTTCATGACACAATTGCTTCCCAAAAGCCCCACTTCTGAACACTGCTATCATTGGGAACCAAGCCTTCTATACATGAGCATGTTGGGGATATTACACATCCAAACTATAACACTATTCATAGCTGTACTATTGAAATTTGGATAATGGTTTCCATTTTTATATGCATTGGATTCAGGATTATTCCTAAGGTATCAGTATACTCATTGCACTTGCAATTAAATATGATTCCTTTATTAGGAGAATGTGCCATATATGAAAGTATCATCATGTATATTAGAATGTAAAACAATAGGCCCCACACTGAATTTAGTATAGTAAATTAGCAAAAGCTAGCATTGTTATGAAACACATTGTTGAAAACTGTATTTTTTTACATGATTACCAGTAACATAATTGGCTGAATCAACTTGAATTTTGTTAAAGTATAGATTTCTGAGTCCCATCCACCAGAATCTGCAAATAGAAACATAAAAATATGACAAAGCAGCATTCTACAAGTGTTCAAAAGGCAAGTTAAATGAAAAGTTTTATCAGTATACTATCCCATTTTCAAAAGCAGTATTAATCAACAGTCACTTAATCATATGAATGGGAACTTGACACAGTATGGATTAGTGTGTTCAACAGTCAATCTCCTAAAAAAAATGAATACCAGCCTTATCTAAGAGGCTCAGCTCACATGTAACTCCTTTATAAAGACATATTAAGACAATTCTCCCAAGATTCTTGATTTTCCTAAAAGGACTCCTAGATATCTAGTATGATGATGTGAAGGGACTCCCACACCTATACTAGGAAAAGCAGTCTGAACTACTGAATTAAGCCTATTAGAGTACCTTGAAGTGGAGTAGAGGGGTATGTATTTGGGAGTAACAAACATACTATATCAGTAGGTATTAACATACAAATAAAAGTGACCAATAAAAATCGAATTTGGAGATGCTAGATTAAGTATTCCAAAATGAATTATTGAAGAATTTTTAGAGCATTTACTATTTCAAGCTCCAAATCTCCCAAAATATGATCTAGTATATGGTATGTCTGAATCATATTTCATCATGATATCTTTCTTTTTTGCAGTTTAGATTAATATTTGTGGCTTGGGATATGATGAATTAATGAGGTCTCAAGATATTTAATTTTTGTCATAATTACTTTAAAAGGAGAGCCAGGGGTTAGGATCCCATGAAGATGTAGCCTTCTAGCTAGGGAAAATACATTAAGTGATTCATGTCTAGGTCTTATAGCAGGCAATGCAACTTATTCTAAACTTTTACTTTTTTAGATGTTTTATATGTATTTTCATAAATTATGAAAATTTTGGCAATTATTTCTTTAAGGGCCACCTACTAAATGCTTTAGACTTTGCAGGCTATGTACAGTCCCTGTTGCCTGCCTATCTATCTATCTCCAATAAGCTACATATCATCTAACTATTTATTTTATAGTACTTTAAAACTATAAAAATAGTACTCTCAACTCACTGATCTTACAAAAACTGGCTGTAGGCCACAGTTGACCCAGAAGCCATAGTTTTCTGATCCCTAATCTAGGGTAACAGTTTTAAATCTCATTGAAGAATTCAACATCAAACTGAAGGACAAGATTTAAGCACTTTCAAAGAGGCTATCCACTCCTGCTCACCTGAATTTTCATAATATAACAGGTGTATGACCTGTATGACAGATCTGTTGTTACTAAGCTTCTGATAATACATGATCCCTTGCGATGGCTGGCTTCCAAGACAACCCAAATAATCCTCCTCATTCCAGTATTCATACCTTTGTGTTGCTTTATTCTATACTCTACCCAGTCTTGTTTAGGAATTACCAACAGAATTTGGCAGAAATATGTGACATTAGAAGTTAGGTTCTAAATAATATTATGCTATATGCTTTGCGTTACCCTATTTCTTGGGTCACTTGCTCTGGGGGGATGCATGGCAACAAATAACTAATATACCCCTTTATGTAAAAATTTTAAACAGTCAACTTGATGTCAAGAATATTTTTTCCTAAATTATTTGTTATAGAGTTAAAGTGATGTCCAGGAATAATTGAAATGTGTGAGGCCAGGGGTGGGATATAGGTCAGAGATGGGCAAGAAACACGGTTCAAGTAAGTCTATACTTATACTCTATTAATTGCTATAGGTGTGAGAGCAATCTGGTTGCCATATCTACCAACCCATTGATACCCAGTGTTAATTTGACTGATATAGACAGTTAGGCATATTTTCTTTGCACCCCATCCCTCCATGTGCATCCCTTTCAAAGTTGCACATTCAGTTGAAGAATCCAAATTTTCTCATTAGAGGAGGATAGTTTTTCAATAAGCAATAGCTTAGATCCCAGGCTAGAACTTCCTGACAAACTCTTAAGGTCCATTGGTAGAAGAACATAGGGTTGTCAAGCTTCTAAAACCCTGGACATATCCAAATGAAGTGGTATGTGTGGCAGTCTGCCTTTTTAAAACAAATGAATAGATGATTGATAGAAAAACATACATATATACACACATATAGAATTATGGATAGATATATATTTTAAAAGGACCTTCATATTTGTCTTCATGCATCCTGATTTATCAAGTTTTATTTATTTCTAAGTACCAAATTATCACCTAAGTTGTACACATGCAGACTGAGATTTAAGAAAGATCAAGTATAATAAATGAAATTATTTTCTCCATTCTCCTATCAATCCATTCTTTTTTACCCACAATCCCTGACTTCACATTCACTAATACTATACAATAAATTATATTTCCTCTGAATCTTTCTATTCTACCTACTGTGTGCTCGCTCGCTCTCTCTCTCTCTCTCTCTCTCTCTCTCTCCCCTCCTTCCCTCCCTCTATGTACTCTGCAGCATGAAGTAGAATAACATTAGATTACTAGGTACAATGCATCACTTCCAATCTAGCTAGTGGCTTAGGATAATCATTTTGATACTTTGTCTCAATGACCTCATTGGAAAATGGGATAATATTACTTTCTTACAGAGTTATTTGGAGATTCAAATGGAATAATAAATGTGAAAGAGCTTTGGCAACTTGAAAGCCATGGGAATGTTAGGTGTTGTTGAAATAAAGCTCCATAAATACAACTGAGTTAATGTATTCAAATGCTTTAGGGATTCTGATTTTTTTTTGTCTAAAAATATGAGTCAAGTTTCTTTAAATATATCAGTTAACAACTGTGTTTCCTTATTAAAAGTGAAAGTCTGGTCTGTTTTTTAAAGAACAAATGAAACATGGTAATTGTGAAATAATTTATCAATATCAGCTTAAATACATAAGTAGGAAATGCCAACATTTTCTTATGCTTTGTTTTTGTTGTTGTTTTGTACTTTATAGGAAAGAGTACCCATCCCCACCTGTGGTTAAAATGCATGACTCCAATTTAAAAATCTATTTCAGTCTCTTCAAGTATGTGATGTTAAAAATATTCTCTCTCAATCATATGGTAAGATGCCTGAGATGTTGCATTTCTTTCATTAGAATTCAGTTCTCTTGCTCCAAATTCCTCTTTGTTTCAACTTCTTAAACTATGAAATCAGGGCATGCTGCTTAGTAATGGATTTGGTATTTGTTATTTTCTGGCACAGTAGTAGCCTAACTAAATCATTCACAGTCCATCAGTCTAAACGAGATCCAACTCCAGCAATGCCTTAGGGTGTCAGGATATTATTAATTTTTAAAAAAACCTACAGATTCTCATATATGATCCAAGTGTTTTGAATCCAATAAGTGCAAGAAAGAGATTTTAGTATTGAAAAGCAAACTTGACCTTGCAGCACAATTTTGCCCAGAAGCTCCATTCTTAGACAAGACAGACAAAGGATTTACACAATTGAACAGGATTTGACATTGATGTATGCATAAAAGAACCTTTATGTTTCTGAATACAGCAGAAATTTTTACATGCTATCTGATAAAATATAACAAACATTTATTGTGTTCATGCTATATGCTAGTTATTGTTGTATAGTGTTCTGAGAGTGCAGAGTATATCCTTGTCCACTAGGGGCTTAAACTGTATTAGAAGACATGCAGGGAAATACTTTGTATTATAGGAGACATAATTAAAAAAGTGTTAAATCTAGGTATAAGGATTGAACTGTGAATGCAGAGGAGCAAATGATTAATTCTGACTTGGGAGACTAGACCATGAAGCCTGAGGGAAGAGAAGGATTCTAGTAGGCGGAAGCCAAATGGAGTCACATGGCTATACAGGCAAAGGGAAAAAAGTGCTATAGCAGAAAAATACAGTTCATGGAGAATAAGTGCTCTGGAAAGGCTTGAGTCATTATTCAAGGAAGGGCAAATTGGGATTTCAAACTGAAAAACTGGTTTGAAATCCAATTGTGAATATTATGCTAAGAAGTTTGGAGCTTATTTTGAAGGAAATAGGCAGTTGCTGATGGATTTTGAGAAGAACAATTTGAGATATCATCTTTGGTTTGTTAAAAATAATCATGGAATCAGTATGAAGATTGGGCTAAAGAGATAAGAGACTAATGACAGGGTGACTAGTTTGTCCAGGAGAAAGATGTGTGCTTGAATCAACGTAGTGCAATGTGACTAGAAAGGTGGGAAAGAACTAGGACTGACTTGGAAGAAGACATTTCAAAGACAGAATCAGTAGAATTTAAGTGATTGGAGGTGCAGGGGGAGGTGAGTACAGAAACAAAGGATCTAGAATATCTTCCCTGGGTAACGGGATAGTATAACATGCTGGTGAACAGGAAAGTGGAGAACCAAATTTTGACAATGGTGTTATAGAGAAATGCATATGTAAGGTTCTGCTTGTGGATCTAAAAAAAAAAAGGCCTAATTAGTGATCAGTCTTTCTCATGGAAAGGAAGAGAAGGAAACGTTGAAAGCTTATGTGAGAGTAAGCAAAAGATGATGACTTGAACTGAAAGGAATTAGGTCACTTTCACATGGAGAAATAAAGCATTCAACTCCCTGTATGTGAGTCATTGTTTTAAACCTAGGAAATCTAGGCTCTTAGCTGGGATGGGTACAGGCTTCTACATAGTCTTAGAGACCCAGAAGGGTTAAATGTTGGATGATCCTGGAAGTACAGTGGGGTAAAAATCATGAGAGTTTTTGTAGGCATAGATGCAGCTGAAATGGAATGAGTTCCTAGGTGTTCAGCCAAACTGAACTGGGTACAACACCCAACAAACTAAAATAGTGACATCATGGTGACAAAGTTGGTATTTACAGTGTTAAATACCAACCACTGAACTAACATTGCTTTACCTTAAAGATATTAATGTCACTCTACAACAAGAGTATGTTTCTTATATTTCAGATACCCTCTGAGCTGGAGGCTGAAATGGAGAGATTTGGCAAGAGGGCAATGAACTATAAAACTAATTAAGAAAAAATAACAAAGAAGCTAATAACATTGGTATGACATAGGAAATAGATACTGAGGAATATTTCAGCCAGCAAAACAATACTAGGTGGTTGTTGAAACACAGACATAAATCATAGAATCACTCTTCACAGTTCATGCATGCTTGTATTCATTCATTTGGTAAATGTTTAATATGTATCTACTAGGTACTATGTGCTATGCTGGGAACTGGTGATGCAGATTAGGATAGTTCTTGATCTCAAGTCTATCATTACCTAAGATGCATTCATGCAGAAAGTTGGAAATGAGAAGAGTTTAACAATTAAATTTACAATGCACTTGTGGAGTATGAATGAATTCAGTTACAAAATAAAAAAATGCTGCACATAACCTTGATCCAACACTAACTCTGTGCTGCATACTGAGCTATGTAGTTCACATCTACTATTCCACTTAATTTTCATGACAATCTTATGAGGTAGAGATTGTGACCCCCCAACTTTAGGCAAGGAAATTGAGTGTGAATTTAGGATATCTTCTCAGGGTCACAAAATATAATTATTGGAACTAGAGATTAAAAATGAGACTCTTTTATTTCAAAGACTGTATTTGGCTTTGACCCCACATAATTACTCAGAAGGTTTCTATATAAGAGACTGAGCAAGGAAATTTAGGGCATCACAGATAAGAGTCTGAGAACATTTGTGGTAAAAGTGGTCCATAAATGTGGAAGAAAGCAAGAAACATGAATTAGCAAAAGCCATTCTAAGTGGATATAAATGAGAGCAAAGTATTAAAAAGAAGGGAAAGGCAAATGGCAGAAAATGTCATTAAAAGCACTGAATTAGAAGCCAGTTAAAGGTGAAGCATGCCAAAGAAACCTGGTTGTCTGGAATCTACCACCATATTGAAGACACAAATGGGTTGTAATTTTCAGAACACTGGTCCAACTCCAGTCAGCAAACCTCCAGAAACATGCTTTGTTTCTTTGACTTTCACCTCTGCCCCTTTTAATTAGCTGGATGATTCTAGACATCTGTGAAAATTTTAACAGCCTGCAGCTAATACATGTGAAAGCTACATCTGCCTGTGAAAAGCTTACCCAGTGGGCAACTAGTTCTCAGGTTGTTCATGAGAAAAGTGTGATCCTAAAGCCCTGGTGGAATGCTGCTGCTGCAGATATATGTGTCAGCAAACAACTGTGGTATCTCAGGTCAGGAGGCTACCTGAGTCACAATCCCAATGAGAGAAGCACGATCCTAGGACTGGGCTTCATGGGGATCTGGTTACAGTCTAAGGATGTCATTTTATATCACAATTTTCTACTTGATGGTATGCTTTAATGAGTTGATTCAGGACCAAATGATTGGATGAAATGTTATTAAAATTAACTGGTTCCTGAAAATGTATTCAATTTAATCCCTGTTTTATATTAGGGAGCAGAGAATATGACATTCAGTTATTAAAAAAAAGTTTTAAACATTTCTCTGTTTCAAAAGCACGTAATTACTGAAGGCAGAATACAAACAACAATAAGATTACATGTATGCTTTTCACAAATTCCAAATTTCTCAATATAATGCTATAATGTCTTACTTCCCATAACATGATCTGGGGACATATTCTGAGAGTCCTGAGGTTAATCTATAAGACTGTGAATGTGGATGTGCGCGCGCACACACACACACACACACACACACACACACTTACTTTTCAGAAAGTTAATAAGTAGTTAATCACCCTACTTTGGGTCATGTGGAGCACTACCTTGTTGTAGCATACATGATAATATTATAGCATGAAATTTCAAAGCCAAGATTTCTGCTTTTTGCTTTAAAGGACATCAGTGCAAGTGTATTTGTGATTTCAATTAGGTTGGTGAGAATTAGTATCTTCTTTATTGTCTAATACAAATGAAACAGACAGTTTTATGATACAGACAATGAGTGCAGGCTCTGTGAAGGTCAAATGAGAGCATGGTGTTCTGTGCAAACAAAAGTGTGGAAGGAAAAAGTCGTGGGAGAAGTGAGTCATGACAGAGCCCAAAAGATTGGTCAAGGCATTTTATATAATTATGTTCAATTTGTGAGCTTTACTTTGAGTTCAGTTAAAGCACATCATCCCGTTAATTTCTTTCAATTTTATACTTTTGTTTTAATATTTATTTTTAGAAATAGTGTATACAAAATTTTAGGTTTGTGAATATTTAAGTAACATGATAAAAATCAGGTATCACATGATAGGTATTCCTTTTAAAATTGTCCATTAGTCATGATTGAGAATCAGTGCTCTAAATGTCATATGCCATTATCAATCCTATCTTTAGGCTTAGCTGCTCTGTTAAGGACCATTAGTGATGTCGATCTCCTCATGTCCCAGTTTTATGGCTTCTTACTGGTTCTTAGATTAATTGACTTTTCTAAGTTATTTGATACTGTTTTTTATTTCCTTCTCTTTGAAACTACCTTTTCTTCTCCCTGCTAAAAACAAACACCGTGTCTTTTCCTCTGCTTCTCTGTTCATTCTTTGTTTCCTTCTTGAAGTATTGTGTTTCCTTTTTCATTGCTTACAGGTTTTCTTATCTCTTTACTGTCTGGTGATCCACTCTTCTGGGATCACCTAATTTTCTGTTGTCTTCTGGAAAAGAGTTCCTTCTCAAGGAGTCCTGCCTCATTATTCTGCAGAAATGTAGATGAATTTAAACCAAAGCTTTGTAAACTTTTTCAGAGGTGAGTCAGGTAACAATCCCTTCCTCTGGGACACTCCAGGGAACACAAGTCAAAGTCCTCCAGAAATACTCTTTGACTTTGATTGAGATAGGTGGATTCTTGTTCTTCTTCTCATACCCATGGGAAGCAAAGCATATATATGATATCTTTGGAAATTAGTCTTGAGTTTTTCACTTCTGAACCTCACGTGAATTTTTATCCATTTCATAAGAATCCTAGATATGGCAGGGGAACTATAGCTGGCAGGATCCCTTTGTGGCCATCTTTTTTGATTTGCTTATAAAAATAAACTAGTACACATTTTAAAAATAAAGCTTATATTTTTATTTGCCAGCTATTACATTTGTTCCCAATTTTTGGTATCTTCTGAAATTCAAACATATGAAGATTATTCAAATATAGTGTCTCATAATGCATTCTCAGCATTCTCTTAACCCTACTCTCTTTTATTGTTAACTTTTAATTCAGACCCTCATTGTCTCTCTGTAGTATTATTCCCATATCCCATTAATTTTATCACTTGACCCAGTGTTGCTTTCTTTTTGCAAATTCTAATTGCAAACCATCATCCACATATCTGCTGGGATGATACTTCTAAAATGCTTGTTTTATCCCATCAAATATTTTCTAATTTCATACATGGTATACCTAAAACTTCTTAGAATAATATGAGGGCTTTTATGATCTAATGCAAATCTACCTCTTAAGCCTTTTCTCTTATTCCAAATCCCATGAAGCTCCCACCTGTTAATCGTTATTTCATCCATACAGAAAAACCTGCACTTCATAGAATTATCTTTCTGAAACCTCCTTGTACAATGAAACATTCTATGTAATATTTTTTCCCTAGAGCATTCCTTTCCCCCATACCATCCCTTCCCATCTAGAGTCTGATTAAAAAAAAAAAAACTCCCATTCATCTTTTGCAACGTCGGTGCAGTTATACCCTATTCCATGAAATATTTCATCATCTCTCCAGAGGCATGTGAATTCAGTTGTCATTATTAGCATTACCTAGTATTAGGGAAAGGCTGCCACTAACATAAATTGTCTTTCAGAGTATCATATCTCCAATCACACACTTAATTGAACCTTTGTTTACTCCCATTTCAGTCTAACTATGTCTCCAGATATCAAGTGTCATGGATGGTTGAGTTATAAAATTTCGAGAAATATTTATTTATCTTATTTTGCTTGTCATGGCACACATAGATGTGATTGTTGAATGTTTTTGCAAATCCACAAAGTAATATTGCTTTAGTTTCTCCCTTAAATTATCTCACTAGAGTAGAGCAGGGTTCTCTGACCTAGTTTGCTCAGCCCCCTCACACATTGCTCATCTCTCCCCTCTATAACAAATACTGCAGAATCTGATTTTTTTCTAGGCTATCTTACTAAACATCAACTTCAGATCTACATCAAGTTCTCCCTCCTTCATCAATCATTACTTCCCATGTTTTGTGTTCAATTTTCACCAGCACATTCCAAGATGTAAGATATGCAAATGAAATTGATGAGGCAGATACAGTGCTCCTGTAAGTCAACTGTAGTGTGAATTGAAAGCACATACCTGAAGGCTTTTCTAGTTTCTCTAACAATTATTGCATGGTCTGACATCCAATTAGCTCTATTATCTGTTATTGAGTATACAACCAGAGAGTTTTGAGAGTTGTGCATGGCACTATGAAAACAAAAACCAATATTTAGTTTTTTGACACATCACTATTTCTGCTATGGTTAAATGGCAGCAAATGCTGACAAATGTGACAAAACCTTGGAAAATTTCAAAAACCTAAGAAGGATGTCAGCAGTTTATTGCTGGAACAGTGGAAAGAGATAAGGTATGTAATGGTTACACCTTTGTGCCAGCAATGTTTTAGGTAAGATTTAAAATGTCTGGGTATATTCTGTTAGTGTATCTTCAGGAGCATTATCTTATTAATGAAGTAATCTTTTACTGATTTGTATAATTCTTTGAATTTTTAATACAACACTGACTTTGTTTAGGCTACTATAACAAAATGCCATAGATTGAGGGTTCCAACAGAATACATTTATTTCTCACAGTTCTGGAATCTTAGAAGTCCAAGATCAAGGTGTCATTCTACTTATTTCCTGGTGATAGCCCTCTTTCTGCCTTGGAGGAGGCCACCTATGTGTTCACAGGGAGATGATTTCATCTTAACCTAATTACTTCCCAACTCCAAAAAGCATCACGTGGGATTTAGGACTGCAACATGGGAAATTTGGAAAGACAGATCTCAGTCTGGCAATCTCCATGGTTCAAAATTCTAAAAGTACAAAAATATGTACATAAAAATATTTTTGTTATTCTTCCACTCATTTTCACATACCATTATGCATATACTATTATTAATTCCATTGATTATACAACCAGAAAGTTGTGAGAGTTGTGTATGGCATTATGAAAACAAAACCAAATATATACCTTTTAAAAGGTATTTTATGCATATATAAGTACATATGAATGTATTTCCCTTTTTTGTGTGTTAGAGATTGAACCCTGGGCCCTGTGCATTTGAGGCAAGCACTCTACCAACTGAGCTATATCCCCAGCTATTTCCCATTTTTTTTACACAAATAAATACAGTCTCTACAGTATTTCCCACTGTTCTTTTTAAAAATTGACAGTGTATCTTGGTTACCACTCTATTTTGGAATACAAAGAACTACCTCATTTTTTTGATATAATATCATAATAACCCATTGTTTTGTATTGATGGACACTGTTTGTTTCAAATGTGTTGCTATTGGAAACAATGCTGCATTAAATAGCCTCACAAAAACTTCATTTTTATGTGGGAAAGTATATTTGTAGAATAATTTTTGATCAGAGAATTGGTAGGTAAAATTATACGCATATTTATAATTTTAATTGAAATTATAAAAGTACTTTTCACAGGGATTGTACCAATTTACATTCCCTTATACTTTGAAAATATAGTACATATTCAAACTTGGATATTTACCAAACTGGTAAGACTAAATAGTCGTTTTAGCAGTTTAATGCATGTTTCCCTTATTATGACTGCTTTATATGATTTTTCACGTATTTATCATCTACTTGTATTTCCTTTCATGTTTATTGTCTGGTCATATAATTTGATCAATCTACTATGTTGAGTTTTTTCCTTTATAAATTAATTACATTTGTTTTAGTTTGTCATTTTTCTTTGCATTTCTGCATGGTGTGTTTCAACATATACTTTGTTAGTATTTTATATATTAAAATACATCCATTATGTATTTTATGGCTTATAGGTTTGCATATTAAAACTGACTATTCCAACAAGTAACAATAAATGTTGTTGAGGATGTAGGGGAAATGGTTCACTAATACATTGCTGGTGGGACTGCAAATTGGTGCAGCCACTTTGGAAGGCAATAAGGAGATTCTTCAGAAAACTTGCAATGAAACCACCATTTGGTCCACTCCTTGAAATATACCACCAAAACTTAAAATCTGCATATTACACTGATGCAGCCACATCAGTGTTTAAAGCAGTTAAATTCATAATAGCAAAGCTCTGAAAACAAACTAGGTGTTCTTCAACAGATAAATGGATGAAGAAAATGTAGATGAGGAAAATGTAAACACAAGGGAATATTACTCAGTGATAAAAATGACATTATGACTTTTGTTTTTAAATGGATAGATCTGGAGACTCTAATGCTAGGTGATATAAGCCAATCCCCAAAAAACAAAAACCAAATGTTCTCACTCTGATATGTAGATGTTAGCACACAGTAAACCAGGGTAAGGGCGGGAATAGAGGTTCATTAGAGTAGACAAAGGGGAATGAAGAGAAGGGGGGATGGGAATAGGAAAGACAGTAGAATGCATTGGACATAACTTCCCTATGTTCATATTTGAATACACCACAAGTGAAACTCCACATCATGTACAGCTTCCAGAATTGGATCCTAATTAGAAAAAGTTATACTCCATATTTGTATAATATGTCAAAATGCACTCTACTGTTATGTATATATAATCAAAAAGAACAAACTTTTAAAAAGTAATTATTCTATTTCAAAGCTATAAAAGATTTATACCATCGTTTATTTTATATGGGCCTTTTGTTTTACTTTCCAAGTTGGAAATTTGACCATTTGATAATTAGTCTTTAACATGGTCCCCAATGATTTCTGCCTTCTTGTATTCACATTATTGTGTACTCTCCCACATTGTGCCAAGGATTTTCTGTGTATGTGGTAGAAATTAGCAGAACTGATAATTGTTATGCTTAAGTTGAAATTTTAACAGGTGCTACAGCTTCTGCCTCATTTTTTTACTCTTTTTCAGGTAATTTTTGGTTTTTCTGGGGTAAGTATGATGACATGCTGTAAGAAATTGTCAATATTTTCTTTCTTTTCCAGAAAATAATAATTTACCCATCCATAGAGACATATAAGAGAAATAATTAGATTAATTAAAAGTTATAATTTCACTGTTTTCTCAGTAGGCAGACTTTGAGAACCCTTGCAGCCTTGATTTTTTATAATCTTCAATTATGCAATGTTAATTATTATACAAGTTAGAATGTATGATATTAAGATTACACAATCTCAGTACTCCAACTTCATTTACTTCCTACTCTTCTCCAACTTCTAGACACTTCAATGAAATAAAGGGGTCCGATTTGTTTGTTTTTAAGTATAAAGCTATACCTCAAAATACCATTAAGAGTTTCTTTTTCTGCTTGGAATGCAGAAATTTACAAAAGAACATTGTTATTACTCAAAAATGTGAACAAGTAATTTACAAAATCACATTTACAATCCTATCAGAGAGTAATAAAGAAATCTAAAATAAACTGAAATTTGATATTTCAGTTCAAAGAAAAGAGAGAGACTCACAACTCTGTCTTTTCATCATTTGCAATTGATTATAAATTGGAGAAATTTCTCATACATGCTGTTAAGAGGAAAACTATACACAAAAATTTAAAGACTTAGTGTTTTCAATTTGACCTATAGAACTTTTCATGATGATAGGAACATTCTATATCTGCAGTATTTAATACAGAAAACACCAGCCATATGATGGTATTTGATAACTTGACATGTGCTCAATGACCAAGGAATCAAATTTTAATGTCATTTAATTTATATATAATCAAGTGAAGTAAATGATAATCTTATCAGAGTATATGGATTTAAAATTTCTAGAGTGTACAAACAATATGTATGACCACCAAAACTATTTCCTATGGACCCTTCTAATTGTTCCCAAGACAAATTGGTGTTGGGTAGGAAGATCTGGTAGATGTCTCCCCAAGAAAAACAGCACTGCTTGTCTACATATGATACAACAGAAAGAAAGATGAGAAGCCCCCTCCCCAGGAGATAGGCAAATGGGTCCTACTGAAATCTTAGAGCACAACAAATATCTCAGTTAAACCCAGCAAGTACTTCAATAAAAGTCGTGCTAAAAAGATTCTGCACCTTGCATCAAATATGTTGGAATTTGTGGCAAATTGAATGTCAATAAATTTAAAGCAAAAGCACATCCCAACTCAAAAATAAACTAGATATTGAAAATTAGTAACTTGACTAAAGAAACTACATAGTTATTGTTTTGTGTAAAAATTATTTGGCTTATTATCCACAGATCTTTCAAAAAAGATAACCAATAATTAAGAAAGAAAAATTACGGTTTACCCAAAGGAGCAAAACAAAGTAATCCAAGAGACTAAGAATCAGGAAATTCCAAGATATTTGGAATCAGACCAAATTTTCCCCTAATATCTATTGTGAGATTATTTAAAATATAGTTAAAAACTAAGTTAAATGTGTTTAAATATTTAAAGAAGAGAACAGACAGCATGCTTAAGCAGGAATTTCAGGAAAAGACAGTTAATTATAATAAGAAGCTAAATGAAAATTCTAACAAAAGAAAATACATTATTGAACATGAGCAATTAACTTCAATTGGCTTGTTGATTGACAAGTACAGCAAAGGTAACTATACCAAAAATTTTTTTAAAAGTTAATAAATTGTTTAAAATTAAACATGAGGTTGGAAGTAAAAGAGAGAAAAAATAAAATTTATTATGTTTATCATGTGGGAAAATATTAAACAATCTAGCAGGAGCATAAATAGAGTAGCAGAAGAAAGAGTGAAGATAGAGAAAAAATAATTGAATAGATGCTAATCAAGAAGTTTTCAAAATTTAAGATATTAACCTGAAAAACCCAGAGAAAACAAAAGATAATTATTATTAATAAAACACACTTAATACCTCATATTTAAATAGCTGAAAACTAAGATGAAAAATATTTTGAAGGTAACCAGAAACAAAATATCCCTTAAAATAGAAACAATTATGAAAATTACATGTAATTTCTCATGAAAAAACAATGGAGTCCAGGAAACAATGGAACAAAATCATTTAGGTGCTAAAAACAAACTATCAAGCCAAGAATTACATATGCAGAGTAAATATCTTTAAAATGAAGGGAAAATCAATACATTTTTCTCAAGCAGACAAATCCTGAAAATAATTAATTTCCAGTAGAGCTAAGTTACAGGAAATCCTAAAAGAGTTTATTTAAGCTAAAGGAACTACCAGATAAAATTCTATCTCTGGGTGGGGGTTGTGGCTCAGCCGCAGAGGGCTTGCCTGGCATGTGTGAGGCACTGGGTTCGATTCTCAGCACCATGTATCAATAAATAAGATAAAGGACCATTGACAACTAAAAATATTTTTTATAAATCTATTTCTGTATAACTGAATAAAGATCATATGAAAGAGTAACATATGTCAATAAATATATAGGAAATTTTAAATAGGTTATTTCTATTTCCCATAAAATATGTATCATTCCTATTATATACATACTTACAAATATTTAAGAAGATAAGTTTAAATTATGTTATGACTTTTTAAATTAAAAATAAATGAATGTATTTTATAGTTATAATATGTAAGTTAAAAATAAAATAAATGCACAAAGACTAAGAGCATGATAATTGAATACATTTAGAACCTGTTATGAGGTTATAAAGTTATTTGTGAAGTAATAGAATACTTGCTGAAGTAAACAGTGATAAATTACAGATAAGTATTATATTTCCAAAACTAGTATCAGTAAACACATACACAAGCATATCTAAAACACTAACATTGGAGACTTAAGCAAATGCTACAAAATACTTGATTCCTCATCACCTAAAAAATTGAATTTAATTATTATATTAAATATGAGTTTACAAAATAGCTCAGGTATTACTTGGAAATTGTGTGATTAAGTATAAAATAAGATTCAACTACATGTTGATTATAAGAAACATGTTCTATTTCAAGACACATACTGGAAGAAAAAGCATGGAAAGAGTTATATCATGGAAATACTAAGTATAAGAAAGCTGGTATGGGTATAAATAGACACAGTAGACTTTAAGGTAAAAAGGGTTACAAAAGATAAAGTGTTTCATAATGCTAGAAGGATCAAGTCATCAAGAAGACAATTATCTTAATAAATCCAGTAATAGAACTTTAAAATATATAAGGTAAAAATGATAAAAATAAAGGGAAAATAAATCTATGATTGTATTTGGAGATATTAACAATCAACTTTCAGTTGTGAGTCTTACCAGCAGCCCCTTTCCCCTCTTTCTCTTCTTCCTGACTCCACTCAGGGGCCTTCTGCTATGATATTCTGACTCATCTTGAGGCCAGAGCTATGGAGTCAGCCAACAGTGGACTGAACCCCTGAAACCAGTAACCCAAAATAAACTTCTCCTCCTCTATGTTGTTCTTGTTGGGTATTTTGATCAAAATGATGCAAAAGCTGACTAAAACAATAGGCTATAAAACAGGTCTAAAAATAAATTTATGAGGACTTAAATGTTATATAGTACATTTCCTAATCAAAACTGAAACAAAAGAACTAGATGTGGAAGAGTGGTATTTAAATGATTTTATTTGTATGAAGTTAAAAAAGGCAGACATAATCTTTGATGATATATAT
Organism: Callospermophilus lateralis; assembly: GCF_048772815.1. Lineage (NCBI taxonomy): Eukaryota > Metazoa > Chordata > Mammalia > Rodentia > Sciuridae > Callospermophilus > Callospermophilus lateralis. The sequence goes on from NC_135325.1 coordinate 116,629,957, forward strand.
CAGATTCACTGTTTCTTGGGGAAGTAGGGGGTAATGGCCTGCAAAGAATCAAAAGGGAATTTTCTGAGGCAGTATGGATTAGTCAGTTGTATGTGTTTGTCACAATTAATTTAGTTATACATTTAAAATTATTAATTTTCTTTATGTAAATTAATGGTTCAATAAATTAGAAATTGCAAAAGCAAAATGTTTCTCCTTAAGGAAATATCAGGTGCTAGAGTAAACATTGAGGGAGGAATTTTGTTGTATAAAGGAAGATGTGGTGTTCTGAAATTGGATAAAAGCAACTTAGTAGACTTTCAGCAAAAGGGAGTAATCACTGCTGTGCTTTGATCTCATTCTTGCACCACCATCCTCTTCAATCCTGCAGTTACACACTTCTTTCAGATTTTACCACTTATCCTTCCCTAAAACCCTCCAGGACATGCATGAATCCTCTTGCATATAAATACCCCTTTACCATTTTACTCTCAAGGTTAAGACCAGAACATTTTCTCATCTCCTAACATTAATTTTCCTCATAATTTTCTCCTATCTCTGGGCAATCCCTTTTTTAAAATTTCTTACATCTTTTAAAATGAATTTTTATTGGTGCATTATAATTATATATAACAGTAGGATTCATTATACCATATCTGTATATGCATATAACATAACTGATCAAATTTATTCCCTAGTTCCTCCCCTTTCTTTCCTCTCACTGATCCCCTATCTCTATTGATCTATCATATGTTATTATTGTTTTTATTAGTGATTTATAATTATATATACAAGAGGGGTTAATTTGGTATATTTTTACATGAACATAGAATAATTTGGTAGAATTTGTTTTATTTCCCAGTACTTCCTCACACCTTCCCTTCTTCCCTCCCTCTCAATCCCCTTTCTTTAATTGTTTATTTGAATAAATAATAATGTGAGTACATTTGTATCTTCCTTTTTGATACCTATGAGCAGTGCCTCTGCCACTTATTTCAACCTTTGGCATTGGAGTCCTTGAATGAGAGTATTTCATTGCAGAGGTACATTTGCATTACAGCTTGAAGAATGGTAGCTTACTGTATATGATGGCAAGAAGTTAATAGAAAAACATTTTAGGTGAAGTAAAAGTTATATTCCAAAGAGCAGAGAATTAAAAAAAAAAACATATCATGGTATGCTACAGATTATTCAAGCCTCCCACCCCCAAATTCTTATGCTGAAACCTAATTTTCAACGTAATGATATTTCACATCATCCTTTGGGTGGTGATTTTGACTTCAGTCTCATATATTAGTGTCCTTATGAAAGTCATACCAAAGATCTTCCTTCTCCCTTTTGCCATGTGAAGTTACAGTGAGAAGCAACCTGCCTAGACAGAAAGTCCTCATCAGATACCAAATATGATGGCACCTTGATCTTGGACTTTCTAACTTCCAGAACTGGAAGAAAAAAAAATGATTCTGTTGTTTATAAGCAATCTGGATTATGGTGTTTTTTCATAGTAGCCTAAACTATTTAAGATGGGATGCTCATGTAGTGCAGTGAAGTATAATATTTTCCAAGATTATGAGAGTTTCATGAGTAGTATAGGAAACGATGTTGAAATGATTTGAGGAAGTGGTGTGCTGATAAATGTATAACAACTGGCAATTGGAGTGGAAGGTGGGAACAGGAATCTATGATTTGTGACATTGTCTAGTTTTCACCATGGTCAATTTTAAGCTACTGATGTAATATCACAGAACATAGTTGAGAGAGATGCATAGCCAGCTCTTGTGAGATGGTGCAAGCCACTTCAAATGTGTCCCTGGTTGGTGTCATTTCATGAAGACTTTTTTCTTATGAGGGCCACTCACAATTTCAGTACCTAAAATTAGGTGCTCTTGTTTTCTAACACAAATTCTTGCTCTAGTAATGAGTAGATGCTTTAGGACTTCTCTGTGATATAGTCACTTTCACAAATCTTTGATAGCTTCAACTATCATTGTGATTAATTCATGGTTTCATTATAAAAACCAATGTCAACAGTTACTTCTGAACTTTCCATTTAGATAAGGTCCCCATCAAATTTTGCATTATTCAAAATCAAGAGCAAATTCTTAGGGTAAGAACTAACTTAAACCCAAAGCAAATGTTTTTTTGCATATCTGAATAAAAGGATTTGAGAACCACTCTGATGAGAAAAATAAATATTTCAGCCAAGAAAGCGCTGTTTTTAAGAATTAGTGAAAGAATATCAACATTTATATTATTAAACTTTAATGGTTTTCAATAATTATTCTACTCAGCAATGGCTATTAGTTCTTAAAATGGTTTTTGACATAGGGACAATTCACACAGAATTGTTTTATTCAGAATACTGATAAGTTGGCATTGAATTTTTTTCAGGAAAACCTGTGATTTCTCTTGAAACTACTGGTAGACCTTAATGTCTCTATCAGGGAAGAAACTCACTACATGACAAGTGAACTTGTTCATGCTAAAATTTGATCCATGACAGCAGACCTTTGAAGATGATCTTATTAGTACTACTTTCAAATCTCATTATAGACCACTACCACTCAGATTGTGCTTCATTTTTTGATGGAGAGTTGTTTGGAATCTAAAATATATTTTCCCTGAAATCATATAGTTATGGTTGGCTTCCAAGACTATTATTATGGATTAAATTGTATTTCCAAAAAGAGATGTTGAAGTCTTAACCTCTGGTTCTGATGAGTGCATCTGTATTTGGAAATAAATTTTTTTCAAATGTAATTAAGATGAGTTCATTAGGGTTGGTTCCAATTCAGTATGATAGCTGTTCTTATGAAGAGGAGAAGAGACTCAGATAGTAAGACACAAACAGGAAGAATGCTATATAAACATGGAGGCAGAGATTGAAGTAATGTTGCCATAAACCAGGGAACAAATGGAACCTCTGGAACCTGGAAAAGGCATGGACAGATTCTCCCCAGAGGTATCACAGTAAGTGCAGTCCTAACAACATGATAATATTGGACTTCTCACCTCCAAAATTATGACCAAAAATATTTTTGTTGCTTTAAGCCACTATATTTGTGGCATTTTGTTACATCAGCCCTTAAGAAACTAATATAGATAGTAAAGTAATGAAGTTAAAGTTTAGATCTGTTGCCGCAGTCTGGCTGGGCACAAAATCACGAGCCACTCAAGCAGGAACAAACTTTATTTTTGAAACTGCCGCCAATGCCCCTTACGCTCCGGGGAAGATTGCCGACCGACACACGGGCGGTGTTCTCCCGGAAACCAGAAGGAAGATCCTCCTCCGGAATTCTCTCTTACCCTACTTCCCCAACCAATGGGAACTCTTCAGGAGTCCCTTAGCAGGCCTGAGGTGAACAGCAGGAGTCCAATATCCATATGAATGCAAATCTTAACATAATCATATCATCTCAATGGCTTGCTGGTGTCACCTTTCAACCAAAAATGCCATGCATCATATTACTTGGCTGTGGCTCTTAGAAATCTGTGGTTACTATCTTATCCCAATATTTAGAAGGTAAATAGTCACATGTCTGAATTTCCTGGCACTGTAAACTGCCAGGAACATAGTTTCAATTTCACTGGCTATTTCTTACCCATGTGTTGTCTAGTCAGAACACCAGAGACTGAGATGACTTTATACCTTTCACAGTTTTTAACTTCTAATTGGATTTTCCATCCTATTCATTAGAATCTCTTATTATTAACATGTGACCAATGATTGAATTAAATATGGTTACTTTACTTAACTTGTTTTCTGTAGTTAATTTGAACTGTTTGGGATTTCTAAGGGCTATGGTACACGTCTCCTCACAACTGCTTAAACATGTATTTCTGGTGTTCACTTTGCTATCTTTCTTTGTTTCTTGGCTAGAACCCAAACTTTCCTTGACCTCATTTCTTTCCTTTCACTCCTTTTCTATGCATTCCTATATTCTTAAGTTATTTTTGTATCTTTCCTTCTACACATCAAGACAGAGAACACACCAAATGACTCAACCTCTGATCATGACCTTCTCCACCTCCTCTACCCTGCAGGTGTGTCTGTATTCACCACATTAATCACTCCTATTGTGTTGGTTCTTTTCTTTTGAAGAGAACTGAAAGTACTCACAGTAATTTTTAAATAAGATCTAAGATATTTTATGAACAGGGAAAACTCAGAATTCACTTACTAACATCCAGTTACATGACAACACAATTATCAGGCTATTTTGACATTTTCATAATAATGATGTACACATGCCATATATTTATGTGTAATGTCTGGCCAACTAAATGGGCTTAATAATTCTTTAGAAATATTCCTTTCTCCTGTGAAATTAATTCTTGATCTCTTTTAGAAACAAAGAAAAGTCATTAAGAAAAGGAAATCAGAGAATTTGGCACAGGAAACTATGCAATTTGTACTTTTCACATAAATAGGAAAGAAATGCTGTATTTATTTTTCCAAAAAGATTTTTTTTTGTTAGGTATTGCTGTATTTTGTACAGTCTGCTAGAAATCTCCCTTATTTCAAAGTAATTTTTGAATAATTAAAAACTGACCCAATATAGCCAAAGTAACTATTGGGGTTTACATTGTAATTTTCCAAAGTGGAAGTCAAGAATTCATAACACATGGGCTGGGGTTGTGGCTCAGGGGTAGAGTGCTCGCCTAGCATAAGTGAGGCCCTGGGTTTGATCCTCAGTACTGCATACAAATAAATAAATAAGTAATATAGGTATTGTGTCCAACAACAATTAAAAATAAATAAGTATTAAAAAAGAATTCATAACATGTTTATCATGTTTCCCTGAAATGCCATTAAAACAATATATTACCTTTAACTATATGCACATGGTACTCCTCTGTATTCATTCAAAAAGAATATGCCATTTTAGAGCTCTGGGTATTTCTCATGCTGGGTCCATGCTGAAATACTTTTCTCCAAGTACAGAAACAGTCCTCATCCTTCAAAGCCTCCACATATTAACATTGTTACCATAAGTAAAGAAGGAAACACAGACACACCAGTATTTATTGGGATTTTAACCGATACCAAATAATACACTAGACATATTCATAATAAATCATTTCATTAGCTCCCTCAAATTCCTATGATTTATTTCCCAACTTTAAACAAGAAGAAATTTAGTCTCAAAAAAGTTAGGTTACATGGCCAATTCATGGGAGAACTAATATTCCACCATACACAGTTCTCTTCAACCCCAAAGGCTTGTGTTTTTCACACTCTTCACTTTGTTGTGTCTAAAGCCCCATTCTGACACAATAAGACACTTTGTCATCTGTAATGTTAAGAGAATTAAAACAATTCATTGTTGAGCACCTACTCCTTGATCTAGGCACTGGTGAGATAATGTCAACCTAAATTTTGTTTATCACCATCATCTATGGAATAGAGGAAACGAGTTAAAAATTGACCCAATATAGCCAAAGTAACTATTGGGGTTTACATTGTAATTTTGAATTACATTATAATGAATTATGATTACAATGAATTACATTGTAATGAATTACATTGTAATTTACCTAGTGGACTTGACTCCACAGCTAGGGTTGCTAGCTGCCCTGTTTTGACTGGGGCATTTCAGTTTTAGCACTGAGACATCCCATGTCTCAAGAAACTACTCAGTCCAGGGCAAACTGTAATGGTTGGTAGTTCTTACAATGTTTTTTCCAAAGTCCTTGCAATGTTTTTCATACCCATAACTCAATTAATTAAACATGGAGGTTGGTCTCAAACATGAATATTTTAAAACATGGATAGAGATAGGACATTGCTCTAAAATAGTAGTTCTTTCTGGACCAATATTTTGGCATCAAGTAGATATTGGTTAGAAATGCAAATACTGTACTTCCTCATACCTAGTAAATCAGAAATTCTGAGAGTGAGGCCCAGTCATCTATGTTTCAACAAGTGTTCCATATGATTCTGATATATAATCTAGTTTGAGAATCTGTACTTTAAAGAAATGACAAAATATACTTGCCCCCTAACAGTATCTCCAGTGCAATGTCCTGCAGACTCTACTGTGGTCAGTCTGTGGTCATACTGCTGCTTTCCTTTATCTTCTACAGACTCTTGGAGTCTATTTTGCACTTATTGCCCTCTGTCTTGATTAGGATCAATAATGTCAAATGCTTATAACTTAGGAAAATCTTCATAAGTTTAATTGTATTTCACAATTTTTCCCCTCCTGAAATACCCATAAAATAAAGGTGAGTGGAAGCATGTCCTACCAGGGGAGTTGCCTGAAACAGTCCACTATAGGAACAGAATATGTTGACTGAAGCCTCATATTTTACCATAAATATTCATGTGAGTTTAAACTTCTCATTATAGCTATACTTGTTTTATTATAAAAATGGTTTCCTCCAATTTTTGAGGACATTTGAAAATCTGAGAAGACATTTCTCTCCAATTTTTTGTCCTTTTTTGCCTTTTTTCTTCATGTCCATACTTGGATACAAAGTACAAGAGAAATTACTCCCATTTATTCTTCACAATAACCCTGTGAAGAATGAGACCCTACCCTTCTTTTGTGGAAGACTGAGGCTATGAAAGGTCATACAGTATGCCCAGGTCATGTAGTAGAAGAATGCCCAACTAAGACCTGCATGAATAAAGGTTTGCTGTCTCCATTAGGGCATGTATTTATTTCACATTTTATACTATAAACTCTTGGATATCAAAGATACTATTCTACATTCTAACCTCTCCAGTACTTTACATAATGTCATATATACTTATGTATCCAAATCTGTGTTTACACATGTATGTGCATGTGATCTACATCTCTCTATCTCTTACATATACTCTCTCTCTCTCTACATACACACACACACACACACACACACACACACACACACACACACAGACCATATATACAGCAATTTACGAAGCTGGACGTTTTCATTCATCAACATACTGTAAATCATGGCTGTATGATATTTGAAAAAGCTTTTTAAGGTCCATAGATAATGGTCAAAGTACCAAATGAAGCCACAGAAAATATTATGGGTTTTGGCAATATTTGATTAAGGGTCTATGAATGTTAGAATTCAATCCTAGCCCACAGCCACACTCGTCTCATAGAACAAAACACATGTGCTAAGTTTAATGGCAAAGGAAAGTAAAATACCACTATAATATGACACTAGCTTCTATTCAAACCACAATAAGAAAATCTGAGAACATAGACAAACGCAAAGTAAGATTTTAAGATCTTAATATTTTACTATACTCCAGTGTAGCTAAGAGAGAATAGAGAAAAGATAGATTGAAAAAGGACAGAAGGCTGTCATCCACTTTACAACTTTATATACAAGGAAGGATAATTTA